>NC_082701.1:6684060-7296560 GCF_949987515.2 Delphinus delphis
CTTTCTAGAAGCCCAAACATTTCAGCAGGACAGATGCCTCATGTGTGGTGTGGGGAAGTGGAGGTGAAAGGATAGAGAATGGAGGGGGCATCCCCAACCCTTGGAGGGTTTGGGAGAGGTGAGTGTGATTTCATGAGACCTCAGTGGTCCCCAAGCCCACGTGTGTCAGAGTCACCTGGGGAGCTGGCAAAGGTACGAGTTCCTGAGCCCCTCCCGGACCTACTGTAGCATCAAAATCCCTAGGGCCCGGCCAGCAATCTTCCACCCTTCAGAGCCCCGGGACTGGAGAACAGGAGTATTTTCTTTTTGGCTGAATGAAATGTGCTGCAGAGCTAGTTGGCCAGGCCAGAGACCGCTGCCCCAGAACCTTCCTCCCTCCCCCGGCCAGCCCATCTGCCAGAACTCTAGACCACCCCCTCTCCCCTACCCAGGAAAGAGTTCCTCAGCTAAAGTCAAAAACGTGCTCTCATGGATGCTTAAAGGCGCTTTCATCGTAATTGCCAAAACCTAGAAACAACTGAGAAGCCCTTCAGTAGGTGAATGGCTAAATTGTCTTCATCCAAACAATGGAATATTATTCAGCGCTTAAAAAAAGAAAAACGAGCTATCAAGCCATGAAAAAACATGGAGGAATCTTAAATACATATTACTAAGTGAAAGAAGCCCGTCTGAAAAGGCTACGTACTGTAGGATTCCAACCATATGACGCTCTGGAAAAGGCAAAACCATGGAGACAGTAAAAAGATCAGTGGTTGGCAGGGGTTAGGAGTGAGGGAGGGATGGACGGGCAGAGCACAGAGGACTTTAAGGGCAGTGATATTACTCTGTATGAAACTATAATGGCGGATACATTTGTCCAAACCCAGAAGATTGTGCTACGACACCAAGAGTGACCCTAATGTAAACTGTGGACTTTGGGTGATAAGGACGTGTCCACGTAGGTTCATCAGTTGTAACAATTGTCCCATTCTGGCGGGGGCTGTTGACGGCTGGGGAGGCTGTCTGGGCGTCTGAGGCGCCACAGGGTATATGGGAAATTGCTGTACTTTCCATTCAGTTTCGTTATGAAGTCTAAACGGCGCTAAAAAAATAGTATACTAACAAAATTTCTCCTCTGGGTGTCACCTCTAACTTTGGGGTCTTGCCTCTAGTGCTGCGGTGGGCGTTGGTTTCTATGGAAACAGCGAGGCCAACGACGGGGTGTACCAGCTGATCTACTCCCTGGACAATGCCAACCACACCTTCTCTGGGATCGACGTGCTGGTAAGGTCTCGGGCAGCCGGTGAGGTCGGCGTGGTGGGAACGAGAGCCCCAGTCAGAGCCCAGCCAGCTCGGCTCCAAGGGGGCCCGGACTCCCCTTGGGGCTGCCAGTTGGTCCTGCCAGGAGCCAACCGGCGATTTCTGCTCCCTAGGCTGGGGGGCGGGGGGCACAGGGGGCAGGGGTAGGAGTGAGGACCGAAGGAGAAAGGCTGCGGGGTCCTGGGGGCCGGGACGGCTGTGGGATCAGAGCCCGTCCATCTTCAGCAGAGCTGAGCACAGTGCCATTTATTCAAGAGGCCCCTGAATGTGGACAGTCGGCCCCGCGGTGTTTTCTGTGTTCACTTTCAGTGCTGGGTGTAGAGTATGGTGGGTGGCGTCCAGGAGATGTCAACACTCTTCAAAAACAAGTGAAGAGCCCCAAACCCCGCAAGGTGTCCTCCGGGCTCTGGTTTCCAGGCGCCGTGACTCCAGCTGGGGGCTAAGGGTGAAGGATGTGCTGGGCTGGCCAGAGGAGAGGAAGGAGTTTTTGCCCAAGGAAGAGGTCCACTTGCTGAGCCTCGAGGGCGGGGAGAGTCAGGGTCTTCAAAAAAAGGTAGCCCATGGCCCCCAGCGCTTGTCACTTTCTCTCTGGAAGCACTGGCTCTTTCCAGCTGATTTCCCAGCAGCCCCTGGCGCCCTGGGAGCCAGGCTCCGGGGCAGTTTTCAGAAATGCCAGTCCTGTCCGCCATCACCTCTGGGCCAGTTCCCCAGTAGAGGGGTGACCTCAGCAAATGAGCAGTTGTGTCAGGCGGCCTCAGCCGTGCAAGCCAGCCCCGACCGGAGCCTGTGGACCTCACTTCCTCCTGGTGCGGCTTCAGGAGGATTCGACCTCAGTGCCCCTCCTCTCCCTTAAGCTCCTCTCAGGCCTTAATCCCCCAGCCCGGCTCCTCCCAGGAGGGACTCCCTTAAAGAGACAGCTGTGCTGCTCCTCGGGGGTACGGCTGGGTGCTGGGTGCCGTGGCTCTGGCCGCAGAGAGGGTCCTTCTGGGGAGCCGAGGGTCACACACCAGAGCAGGGGCCCAGCTCTCCTGCTGAGCTCATCCAACCACCCCCTGTGTCCACTGGGACCCATCCCTGGGGACTGAGAGCTGCCTGGACACTGGGCTGGAGCAGCTCTAATGGGGTGAGGATGGGGCGGCTGGGATGGGGGAGCTGAGGGGCCGAACGCCGCCTGACCAGCACCGGGTGGGGCCTGGGGGGAGCTCACTCCCTGGGGACCCCCGCCTTCCCCTCTGCCCTGGTGGGGAAGGGGCTCCACCCACCAGCACAGAACCACTGGAGGAAGAACCAGCCCCTGAAGGAGAATCCCTTCCCCGGGAAGCCCCAGAGCCATGACCTTCACTGGCTGACTTGTGACCATTGTAAGGAATGACCCGTGGCTCCGCAGGGCTGAGGAAGAAAGTCCCAGAGCCGCCCTGATGGGAAGATTCAAGCTTTTCATGTCCTTATCCGCCGTAGATGAGCTGGACCCGAGGCCCCCAGGTTGGGTCCATCCACCCCAGCTGAGCGCTCCCCAGGGTCAGGGGTGGACATTGTGCATCAGACCCCAGGTCTCTAAATGCCCCCGTGTTCCTGAAGGGAAGGGTTCCGTGTGTCTCTGGCGGTCAGCCCCTCATCCTCTCTCCACCATTTCTGAAAAGTGAAGGCAGGCGTCCCAGGCTCTGGTGATGGTCCAGCCGGCCAGGAGCTGCTTGGGTCCTGATGGCCACCTCCTGTGTTGACCTGCATCCTTGGCTGGGCCTATGGGGCTGGTTTGGGCCTCGGGTGGGCACCCAACACTCCCAGTCCCAAGGGCTCCAGGGGAGGCAGCAGATCTTAGAGGGCTCCCCAGATTGGAGGGGGGTGAAGGCCGAATATCACATAAATGACGTTAGATGAGATAATGTCCATGAAAGTGCCTGGTAATCTACAAAAAGCGCTCCACATTGGGAGGGGGGACCCTATGCTAATGGTGCCGTTATTATAATTACTGTAATTGTGTGTGTTACCGTAATCACCACGAAAGAGAGAGGAGGCTTGGACTGGGGGGCGGCGGCACTCAGGAGACAAGTCAGGCGACTAAGACCTGGGCCAGAGCGAGGTGGGCCCTCCCAGGCTCCGCTTCCCAGACCAGAAGCCCCAGGCCTGCGCCCTTCCTCCCTGAGGGAGCCCTGGGCCTCGGTGGGTGGCGGGAGGGTCCTGCATCAGCTGCACACTCTGATTTGGGGGGTCACAAAGGGTCATTTGGGAGGGCCAGGTGGGTCCTTTCTCTGGATCCAGCGCCCCCGATCTGGGCCCAGTGACTCACTCAGGGCACCTTGCACACCTCTAACCCCCTGGGGTCTCGGCTTAAAACCAGGGCCTTGGGCTCTACGGCCCCTGGGAGCTCAGCTGGCTCGAGTTTGAGCCCCATGTTCTGGTGGCCACTGAGGCTCCTCTGGGGTCCCCTTTGCATTGGCATCAGGCCTGTGGGCAGCCCTGGGGAAGGAACTGGGCACAGAGAGGTCGTGTTGCTGCTGCAGGGTAGGGAGCTGGTTTGTGTTAGAGCGAGCACTGGAACCCAGGGGTCTGGTCTTAGCCTTTCCCTTCAAGGCTCTGAGATGGGGGCCCCGCCCCCGGCCTGCCAAGCCTCCACCCTTCATCTCCGGGCCCTTCATCCCCTGCCTGTCTAGAAAACCTCATCAACTCCCCCTCCAGGAGGGAGCTTCCTCCGTCTCAGAGATTTTCAAACTGGCGCTTGCAACAGAATCCCCTGGAGGGCTTGATAAACACAGATGGCGGGGGCCCACCCCAGACTTTCCAATTCTGTAGGTCTGGGACCAGGCTGAGAATCTGCATTTATAACGAGTTCCCAGCTGATAACAGGTCCAGGGGCCACAGCTGGAGAACCACGGCTCCATCCTCTGGGGCAGCAGCTTCCTCTACCACCTGCTAGCTCGCCCCTAACCCCACCCCAGCCTGGGGAGCTGAGCCGGCCCTCCCGATTCCCCGTGGGAGTGCCTGGTCCACCTCTGAGTGTGCCCATCGCCATCTCCCTGTGGGGAGCTCTGTGCTGAACCTCTAAGGACTGGAGGTGCAGTGGGGAAGCCGGGGGTGTAAGTAGGTCAACACTGTGATTTTAATTTTTTCTATTTTGTTTCGTCTCCTATGGGAAGACATCAGGAGGAAAGAGAGGGCCTGGCTTTCGGGTTTTCTTTCCAAGGAGGAATTTAAGAAATAGAGAAGTTAAACATATAGAGCTATGGAAGGGGAAAAAAAGTCATCTTACAGGAAAAGTTTACAGAGCACTTTTTTTTTGGCTGTGTTGGGTCTTCGTTTCTGCGCGGGCTTCCTCTAGTTATGGCGAGCGGGGGCCACTCTTCATAGCGGTGCGCGGGCCTCTCACTATCGCAGCCTGTCTCGTTGCGGAGCACAGGCTCCAGACGCGCAGGCTCAGGAGTTGTGGCTTACGGGCCCAGTTGCTCCGCGGCATGTGGGATCTTCCCGGACCGGGGCACGAACCCGCGTCCCCTGCATGGGCAGACGGACTCCCAACCACTGCGCCACCAGGGAAGCCCCCTACAGAGCATTTTTAATGGCCCTGTGATCTACAGTGTGCTGGGTATCATATAGGAATATGAAAATATCACACAGTACAGGTCTTGCTCCCAATGTGAACATTTATTGAGTGCCTTTGGATCAATGGCTGCAAAGCACTTGTCCGTTGATCTTATTGAATTGAAAAGGAACGTTTATTAGGGTGAGGTTTAGTTATTGAATTCATTTGTACATGCCCAGCATCTCTGCACTTTGGTATCTCTCAGTCCTTAGCCAGCTTGTAAGAACCAGCAACAAGCCGGGAAAAGGAACAAGCCGCTGACACTGAAAAACATAAAATGCAACAAAGGGGGCCATTCTCTTTTCTGGAACCAGGAACTCCTAGCCTAGCGCAGATGTGAAAGGCCACAAAGTTGCTGTCAAGTCCCCCCTGATGCGGAGAAACAGCGTTTGCTGCCAGGAGTGGGGTCTGATCACCTCTCTGCAGAGCTCTCCCCATTGGACACTCCTAAACCTTCTTCTGGGTCTTTTTTTTTTTTGGCAGTACCACAAGGCTTGTGGAATCTTAGTTCCCCGACCAGGGATTGAACCCACGGCCCTCGGCAGTGAAAGCGCAGAGTCCTAACCACTGGACCGCCAGGGAACTCCCATTCTAGGTCATTTTTCTCTTCCTTCCAGACCAGGGGGAGCTGACGTCTGCCTGGAGGAATAGCGCACACTCCCCGCTTCCAACCAGTTGTGCTTGTTGGTATAGCATTACAGTTTCAGAGCAACGAAGCCCTTCTTCCCCTCGTGCTGACACCCAGGCTCAGAACGGGCTTGGCAGGGAGGTGCTTGGGGTTCCCAGGCTGGGTCTCCAGCCCCTGCCGGGACCCTGCATCTGGGCTATCGAGAGGCACCTTTCTAATTCTTGTGGTCCTTGTTTGCAGGCCCAGGAGAGTCACTTCCACTGACCTTCCCTCTCTACCTCTGAGCAGAAAGATGCTTCCTTCAGGCTCTGCTCAGCTCCAGGCAGGACAAACGTGGGGGGGGGGGGGGGCGGGTGGACAAGCACAGAGAAGGCGCCGATTTCCTCCTCCTGTCACGTGTCCCGGCTGCTCGGAGGCAGGATCCCGTCTGCCTGTATTATTTCAAAGTTCCATTGTTCTGCCCTCACTCGGGGGGTTCAGGACGCTGTGGGCTGTCCTTTGCTCTACAACAAAGCCTTTCTCTTGTGAGACGCTGAGAAAGCCTATTGTGGGAACAAAAGGTCAGGTAGCAACAGAGGGACTCTTCAGTTTAAACGTTTTATTCCTCACCCCCCAAAAGAATTCATCACCCAAGGTGTTTAAACTTTGAAGAGAATCTTCAAGGAAGAAAAATGGCTTCTCTTGTTTGTTTCCCCATCTGGGTCTGTCTTTCTAGGAAAGCACTGTGTCTTGGAGCCCAGGTCCTGGTTAGGGCCAGATCGAGCCTGTCCCCTGGGTGGAGGGACCCATGGGCTGGGCAGGTAGTGGGAGCCTCTGTTGTCCATCCTCCGTCTGGACCACAGCCTCATGACTCTTCAGGGCTGGGGGTGGCGCCCGTGGGGCACTCATTCAAGGCCAAGCTCTTCTCCTCCAGAGTTTGAGGCAGAGTGTTTACCTCTCTGGCTTCCTCCCACCCGAGGCCAGACTCAGAAGCCCCGCCCCTCCCCAGGTGTCTGGAACCACCCAGAAGATGAAGGTCGACCTCGAGCAGCACCTGGCCCGGCTCAGTGAGATCTTTGCCACCCGGGGCGATTACCTCCAGACGCTGAAGTTCATGCAGCAGATGGCGGGTAACATCATCGTGCAGTTGGCAGGGGTGCCCGTGTGGACAGAGGTCACCGAGGAACTGACCAAACTGGTCAACCAGACTGGCTACGTGGAGTACTACCGGTGAGGGGCCCCGGGGAGGGGTGATGGGGCTGCCCCAGCTTCCTTCATCCAAGCCAGCGTCTTGGGGCTTGGGCTGGGAAGTGGCACCAGAAGGTCTTAAGCCTTAATGACTGAAATCCCTAGGACATGAGAGCTGGTGGGGGCCGAGCGGTGGGCGTGTGGTACAGCCTGCTTGTACAGGCAGGCGCTGAGCCCCAGGGAGAGGCAGTGATGTGCCGAGATCTCAGCGCAGGAGGCTGGACCTGGCCTCCCACCCCGCACACAGCAAGGGGCTCCTCCGGGACCAGCATCCTCTGTGGCTGGCGCTAGGTGAAGTGCTGGTGGCTTATGGGTTCCTCACCTGCCCGGGTTTCTGGGACAGGGTTCCCTGCACCTGCATTCTCAGCCCCAGAGGTGCAGGGCGTAGGGGAGACGGCAGCCTCTTTGCCTCTCCCCAGGGGCAGCTGCTTAGCAAGCTCAGAGATGCCTCCAGCCTGAGTGATGTGGGCTGCGGGGCGCCACCCCACCTTTGCCATGTCAGGTATGCAGGTTCATACCTGTGTCATCGAGCCTTTGGGGTTTCATTTACGTCTCCCCTGCCTCCCCATCACCCAAACCCCATCCCAGGTGAAGGCACTGGACACAGGCCAGCTGACCAGGGACCGGCTGCCCTCCCTCCACGCACAGGGTCTGGTGAAGGTCACTCTGGGGACAACCAAGAAAGGAGGAGGCAGTCCCGGCTTTGGGGGGCTCCCAGCCGAAGGGTGACACCCACTCATGGCGTACACGTCCTTGCGCACCCAGGGCAGGGCGCCTGGCACGGAGGCAGTGCTGGGGAGCAATGGACACAGGAGCCCTGAAGAGCAGGTGTCCGCTCTTTGGATGCCCCTCCCGCCACCCCCCCTTCCGCCCCCCTTTGTTGCCTCCCCTTCAAGCCATTAGCAAAGGTCAGAGTCTTTACCACAACGCTGCACAGTTTACTCTGGGCTCATTTCCCCTTTATGAGAAAGCCTCATCCCAGGCTGAACTGACCCAGAGAAAATGCTTCTGGTGGCCTCTGGCCAGAGACCTCCCCATCCAGGGCTCTCCCTTCCCCGAGGTAGGAGATGGCCGGGCCCCGACCAGGGGGAGCTCATGAGGCCCCCCAGCCCTGGACAGCGCTCCTTGTTCCTCCCCTTCCACCCATCCAGCCCCTGCCTTTCCAGATGTCACCAATGCAGCTTCCCACCAGATTTTTTTTCTCTCACGTGCAAAAGCACCTTTCTCCCAAGTGACCACAAAGAAACTGCCAACTCTAAGGACTGGTTGTGACTTGTGACCCAGTACAGGGGCATCTGATTATCCTGTGACGTGAGGGACAGTCATTGCCTGAGCCTCCTAGATCTTTCTGTCGTGGAAAGTTAGGTATCCGTTTTGACCCTGCCATTCTCTCTGAGTGGAACTGACCTGGGGCCATGTACGCCGAAGGGCCTAATGGGGCACTTTGAGAATGACTGTGGTGAAATAAGTCAGAATGTATGTATCAACCGGGACTTACGTTTAAGATGATTTTATGGAAAACTGGGGTAAGCGTGGTGACCGCTGCACAGTATCTATTTCAATGTGGGCGACTGAGAGCGTCCTCTGGAGCCCCCATCCCCAGCTTCCACCCCTGTTCAGGTCTAGTTCAAGGTTAGCACCTGTGGCTTCTGAACATTAGTGATGCTCTGTCCCTTCCCCTCATCTGCTGTTTGCTCCCGCCTCTTGCCTGAGCTGCCCTAAAACAAAAGCCTTATTTTATTCTTCATGACCTAACCAGCCTTAGGGGCTGGGTCTCCTTTGGACAGCCTCCACATCTTTGCTTTCCAAATGGTTCTAGAGCACAGCCATCCAGCTAAGCAAATTCTTTTTAGTACTTTTACACAAGGCCTGGCTAAGTATTGGAGGCAATTAAAAAGCTAAGAGATTCCTCTCCGGAGATTTACAAAGGGTGTAACAGCAATCGCATCAACACCGGATATGGGAGGAGCTGAGAGAGCAGGGGCCTGAGCTGCTCCTGCGAGAGCCAAGTTCTTGGTTAGAAACACATCCCCAGGTCATCACCAGGCTCCTCTGGGAAAATGCATCCGCCTCGCAGAGCTGTTTCCAGGAACCCTTTACTACACAAGGAGGCGTGGATGCCTTGAAACACAGTCCTCGTGGAGAGTCGGTTAGAAGCAGTCCTAACTGATTTCCTGCTAACGTGCAGAGTAGAGGAGAGAGAGGTAACAAGAAACCTTTATGTTGGAAACATGAAACCAGGACTTTCAGAGGCGCCTGGTGGCTGGCTGTGTCTCTTGTAGGAAGGCTCCGAGACATGGAGAGTCTGGAATTCCTGGTCCAGGCTCTTCTCCCACGGGCCTCAGTTTAACAATCGTAGAACGAGGTTCTTTTTTTAAACATTTATTTTTTGCTGCATTGGGTCTTCGTTGCTGCGTGCGGGCTTTCTCTAATTGCGGCAAGAGGGGGCTACTCTTCCTTGCAGCGTGCGGGCTTCTCATTGCAGTGGCTTCTCTTGTTGCGGAGCACGGGCTCTAGGCAGGTGGACTTCAGTAGCTGTGGCGCACGGACTCAGGAGTTGTGACGCACGGGCTTAGTTGCTCCGCGGCATGTGGGATCTTCCCGGACCAGGGCTCGAACACGTGTCCCCTGCATTGGCAGGCGGATTCTTAACCACTGCGTCACCAGGGAAGCCCTGTAGAATGAGATTCTAATGCTAGATGTTCCTGAGGTTCTTTCAAGCTCCGACTCTGATTCTAGGAAGACTGGCTCTTGGTGGCCTCGTCCTAGTGGTGGGCGGGGCGGGCTCTGCACTTCCCCAGAGCCGCTAGATCCATTCCTGGGAGCTCCAGAGACTACAGTGGCTGCCCGGCTCCGCTCCAAGCAGGGAATCGAGGATTTTGATTTGCCCCCTTTTTGAGGCGTTTAGCCTCCATTCGTAAAGGGGGAAGGAACCTGGTTTGGCTGCCAGGCGGCCTCCAGCGTGCTCTCCCCGACTTGGAGCTTCTTTGTCACTTTCTTCCAGCTCCACCCCACTCCCTCCCCACACTCCAAGCTCTTTCTTACCCTCCTTGTGGTATTAGTGAAGCCGAAAACATTTGCTGGAGAGAAGTCAATGAATTTGCTTGGCTTTTGCATCAAGAGACATAATGATCAGAAGACTTCCCTCTTCTGGGACTAGGAGAAGCCCCTTCTCTCTGCTCCCTGCCGTCTCCGTCCACCAGTCCCCAGCGCTCAGACTGGTCCCCCCGCGCAGGGCCGATGGAAGTGGCTGCTCAGCGAGGCTGGCGCTGAGGTGTGAGGGCACCTTGGGATCCTGTTTGGAAGGGAACGAACCAGGGTGCTTTGCTTGGGGTCTTGTCAGCACCCTTGGACTTGGGTACCCTGGGCTCTGCAGCCCGTGCTTTGGAAAAGCAGAAAAGCAGGGACCCCGGAATCCCTCTGCCTTTCTTTGTTTCCCTTTTCATTTAGCGAGCACTTAATCCTCACAGAGTTCCGGCCTCCTTCACAGGTTTGCAAACTGAGGCTCAAGGGGGAAGGGGGGTGCAACTTGCCAAGTTCTCCAGCTTGTGTGACTGCCTTTCCCCATCACCTCAGCCCTGGGTGGGCAGCAAAAGGCCAGAGGAGTGAGGGGCTGGGAGGCCCGGAGGTTCTTGGTGCCCTGGGATGACCTGGCCTGGGCTCCCTTGCCCCACCCCGAGCTCCTGATGGTCTGGGGATGAACCCACGCATCCGAGAATCCCCTGGCCCTAAGCTCGGTGCCTGGCACAAAAGGTGGTTGAAATCAAAACCTAATCAAGGGCTTCCCTGGTGGCACAGTGGTTGAGAGTCCACTTGCCAATGCAGGGGACACGGGTTCGTGCCCCGGTCCGGGAAGATCCCACATGCCGCGGAGCGGCTGGGCCCGTGAGCCATGGCCGCTGAGCCTGCGCGTACAGAGCCTGTGCTCCGCAGCGGGAGAGGCCGCAACAGTGAGAGGCCCGCGTACCGCAGAAAAAAAAAAAAAAAACACTAATCAAAAGGATATATGTATATGTATAACTGAATCATTTTGCTGTACACCTGAAACCAACACAACATTGTAAGTCAACTACGTACACTCCAGGACTTCCCTGGCAGTCCAGTGGTTAAGACTCCGCGCTTCCACTGCAGGGGGCGTGGGTTCGATCCCTGGTCGGGGAGCTAAGAGCCCACATGCCGCCGGGTGTGGCCAAAAAAGAAAGAAAAAAACTATACTCCAATATAAAATAAAAATTAAATTTTAAAAAATAAAATAAGCTACAAGGATATATTGTACAATGTAGCCAATATTTTATAATAACTATAAATGGAGTATCACCTTCAAAACTTGTGAGACACTATATTGTACACCTGAAACTTATGTAATATTGTACAGCAACTATACTTCAATTTTTTTTAAAAAGTTAAGAAAAAAAGAAAAAAAAAGTAAATGAAAGGAGAAATTTATTTCCTCCGTTGCACCAGCCATGTTTCCCACTCCTGGCCACACGTGGGTAGGGGCAGAGAGAGTGGACAGTGCAGAGGTGGTCCACTTGCATCACTGCAGAAAGTTCAGGGGACCGTGCTGGTTCAGACATTCAGCTGGGGCAGGGGAAGGTGACTCCTTTGTCCGGGCAGAAGCGGGGTGCAGCTCCCAGAGCCCAGAGGAGCTGTCCACCATGCACGCTGGGTTCTTCCTGTCCGGGGCAGGGGCGCCCCCTGGTCTAGTTTGCTTAGCCACTGGCTGTGGGCTATTTGAATCACGAAGGGTCCAGCGGGCCTGGGGCAGTGGTCCAGGCCTCCCTGGTGGACCCCAGGTGGGCAGTTCTGCCCTGCTCCCCTGACCATCCCTTCCGGTCTGCTCAGGTGGCTCTCCTACCTCCTGCTCTTCGTCCTGGACCTGGTCCTTTGCCTCCTCGCCTGCCTGGGACTGGCCAAAAGCTCCAGGTGCCTCCTGGCCTCGTGAGTAGCCCCGCCTCTGGGCCTGGGACAGGAGCTGGCCAAGGGTGTGGGGTGACAGTGCCACCAGCAGAGAGATGAGGGCCTGGCAGGGCTGGGAGGATGTGGGGGCAGCAGCCACTGGCTCACCATCTGGACACCAAGCCACACCAGACTTTCTTCACGTGTCCCCTCCCTCCTGGGCCTGACTGTTGAGCAGCTGAGGCGCTAGAGACACTCACTTCCTCAGCTTGCGCCCTCACTGCCGTGTCTCTTCGGCTCAGGGACCTGTACCCCAGGCATCGGTCCATATCCCTCCGCCAGCGATCAGCGGGGCGATGTCAGGGCAGGGGCTGAGGCTGCCCTCAGGGCCACTGCAAGAGTCTGGGGGTCGGGGGGACAAGATCGTAGCCGAGAGGGAGGGCGTTGAAGGTTGGCGGGGTGACAGCCATCACGGGGTCCCCCGCCTGCCGGCCTCGGCCTGGATCCCACCGGCAGCTGCCTCTCTCCTAGGGTGCTGTGCTGTGGGGTGGTGGCCCTGCTTCTCAGCTGGACGTCCCTGGCTGCTGACACTGCTGCGGCGGTGGTGAGTTGGGTGGCCTGGGGGTGCTGGGTGGTCTGACCAGGTGGACCGTCTGTCCAGCGTTCCCAGGGTAGGGCCAGCTGCCAGTCTCAGTCCCTAATAGAATCGCAGAGTCTCAGGACTAAAGGGGCCGGGCTCATCTGTGCCAGCCCCTCCCCCTTCAGATGGGGACACGGGCCCAGGGAAAGGAAGGGGCTTGCCCAGGGTCACGAGGCATTTCGGGGCAGAGCCAAGATAAGACCCGTGGAGCCTGATCCCTTTCCCACCCCGCTGGCCCATTCCCAGCCACGGCTCGTGAGGACGGGCACAGATGACCAGGTGCCTTCTCTCTGGGTATAAAGAACTAACCAGGTCTGGTGGGTGTGGGCGGGGTTTGAACCTCAGGCTGGAGGAGCCCTCCAGCTTCAGAAGCACACTCCTGGGCCGGCTTCCCCGGTGTCAGGAACGTGGAAGGTGGCGTTTCACCTGCTTCCCGTCCCCTTGCCCTTGGACTCGCACACACCGCCTAAAACGCAGTGGTGTATGTTTCCTGGTGTGGTGCCTTGAGATGTGAAAAAAACAAAACCAAGCGTGCACACACACACACACACACACACACACACACACAAGGTGGGTCAGGGGTGTAAGGGGGGAAGCTTCCTGTGCAGGTATGTTTGGTCTTTAATAGACCTAATGCTCGAGAGAAGCTGTGTGCGTGTCAGTCATTCGTTCGTTCGTTCGTTCAGCTGATGCTTGGCTGTGTGGCACTCGATGGTGCAGGTGCCTGGAGATGCAGAAACAGGAGGACGTGATGTTTGCTCTTGACTAAGTCACAGCCCGCAGAAGAAAGACCTGTAGGCAGATCATTGCAATCCCATGTGAATCGATACATGGTGGTGCAGAGTGTGTGTGTGGGGGGGGGGGGCACAGGGGGCAGGATGTACCAAGGGATTTCAGGGAACCCCTAGCTGACTTAAGGGCCACAAAGTAGCCCCGTGACCTGCATCCGTTCTGCCCTTTCAACCTGGGGAGAAAAGAAAAGGGCTCACTGGAACCCCTCTACCCAAATACGTGCCTGGCCCAGTGACTTGGGGGCTGGCTGGTGGCTCTGGCCTTGACCACTTTGCATCCATGATGCCCCCAAAATGAGTAGACCCTGGTGCAGCTTGGCTCAGAGTAGCTTTGGGCAAAGCTTGTCCAGCAGGGGGAGGAGGTGGGCATCTCCTGTTTTGTCTCCCCTCTGCCCATGGCTTTGGGCAGGAGGGAACACTGGACAGGCGGAACCTACATCCCCGGGGCTGAGGCCCCTCCAGATACAGGGAAGAGCAGAGGAGGAGAGCGCAGGCCATACTCAAGCGCATCCTGCCTTCATCTGGAGCTGGGTGGGCTGTACATGGTCTGGGGGGAGCGGCTGCTGGCCAGAGCCCCACGCACGACTGCCTGGTGACAGCCTCTCCTCCAGGGACAAGAGTGGGCGCAGGGAAGCTTGCATATGGTGGGCCCTTCCCCCATCTGCCTTCTCAAAGCAGCGATGGCCTCCAGCTGGCCACCACGGGCTGCCTTTTGGGAGACAGCTCCTTCCCAGCGGGGACTTCAGCTCCCAGCTGAGGGCCCCGGGATGCCAGGGAGCTGGAGAGAAAGGCCATTTCCCTAATTCGATTAGTCAGGCCCTTGTGTGTGAGAGAGAGAGAGGGTGAGGGAGTGAATGGGCCTTTGATGGGGCTACGGATCCTGCTGCATTTTAATAGGAAGTTGGGGGTGAAGGAGCCAGGCCCTCAAAGGCTATTGTGGGGAGCTTTTGTGTGGCCACTGCCCCTGCTCTCTGAGCCTGTTTTTCGGGGGTGGGGGGTGTTTTTGTTTTTGAGATCTGTGGGACCAGAGCTCCAACACTGCCTTCCTGCTGCAGGGGTGGCCTCACCCCCTGCCTTCCCCGTCCCCCCCACCCCCCCACCAAAGGGCCTCCATGAGACAGGAGTGGAGCTGTTGCCCGTAAGAATGTGATGGGGAGGGAGCTGGGAGCCGGGTAGCTGAGCCTTATCTGCCCGACCACCCCCTGTGCAGTCAGGAGTGTAAGGCAGAGGTGAAGGATGAGGGGCAGAGAGGAGAGAGAGCGCCCAAGGAGAAGGAAGGGGGAGAAGTGGATTCCCGGGAGAGGAAGGAGGAAAGGGTCACCCAGGTGCTTCGGCCGCAGAGCACCACTGACTGAGCCGAGGTCTCCCTGAGAATCGGCCACGGAGGGACGGCGGGCCCACCTCACTGGGCCCTGACCCAGTGAGGGTTTTTTTTTTTAATATTTCATATAATAAGCTTATTTTAATAGTGCAAAAAATAATCTGCTTCCAATCAATAAAGGAAAAACTTCCAAAGAATTTTATAAAAATAGCCCATACTTTGAACAAATACAAAAGCAAATAATAGGTAAATATTACAATTATATACTCCAAGCCCAAGGAGCCTGGCCGCTGGAACCCCCCTGGCTGGGTCCTCATCCCCTCCCCCCTCCCCAGCAGGGGGCCCCAGGGACATAACTGAAGTTCCCCAGACCTCCCTCTCCTTGTCTCCTCTTGTGTAAAATGGGGAGAACAGCAGTCGCCTGGAAGGGTTGTTGTCGGGAAGAGATGGGTTGGTTGACCCCTGGGAGGCACGTAGTAAGGGTCCATTGGTTTCCTGCACATTTACTACCTGTCTAGGAGGGTCACAGGGTGACTCCAGCTGTGCTCAGCGCACCCTCCCCCGCCCCCCATCCCCATCCCCGTTGCGTGAAGAAAGCACACGTGTGCACACGCACACACGGCCCTTGTCTTCACCGATAGGAAGGTTGAATCCTCACTGAGGGTCTGAAGAGCAGACCTGGCCTGAGGAGGGGGGGTGAGGGGCACATCCCTGGTGGAGCCTCTGCCAGTGGCCTCCTGTCCTTCTTTGGATCCCAAATTTGTTGGGGGTGACCCAGACGAAGATGGCGGCCTCGCTCATCATGTTTCCCAAGGCCTCTCCATGGCCCTGCCTGGCTCTGGCTCCCCTCTCTCTGCCACTCCTTAACGAGGGTGAGGGTGCACCCTGGGCCCGCTGGTGCGGCAGCTCTGACTTATACTAATAAACCAGTCTGATGATGGACCCTAGTGATTTGAGTATAAAACGGTTCTCCCAGGGTCCTGAGGCACGTGGTTGTGTGAGCGTGTATATGTGCGTGTGTACAGGTGTGGCTCTGTGGAAGCTCTGTATCTGGAGGGGCGTCTTATTCCCCATTCCCACCCAGACACACACTTTCTAGACCATAAGTGCCGTGGTACAGCTTGCCACTGTCTCATGCCTAGAACATCGTGTGGCACCTGGTAGGTGCTCAATAAATATTTGTCAATTCGGTGAATGAATGAGTGATGCTCCAGCATTGCCCCCTGAGGCAGCCCTTCCTGAAGGAGGACAGGGCACTGGCAGGAAAGGGCCATGGAGAGGAGTCCCCGGCTTGGAGAGCATGCACTGGAGCAGGGGTGCCCCTTGGAACAGGCCAGAGGACCAGAGCTTCCCCTGGCTGCTCTGAAATGTGGAAGTCCCCCTCTACCCAGTGTCCCACTGCACCCCCCAGGCCAGATCTGGGGAGGGCCTGGCTCAGAGGATGGCATCCTTGCTGCTGCCTCTTCCAGGGCCCAGACGTGCTTGCACTCAGCCCTGTGGGCCCTTGGTGGTCACCTAGCCAGGCTGCGCTGCGGTGTCCCAGTCCCCCAACGCAGCAGTGGCAGAGCCCGGAACCCGTGTCCTCTCAGCCCGTGCGCTTCCTGGTCCCCCATCTCATCATGACAGGACCTGCACCCGAAAGCTCAAAGACGGATTCAGCACCAATGTAGTTCTTTAGAAAGAGATTCTGAGGGAGGCTTCATAGATGGACAGCCCCAGAGCGGGGATGGACTTGGTAACTGCAAGACAAAAAATAAAACAGGGATGAGCGAACGAGGTCATGGTGCAAATAACTCTCCAAGACACGTCCCGCAGCTTACCCTTGACCCAGGTCCATCCCAGAAGAGGCATTTGGAAATAAGAGTTAACGGATCGTAGTGCCTGCTGTTGGCCACTTTTCTGAGTACTTTATGTAGATTAATTCATTAGGTGAATAGCGTTTTTCTCTCCATGTGACTGAGGAGGCCGCTGAGACACGGGGTAAGGCATTTGTCTGTAAAGTTACAGAGCTGGGCAGGGGCAGAGCCAGGATTCGAGCGCAGGGAGGATGGCTGTTGACTGTTTTTGCCCACCTGGGTCTGAGCTGCGGGGTCCCCGTGCCTGGGGCCAAGGGCACCCGGTTCCTCCCAGGGCCCCGGTGTGTGACTTTCCTCCACCCCTCCCGTCTCTCCCCGGCTCAGGGCACCGGCGACTTCTGCGCGGCTCCCGACGCCTTCATCCTCAACATCACGGAGGGCCAGCTCCGCACAGGTAACAAGCTCTCGGGCCTCTGTGGTCAGAGCCACTCAGGATGCTCAGTCCAGGCCCGTGGTCAGCCAGGCTGTGCCTCTACTTACCCCTTTCAGTACGGTAGTCACCCATCGCCTCCCCACCCCTGTACTTCAGGTCCAGCTGGACCACTGGGTCATTTCTTCGAAGTTACCTCCTTTGGGAGCTTGGGTACTGGCTTGGCCGCTGAGGGTGAATGAGCACCTGGTCACGTGTGAGCTCCTGCCTGACCCAGTGTCTTTGCCTTGCAGAGGTGACCCGTTACTACCTGTATTGCAGTCAGAGTGCAAGCAGCCCCTTCCAGCAGGTACGGCCCGCCCAGCCCAGCCCTCACGCTGCCCCCAGCCCCCTTGGTGGTCACCTCGCTCCGTCTTGTCCCCAAGCCCCAGCGCTGACCAATAGGGTGGCAGTGGCTGGGTGTTCTTTGGGGTCCTCTGCAGGGGACAGTGCTCTCGGTCAGCGTGCACGCCCATCCACCACCCTGGATGCTGGTTACCATGCAGAGGCTGTGCAGTAGGTCTGGGTTGGGGCCCAAGATTCTGCATTTCTCACAAGCCCCACCCCCGGCAAGGCTGTCCCAGCAGGACATTTAGAGTAGCAGGAAGCAAGAGAATGGGGCAGCTCTCAAGAAGCCTGAGGGCTGAGGGGAAGACCTCCTGTAAGCAGGAAGGGCCATGATCAGGGAAGCCACTGCAGCTGCACACGGGGGAGGGGACTCAGGCAGCTGCGGGGGTCTCCTGGGAATCGAAGCTCATGCGGGACCTCGGTCTCTCCTGGCCCAGGCACTGACCATCTTCCAGCGCTCGCTGACCACCATGCACATCCAGGTGACGGGACTGCTGCAGTTTGCTGTCCCGCTTTTCCCCACAGCAGAGGTAAGGTGGCCGGCCACCTCCCACAGGGCCGGGCTTCGGAGACCGGGCTGTGGAAAGAAAGTGTTCCCTCCCCTCCCGGCAGCCTAGCCGCTTCCTTTGGCTTTGAAGGCCTCGCCGCACAAGCTGCGGTTTGCGGTTTTATCCACAAGCCCTCCCCCCAGCGCTCATTCTCTGCCTCTCTGTCTGTCTGCATGTTTGTCTCTTTCCTTCTTCCTGCTTCAGAAAGATCTGCTCAGAATCCAGCTCCTGTTGAATTCATCTGAGTCCAGCCTCCACCAGCTGATGGCCATGTTGGATTGCCGGGGGCTGCACAAGGTGCCGGGGTGGCCCTGGGGGCGCGGGTGGAAGGCGGGCGGGGGGGGCACCCCAGCAGGCCACATCTTCCCAGAGACAAGGCTGCAGAGGCTGGGAGAGTGATTACCTGGGCTCCCTTCAGGCCAGGGAATGGGGTGGAAGAGGTGCCTGGTTTCTGGATTCTCTCCAGTAGCTGAGCCGGGGAGCCTCAGTGAAAGGTACCCGGGGGTGCAGGTAGGAGAGTTGGATCCGTTTACCTCTAGAACGCTGGGGGGCCCTGAGCTATATGAGGGTGGCTGTTCCCCATTGCCCAGACTCCCAGCCATCTGGTCTACCTGACCAATTCCTGAATTGCAAGTGGACATCCCATTCTCATTGCCAGGGTCATCTCTAGGAGTTTGGAATATCGGACAATCGTGCAGGGAACACACTGGGAGTATGTGAGGCCCTCTCTCCCCCAGAGCAGAAAGCCAGTGCGTGTCGATGTTTCACATCCCATGTGGAATTCGAGCAAATATTCGTAATAATGTTCACAGCTGCGGTTTACTGAGTCCTTGGTTCTGTGTTCAGCCTTGTTCTGTGCAGTTTATATCCAACATGTCATTGAGTCCTCACAGTTTTACTGTGAGATACATGTTATTTTATGGGAAATTTTATAGATAAGCAATGTGTGTGTGTGTCTATGTATGTGGATGGATAGACATAGATAGGTAGATAGACAGATGTATCTATCTACCTACCTAACTATCTATATGTATATCTAAAAAGTAGCTTACTGAAGATCCCAGAGCTATCAATGCAAGTGCTTGGGTTTCCGACCCCAGCAGTCTGACTTCAGAGCTAAGAACATGGGAGTCGCCCCAGTACCCTTCCTCCCCTTCCACATCCAATCCCTCAGCAAGTCCTCACAGCTATACTCTCAAATATATCCTGCTCCGTCCACTTCTCTCTCCCTCCACAGCTCCCGCCTTGGTCCGAGCACCATCCCGCTCCCCTGGGTGACAACCATGACCTCCTAGCCGGTCCCCACTTTCTCCTGTCTCCTTACCTTTCATATATGGCAGCCAGGCAGCCAGAGCGGTCTTTTAAAAATGAATAGGATCGGGCTTCCCTGGTGGCGCAGTGGTTGAGAGTCCGCCTGCCGATGCAGGGGACACGGGTTCGTGCCCCGGTCCGGGAAGATCCCACATGCCGCGGAGCGGCTAGGCCCGTGAGCCATGGCCGCTGAGCCTGCGCGTCCGGAGCCTGTGCTCCACAACGGGAGAGGCCACAACAGTGAGAGGCCTGCGTACCGCAAAAAAAAAAAATGAATCGGATCACATCCCTTCCATCCCCAAACCTGCCCGTGTCTTCCCATCACCTTGTGTAAAATTCAAACTCCTCGCCTGTCCGGCGAGGCCCAGCATGACCTGGTGCCCTCTCACCTGTCCCCTGCTGGCCTTCCTCCTCTTTCCTGAACACACCGAGCTTGTCTGCTCTGCCTCAGCTGCTCAAGGCACACTCCACTCCTTGCCGTCCTGGCCTCAGATTGAATGCCCCCTGTCCCCTGGCTCCCCCACCCTGCAAGCTCATCTGCCCTGTTCAGAGCCCAGCACACAGTAGGTATTCAGCAAAGGCTTGTAGAGAGAACCCGAGACGCCCCATCGTGTCGCGGTCCCGAGCGTGGACTGTTCAAGGTGCTTGGGATGGGGGAGGGGCAGAGATCCCGAGTCCAGGCTGGGGGAGAGGGGCTTTCAGAGACCAGCTCAAACCCCAGGCTGTGTCCCACTCCCCCTCCAACTGTGTGTCCCTCTTCCTCTGCCAGGACTACCTGGACGCCCTCACTGGCATCTGCTACGACGGCCTCGAGGGCCTGCTGTACCTCGGCCTCTTCTCCCTCCTGGCTGCCCTCACCTTCTCTACCATGATCTGCATGGGGCCAGGGGCCTGGAAGCACTGTGCCACCAGGTGGGCTGCCTGGGCGGCTTCCTGGGGGAGGAGGCAGGAGGCTCAGCTCTGTGACTGAACCGAGAGCTGATAACCTGAGATGGAGAAGGGCAGCAGGGGGACCAGGCATTCAGCCCCAACAGGCTGGCTGGATTTCTGCCCAAGCGTCCCTGAAAGTCCAGACAGAACCCCAAAAGGAGGTTGGAGGGGGCCAGGGCAGGAGCAGGGCCAAGAATGGTGACAACGTCATGCCACAGCCTGGCATCCTTTGCTTATCCCCTCTTCCTCTGCAGGACTTTGTGGTGTGATGCGGCTGCTGGGAGGGGTGCCTCAGAATACCAGAAGGACATATTGTAGCACCAGGGCACCTATAGTCTCATTGAGGAGATAGACAGAGCCAAGATGGTATTTCAGTGTCTTCAGAGTAGATCAGAAAAGGAAGCAGGGTAGGGAGGGTCCGTGTGCCTGTGGTCAGCATGGTGGACTGCCTGGAGGAGGTGGATGTGCAGTTGGGAATGGAGCAGAGTGATATCAAAGAACCTCAAGGAAGCACCTGTGGCCAGAGGGAGAGTCCTGGGAGGAAAGATAGGGAAGCGGGCCGGGGCCGCACTGCCTGGAGCCTCCCTCGCCCCTCACAGCTGGCCATATCCTACGTGTCATTCTAGGGACAGAGACTACGACGACATCGACGATGACCCCTTCAACCCCCAGGCCCGGCGCATCGCTGCCCACAACCCCCCTCGCGGGCAGCTTCGCAGCTTCTGCAGCTACAGCAGCGGCCTGGGCAGCCAGACCAGCCTGCAGCCCCCGGCCCAGACTATCTCCAATGCCCCCGTCTCGGAGTACATGTACGGCAGGGCTCCCAGGGCCTCCCCGGTACCTCCCCCGACACATCGGGCTGGATCTGCGGGCAGCACGTTTGGGTCCAGAGAGCCGGGTGGGGAGGAGGCATCCGAGGCCAGCGCCAGGATGCCAGGTGGGAAGGCCCCCGGGGAGCATCTAGTGCTGGAGGAAGAGCCCCTGCAGGCGTCAGGTCTTCTGCCTCAAGCTTGCAGGGCAGGTTGAAGGCCCGAGAAGCTGCATTTCTCCAGGCCACACTGCTCCCGGCGCCATCACCCCATCTGCTCCTCCCCAGGCCTCCCTGTCTTCCTGCCCTCACTCCCTCCCGTCTATCCGTGGTCCTTTTCCATCTCCCATCTGCACGCCTCCGGGACCCTCCTGTAGAAATCTGAGCAGACACCCCCCACCCGGCCTCCCCAGCCTGAGCACTCCCCGCTCCTTTCGGCCCTGCAGGAACCAAGCTCTGCTCTTCGGTGGGAACCCACGCTACGAGAATGTGCCGCTCATTGGAAGAGGCTCCCCTCCGCCCACGGTAACCTGGTCTCCCGGGGCAAGGGCACTGCCCTTGTGGGGAGGGGGGAATAATTGAAGAGAAAACCTCCTGCGGACCCAGTGACTCCCCGCCACAGAGGTAGAAAAGAATGAAACAGTTTTGTTACCAGATAAGCATTAAACCAGACTGCCATGCACATCGCAGGCTGTCTGCTAAGGGGATTGTAGAGACAGAGCTCATCCTACACAGCCAGGCAGATAGAGGCACCGCATTCCGTACCCGTCCTCAAGATGAGCGATTCCTGTCCGCCAGCAAGAGGACTCGGCAGCACCATTTGTCACACTGGTTCATCCTAAATCCACCTGCTAATTGTGTGGCCATCAGGGCTCCCTAAGTGCCAGGGAGATGGGGGACAGTCTCCCTGATGCTACCATTTCAGAGATGGCTCCCAGCCCCGGAAGAAAACGTTCCTGGATTGTAAAACTGCTGAGAGCCTTCGCTGGCCTTTAAAAAGGTTTACACACCTCTCAGAGGGACAGAGGAGTAATTTATGATGATCAGCTTTCTAAAGGAAATGCTGCTCAAAGAAGCATTTCTTTCCCTTTTTGCACCAGGGAAATTTTTTCTTTTTAGATTTACGTTTACCTTGACACCCTAGGCTAGAGGGTCAGGGGCCCCTGTAGTGGCAGGTCTGGGAGGGCTAATACCAGACCTGCCTGCTCCAAACCCCCCACCCCACCCCCGCCGCAGCTCCTGACGTCCTCAGGCTGTGCCCAAGTGGGATCTGCGCTTCCCACCCACCCTCCACCCCGGCCAGGGGACCTAGAAGCAACATCAGGGTGTGAGGGGTGTGCCAGCTGTCTGCCCCGGAGAAGTATGAGGGTCACCTCATACTACTGGCTGAGACAGCTGCGAATAGAGACAGCTGAGGTTCAGAAACACAGGCTCAACTCTTTCACTGCCGCGGCCCAGGCTGCATCCCTGGTCGGGGAGCTAAGATCCTGCAAGCATCGTGGCATGGCCAAAAGAGAAGAAAAAAAAACAGACTCCAGTACCAAATGCCTGGGCTCCAATGCCAGCTCATTGCCTATGACCTCTGTGGCCTTGGGCGAGTACATTACCTTTCTGTGCCTCAGTGTCCCCATCTGTAGAATGGGGATGTAATCGCACAGCACATAGGTGGTTGGAGCATTGGAGAAACTGATCCTTACAGAAGCGTGTTTGTGTGACGCAGTAAGTGCTGTGAGACTGAGCCACCTGTTTATTTCACCCTCTCCTGCTGTCACTCAAGCTTCCTCCCACCCCACCTCCTCCACGGAGGCGTGGCCTATGTAAGAAAGCGGGGGGCTCTAAGACCAGGTTGAAGTCTGCATTCTTGAGCCAGGGGTCTGTCTGGGAAGGAGCCCCTGCCTTCACTGGGCTGGGCGAGGTGTTTCACCTGCCCCATCCAGGTAGTTTGGAAGGAGCCGTCTAGTTGGTGAAATAGCAGCCCTGGAGCCCCAAGGACGGGGGACTAATGAAATAGACCTTGGCCCCGAGAACCGCAACGTTCACGTGCGCTCAGGGAATCCAGCAAGTGTGCCTGGGGAAAACCACAGTGCCGGACTCCAGAAAGAGAGATGGGGACCCAGGCCCATCTTCAGGACATGGATAGCCTGCAGGGGCGGGGGGGCGAGTGGGGGGGAGACTCAGAAAGCTGTTGTAATAAGTGCCGTGTGGTGCTTTAGGACTAGAGGGAGGAGCTGCTTCGGGGTCTAAGGAGGTGACATTTGAGCCTTACCTTGGAGCACTGGGTCTCACCCAGGAGGGAGCTTGCTCCCCCGGGGGACATTTGGCCACGTCTGGAGGCATCTTTGGTTGTCACACCTGGGGGGTCGCTGGTACTGGCATCTAGTGGGTGGAGGCCAGGGGTGCTGCTGCGCACAGGGCACCGCCCACCACGCAGGATGACCGGCCCCAAATGTGTGCAGTGTCGTGCCCAGACCGACCCTCTGGCTCTCCCCACCTTGCTGCTTTTTGCCCAGAGCGCCTCCCTGCTGTCCTTTTACAAACAGCACTAGACCCAGGCCTTACTCGCTCCCTGGGGGCCTGAGGCAGGGAGAGCAGCTGGTCCAAGCCTGCTTCCAGAGTTGGCACCTTTGAAATCCCAAGCTGGCTTCTCTCTAAACCAGAAGCCTCTGGGGTTCCTTTTTTCCTCCCGCCAGCTGCTGTGGCCCCGGGAATGCAGACTGATTGTAATATTAATCTCAGTACAACATAATTAGGGGAGATCCGCTGCTGTGAAAAATAAATTACTCGAGGCACTGGGATGCCAAATAAAAATGAATTTCGGATTACCTTCTGTTCTGAAAGATCCAGGCCACTCTCCCTGACATTAGCAGAGATAATAAAGAACTGACCTTATTTGCAAGGACAAGGACGGACTAAACCTTCCCCCGCTATAATTGAGACCAGCCCAGAAACTCCAGTTGCTTTGGCAGAGTTGACTGCCCTGCCCTACGCAGCTCAACCTGCTCCAGAGATGACCCCCCTCCCCTCCTAACATGCAAGAGGCATGAAGAGACGGCTGAGCCTGCTGACCAAGGAAGCCACAGCGTGGAGGATACGACGTGAGCCCCAGTAAAGGGGACACAGCTGACCGCTCCCCACTCTCCCCCTGCACCTGCTCTAAATATTATCCATCGGTACCCAGTGCATTTGGTGTACGGAAAATCCCTCCCCCTGCCAGCCCATCTCTGGGACACTGGGGATTTCACTAAGGTGGGTGATATCAAGCCAGGCCATCGGAACCTACAGCCTCTTCCCTCGCCTAGAAATGTGTTTTCCCTTAGCTCTGCTTTCTAGGAATCACCTCCTGTCTTTCCAGGCACCGTATCCTGGGCCCGATGGACAAAAATGACCCAGGCACTTGTTTAAAAATACCAGTCCAGGGACTTCACTGAAGACGTAGCCCGGGCGAACTTCGTCGTCAAGCAAGTTTGGAAAATACTGCTTCAAGGAGGGGGGTCTCACTCTTGAACATCCATCACCTGGGGGACTCATTACAGTACAGGCCGCTGGGCCCACGCTGCTTCTGATTCAGAATATCTGGGGTGGGGCTCGGGGATTTGCATTTCTAACCTGTTCCCAGGTGAAGCCTGCAGCCTGCTCAGGGGCAGGCTTCCTCACTCGGCGTACCAGCACTTTGAGCCAGAGCGTTGTGGGGAGCCGTCCTGTGCACTGTCAGAGGTTTAGCTGCATCCCTGGCCTCCACCCACGCGATGCCAGTAGCATCCCCACTCCATAGCCCCCAGCCATGACAACTGAAAACGCCTCCAGACATTACCAGATGTCCCTGGGCAGGGGCAAAATTGCCCCTGGTTGAGACCCACTGGGTTAAGGGGTCTCAGGCCCCTACTCCCTGCCCCCCAGCAGGAAGCCTTCGTCCATCTCTGGTGTGAACGGCCTAGACCTGGACCCCGGAAACATCCCTGGCGCTAGGAGACAGTCAGGGTCCTGTGGACCATTGCTACTTGGAGTTAGCTGCCCAGCAGCACCTGGAGCTTGTTAGAAATGCAGAATCTCAGGTCCTACGTGTGATGTGAGATGTGCTAACCTAAGAAGCCGCGTCTCTACTTCCGAGCAGAGGCCGGCTGACATCTGTGAATGAATGCTTAAACTTTGTGTTTCTCCGACTTGGCTGCACTTGGAAGAACTTACAGAAAAATATTCGTGGCATTTTTTTTTTTCTGTAAGATAATTATAGTCTTATTTTTCTCACATCAAAAGGAGAAAACAACTTATCCCTCCTGTCGTAACCCTTAATGAGCAATTTGCCAGCGAATTTAAATGAATTTATCTTGTGATATAATCACCATGACGATCTTAGATCATTCCAGTAGTTGTCAAGCTTGTTTTACGAACTAGGACACTGAGTCTAAGAGGATTAATGTGAATTGCTAAGCGCTACACAGCTAGTAATAATGATGATAATAAGCAATAATAGTGATTTATTGAGCACCTACTATTAAGCTGATTCAGACATAGTCACTTTTGTGGGTTTTTTTGCGGTACGCGGGCCTCTCACTGCCGTGGCCTCTCCCGTTGCGTAGCACAGGCTCCGGACGCGCAGGCTCAGCGGCCATGGCTCACGGGCCCAGCCGCTCCGCGGCATGTGGGGTCTTCCCGGACCGGGGCACGAACCCGCGTCCCCTGCATCGGCAGGCGGGCTCTCAACCACTGCGCCACCAGGGAAGCCCCAAGTCACTTTTATCTAGTAGCAGATACTGAGCTGCTTGACTTGCTCTCCACCTCCTCGCTTTCCTTAGGCAGCGTCCCAGGACCCAGGAGATGTGTACCCAGCTGCATGCAGGTGTAGCCCACAGCGTGACTCTCCCAGCTTTATGGAGGGATTTGCTTTTGCACTACTCGATGCCAGTTGGTCAGGGGGGAGCCTCGTGGGTCACCGGCCAGTGCTGCTGGTGGCACTTCAAGAGGCTTAACTTTACGTTATGTGTGTGTTATCACATAAAAAACAATACTGGTGGGTGTGGCCTAGGTTTCAGGCTGCTTTTAGACCCACCCCTGTGCCCCCGCAGTGTCTCAGATACACAGCCACGTTTGAGAACCCCCGTGTCAGGGGTCTTGCCTGCTTTATGTCACTCCATCCTTTCAGCGGAAGAGCTGAGTGTTCCTAGGGCCATCGTGCAGGTGGGGAAACGGAGGCTTGGAGCGACTGGAGAGCCTCCGCCGAGGTCATGGGATGAGTAAGGTGCACAGCTGGGATTTGAGCCTGGCTCTCTGGGTCAGTGGGCTTGTGCCCCCGGCCTGCTCACTAGGCGGGCTTCTAGGCACACTGCCGCATTAGGGTGGCTGGTCGGTGTGTGCATCTAGAGTTTGAGGCTGGGACCCAGACGTCCTGATGGCCCCCGGGTTGGAAGCATCAGCAAACACGAAGCCTGCCCAGGCCACTCGACGATCCTCTGATAATCGCCACGAGGCCTTGACATTGAAACTTGGTGCCCAGCCACTGTGGCTGGCCCAGCTCGCGCTTCCTCAGAAGTTCCAGCATTTTTGCTAGTACGGTGTCTGGTTTAACGGGTGATGTGTGACCCTGTTCTGACTGTCCCCTCCCCTCTCTCCCACAGTACTCTCCCAGCATGAGGGCCACCTACCTGTCCGTGGCAGATGAACACCTGAGGCACTATGGGAATGAGTTTCCAGCCTAACACGCTTTCGGGAGTTCCTGCCTCCTTGATCCATTTTGGTTTTTAACTAAGGCAAATGCAAGCGTGTTTCTTTCATAGAAACCAAAGGCATCTAGAGACTGTGCGTGGACCTGCAGGATTGGAAGGCTCCTGCTGGCGCAAGGGAGTGGCTGAGATTCAGGGAGAATTGGCCTGGGGTTGGCTGAGATTCCCAGGCAGACAGAAGACCCATGACTCGGACCAGCCTCTCCCTCCTTTGACCTCCTCTCCACACCGGAAATGCCCTCCAGGGGCTTGGCCGTCCCTAAGCTGGGAGAGCCTGGTTCAGTTGGCGCCTGCGCCCCACCCTCACCAGGTGGTGAATGACAGTGAGGAGGACCGGGTCAGGCTTGAGGGTCCCCTTGCCTGGACTGTGCCTCCTCCTGGCTGCTCGGATGGGTGCCATTTCCCCACAGGTAAAGGTGGAAGGGCGGATCAGGAGATGACATCCCTGATGAGACCAGACACTGTCCAAATCCGTCTCCCGGGGCCAGGTGGACTCTTCCTGTGCCACCAGGGGAAGGCACTGGCAGGCTCTGCATAGGAGGCTGGGGGACCAGAGCCTCGTGCCTGGTGGGCTTCCAGGTGGCAGGGGTGGGCCTGTCTTTCTGCAACCCTCTGTCGCCTCACCTCCATTCCAGAATCGCTGCTGTGAGTTTGCTCACCGCGGATAGGGACAGTCTCAGGTATTCACAGACACCTGGAAAGCAGTTCTCTTTTTTGCCAGTGTTTTAAAGAGTTTTGATTATCCAAAGAATTGAAACTCACAGCACAGCCGGTTTTTACTATAGATGTGGGGTTCATCCCTCCCACCTGATTTGTCTACCAAAATAAAGATCAGTGAGACATCCTGTCCCAAGATGCTGATTGATGGGGTTGTGGGTTCATCCCACCCCAAGGGAGGCATTTTGAGAGAACAAAGTCTCTAAGAGGCAAGTCTGAACAGGAACAGAGTCTGGTCCAGGAGACTGGCTCAATGCCCAGGTCAGCTCTCCCCACCCCCACCCCCCCACCCCCCCCCCCGCTTTTGTCTTCAGGAAAGTTTGTCATAAAAGGTTTTAGCAGAATGGGCTGACTGTGTCCTGATGTGAAGATAGGTGTCTTCCCTACCTCTCCCACCATCCCGTCCCCACCCCATTGTCCCCCAGCCCCTGACCTACACCTGCTGGGTGAGAAGGAGCTTGTGGACCAGGAGAAAATAATGACCCACCATCCTTCCCGCTGAGGATCCAGGGTTAGGGTCTTTGGTGCTTCCAACCTCCTGCCGCCGAAGAGTGCGCGGCCCGGGAGCCTCCGCAGCCCGGCACACCGCAGCAGGGCCGCAGGGTAGTGTGGCTGTGGACAGGGGCTCCATTTCCATTTTGGAAGCACCACCTCCTGGTCAGAACACTGTCAGCAGAGTGGTTCTCAGCCCCCAGCCAAGCCCCCACGACAGCGGGGCCACGGGGCCTCTGGGACTCCGTCTCCCCCATTCACCTGTACATACGTGCACCGTGAAGCCACCTTCGTGAGGCCCGTCACGTGCAGACAGGACTTGGCGACATCAAGGTGGTGCTTCTTAACACTCGTTGGCGACTAGAGTTGTTTTCAATGCATGTAAACTAAACTAGAATCCCTTGGGTGGTTCCTGAAGGGGCCGTGTGGGCACACCTCTGCTTGATACACGTGTGCCCTCACCTGGGGGAGAAATAAACCACTGGTACTAAAATGCACACCGTGTCCAGCTTCCTCAACTTTGGGAATGACGAGGGCACCTAACAGCGCCTTCTGGCTGGGTTATGCGCGGGGAGTGCTCCAGAGCGGGCCTCAGTATCAAGGATTGAAAGACAGGGCTATTGAATGAATGTCCCAGGGCCTCTCCAGCGGCGGTGACCTTGCTGCTCTTCAGGCCCAAGGACAGGCCTTCCTGTTCGAGTCTCCAAAGTTCCCTTTAAAGGTCATTGCTTCTAAGGTTGCTGATAACGAGTGGCGTTTATTGAGTATCTCCAGTGTACCAAGGACTGTCCCAAGTATTCACATTAATTGTTAAACCTCATAATAACCTTATGAGGTCGTTTTGTAAATAAAAGAACAGAGGTGCAGAGAGAGAGTAAGGACTTAGTTGGAGCTGAGACAGGCTGGGACCTGGGGCCCTTTGCTGCAGTGCTTACACCTGGACACACATCTCCTCAAGCAACAAAATACAAAGAAACCAGAAGGGACTAAAAATAACTGCATGCCTGTGCAGTTGGGGCAAACTCTGGACAAAAAGACCCCCAAAACCCAACCGCCACTTCTGAAGAGCTGGGAGCAAAAGCAGGGCACTGCGCATGCCCCTGCGCACAGCACCACCAGTGGGGTGGGCGGAGACCACCTAAGCCACCCTTCCAGCTGGACCCCCGGACACACCCCCACCCTCACCCCATATAAGGAAACAGCTCAGCTCCCCCCTTTTCGGGGAGCAAGCAAGGGAACCTGTTACTTGTTTTCGCTCTCTCCTGCTGCAGCAGGGGCCCCAGTAAAACCTGGCCTGAATTTCTTGTCTGACCTCTAATCAATTTCTATTGGTCGGGTAAGTCCAAGAACCCTGGTTGAGAACAGAGTGTCAGGGCCGGGAGCGTGTAACCCAAAGCCCCGGCTGGGCACCTCTGTGCCATTCCATGGGCTTGGGGCGGGTGTCGTGCGGCGGGCCACCTCTCCCAGCTTTGCAGCGGGTCCTTGCTGTCTTCTCCTCCTAAACTCTTCACCTCCACGGGGTGCTGCTATGGGCCTGGGCGCCGGGGATGCACAGCGTCTTTCCAGCTTTCTTTGCAGCATCTCATTTGTCCGCTGAACACCTGGGCCAGCCTGGGAGGGCTGGGCAGGCCGACCCCAGCTTCCCGCCCATGGTCCTCAGCTACTGTTGACTTCCATGCAGCAGCTGTGCTCCCAGAATCGACCGTGTTTCAAGCCTTTGCCGGGAACAGGCGTGTGTTTGAGGCTGTCGTTCACACTTATCCCTATGGAGCGGCAGACGGAGTGGTCCCTGTGCACTGTTGGCAGGAATGTGGAATGGTACAGCTGCTGTGGATAACAGTATGAAGGTTCTCCAGAAAAATTAAAGCTTGGGACTTCCCTGGTGGCGCAGTTGTTAAGAATCCGCCTGCCAAGGCAGGGGACACGGGTTCGAGCCCTGGTCCGGGAAGATCCCACATGCTGCGGAGTAGCAGCTAAGCCCGTGCGCCACCACTACTGAGCCTGCGCTCTAGAGCCTGCGAGCCACAACTACTGAGCCCACGTACCACAACTACTGAAGCCCACGCACCTAGAGCCCGTGCTCCGCAACAAGAGAAGCCACCGCAATGAGAAGCCCGCGCACCGCAACGAAGAGTAGCCCCGCTCGCCACAACTAGAGAAAGCCTGCACGCAGCAGCAATGAGGACCCAACGCAGCCAAAAATATAAATAAATAAATAATATATTTTTTTAAAATTAAAAATAGATAAATTCTATTAAGTAAATAGAATTACCATATGATCCAGCAATTCCATTTCCCAAAAGAATTGAAAGCATGGTCTCAATATTTATACCCCCACGTTTATAGCACCATTAGTCATAATAGTAAAAAGTGGAAGCAACCTCAGGGTCAATAGACGAATGGGCAAGCAAAATGTGCTCTATCCGTACAACGGAATATCACTCAGTCTCAAAAAGGAAGGAAATCCTGACACTTGCTACAACGTGAATGAACCTTGAAGACATTAAGCCCAAGTGAAATAAGCCAATTACAAAAAAGGAACAAATACTGTGTGATTCCACTTAGACCAGTCGAAATCATAGAGACAGAAAGTAGGATTGTGCTTGCCTGGGGCTGGAGGGGGGCCGTGGGGTCTTATTGTTTAACGGGAGTAGAGTCTCAGATTTGCATGATAAAAACAGCTCTGGAGATGGACGGTGGCGACAGCTGCCTAACAATATGAATGTACTTAATAACACTGAACTGTGCACTTAAAAATGGTTAAGGTGGTAGATTTTATGAGTACTTGACCACAATAAAAACTTGGAAAAAGAGGTTGAGGGGACAGCAGTGCAGTGGATTGCAGACTGGCCTTGGGGATGTCCAGGGCCAGGGGCCGCTCTCAGCAAAGAATTTCAGTTGCCAGTTCTGCTGTGATTGAGCAGAGATCTGAGAGACCACGCATTTTTTAAACTGGATCCTTGTGCCTACTTCTAATTATATGCTCTATTGCTGGCTTCCCAGGGTGGCTGAGACGGGCTTGCACGTGGGTGCCACCTGTCTTCCCAGTGAACACAGCCGCATGTTGGTGGTTGGCAGCATGCAGGCTTTCTGCGTGGGGGGGGGGGGGGGCGTGGATCGGGAGCCTGTAATAAATCATTGCAATAATAGGAGAAAGGAGGGGGCAGTTTTCCTTTCAACTTTTCCCATTTCCCCCTTTTCCACCTCTGCCTCACTTCCCTGCCCAGGGCATAACGTGTGTGTAGGGAGCCTCAGCTTCCCAAGGCTGGGGGTGGGGTGAGGAGGGCACCTGGGACCACAGTCCCAACCAGCCAGGGCTCCAAGGTGGAGCCAATCTTCTTGACGTTTTGTCCGGGTCTGATTCACATCTGACCACACAAAGCCGGTTCAGTGGGGCTTTCAGATGCTCCTTTACCCAGCCCCCATCACCCCCCTCGGCATCCACCCTGAGGGACTCCTTGACTCAGAGAAACTGGTGGCGGGAGTCGAGGGGAGGGGCGGTTGATGTCAGCAGTCACTTCTGGGCTCGCCTTTGGTTAGTGCGGTTGGCCAAGTGCCGTCTCAGTGGCCATTTTGTTGCACCTGCCCGGTAGTGGTGAGAGCACATTTATGGAGGAGCTGGGGAGCCTGAGGGAGGGAATGTTTGCTTTTCTTCCTGTACTTTCACAAAACCCCCGGGAAGCTGGCCAGGCGCCTTAGACTGCCTCTCGGATCTCCCACAAACTGGCCCCAGCTGACCTTTGCAAATTCATCTCTCATTGTCCCCCTGCAGGGACTCCAGCCCCCCAGATGCCTTTCTTTCATGACAACAGCCCCTCCTTTGCTCACACCAGCCCCGCCCTCCCCCCAATCTGGAATCCTCTCCCCACTCTTTCCCCCCTGCAGCTCATAACCGTTTTTTCAAGGCTTGGCTCCAACCTCAAATGCTACTTCTTGGATGACACATGGTCCGCCCCACTCCAAATCTCCAGCGCCCATCCCTGAACTCCGATTAGATTCCTTGCCGTCGGAGGTACAGAGCTGGCCTCCCTTCAGATGCCGGCTCTGCGGTCAGCTCCAGCCTGGGCACCCTGCCGTGTCAGCTCAGCTGGCCCTCCCAATTATCCTAAGTACTGCCACTGTCCCCTCCCTTTGCCAACGAGGATGGCTGAGTCAGAAAAGGAAAGCAACTAGCCCAAGGTCATGCGATTAGTAAATGGCCAAACTGGGATTTAAACCCATGTTTTCTAGCCCCAAATCCCCTTCTTTTAGTTTACATTATTTCCCCTCATTGCCTTAACCCATGAGAAATTCATTTTATTCATTCATTCATCCATTCAATAAACAGTACATGTTTACAACGTGGCAACCGAGAGCTAAGCTGTGGAAACACCCAGTCCCTACTTTCCAGGAGTTTCCATTCTGGTGCTGTAGTCAGACTTAAGATTATTATACAATGTGCAGGGAATATGGTAGCAGAAAGGAGGCTGGGGATTATAATTCCCATTTAGCAGACGAGGAACTGAAGGAAGGGGTAGTAAAACGACCCGCCGGATTACGAGCAAATAAATAGCAGAGCCCCAACCAGGGCGCAGGACCCGGAGGCGCGCTGAGAACAATTTGCATTTTCTCAGGATCTTGCCAAATGCATATTTGTAGACTCGGATAAGCGCCTTGGCAAAGACTCTACACACGTTTATCATTACCGGTTCTTGACTAACTTGGGAGGGACCGCTTGGCGCTTCCAACATAGCGGGATGGCGGGGGTCACGTGCTCCGGCTCGCCTTCCGCGCAGCGCTGCGCAGCACCGCCCCGCGCCCGGGGCCAGCCAGGGTTGCTAGGCAACGGGTAAACTCCAAGGCTCCGAGCCGTTTGAGAAGCCGGGAAGCCGGCACTGCCGCTCGGGTGCTTCCCCAGCGGCCCAGAGGCAACAGGAACGGACCGAGGGTAAGGGCGGGTGCGAGGAGGACGTCCGCGGCTGAACAGGACAGTGGAGAGTGAATGGGAGGGGGAGTCCCCAAGTGTGAGAACCACCGCTAGTGCAAGAAACTCCTCGTGGGGCGTCCTTCGGGGCCAGCTCTGCCGGATGGTGGATTCCTGGACTAGCTCTCCTAGGGTCTCCCGCCCCATCAGTCCTCGCTGCCCTCGATGCTTCCCGAGTCACGGGACCCAGCAAGTTCTAAACACCCTGCCTCCTGCACCCCTAGCTGCCAGGCGGGTCCTGATGTGATCTGTCTCCTGGAGGGGACGGGAGACCTCTGAAGGGTTTACAGCTGAATGGATAGAAAATACAGCCTGGGGCTGGGGTGCCAGGAGGCTAAGCCCGTGAAGAGGAGAGCTTTCTGATAAGAACAGAAGACAGGGAATTATAGTGACTGAGCCCCTACTAGGGGACAGGCCCTCTGCATCAGTTTATTCCTCAACCCGGGAGTGGGCATACTTATGCCCCTTAGGGTATCACGCTCAAGGTCACACCGTTAGTTCCTTCTTCCTGCAACAAGTTCAAACTTCATCGTGGTCCCTTGAACCGCAGAAGCGCGCTCTTCTCGCAGCTTTCAGAACCAGTGCTTTCGTCTCTTAAACTGTTACCTTTGCTGTGCTTTGCTTTTCAGGCCACAAGAGGAGTGGAGGGAGAAGAGCTCTAGGGGAGAGGCCTGGGGGATCGGGGTCACATCACACATTCAGCATGTGACAAACGGAGTAGGGAGCCCCTCTCTGCACCAGGCACTGGGGATGAATAAAAGACCTCCGTCTTCATTCAAGGGGCCAACACTGTGGTGGGCAGAGGATGTAGACAGGGTCCCGCATCACCCTCCGGTTCTGGGGACCTCCTCCCACCTCTGGCTATCCTCATCCTCCACCTCTTTTTTATTTTTTTTTGTAATAAATGTATTTATTTATTTGTTTTTATTTTTGGCTGTGTTCAGTCTTCGTTGCCGTGCGCGAGCTTTCTCTAGTTGCAGCGAGCGGGGGCTACTCTACATTGCGGTGGGCGGGCTTCTCATTGTCGTGGCTTCTCTTGTTGCAGAGCACGGGCTCTAGGCACGTGGGCTTCAATAGTTGTGGCACGTGGGCTCAGTAGTTGTGGCTCGCAGGCTCTAAAGCGCAGGCTCAGTAGTTGTGGTGCACGGGCTTAGTTGCTCCGCAGCATGTATGTGAGATCTTCCCGGACCCGGGCTCGAACCCGTGTCCCTGCATTGGCAGACAGATTCTTAACCACTGCGCCACCAGAGAAGCCCTATCCTCCACTTCTTGGCGCTCACTGCTGGTCGACCCAGTGTGAAACAGAGGAAGGGATTCAGGGAGATCAGCCTCTTTTGAAGGCGAGTGAGTCCCTTAGGACCGCAAATTCCAGAAGGAGAACAGACAGAAGAAAGAGGGCAGGAAGCCCCTCCCCCTGCAGTCCTTTGTCCAGCCAGACACAGCACAAAGACTGGGGGCTGCCCCAGGGACACGAGGAAGAGGAGACCTTGTTTCCTTTGTACCACCAGTGAGTCCCGTGGTGAGGGAAGTTGCCGCCCCCCCACCCGCCTGCCTGTGAAAACCCTGCACTGAACTTCTGAGCCACCCTCCACTCCCTCGTCTCCTTGCTTGGGAAACACACGTTCTCTTAAGCCAAAGGAAGTTCTTTTCCAGGAATTACTTTGCTCGCTATCACTGCACAAGACTAGTTTTGTTTCTGTGTTTGGTTAAGGTTCTGATCTGACTGCCCCAGGATGCATATTTGACATTCAGATCCGCACGTCTCCGATTCTGCGCGTTCTTGTGTTTGAGATGCCTGTGGGTCTGAGGTTCCCACGGGTGGGCGATCTCCTCCCCTGAACTCTCAGAGGGCAGCGCTGCTGCTCCCGCCTTCCTTGGAAGCCCCCTCTGCAGACACCCCCGTTCAGGCGCTGCTTGGGGCCGCCCAGCCCCTGAGACTTGTCTCACCAGGGCGGGAAGAGACCTCCTGAGACCCCCAGCTCTGACCTCACCATTCATGTTCGCGCTCCACCAGCTTGCAAGAAAAAGCCCGCTCTGGGTCCTTGAATGAGCTGTCTTCCCATCACCCAGCCAGCCTTTAAATGTCCCCTCTGTCTGCCTCCAGATAGAAAACAATGCCTCTGTTCTCTCTCCTAGCTTGGCCTTAGGAAGCACCAAGAAGGAAATAAAGCTGTTAAGATATGACCTGGGCTGAAAGGATATTTTTGTCTTCCCGGGATTTCCTCATGCTCTTAAGACCCCTCGTGTCCCCTAGGAGCTAGCTGCCTCGTAGCAATTATCTTTTAACAGAGGGAGAGACAGGCAGCCTGTAATTGCCCAAGTCTGGCAGTCCTTGGGGGAGGGGGCGGGGGGGAGGGAGGGGGCGCAGGTGCAGCCCTGTCGTACTGCAGCAGTGTGCTGGCGGACAGGAAGAAGCTAATTGGATGTGCATCCTTTTCCACGAGGCTCTATCTTGTCCATGTCAAATAACCCACGAGGGCAGTGATTTGTGCTTCCGTCCCCACCCTCTGTTCTCCAAGCCATTGTTTTTACCCTTCCCTGGGCAGAAGAGTTTCCAAACCACAAGAAAGAGCGAGAAATACCGCTCTCTGTGAGTCTGGTGCAGTTTGAGTTGTTCTGGGGCTGGGACTGGGCGGTTCGGAGGGTGGTATTGTCTTCAAGGAACAACATAGGTGGATGCAAAGGGACCTAGGGGTTAACCTCCCACCCTCGTCGCCCTGAGGCCTGGTCCCAGGCACGTGCTTCTAGGCTGTCACACAGCTCTTGGCCCTGCATCTCAGGGGGCAGCCGGGACCCACCTGTCTGGTCCTTTGAGGCCCTGGAGGTGGAGTCAGACACATACCTGGCCCTAACAGTCCTCTGGGGTGACTGTGTAAAACACGCGTCGCTAGGCCTCCTCCCACACATGTAAATCAGTGTTTGCAGGAGGGGGTCTAGGAATCTCTTATGTTTTGAATGGACATCCCAGAGGCGAAAAACGTTGGTTGAGAGATTAAGAGCCCTCACTTTATTTATTTATTTTTTTAATTTTTTTTTAAATTTTTTTTTGGATGTTGGGAGTAGGAGTTTATTAATTAATTAATTTATTTTTGCTGTGTTGGGTCTTCGTTTCCGTGCGAGGGCCTTCTCTAGTTGCGGCGAGCGGGGGCCACTCTTCATCGCGGTGCGCGGGCCTCTCACTGTCACGGCCTCTCCTGTTGCGGAGCACAGGCTCCAGATGCACAGGCTCAGTAGTTGTGGCTCACGGGCCCAGTTGCTCCGCGGCATGTGGGATCCTCCCAGACCAGGGCTCGAACCCGTGTCCCCTGCATTAGCAGGCAGACTCTCAATCACCGCGCCACCAGGGAAGGCCCTATTTTTTTTTTTATTTTTTAAATTAATTTATTTGCTTATTTTTGGCTGCGTTGGGTCTTTGCTGCTGCACGCGGGCTTTCTCTACTTGCGGCGAGCGGGGGCTACTCTTGCGTGGTGCGCGGGCTTCTCACTGCGGTAAGAGCCCTCACTTTACATTGGTGGTTCTCACCCTTGGCTGCAGGCTGGAGTTACGTGGGGCGTTTGTAAAAATACTGCTGAGAGATGATGATTTAGTTAATCTGCAGTTCAACCGAAGCACTGTGATGTTTACAGAGCCCTCCCGGTGTTTCTAAGTGGGTAGCCAGGGTTGAGAATCATTGCTTCGGAGCCAGATGTGTGTGGGTCCTGGCTCTATTTAGACTTAAGAACTTTGACCTTTGACCAGGTACTTTCTGAACATCATTTTCCTTACCTGTAGAATGAGAATTGTGATACCTATTCGGGGTGTTGTAGTGGGCATGCAATGAGAGTGCCTGTAAGTGCTGTTCACAGCACCTGGGAACTGGTAGGTCTTTAGATATTCTGGACACAGTCCTTCCTCAGATATATGATTTGCAAATATTTTCTCCAAGTCTATAGCTTATCTCTTTATTTTCTTTTTTTAAAAAAATTAATTAATTTATTTTATTTTATTATTACTTTTTTATTTTTGGCTGCACTGGGTCTTCATTGCCGCACGCGGGCTTTCTCTAGTTGCGGCGAGCGGGGGCTACTGTTCGTTGCAGTGCGTGGGTTTCTCATTGCAGTGGCTTCTCTTTGTTGTGGAGCACGGGCTCTAGGCGCACGGGCTTCAGTAGTTGTGGCACGCGGGCTCAGTAGTTGTGGCACACGGGCTTAATTGCTCCACGGCATGTGGGATCTTCCCGGACCAGGGCTCGAACCCGTGTCCCCTGCATGGGCAGGCGGATTTCTAACCACTGTACCACCAGGGAAGCCCTCTCTTTATTTTCTTAATCTTGTCTTTTGGGGCAAGTCGAGAGCAATTCGTGGGAAGGGCCCACGGCCTGTCTGAGACTTCCAGTTAGCAGAGTGAGAAAGCATTTCCTAGCGTTGCATGTGAACCCTGGCTCTGCTGCTGCCCGAGATCTTGCATTTCACCTTCTCAGCATCCTAAGTGTGTCAAGTCTTGGAATGACTGGGTGGCCCAGCCAAGGTCAAGCAGCTGGTGAGTGGCAGGGCCAGAACTTGAAGTCAGGGTCCAACCCAGCCTGCTTTTCAATTTCCCACTGTGCTTTTCACGACCAGTAGCACAAGTCAGAAGGTTTCCCAAAGGTCTACCTCTTCTGCCTGCTTGGGAAGGGGTCTGACCCTCCGTCCTTCTCAGCTGGACTCCCAGCCCTGTCCCCGTTGGAGTGACGTGGAGGGGGAAGAGGTTTCAGTGGGGCTCCCACAGGGTGATGGAGGGTAGAATCCAGTAACCTAGTGGGTGAGCCTTTCTGGCAATCACGTGGTTGGATGGGAGGGTTTCCAGAGAGGCCTGGGGCTCAAATCTATATGCTGTATGATCAGGTCCAGTGTGTGGCAGGGAATTAAGTTGAACATAATCGCCATTAGTATTTCTTCCTGCCTCGCCATAAGCATACTAGCTCAGCAGAAACTATCATTTGGTGAGTAAGAGCTCTGGAGTCAGGTAGACCAGCTGTACCACATGTGAGCTATGTGATCCTGGGCAAAGCATTCTGGGTATCTCCAAATATCGGATTCCTCCAAAGTAAAACGGTGATTTTATTGTCCACTTCAGAGGGCAACAGTAAGAACTGAACAAGATGATGCTTAGCCTGTAGTCATCACTCTATAAATTATTTTTTCAAATGCAGATGCAGCATCTGGATAAATCCGTTAGGAACCCTCCCCGCAACCAGATTGGGGACCTGGAGCTGCCCCCGGTGGTAGGGTCCGTGGGGACCGGGAAGCAGCCAGCTGGGACCCCTCACCACACGCCCTCCCTCTGTTCCTGCAGCAGCTGGTACCATGGAGATTGTGTACGTATATGTCAAGAAGCGCAGCGAGTTCGGGAAGCATTGCAACTTCTCCGACCGCCAGGCAGAGCTGAACATCGACATACCGCCCAACCCTGAGCTGGCCAAGCAATTCGTGGAGCGGAACCCCGTGGACACAGGCATCCAGTGCTCTATTAGCATGTCGGAGCACGAGGTGGGTCCCTGCCCCAGGGGCCGGGCCAGTGGAGGTGTGGTCCGGCAGGGTGGCTGGCCAAGGTAGGCAAGTGGGACTGGGTGGCTCCATCCCCCTGGAAGCCAGTTAGAGTGGACCAGTGAAGATGCTGGAAGTACGAGGGCAGAATCGCTCCCAGACCCACCTGGGTGCCCAGGGTCAGGACAAGGCCCGGTACCAACCACTCCCTGGGCCGGGTGGATGTAAATCAAGATGTTCTCTCTCCCAGGGAATCTGGCCTCACCTCTAAGACTCTTACTAGAGTTGTTTTAGGCATTGGGTGCATCTGGGAGAGGTATCTGAGGGAGCCAGGGATTCACACCTATAGGACCTGCTTAGCTTGGGAAAAGGAAAGGGTCCCATAGAAAGTGCCGGTCAGAGTGCCTCCAGGATAAAGGAACTGGGGGTCATGTCGCTGTCCAAGCTCCCAGATTTCTCCTGGTCTGTCTGAACCAAGTGATCCGCTCCTGATTATGTCAAGAACTGCTGGGAGAAGATTAGACCGAAGGGGTTAACACAACTGTCATGTCCCCGAGTCAACGGAGTGAAAGTCACACCGCTTTGGCCATCCACTTTGTGGACGGCTCCACTAGCTCACAGTTCAAACAGACTGAGTTTCTTGCTTTCCCAGGGCAAGCTACTGTCATGGGGACCAGGGTGGTTTTGTTCATGGTGTAGCCACCTAAACAAGATGGCAGCCATGAAGACCACACCACGTCGGGGTCTCCTCTGTCAGCAGCTCCACCCTGTTGAAACTTTTAGCTTTTGTGAGAACTGGCTTAAAAAGGAAAAGGAGAAGGGGAGTGACCGCTCAGTGGGTATGCAGTCTCCATCTGGGGTGATGAGAAAGTCCTGGAATTAGATAGTGATCATGATTGTGCAACATTGTGACCCTTCTTAATGCTACTAACTTGTACATTTCAGTCAAAATGGTAGATTTTATGTCATGTGTATTTTACCACAATTTAAAAGATGGGGGAAAACTGGGAAGGAGGAAAAGAGGCACGTTTAAGGGGTCAAACTACATCTATGCCAACCTCCCCACAACAGAGAATGGGCAAAGCAAGTCCACACTCTTAATCGTTTTTATGTTTCGATCCCTGTGACATTGTGAATGGTAGGGTGGAGAAAGCTTAGTCACGGTTTCCTTTGGGATCTCACAGAACCGATGGGTGGGCTCCTCCTGACCTTTAGGGGTGAGATCAGGTCAGAACTGGATTTTCCATAGCCACTGGCAGCATCTGCAAAGCTGCTAACTCCACAGGGGTGACGCTTTTGTGGCTGCCTGTGACCGCCTGAGGACCAGAAAGTTCCTTGCTGGACCTGAAAATATAGTGGCTTTGGCCAGGGGCACCTCACGGGTCTATCCCTGAGCACTCAGAGCCCAGGGACCCGGGAGCCCTGGGACACTGGTTTGCAGAAGTGGTCAGATGCTTCCACCAGGGCCAGGCGTCTTCTCACCTGTGGCTCTCCGTTTAGGCCAACACAGAGCGGTTTGAAATGGAGACCCGGGGGGTTAATCACATCGAGGGGGGCTGGCCCAAGGATGTGAACCCCCTGGAACTGGAGCAGACGATCCGCTTCCGGAAGAAGGTGGAGAAAGATGAGAACTACGTCAACACCATCATGCAGCTGGGCTCGGTAAGGCTTCCTTCAGCGCCAGTGGTCAGGGCCTCGGCCATCACTCTGCTTCCCCAGCTGCGTGTCAAGCTCAGCAACTGTGGCTCCTCGGGGAAGGACACCAGCTACGTTATGGAACCTTCTGTCTGGGAGCAGGCAGGCAGGTCCACACAGCAGACCAGAAGGTCCAAGGACTGAACGGGCTTTAAGAGGAATCTGAAAAGTGGGAAATCCTCTGGGCAAAGAGACCCCCAAGGAAGCCCACCCAGCAGCTACCTGCCAGTAGGGATCATTCATTCATTCGACACATTTGCATGGAGCTTCTAGTCTCTGCCAGGTGCAGTAGAGATTGCAAAAATGAAATTCACATATATTCTGCCCCAAAGAGTTTATAATCCATTGGAGGCCAAAAACAAATACAGAGGTATCACTGTATAATGTAGAAAGAAAGGCTGTAAGAGAAAAGATGCTCTGCCATTTGCCCCATAAGGAGGGAGAGTTGATTTCCTGCTGAAGGAATCAGGGGAGTCTTCCTGGAAGAGGTGGCACTTGATCTTGAGCTTTTCCTTGTTGGAAATTTGGAATAATGGGGAATGGCCTTCTGGGTGGAGGAAACAAGAGATGGATGCCATATATGGGGTAGTTACTAATTCTGTTTGCCTGGAGCAGTGGTGTTTCTTCACCTTTTTTTCATTGTTGTCCCCCAAGAAGCCTTTTTAGACATCGCCCCACCCCAATGAAAATGTAATACCGTAGGTGTACTATATATTTATGTACTGGATGTATATCTGTACTTTGTATAAAAAAGTAATAATATTTTACCCCCAAGAACCAATTTCCACCCTTTTGGAGGGTAGATGTTGCCCCCATTGAAAATGCATGGGCTGGAAGGATGGGAAAAGACTACTAGATATTTCTCGCCCCTCCCAGACTCCATCTCAGCCCTGGTCAGGCTGAAAGGACATCCCTTTACTGCTAAGAACTCCCGCTGTATCCTCCTCAGGTCGTGGAGCACTGCATCAAGCAGAATAATGCCATTGACATCTACCAGGAGTATTTTGATGACGAGGATGCGGTGGAGGTGATGGAAGAGGCCCCTTCAGCTAAAACCGTCAGTGTTTTCAGGTATCTCTATAGCCAGGCAGGTGTCTGGCCAATTTCTCTCAGCCCTACGCGTGGGTGCTTCCAAAGGTGACCCCTTGCCAGTCACTCCATGCCATGGGTACAATGCCATCTGTGATCCGAGCTTAATAAGGGACAGAGCAAAATAAAACTCCCAGCAGACAAGTGGTACCTACCCTGAGGGCAGGCCTTGTTGGTAGAAAAGGAGGACAGAGTCTGGGGAAAGACTAAAGCAAATTTGCAAAGCTGTGTACAAGCGTGGTTGATTCATACGCTGTAGAGAATGTATCAAGTACCAAACGTCAGTGATCCGGCTGCACTGTGAGTAAACAAGACCCTTGTCCCAAACTCTCAGGAGTGTGCCTGGAATAACCTCCAAGGACAGCAGAAATTTGACAAAAGAAATCTATCCCACAGACACATGTGTGAAGTCACTGCGTATTCACTGCGGCAGGGTGTGTGCCAGCCGAAGACTGGGAGGAAGCTAAACCCACCGGTAGGGGGCTGGTTCCAGCAGTTCTGGTATGCCCACACTGTTGAATACCACGCAGCCATCAGAATGAAGGAGGCAGCTCCTTATGTGCCTATAGAGAGTTTCCAAGATTTACTATGTGAAACCAAAGCAAAACAAGGGGCAGAACAGTGTGCAGAGAGCACTACTTTTTGTTTAAAATACACCTATATGCATGTGTGCATGTGTGTATGCATACGTGTATACGTGTGTATGTGTATATGTGCATGTGTGTGCACGTATACATGTATATGTGTGTATATATGTGCGCGTGTGTGCGTGCGTGTGTACGCTCATAGATGCAGAGAATGCCTGTGATTTCAGACGTGACTAGCCTCAAATGCCAACTCTGGAGGATTCATTTTGCTACCGTGACCCACTGAGGGTCCTGGGAAGTGTTTCACCCAGTCCCAGCATGACCAGTAAGGACTCGTTTCAAGTCGCATAGCTTATAAACAACAGAAATTTATCCCTTACCCATCTGGAGGCTGAAAGTCTGAGATCAGCGTGCCAGCAATGTCAAGTTCTGTGTCTGGTGAGGACTCACCAGACCCCCTGCAGTGAAAGTGCTGAGTCCTAACCCCTGGACCTCCAGGGAATTCCCAGGACTCACTTTCTAACTCAGAGACAGCCGTCTGCTTGCTGTGAGCTCACAAGGCAGAAGGGGTGAGGGATCTCTGTGGACCCTCTTTTATAAGGGCACTAATCGCATTCATTAGGGCTCTGCCCTCATGACCTAATCACCTCCCAAAGGCCCCACCTCCTAATACCAGCCCATTGGAGATGAGGCTTCCACATATGAAGTTTGGGGGGATGCCTACAGCACACCCAAAGTTTATAGTTTACATTAGGTTTCACTCTTGGTGTCATACGTTCCAAATGTATTATACAGAATACTTTCACTGTCCAAAAATCCCCTATACTTTACCTATGTATCCCTCCCTGCCCCCAAACCCTTGCCAACGACTGATCTTTGTACTGTCTCCATGGTTTTGCCTTTCCCAGAACGTCATATAGTTGGAATCGTACAACATGTAGCCTTTTAGATTGGTTTCTTTCACTTAGCAATGTGCATTAAGTTTCCACCATGTCTCTTCATGGCTTGATAGCTCATTTCTTTTTCATGCTGAATAATAATGATGTCTGGATGTACCACAGTTTATCCATTTATCTACCGAAGGGCGTCTTGGTTGGTTCCAAGTTTTGGGAATTATGAATAAAACTGCCGTAAACCTCTGTGTTCAGGTTTTTGTGTGGACATACGTTTTCAACTCAATTGGGCAAATACCAAGGAGCATAATGGCTGAATTCTCCACCCTCCCTCATGGTTTAATATTAATGAGAAATCAAGCCTCAGGCTCGGAACTTTCAGCAAACGAAGACATCAGGCTGAAATTTAATATTTTATTTCCATTGTCTTAATTTTTATTAGCTTTTATTTATGGCTGGTGAGATCAGTTTTCCAATTAAGGGAGTCCTGTCAGCTTTGTTTTTAAAATAAATTTATCTGAGCGAATGTTTAAATATGTATGAATTCTTTTAAGAAAAACTTTAGCAAATACGAAATTTAGGGAGCCCGGGATTTCAGTCTTCTGCCCTCTCTCCCTCCCCTAAAGGGATCCCCAGGAAATTAAGCGGCCAGCCACACACATCTCCTTGCACCCCGATGGCAACAGGAAGTTGGCAGTGGCGTACTCTTGCTTGAATTTTCAACGGGCACCTGAGGGCATGAGCAACGAATCGTACATCTGGGACCTGGGTGAGAAGCAGAGGGGTCTGGTAGCCACAGGGAAGGATGAGGGAGTGCGGCAGAGACCTGTGAAAACCCGGGGGGAGGAAGGTAGAAGCAGCGGGACTCTCGTGGGGCTGGTCCCTCACTGGGATGTCCAGGGACCCAGGAGGAAGCCACTGTCTCATCCCTTTGCTGTCTGGGTTCAGGTGCGGCCACGCGGAGCCAGACCAGAAGCAGGAACTCCCTTCACTTCCAGATCCCAGGGCATTCGAGACTAGACCACATGGAGACCCAACTCTGGGTCCCTGAAGAGCATATCAGAAAGAGTCCCCAGCAGACTGAGAAGTGACCCAAGGGGTCCTCACAGGGACGCAGGGACTCACCTCTGTCCCACCCGTCCTAGCACTTTCCCCTGATTCATGGCCAGTAGGGGCAGTGTGTCCACTCGGGAGCACGGTCCGCTGTTGACAGAAGGGCTCACTCCAAGGGCAGAGTCCGGCAGGTAGCAGGTGATTGTGGTCCCCATCCATGCTCTCAGACGTCCCTCGTTGCTGTCGTTGTGAAAATAAACGTTAGCCTTTATTAGCAGGTGTAGGTGCCACGCACAGGACTGAGCACTTTACACTCCTGAGGAGCTCAGTGAGCTCTTAGCGCCGCCCCGTGGGCTGGACTCCATCATTACCCCTGCTGTACAGACAGGGCAGCTGGTTCACACAAGTCAGGGGAGAGTTGACTTTTTGTAAAAGCCTTAAACCTCATTTAATACCGAACCTGGAAAATGGACTAGAATGACAATCACACACACACAATCCTGATTCCCAAAAATAAAACCAGTAGAAGAGCCTCCAGGGCTAGATGCTGGCCACTGAGGACCAGAGCTTGCAGCCTGGAGAGGGGCTTCCAGGCTTCCCCCTGCCACCCCCCACCTGTAAAAGGGGTTAAAGTGTTTGACCCTGTCCTTTTTTTTCCAGGTCTGGTAGAATATATATATATATATATATATATATATAGTTGTTGTTGTTGTTTTGCTTTGTAGAAAACCCCAACAGGCCAGAAATTGTCCTAAAGCCGTCTTCTCCTCTTGTCACCTTGGAATACAACCCCAAAGATTCCCATGTGCTCCTGGCAGGCTGCTACAATGGGCAGATCGGTAAGGAGGGACCCCCCCGCCGCAGCCCGGCACTTAACCAGGAGTCAGCCCGAGTCCCCTGCAGGCTCTCAGGCAGCTTGGCCCCTGCTGCTGTCTGGCCAGGGCCCACCTGCCGGGCCAGGCTTGCCATGGAGGACAAAGTGGGGTGGGGACTCCCTGCAGCTTCCAGACGTCAAGGTGAGACAGGTTTTGCTGGTACCTCAGCCGTGTCTTCAGTTGTAGAAGTTCAAGTGAGGCTAAAATGAGTTCACAATAAAAAGTTAAGAAAATTATGGGCCACGTAAAGTCAAGAAACATTTACTGTATGCCTACCCTGAGCTAGGCTAGGTTAGCTAGAGGCAAAGGGGTTATGAGACGACTGGGGAGCTCCATCTCAGGAGATGCAGTCGGGACAACCTACACGGTAATGGGTGTAAGTAATACCAGCTATATAGAGTGAGTCGGGGGGGGAAAGAAAAAAAAAAAAGAATTATAGAACTGGCTAAAACAAGAGGTATGAAGACCATTTACAGGGGCATTCATTCAGTTTAGAAACTGATTCTATCAAAACTTGTTTAAAACCAGTTTACCATCTTGCTTATTCTTTCATTAATAAGTTAAATAAACCTTCATACATTAAAAAAAAAAAAGAATGAATGGGGAAGTGTTACTCCTCTTCTGGTTTTTTTTGGAAGAGTTTGTGGACAGTTGATAGCCATTCTTCTTTAAATATTTGGTAGAATTCACCAATGAAGCCATCTGGTCTGGGGATTTTTCTTATTGGTAGTTTTAAAGTTGAAAATTCAACCTCTTTAATTGTTACAGGTCTTCTCATGTTTTCTATTTCTTCTTGAATCAGTTTTGATAGTTTGTGTTTTTCTAGAATTTTTCCTTTTCGTCTAGGTAATCTAATTTGTTGACACAGTTGTTCATTCTCTTACAATCATTTCATTTCTGTAAGGTTGGTAGTAACATCTCCCATGTCTTTCCTGGTTTTAGTAATTTGAGTGTTCTCTCATTTTCACTTGGTCAGTCTAGCTAGAGGTTGGTAAACTTTGTTTTATTTTCAAAGAACCGACTTTTTATTTTATTGATTTTTCTCTGTTTTTAAACTCTCCATTTCATTTATTTCCATTCCAATCCTTATTATGTCCTTTCTTCTGCTTGCTTTGGGTTTATTTTGCTCTTCTTTTTCTAAATTTCTTAAAGTGGAAGGTTTGATTATTGGTTTGAGGTTTTTAAAAATACAGATATTTACAGTTATACATTTACCTCTAAACACGGCTTTAGCCACACCTAAGTTTTAGTATGTTGTCTTCTCATGTTCATTCATTTCAAGGTATTTTCTAATTTCCCTTTGACTTCTTCTTTGACCCATGGATTATTTAGATGTATGTTGTTTAATTTCTCTATGTTTGTGAATTTTCCGGTTTTCCTTCAGTTATTGGTTTCTAGTTTTATTCTGTTATGGTAAGAAAAGATACCTTGCATGATTTCAATCTTTAAAATCTATTGAGACCTGTTTTATGGCCTAACGTGTGGTCTATCTTGGAGAATGTTCCCTGTGCGCTTGAGGTGAATGTTTTCTGCCTGTTGTCATCTGGAACCAGTAAATCTCACAGACTTTGCTGGGAGGCTCTGTGTGCACACCTTCGACACTCAGCCAGGCATAGTTGTCAACTCTGCCTTATCCACCACACCAAGCCTTAAGGTCAGCCAGAGGTGAAAGCTTAGGGCCTTCTCAGTTCTTTCCTAAGTATGTGTGCAGCCCTGGGAATGCACACAGCCATACCCATGCATGTGACCTTCTAGGTTCCAGGAGCTTTTCAAAACTCCTATGGACTTTCTCCAGCTTCTCCTTTCAAGCTTTTTGCTTAGCTTATTGTTTGCTCCACTTGTTATCCACCACTGTGGGACACTGCAGAGTTAATCAGTTGTCTGCAATCATAATTATTTTCAAAATTGCCTTCTTAAACAGACCTTTTTCACTGGCCAAGCTCCAAGTCAAGGTGAATATAGACAACCTTGCAAGTAGCGGGGGGGTCTTCCAGGGAACCATCAGACAGACAGGTCAAATAATGACAATTCTTGGAATAGGAGACTTTGAAAGAGCTCCAGCTCCATTCTGCTCCATCCCTTGGCTGTCAGGCTAGTGGTTTCTTACCAGGAAGGCAGAATGTTATTTTTCAAGGCTACCATAGAACCGGAGAGTATAGGATCCTAACTAGGGCCCGTCAAAATGCAACAGAACTTACTGTTCTTACCAGGATTCAGCCGTTTTTCTCAGATAAACACTCTGATTTGCTGCCAGCCTTTGGCTAATTTCCAGAGTTCTGAAAAAGTTGATTCTGACCATTTTTGCCAAGGTTCTCTTGGCCTTTATGGAGGAGAGAATTCTCAGAGGTCTTTACTCTGCCATTTTTGCTGGTGGGACACCCAGAAAACTGATGTCTGTATCCCTGGTGAGCTCAGAAGAAACCTGCCCACGTGGGCCCTGAAGGTTTCTGCCTGCCCTTCACCTCTGGCCTTGAAGTAACCAAACAATTATTCCTCCTGTCTGCATCCCGGGCCAGACTCAGCCAGACATGACAAGGGCTCCCCTTCCCTCCTGTCTTCACGAGCTCCCCTAATGTTCCCCTCTCGCTCCAGGAGTAGGGGCCGGAATGGCTGGGACTCCTCTCAGCACCTCTCTGTGGCCAGGCTGCCTCCTGGCCTCCTAGCCTCCTGAGGCCTCTCATCTCCCTCTTAGACCTGCCGCCTCCTCTCCAGGGGAGCTCCTGGGTTATGAAATAGACGTGGGCTCCCATAAACCTCCTGCAAATTTATCTGGGTGCCCAGGCTCTAAAAGACTGAAGCAAAGCCACTTGGCCATGATTTATTCAGGAGCCCTGCCTCGCTCATCATTCATAACCCCTTTCAGTGGTTCTTCATGCCAGCTCAGACCAGCCCAGGCTCTGGGGCTCTGCTGTCTGTAAGAAAGACATGGTGGGACCCACCCTGGAGTACTGCTTTGCCCAAGCAGAGCGAGCTTAGCTAAGAAAACCTGGTTCTGGGCCAGACGGGTCCAGGGTCAAATGCCTTGGACTTGGATTCCATAAATCAAGACTTATGGATCGTGGACTTTTGTTGTTGCTTTACAAAACCAGCTTTCCTAGAAACAGCTCTGAGTAATAGGGTGGGTCCTCGCCATACACTCGTGGGAAAATGAAAACAGAATCCACTGGGACAAAATAATAGGTAAGCTTCGAGTCTTTCTTGGTAAAACAGAAGAAGCGACGTACTAATTATGAATCAGCAGAAAGGATAAATCTCCCTCTGTTTCTTTCCGATCAGATGCAGCAAAGGTATAGAGGCGAAAAGGGAATGAGTGGATGCAGCAGGAGCGATTTGCATAGATGTTTTTACTTCCCAGAGCCTTTCCCTGGGGTGGAAGTGCTCTTCTTTCTTTGCCTGGCTCACTCCAACCCGAGGCTCTTCCTCAGTCTTAGTTCCTTCTCACTTCCTCCAGGAAGCCTTCCCTGACTGCCTCCATGTGTCTCCTCCTGGAGCAATCACAGCACGGGCTGTACTTGCAGATTTCCCTTCCTGTCTCCCAGGGACTGTGGCTGTCTGAATCCCAGTGGCTTCCCCAGTGCCCAGTGTGATGCTCAACACGTGTTAGGGGCTGCGTGGAACGGATGAAGCACGCTTTGGGGGCTGGTAGGAAATTCAGGCGGGTTTGAACTTAGCCCCGCTTCTAAAAAACCACATACCTGCCAGACCAAGGCAAGCAGCATCCCTCTATCCCGTGCTCCCTGCACTGAGAAAGGAAGCCTGTGCCCCCATCACAGCCCCTTCATGTTCTTCCCCGCCAGCCTGTTGGGACACCCGGAAGGGCAGCCTGGTGGCAGAGCTGTCCACCATCGAGTTCAGCCACCGAGACCCTGTTTACGGCACCATCTGGCTGCAGTCGAAGACGGGCACCGAGTGCTTCTCAGCGTCCACGGACGGGCAGGTACCCACCAGCCAGGCGCTGTGGGGGGCGAGGGGGTGGGGATCAGAGCAGTTGCCCGGCCTCCCGCTGAATTACCTAAGCATGTTTCCTTTTCGTTCCATTTTTAAATTGAATAATAGGTAATACATGCACGTGGAGCAAGATCCCAAAGGTACAAAAGGGCAGACAGTGAACGCCTTCCTCCCACCTCTACCTTCAAGCCTCCCAGTCCCCCTCCCTGTAGGCGCCCACCCACATCAGCCTCCAGGCTCCGCGTCTGCACACGGAAGCAAGCGTGTCTGTCTTCGCTCTCTTTCTGTGCACCTTGCACGTTCATCTGCACTTGACGTTTTTTTTGTTTGTTTGTTTTTGTTTTTGTTTGCGGTACGCGGGCCTCTCACTGTTGCGGCCTCTCCCGTTGCGGAGCACAGGCTCCAGACGCGCAGGCTCAGCGGCCATGGCTCACGGGCCCAGCCGCTCCGCGGCATGTGGGATCTTCCCGGACCGGGGCACGAACCCGTGTCCCCTGCATCGGCAGGCGGACTCCCAACCACTGCGCCACCAGGGAAGCCCTGACGTTTTTCATTTAGCATGTCTTGAAGATGATTTCATATATCGTAAAGCGCTGCCCCATGCCTGCTAAGGACTTAATAAATTATGGGTATGCTGTAATTTGTTTAAATGGATTTTAATATTTTGTAGTTACCAGAAAAGGTGGCAGAGAGTGTGTTTGTATATAGATTACCGCACACATGTGAAGTATACGTTCCTGGCGGTGGGATTTCTGGGTCAAAGCATGTGTGCATTTTGAATGTGGCTATATATTGCCCTGCTGTGAGGAGACTTTAAGAATACAGACTCCAGGGCCCACATCTGGCAATTCTCCTTCGGGAGGTCTGGGGTGAGGCCCTGGCATCTGGATTTTAGGAAGCTTGCTCATGACGCTGATAATTAACCAGGCTTGGGACTGTGGCCAAAAGGAGTGATTCTCAAAGCATGTTTGTCCCCTCGGGTTGCTGGTAGTCTCTGTCAGAGACCCCTTTGGCCCCAGTGACTGGCCCCAAAAAGGGGGAGGGGGTAGAGAAGGCAAAAGTCAGGAGAATTGCGGGACCTCAGGCCTCAGAGTTGGCCCCTCCTCCCATCAGGTCATGTGGTGGGACGTCCGGAAGATGAGCGAGCCCACCGAGGTCGTCATCATGGACATCACCAAAAAGGAACTGTTGGAGCGTGCCTTGGGGGCCACCTCCCTGGAGTTCGAGGCTACTCTGGTGGGTGTCCCTTCCTCTCCCTTTCCTGACTTCCACTGCCAGGGCAGCCAAAGCCAAGGGCAGACCCGTGGCTACTGTGTCAGATGGACCCTGAGGCTGCTTCTCACCTTGGGCACTGGACCATCCTCCTGTGGTCCTCCTAGACCTGTGTGGTCTTTACAACCACTTTCCAGCAGGGGGCAGCAGAGCAGAGGAAGGAGGCCATTCTAATTCACTCAAGAGTCGCCATTTGGCTAGTGTCCAGGCTGATCTGAAGGCAAGCTTTCTGAAAGGACAGGATTCCAGAGAGGCCCCATTCTATGAGAAGAGCCCTGTCCACAACCAGCATTCACAGGCCAGGCTCCAGCTCTGTCCCTGCCTCACGTGGGACCCTGGGCCGGTGGCTTCACTTCCGTGGGGAAAGAAGAGGTGTTGGAGAGGAAAATGAGATCAGAGGAGGCTCCTTGGCAAACCAGAGCACGGGCCTATGATGGCATTTAGTAACTGAGAAGGAACAGTAAAGAAATATCAAAGTGGTAATGTGTTTGTGTCTGAGGAGGGAAGCTTCTAGAAGCTGCAAATGAAGACTCCCTCCAAAGCAAGAAAACGACCTTTCCAGATGGCTCTTGGCCTGGCTCCCCCTTGGGATTGTCACTGGTTTGCTTCCAGGCCGTGTGACATCATTCCCAGGCCCTTAGGAGGTGGAGGTGTGCTGGCCTCACCCCTGCCCTGGGAGTCCTCCCACCCACCCCCCAGGCTGGGGGATCAATGTGGTGGATGAGGTGGAAGACAGTTTTACTGACCCCCTCAGCCCTGGGCATGGAGTCACAGTGGGGAGGACTCAGAAAAGCATTCTGTCCTCGAATCAGAGATTTAGTCCAAGTGCTAGGTGCAATGACCTCAGTGCCACTAGCCCTCACCTCTCCCACACTGTGTGCTGGACCCTTGTCACTGCCTTACGTGATGAGCTTGTGTGATCACCCATGACCGTCTTGTGAGGTGATGTGATTATCCCTACTTTGCAGATAAACAACTTCATCTTAGGGAGGTAAGTCACATGCTCTAGAACACGGGGTTGCTGGGGCTCAAACCGAGGGCTCTGACTCCAAGGCCCAGGCTCTCCACCCCGTGCCCCGCCAAGGAGTCTGAGGCATGATGGGCCACCGGGACCTGGGCAGTTTATCTCCCTCACTAGCTTGCAGAAGCCCTGGAGTTGACTTTATTCCTTACTTTTCTGGGACTCTCGAGCTGTGTCTCTTTCTTTTCCTTTTTTGTTTTGTTTTTTTGTTTGTTTGTTTAATTTTTATTGGAGTATAGTTGATTTGCAATGTTGTGTTAGTTTCTGCTCTACAGCAAAGTGAATCAGTTATACATAATACATGTCTACTCTTTTTTAGATTCTTTTCCCATGTATGTCATTCCAGAGCATTGAGTGAGCTCCCCGTGCTACACAGAAGGTCCTTGTTATCTATTTTGTATATAGTAGTATGTATACATTAATCCCAAACTCCTAATTTATCACTTCCCCACACCTTTCCTCCTTGGTAACCATAAGTTTCATTTCGATATCTGTGAGTCTGTTTCTGTTTATAAATAGATTCATTTGGGTTTTCTTTGTTTTGTTTTGTCTTTAAATATTTATTTATTTAGGCTACGCCGGGTCTTAGTTGCGGCAGGTGGGATCTTTAGTTGCGGCATGGGAGCTTCTTAGTTGCAGCATGAGGACTTTTAGTTGAGGCATGCACGTGGGATCTAGTTCCTGACCAGGGATCGAACCTGGGCCCCCTGCACTGTGAGCACGCAGTCTCCCTAAATAGGTTCATTCGTATCATTTTTTAATTAGATTCCACATATAAGTGATATCATAGAATATTTGCCCTTGTCTGACTTACTTCACTTAGTATGATCATCTCTGGGTCCATCCATGTTCCTGCAAATGGTATTATTACGTTCTTTTTAACGGCTGAGTAATATTCCATCGTATATATGTATCACATCTTCTTTATCCATTCCTCTGTTGATGGGCATTTAGGTTACTTCCATGTCTTGGCTATTGTAAATAATGCTGTAGTAAACATTGGGGTGCATGTATCTTTTCGAATATATGCCCAGAAGTGGGATTGCTGGATCATATGGTAGTTCTATATTTAGTTTTTTAAGGAACCTCCATACTGTTCCCCACAATGATTGTACCAATTTACATTCCCACCAACAGTGTAGAAGGGTCTTCACTTTCCTTTGACCCTCCAATTTGTAGCCCAGTTGTTCTTTTTAATTGTAGTAAAAACAAAAACAAAATACACATAATGTAAAATGTACCATCTTAACCATTGTAAATACACTTACATTGTGGGCTCTCCCGAGTTTTTCATCTTACAAAACTGACGCTCTGTACCTTTTAATCAACACACTCCCCATTTTCCCCTCCCTTCAGCCCCTTCAACTTTCTGTGTCTATGAATTTACCTCCTCCGGGTACCTCATTTCAGTGAACACTTCCTGCGTTTGTCTTTTTGTGATGAGCTTTTTTCACTTAGTACAATGTCCTCGAGGTTTACCAGCATTGTAGCACGTGGCAGAACTTCCTTCCTTTCTGAGGCCAAATAATATTGCATTGTACGGGCAGAGACCACATGCCGCTCACATGTCGATGACACTTGGGTGTTGTGAATAAAGATGCTATGGACACGGGTGTACAATGTAGACCAGCTTTGCCGGGAGTAGTAGTTGGAGGCTGGAGGGAGCTCTTCTCGATCCATGTTTTACGTTATTGATTCAATCATTTACTTTATGTGTAAACATTCAGGATCTTTATGGCAAAATGCTTAGTGGACACAGTGAGGCTCCACGAAGAGGGCTGGTGATGAGATTCTCCAGGGACCAGAAGAGTCGGGGGGGGCTTCATTATTTGTGGGGCCCTTGGGCAGGTTTAAAGAAGTGTGGGATCTGCTCCAGCGCAAGAGTGCGCGCAGCTACCTAGAAGGGGGCGGGGCACAGCGCGAGCAGAGGCTTAAACCGAAGGCACGTTCAGCACCTTTGGACCCCCAGCCGTCCTGCCGCTCCACCACCCTGACTCCGGAAAACCGCTCGCCTTGCCAGCTAAACCCTGAGCTGATGTTCCATGGAGCCTTTCGCTCACGTGTCACCCCCTCCACAGCCGACCAAGTTCATGGTGGGCACGGAGCAAGGCATCGTCATCTCCTGCAACCGCAAGGCCAAGACACCGGCTGAGAAGATCGTGTGCACCTTCTCGGGCCACCATGGCCCCATCTATGCCCTGCAGCGAAACCCGTTTTACCCGAAGAACTTTCTGACCGTCGGCGACTGGACCGCCCGCATCTGGTCAGAAGACAGCCGGGAGTCGTCCATCATGTGGACCAAGTAAGGGGGGACGCTGGGGCGGGAGAGGGATGTGGGGGTTGGAGGGGACAGAGGGGGCCCAGCCCAACCCAGGAGTGCTCTGAGCCTCTCTGTGTCCACCCATAAAATGGAGAAAACACTTCTCCACGAACAGCCAAGCTTACGCTGGGAAGTGGCTTGATTCAGCCCCTTCCCAAAGGAAGGTGCTTCAAACTGCACGTTCATCTGTCGATGGACATTTAGGTTGTTTCCATGTTTGGCTATTGTGAATAGTGCTGCAGTGGACATAGGCGGGCAGGTATCTCTTCGAGATCCTGATTTCAATTCCTTCGGCTAAAGACCCAGAAATGGGATTGAGGACCCTCCACACTGTTCTCCATAGCGGCTGCACCAATGTACACTCCCACTAACAGTGCACGAGGGTTCCCTTTTCTCCACACCCTCTCCAGCTCTCATCTTTTGTTTTTCTAATAATTTAACCATCCTCACAGTTGTGAGGTGATATCTCATTGTGGTTTTGATTGCATTCCTCTGGTGATTAGTGATGTTGAGCACCTTTTCGCATACCTATTGGCCATCTGTATGTCTTCTTTGAAGACCCATATGTCTGGGTCCTTTGCCCATTTTTTTAATCGGGTTATTTGGTTTTCTGCTATTGAATTGTATGAGTTCCTTATATATTTGGGATATTAACCCCTCATCGGATATATGGCTTGCAAATATTTTCCTTAGGTTGCCTCTGCATTCTTTAAATTTATTTTTTAATTAATTAATTTATTTATTTTAAAATGTTTTATGGCATAGAGTTGATTTACAATGTTGTGTTAGTTGCCTTTTCATTTCGTTGACTGTTTCCTTTGCTGGGCAGAAGCTTTTTAGGTTGATGTAATCCCACGTGTTTGTTTTTGCTTTTGTTGCTCCTGCTTTTGGTGCCATACCCAAAAGGTCATTGCCAAGGTCATTGCCAAGGCCAATGTCAAGGAACTTTTCCACTACATCTTCTTCTAGAAGTTTTATGGTTCCAGGTCATACGTTTTAGCCTTTAATTCATTTCGAGTTGATTTTTGTCCACAGTATAAGATAAGGGTCCGATTTCATTCTTCACTGCAGAAATCGTTGAAAATCTAGGTTAGACCAAGTAGGAAGTATAACACTCTCTTCATCTCAGTAGCATGAACTTTTCTGGGCAACTTTTCTTTCCTCCGACTCCTCTCAAGTGAGTCTCACGGCTGGGGGACTGGGCCCAAGCCTGTGCCCCGGAGTTGGCTGTGGAAAACGCCAGTGACCAGCCCCTGGGAAGGACCCCACCCAAAACCCTTTATAGGGCAAACTGTGAGCTGTGGGTGGCAAGGCTGGCGTGGCTAGAAGTCAGACACAAGAAAGAACTTCCTGCCCAGCAATGAAACCCTGGAGCCGGGGTGGGGCTGGATGAGTAGGGCTGCGGCTCTCCATCCGTCCCAACCACAGGGGTCCCTGACCGGCGGCACCCGGCTCCCAACAGGTACCACATGGCTTATCTCACTGATGGTGCCTGGAGCCCGGTGAGGCCAGCGGTTTTCTTCACCACCAAGATGGACGGGACCTTGGACATCTGGGACTTTGTGTTCAAGCAATGTGACCCCGCCCTCAGCCTGAAGGTCACGTGCACCTGCCTCCCCATGCACCCAGGCCCTCAGACTCTGGTGGCACAGCAGAATCACCTGAGGGGAATTAAAAAAGGAGAAAAGCAGATGCCCGGCCTTTCCTCCCACCAGGCCTGTTCCTTCAGAAGCCAGGGCGCAGGCTTCTGGCAGCTGACCCCTTCCAGCCTGAGCTAACGTTATCCTATCAGCAAAGCCAGAGCAGAGACCTGCAGGCTAGGGCCGTGGAAAAGCGCGGGGCTGGGGAAACTGCAGAATGAAAGTGGGGCTGAAGGGACTTCCCTGGAGGTCCAGTGATTAAGACTCCACGCTCCCAATGCAGGGGCCACGGGTTCGATCCCTGGTCAGGGAACTAAGATCTCACGTGCCCAACAGTACAGCAAAGAAAAAAAAGAAGAAAGAAAGTGGGGCTGGACTGAAGGGGTGGGTGAGGGGGGGCAGGCTGAGACAGAAGATGAGGCTGGGGGTGAAGGGTTTTACAGCCAGTCGTAGAGTGTGAACTTCATCCTGTGGGTTGAGGCTGGGGTCCCCCTCAATCGGGGGAGTCACCAAGGGTGTCTGAATGGGGCTGCTTGGCTAAGTCTCCCCAGGAGCCAGATAATCAGACCAACAAAGGGTGACATTGCTCTGCTCTCCTCCCTCACCCGGGTCTGCCTGACCCTCCAACAGGTGTGTGACGAGGCCCTCTTCTGCCTCCGGGTACAGGACAATGGATGTTTCATTGCCTGTGGCTCCCAGCTGGGGACAACCACGCTGCTGGAGGTCTCGAATGGGCTGTGCACCCTGCAGAGGAACGAGAAGAACATGGTTTCCTCGGTAGGTGCGGGCCCTTGGTGAGGTGCGCACCAGCTCCTGTTCTGACCTGGCCCCCTGGCCGAGCGGGCCAGTCAGGGAAGAACAGATGCCCTTTTCTGTCACCTCCTGGGAAATGGATGGATATTTGGGGGTGGATCAGGAAATGAGCCCAAGAAATGGACGTTGGGAATGTCTGAATCCACCCTGGCTTCACTACTCAGTAGCCAAGTGGCCCTGGGCAAGTCACTTTACCTCTCCAAGCTTCAGTTTTTTTCAGCTGCGAATCCAAGTGGTTTGACTCGGTCCGTTTGTCTAGTTTCAAACAACATACCTTTGGGGCAGCAGAACCTGTCCAAGGAAGGCTTAGCAGAATGCCTGTAGAGAAGACAGCTGGAAGGGGACCGTCCTGGGGAAGGGGCCCTGGGGGCTGAGATCCATCCACCCTGGAGGTGCCTCCCCAGAACCGTGGGGCACACAGAGAAATTGAAAACCCCTGGTGCCGAGACCCTGGGAGACCCTCCTGGCCCTGCCTGAGATTGTGGTCCCACCCATGAACTCGTCCTCTGTGGGCCCAGGCCGCCATGTTGCGCAGCCCCAGAGGGTGTTCTTCACGCCTGCATCCGTGTTCTTGGAATTCCTTGGAACTGAGTAACTTGGCACCCCTGCTCCTGCCTCCCAAGCCCCATATTTAGCCCCCCTTTCTTGCCATTAGCCCGGAGTACAGGCCTCTGTGTGGGCTGCTTGGAGTCGAGCAAGGAGAACCCACCTGGCGCCCGTGCTGGGAGCCAGCGCCGCCTGCCCGCCCCTCCCACGGCCTCTTTGTCCCTGTGCACAGATATTTGAGCGTGAGACCCGGCGGGAGAAGATCATGGAGACCAGGCACCGTGAGATGCGACTGAAGAAGAAGAGCAAGGCGGAGGGCAGGGAAAGCTACCCGAGCGAAGAGAAGCCTGCCTTGAACCCGGAGCAGCTGGTCACCGAGGCCGAGGAGGAGTTCTTCAATGTTATCTTCACGGAGCTGAAGAGGAGGGAGGCGGAAGCCATGAAGGAGAAGCCCAAGCCTGTAGGGGCCTTGCGCGGGCTCGGGGTGGCATGGCCGGGAGGGAGCCGCGGCCCCCGGGCTGCCTGCTTGCTGACCTCGGGCGACCGCGAGCAAGTGGCCTCACTGGGTGGACCTTCATTTGTGCATCTGGCGAGTGGGAGGAATTACCCGCTTCCTCCAGAGGAATCCTGAGTCTCCAAACACCCTTCCTCCAGAGGAATCCTGAGTCTCCAAACACCAAACACCCCAAAATCCTGAGTCTCCAAACACCCTCCCTGAGTGCAGGAGCCGTACCCTGGGCTGCTTGAAATCCTCTCCCCACCACGATGGGGACCTTGAACGTGCATGTGACCCGGGCTATGTGAGCCATCAGAGAAGAGGGAGCCTGGAGGCCCCGGGAGGAGGGGGCAGTGAGATCCGTGATGACCCCTCCTGGCATCGGGGGGGGAATTTGTCCTGAGCTCAGCCATCCATGGCCCCGGCTCCAAAGCACCTTCTAGCTGTATCGCCCGGGCCCATCACTTCACTTCCTGGTTCCTTAATTTTCATCTGGAAACTGAGGAGATGGAGTGATAAAGGTAGTGTCACCTTCCAGGCCCTCTTAGGTACCAGGGGACGAAGAAAAAGGCATGGTCTGTCTGGGCCATTGTCTTTAGGGGCCCACAGATAAGACGCTAAGATGTGAAAGAGTGAAAGCACAACACAGAAGGGAAAAGAACAAGCGAGCGTGGGCCAGCGTCTGCCCTTGTAAGCAAGATTGGCTGCCTAGTTAGGGAAGGAAGGAAAACATGGGGCCCCCAGTTCAAAAGTATTGAGAAGTTCAAGGGACTTCCCTGGCGGTCCAGTGGTTAAGACTCCACGCTTCCACTGCAGGGGGGTGCGGGTTCGATCCCTGGTCACGGAACTAAGATCCCTCAGGCCTCCTGGCCAAAAAAAAAAAAAGTGTTGAGAAGTTCAAGACAGTGGCAGCAGACACTAAAGCAAGCGTGGAGCCCTGGTCAGCAAAGGCCGCGTGGCCGCTCAGGGCGCCGGCCCATGAAGCCGGCCGGTGTGTCCAGTTCTCGGGCACCGATGGAGAGACAGGGGGACGGAAGGTGGGTGAGCACAGAGCAGCCCACCGGCTCCATCCCGTGACTACTCACCATTTCTGGCTCTCTCCCGCTGGGTCTAGAGACAGGCTGTGGTTTCTTTGGGCGCATTTTGCATTTGGGAGTACTCGGATCTGAGCGGCTCTATTCTCACACCATCTGGTGGTACAGTGGGGCTGAGGCGAGGCTGGAGTCCTGCCTTTCTGACCCACAGCGCGGGCTCCTCCCACCCATCCCCCCGGGCCCTCCAGCCCTCCAGCAGGTGATGCTGACACCGTGCAATGTGGCCACTGACTCCGTGTCTGCTGCTGGACAGCCCCAGATGTGCTCCGCACAGCAGCGTGCACACTGGATGGAGAAGCTGATCCTCAGGGGTTAAGCTACAGAACCTGGCCCCCTCCTTCTGCCCACCACACGCTTCCTGCCTGTCTCTGCGTCTCCGCAGTTGGCCAGACATTCTGGGGTCAGAGCTAAGAAGGCACTGCTGGGTCCTCACATCCATTATCTCTAATCCCAGCCACAGCCCTGCAGGGAGTCATGTCCCCTTTACAGGGGAGGGGACCAAGGAGACTCAGGAGGAACTAGCTCGAGGTGGCCCAGGCAGCAAGCGGCAGGTGCCCGAGGCCGTGCCCACCATCCGTACCCGCAGGTGTCGAGCGCCCGCTAGGCTCTCACGGCCGTGGTGCTGGCAGCGTGGTCTCCTGGGTGCCCAGCAACCCAGGCTCAGGGGTTAACCTCCCGGGTGCAGGGAGGCCTGCCCTCCACCAACAAGTCTATGCTGTCTTTCCATAGCTGAAACTACCAAGTCTGCAGACAGAAGATGAGGTGGAGGGAGAGGAACAAGGGGAGGAAGAAAGAGACGGTGAAGAGAGTCCAACCTTGGAAGGCCAGCCTTGATCGGAGCCCCGCTCACACACGTGCCTGCTTCCCACCTCTCAGCACTGCCCTGGTTTTACAAGTCGGGGTGCTGACGCCCTCCCTTAAAGGGTCTCCGGGGTAAGGGAGGGCTGGAGGAGCAAAGGGGCCCCAACCCAGCCCCCATGCCCCACAGATCCCCGGTCCCCGGTGACTCCCTGAGCCCAGCCCCAAGAGACCCCTCGGAGGGAGGGAAGGGGCAGGGTTCAATCCCGAGCTGGTCCCCTGGTCTCAGCCACACCGCAGCCAACCTCACCCAGGTCCCCCGGCCCTCCCTGTTCCCTTGGATTGAGCTTTGCAAGGGCTTTCCCGACAAGCATCTTCCTTCACAAGCTCGCAAAACCTCCGCTGGGCTTGCCGTGGCCGTGGCCGGGCCTCGGGAAGGCCTGTGGGTGCGGGAAGCGGTCTCTCCTTCTCCCTTACTGACCTTCCGCACCCATACATGACTGGGGAACAGAAAGTCTGTCCACTTCTAAGACGTCTTCCTTCATTCTTGTAAAATTAAATTAATAATAATAGTGCTAATGGTTAGTGCTTGTTATGCCTCCCGCACTAAGAGCTTTTCATGTTATCTCGTGTCACTCTTTTGATAAAGTCCCTGGAAGGTTTCCCCTCTGATTATCCTTCCTCGGTAGAGGAAGAAACAGGTTCTGGGAGACATGTGGGGACTTACCCGGGTCACCGGGCTCATGAGGGGCAGCACGGGGACAGGAGCCCAGGCAGCTCACTCCTGACACTGTGCAGGGCCCGAGGGGGCTCCAGCATGGGCAGTGGGACACCCTGAAACCACAGCAAAGCAGAGCGTTTGGTGACCAGAAACGTTGGTAGGGCAAGAGGGCAATTCAGAGGCAGCTTTGCACCAGGAGAAATCCCTGACCGCTGTTCATTCTGTGGGTGTCAGGTGACCCCCACAGTGACCGAAAGTACTCTTCATTTTTAAATATTTATTTGTGTATTTATTTAGGCTGCTCAGGGTCTTAGTTGCGGCTTGCAGACTTCCTAGCTGTGGCATGTGTACCCTTAGTTGCGGCACACATGCAGGATCTAGTCCCCTGACCAGGGATCAAACCCGGGCCCCCTGCATTGGGAGTGTGGAGTCTTACCCACTGGACCACCAGGGAAGTCCTGAAAGCGCTCTTTAAAAAATAAAAAATGACTGTGTTAAGAATCTTACCGGGGAAGGACACAGGGTCAGCCACCCCTTGTTCCCAAAGGGAAAAAGAATCCAGTGGCCACTGTGGCTAGACCTTGATAAAACAGTCATCGCAGGGCACACTGACTGAGCACTTGATCTTTGCATTAACCCCAGAAGGAGTGATATCACCACCTACAATCCCTGAGTCACAGTGTGCCAAGCAAGACACAGAGAGAGGGAGGGAATTGGCGAAGTCTCATGGGAGCAAGCGGCACAGCTGGGACTTCAGCCCACCATCTGGCCTTGGAGCTTACGCCCATCTGCACCCCACTCTCAGGTGCCCCAGGAAGGGAAGTGGGCTGGCCCGGCTCCACTCCCCGCCCGGGGTTGCATCCAGGCAGAGGGTGCCGGCACATCCCGCCTCCTGCTTTGTAGGATCTCCTGTGATAAGGCCTCTCACTGTGGGAGGACACAGGGAGCCCCGGTCCTGCCTGAAGAACAGTGGTTTCTACTGGGGGTGGTTGTTGTCTCCAGCGGGACGCTTGGCAATGTCTGGGGACGTTTTGGATTGACGAAACTGGTTGGAGGGTGCTACTGGCATCCCGTGGGTAGAATTCAAGGATGCTGCTAAAAATCCTATGGTGCACAAGACGGTCCCCCCCATAGTGAATTATCCGGCCCATGACGTCAGCAGTGCAGAGGTGAAGACACCATGACTTAGAGGAAAAACGTCTATTCAATGAAACGTCCTGGAGAAAGTCAGAGCTCCCTGCACTAGCCCCGGGCACACCCATGGACCCCTGGGTGAGATGCCGGGCTGATGAGCCCCAAGGGAGAACATTCTCTTGCTTTACTAGAATTTGGGCCTTTGGCTCCTGCTGGCAGGGGTTGGGCCACCTCTGGGGCCTCAAACCCTTCGCTGTAGTACAGAAGGTGCCACTGTGCCAGATGGCATTTGAGGAATGGGCGTGGGAGAGGCGGGGAGGGCCCCTCGGACATCGCGGGGCAAAGGGCGGCGTGAGCTCTGCGAGTGCGATGCCCATCGCTGCCCATCCTCACCGACGACCGTCCCCTCCTCGTTCACCAGCCTCCTCTGGAGCCTGTTGCCTAGGCTTTCCCAGCAAGGAACAAAACAAAACCATAATGCATCACTGGAGACGCAGACGCTGCTGGAAAGACCCAGCACGTGGGCGTGGAATGTGGAATGTGGATGACAGGGCCTGGATGTGGGGACACATCCAAGCAGGGTCGGAAAGTGGCTGAAGCAGTGGCCGGACCCAAGCCTCCACAGCACAGTTAAGCCCCGCCCCCCCGTCCACGCACACCCAGGGGAGAGTGTGCTGCTCCCCTCGGACCTGTTCCACTCGGCTGCCTTGACTGGCTACGATGCCGCTTACCGATGACGCTTCCGTTGCAGCTGCGACAGCCCCGTGCGCTGCAGGGGAATCACTGTCCCACGTTCCCTTCTGTGTGGCAACCAGATACCGTGGGGCCCAGGGCAGGACTCTGAAGAAGGAACCCCCTTTGCCCTTCATTAGAAACAAAAGAAAGTGCTCCCTGGGGTCCAGAGGCCCCTGGGATGCCACTGCCCCCCAGGGGAGGCGAAGGTGGCTGCTGGTAACCCAGCAGGGTCAGATCAGCACCCCCTTTCGGCTCTTCTCTGTCTCCCAGAACCAGAGGCCCAGCACCGGGGTGCTGAGGGCCTGGTGGTTATACCCTCAGGATAGGAATGAGCATGGCGGACAGGAGCAGGGCTGTATGGGGCTCAGAGGCAGGCGAGACGTCTGGCCTTTGGAGCCTGTCTCCAGCTGAGGCGCTTGCTGTCTGGGTGACGCCGACTTTGCTCCGCATCGTGCCCGGCCCCGGCCACAGGGCAGCAAAAGCAAAGAAGCCAGGTGCAGACCCTGCTCTCCCGGAGCTGGTACAGCAGTGGGAGAAATGGAGCCCTGACAAATACACAGATAAATGTAGAATGACAGCTGTGCAAAGTGACAGGGCCCTATGAGAGGGATAATAGGAGGAACTAACCTAGATTCTGGGGGGTGGGGGGGAAAGGCACTGTCAGCAAGGCCTCCGTGAGAAAGTGACAGTGAAGCCGAGACCCAGGACGCGCGTGAGGCGGCCAGGCAGTGGGTGCGCGGGTGTGGGTGCATCCGTGTGCCCGTAGACACACACGCGTGATGGTGGAGGTGTACGATGGAGGGGGCAGTCGGGCCGAGGAGAGAAGTTGCTGGAGCTGCTGTCTGGCCAGCAGGCAGAAGTCGCTGTTGCGGAAGTGCGGTGAGCAAGGGCTGTAGAGACGGGGAGAGAGCCTGGAGGACGCGCGGGCGGCCAGGACCCTGACGGTCCCGGGAAGGATTCTGACCTTTCTCCTAGTATCTGAGAAGCGGGGGAGTGGTGTGATCGGATTTGGTTTTTTTGTTTTTGTTTTTGTTTTTTTTGCGGTATGCGGGCCTCTCACTGCTGTGGCCTCTCCCGTTGCGGAGCACAGGCTCCGGACGCGCAGGCTCAGCGGCCATGGCTCACAGGCCCAGCCGCTCCGCGGCATGTGGGATCCTCCCGGACCGGGGCACGAACCCGTATCCCCTGCATCGGCAGGCGGACTCTCAACCACTGCGCCACCAGGGAAGCCCCAGATTTGTATTTTTACAAAATCACTGGGCTGCTCACGGATGATGCCGGGAGGGAGGTGGCCTGGACCCTGGTTGGAGGATATCAAGGTGTCCGGTGAGAGAAGGTCGCGCCTTGGAGCGAGGCGACGGCTATAGACTTACTTACCTCTCTGTATCTCTGTTGCCTACCTGGTTATCTGGGGGAGTCAATGAAATAACACGTCCCCATAACACCACAGCTGGGTTCAACGTGAACGCTCCATTAGTGTCTATTACCCCTCCCGTTTAGAAGACTCTGGTGGCAGCCTTCACCTTGGGCAACAAGTTCTAGGTTAATAAGAGAACCTGCTAGGACGACGTGTGGAAATGGTTTGTCGGAATCCCTTCAGCAGCTGAACCCCAAACCTGGAAGGGGATGCTGGGGCTTCTTCCTAAGAGACAAATCCTCAGTGGGTGCTTCCTTTCCCAATGACTCTCCTTCATGTCCCCTCCCAAGCTATAAGTACCCTCGTCCAGCTCACAGGCAGGGGGGACTTTGATCCCTTGGGCCCTCGAGGGTGACAGGGCTTTAGAAAGTGCTCAGGGCTCATTGAAACCAGCGGGTTCCAACGGGGGTGGGTTTGGAGGACAGTGGAGAACGTCACATACCTCTGATTGAAAATACCGTCGTGCGAATTCCCTGGCGGCCCAGTGGTTAGGACTCCGCTCTTTCACTGCCAAGGGCACGGGTTTGATCCCCGGTCGGGGAACTGAGATCTGCAAGCTAAAAAATGAAAAAAGAAAGAAAGAAAGAAAATACCGTTGCTCCGTGCAAATAATAGTCATTGCCAGCGTCAGTACTCAGGAGGGCGGCGACGGCCTTTTATGCGGTGAGGGAGCTTCTGCCCACTGGAAACTTCAGGTGAAGGACTCAAGACCTCAATGAGCTCAGAAAAGCCAGAAAAGGGGGAGGGGCCACGTGAGATGAGTTTTGAAGGCGGAGTTAGCCAGAAAAATACATGGAAGAGGGACAGCCAGGACAGAAAGGCAGGAACAAAGCCCAGGGGTGATTGAAGAGCGCGGCACATCCAGGATACTCCCCGTGGTCGAGCACGGCCAGAGCAGGGGCAGGAGGAGGGGACAGGCCAGAGACGGTGCGGGCAAGGCCGGGACTCCAGGCTAACGGGCCGAGTCCGTGTGGAAGGCAATAGGGAACCACGGCGGGATCTCAAGTGAGCTGATGACACTGATCTGTCTCTTAGAACAATGATGGTGGGAGTGGATGGGAAGAGAGCAGAGCTGGAGGTAGAGGAGGCAGGTTGCTGCGGCCACCCAGATGGGACACTCTGAGGTCCCAGCCTGCGGGCAGTGGCAGTGGGGATGCAGAGGAGGGGCAGAAGCAGCAGGACTGGATGAGCGATCAGACCCCAGGGTGTATGGATTCCTGTACAGGGAGGGCATGTACTACGCGCTCACCCAGTGCCCGGGCCCCTGCCCTGAGGGAGCCTCCTTTGATGACTCTTTGAGGGCATGGAAAGGAGATTTGTGGAGAAGGAGAGGAGGGCTCGAATATGGAGGACAAACAAATTCAACAGAAGTTGGAAAGGGCGTAACAGGCAGAGAGACCAGCATGAGCAAGGTAGGACCCAGCACCAGCATGTGTTTGATAGCAAACGAGCAGTCAGGACGGGGGGATGCAGACCAGTGTGTGGGTTGGCGGGGGGTGCGGGGGCTGGGGGCCTGAAAAGGAGGTAGTGGTGAGCGAGGTACCCGCTTCTACGTCCAGGTCAGAGCTGCAGCTTTCAGAAGTGGAGGAGACCGCAGGCAGGGGGCACAAGGGGCCATGATGCTGCCCAGGTGAGAAGAGGTAAAAGCTGGAGCCCGGGGCCAGGCCGGGGCAGGGATGGCCAGGAGACATGGAAGAGGAGATGCACTTGCAGAAGTAGAACCGCCAGGACTGGAACACGGAGAGGGGAAGTCAAAGATGACTTAGAGGTGTGGGGCTCTAAGGACGGGGGTGTCATTGACAGAAACACTGGAGTCAAGTGGGGGACGTTTGAGAACAGAGATGACTTTGTGATGAGTCAGAATCTAAGTAATATGGGCTGGGACCACCCGCTTAGAAGGTCCTCTTATTTTTACCACCATGGGCCATCCTGAGTGGGATTTATGCATGAGGAGGAACAGAAAAGAGAGAGAAAATTAGCTATAGTATAATTGATTGGAGGCCTCGTGTGTTGATCCAAATGGATCAGCCTCGGGGGTCTGAAATGCAAGCCTGGAAGGTGTTTTCTTTCCTTCTTTTCTTAACAAATTTTGGATTTTCTTTCTCTTTTTTTTTGTCTCACCGCAAGGCTTGTGGGATCTTAGTTCCCCGACCAGGGATCCAACCAGGCGCTCGGCAATGAAAGCACAGGGTCCTAACCACTGGACCTCCAGGGAATTCCCTGGAGGGTGTTTTCAACCCAAATGACACATCTTCAAACTTACCTGCTTCTCCATGCAGCTCGCCCATTTGCAAACTGGCCAGCGTCCGTGCGCAGAGCAGCCTGGGCCACAGAACGGGACAAAACGTTGGGAGCCCATGCTGGAGTGTTGGGTTTCCACCGAGCTTTACTGGGTTTACCTATTTATCAAATCCAAAGCCACCGGCAGCTTTCTGCCACTGTTTATTAATAACTATACCTAACACGAGCTCCTTGGGGTCAGCCGGGGAAGCCAGTCCTAGGACACAGGCTGGCATCATGTTCTGGACGTGCACCAGGCTGTCTGAGATGGCCGCAGGGGATAAGCGGCTCTTCCTGTACCCAGCTCCTTAAAAGGGAAGTGAACCCCACTGGACTCCCCTTGCCCAGTCTTTGCAGGGGGGCTGCCTGGCTCAGCTTCAGGGGGTGCAGGAGGAGACAAGAAAGATGACGGCTTCTTCCATCAGAAGCAGGTGGAGCTCCACCATCACCCAGGAAACTAAGGCCCAGAGAGTACAGGAAACACTGACTCCACGTGGTTCTGCAAGTTGGATTCAGAGCCGGGACCAGAATCCTGTTTTCCTGGGGCCCCTGAGGCCAGGAATCTTTCCACTGTGCTCCCTGAGTGTGTAATTGCTGTTGTTCTCACCAAGAATGGAGGCCGCAGCGTCTGACCTGTACTTTCTTGAACGCTGTCGTGGCTGTTACAGCAGGCAGGGAGCCGGAAGGCACACTGACCCAAACATCTTGACCTAGATTCCTGGTTTACGGATCAGGTCTGGTTTGCTAGCGAGGTACACTGAGAGGCGGGCTCTTCTGTGACACAACCCAAGTGACATAGATGCTCCCCTGCACACTCGGGTGGGCAGCCAGGGCAAAGGGCCAACTCTTTGCCCGCTCTGTCATTGGACACGCGGTGGAGACACCACGCCAGCGACACGAGCCCACAGCCACGATGCACGCAGCGCCCATGGAAACACAAGGCTGCCAGCCGCCGCCCTGGAGACGCTGAGTCAGACAGACAGACAGACAGACAGGCCGGCAGAGGATGCTCGCGGCCCCAGCGGGAGGCAGCGTGTCTGTCTCTCGAGCCACGCGGCCGGACGGGCGCCCCCTGGAGGGCCGTGGAAGAGGAGCCCAGGCCACGAGCCCCGGCGCGGGGAAGGGGCGCCGAGAGCTACCAAACGGACGGACGCAGGGCCGCGCCGAAGGCCGGAGGGTCGCACAGTCGGACACCCGCCGGGAAAGCGGAGCAGCCTAGGGCGCCTCCCCGGCGGAGGCGGCCACCCCTCGGCAGCAGCGCGGAGGGGCGGGGGCGCGGGAGGCGGGAGGCGCCGTCGGGGCCCTCCCCCGGCCCCGCCTCCCTGTCGGCGGCCTCGGCCGCGGGCGCGTCGTTGGTTTCGGGTTGTCAGGCAGCAGCAGCGCAGGCGAGGCTGCGAGGGAGCCGGCGGCGGTGGGGCTGCGGCTCGGCCACGACCGCTGTCGCGGCCTGAGCCCTTCCACCCGCCGCCAGCATGAAGGACAGCGGGGACTCCAAGGACCAGCAACTCATGGTGAGAACCCGTCAACCTCCCCCTCCTCGACCCCATCCCTGGTCCCCCGAACCCACACCCTCGGGCGGCCTCCGGACCGTACTGGGTGCCCCCGCTAAGAGGACACTCAGGGTCAGGGGCTGGGAGCGTCCCGAGCAACTTGCCCCGAGTGGTGCATGTCAGGAAGGAGGGCATCATGGCCACCCTGCTAAGGCCTGGAAAGTTAGCCTGGCTTCAGTCCCACTCCCCCTTTACACCTTTCCAGCAGGGCCCCCCCACCCCCAACCTGTGCACATGGGGCTCTGGAACAACACTGCTCTCTGATCCCGAAAAGCCAGGGGCAGGGAGGGCTTGACCTACCTGCCCGGGGAAGGAAGGTGGGAGTTTCCTGGTGAACCAGAGCATGCCAGCCCGGTGGCGTCAGGAGTTTAAAGGGTTTGAGGATCACAGGTAGGTAGACAAGAGCCCCCAGGTACCAGAGGAGCTGGTACAGGGTTGAAGGTAGCTGGTTATTGGGTTGCAACACAGATGCCGCCCAAGTAAGGACTCTATAAACATTTCAGAGAAGTGCTGGAAGCAACCAAGATGGCCCCTCATAGCCCCGGGGACTGGGGCAGAGGAAGAGGTGTGAGTGGGGGGCACGGGAGACAGGTGGAGACAAAGACAGGTTTCTGATTATCAGTGGGGCCGGACTGAGTGATGGGGGGAAGACTCAGTGACCCCAAGGCCACTGCTTTCTCCCAGCCCCCTCCCCACCCCCTAACTTCTGAGATCCGGGAAAGGGCGCCATCGCCAGCAGGTGGGTGGTAACGTAACTGGAGGATAATGAAGCCCCCAGAGACCCCCGCCTCTGTAGGGTGAGCTCGCGGCTCCAAAGACGAACCTCAGCCCCAGGCCCCCAGGCAAGCCCGGGGGGGCTCTGGAACATCCTCTCTGGCAGTTTAGAATTGTCTCTTGGGAAATGGCTTGTGTGGTGAGCGCCGTGCGCGCCCCTGGGGCAGGGGTGGAGGGGCCTTCCCTGCCACCCGTGGAGTTTGGCCGAGGAGGCCTGTGTGGGCAGCCTGACAGGCAGTGAAGTGCGTCTGAGAGTGAAGCGTTCTTACCTGGCACGAGGGCCCGTTAGTTATACCCACACACCCCCCTTGGTGCCCCACAAGAGCAGCTATTTCCCCTTGATCAGTAGAAGCAGCAGCGCCCCGTCTGGGGGGAGACCCAGGCCCAGGATGAAGACCCACCGTCTCTCTCTGGCGGGAGGATAGAGGGAGGTGGGAGCCTCCGATGGCACTGTCCTCGGGTGGGAATGCAGTCACTGGTTGTCAGCACGAGGAGGGGATGTCCCCTGGGCCCCCGTCCCACCTCCCGCCCACGTCGTCCACAGACTCACAGACAGGCCGCTCCGCTGCCAGGGGCTCCAAGTTCAAAGCCCAGGGGAGATGCAGGTGCTTAGTTTGGGGCGTGACTGATGCAGCCTGGCGGAGCAGACAGCTCTCTCCGCTGGGGCTCTCTCTGGGGCACAGGCTCCTGGGAAGTTCGTAGACTCAGACAGAGCCCACAGTCTGTGGACCTGGTACCCTCGACCTAGAGGCTAGCCTTGAACCACTGAGTTTTCCTTAAGATGAACCAGGCTCGGATGGCTGAACAGAGAGGAACCCATGGGGCTGGTCCAGGGGAGGATTCCTGGGGTCCTCTCATCCTTCTCTCTGCGGCCCGGCACAGCCCTCTGCATCTAATCCCAGGGGTCTGGCCTTCCCTCCCAGGTGGCGCTCCGGGTCCGGCCCATCAGCGTGGCGGAGCTGGAAGAAGGAGCCACCCTCATCGCCCATAAAGTAGACGAGCAGGTACATGGGGCTGTGTGGCTGGGAGCTGTAGGGCAGGGCAGAGGTCTGCTCACACCTGGTCGGGGCAGGAAGGGCCCTTTCTCTACCCTCTGAACTCTTGGCTGTACTATTGACTACATCATCAAGGAAACCATAGTCCTTCTTCCAGGAAGCCTCCCTAGATTGATCCAAGGAGAGCTAAAAGCTTCCCTGGTCTGAGGGGGAGGGGGAGCTTGAGCCCCTCCCTCCAGCCCTGAAAAAATTCACACATCTTCCGTGTACCCATGACTTGACTCCCCCACCTTAGTGGGTCTGCTACCCGTAGAGCACGTGTTCATAGGGTCTAGAGCTAATGCTCACCTCCAGACTGTTCATGTTTTGCAAAGTCTTTGGATGTCTATTTGCCCTCTTGGTTCTCCTGTCAACATGATGAGGTGGGCAGGGCAAGCCCCACCTCCGTCTACACAGGAGACAAGAAATATTTATCAAGTGCCCACAACACACGCTGGGGACAGTGCTAGGAGCCGGGAAACCACGGTGAACAGAAGAGACCCTGTCCTCCCTCCGTTGCCAGTGCAGGGAGATGAGACTTAAATGAAAGAACTGAATCATGAACGTATGAGTTTGTAGCCAACAAGGGCTACAAAGAAATGTGTGGAGATATGAGAATAAGAGGGAACTTGACCTAGACCCAGAGGTCAGGAAGGGCTTCCTTGAGAAAGGGTGCTTGAGCTGAAACAGGAGGGATGAAGAAGAGGTCATTAGGAGTGTGCTGAAGGGAGAAATTTCAACCAGAGGGACTTGCATGTGCAAAGGCCCTGTGGTGAGAGGGATTGTGATACACTTGGGTAACGGAGAAAAGGCCAGTGTGGCTCAAGCCAGAGAGAGAAGGGGCGAGAGGAGTGAGATGAGGTTGGCGGCGTGGGCAGGAGCCAGGCCGCACACGCTGTAGACCATGGCCAGAATGGTTTTTGGGGTAGGCAGTTGACTCAGGTTTGGGGTGGGGATGGGCACAGTGGTGGGGGCAGGCTTGCTGCCTGGGTAGAAGCATCATGGTGATATGGCCTCTGGGGACTCCGAGAGCAACCCCTTGCCTCTGCTCTGTGGCCGCTGCTAGCTTCTCCTGGGTGCCCAGGCTCATCCAGGTGGCTGGATGTGCTAGGAGGTCAGAGGAGTCAGGGCGGCGCAGTGCATTGCAGAGAGAGGCGTAAAGTGGGCACCTGCTGGCCTTGAGCCTGGCGGGCTGGACTCAGGAAGCCCAAGGGCCATGGTAAGAAGACCGTAGGTAGATGAAGCCTGCGATGCCTGCCTGCCTCGGGGTCCCTGGGGGCAAGTGCTCACCCCACCCAGCCTCTTCCTTCAGCCCCAGTGAGCTGTGGCCACAGCAGAGCTGGGTAGCACCCGCCTCCTGATTTCTCTTCCTCCGCGCCCTGTTGGAAAAGGGTAGCCTTCCTCAAAGGCCTGAAGGAAGGCAGCGGGGGGCTGGGAAGAACCCATCTAAAGGCCTGGTGGGGGCAGCATGGATGCCCACAACAGCCGTGGAGTGTAGGTTCCATCATTTACCGGCTGTGTGGCCTGGGCCAGGTTGCTTCCAGAAGCCTCAGCTGCCTCCTCTGTAAGTGGCGACAGTCACCATAATGCCTGCTCTGGAGGGTCCTCAGCCGTAAATACATGCACGGTGCTTCCCCAGGGCGTGTTAATAGCTGTGAGTTACCATCTATAAGTGACTGAGAGTGCCCAGGGCTGCTGGATTGGCTGATGAGAGGGGCCAGCCATGAACGGCCAGAGAACTCGAGAGGAGAAACCTCCTTCCAGGCAAGGCCACTCCCTGTTTGTCCAACTTGTCCCCAAGGATATCAGGTCCTCAGAGGTGGAACAATGATGCCCTCTCTCTGGGCCGCTCCTGGCTCCCAGCCGGCATGGGGGCTGACAGATATTAACTGATGCTGAGAGAAATGCTCTGGTCCCGGGCACAGCCCATTGTGTGCCCACGCACAGCAAACACTGGCTCCTTTCTGTCCCTGCCAGTGGAGAGGGAGGCCAAGCTGCGCCTCTGAGAAGGTCCCAAGGGCTGGGCAGTCCCAACGGAGCTGCTCCTTTGTCAGCTTAGACATGGAAAGAGTGGTCTGAGCAGTGTGGGCTCCAGGCCCTGCAGGGAGAATGCTAAGCTTCTGGCCCCCAGCATCTTCTCTCCCTGCTGGATTCAAAGATGCACTTGCCTGGGACTTCCTTGGTCCAGTGGTTAAGACTCTGCACTTCCACGGCAGGGGGCCCAGGTTCGATCCCTGGTCGTGGAACTAAGATCCCGCGTGGGATTCTGCATGGTGGGGCCAAAGAAAACAAACAAACAAAAACCCCAAAGATACATTTGCCTGGGCTGCAGTTTGGGAGAAGCCACAGCAAATGGCAGGCTGGGAACCTCCGAAAAACCAGCCGCCGCTCAGGTGCTCCGTCCCTCTGACCAGTAAGGTGACGTCCACAGAGTAAAATGGATAGCCTCGCCCTCTGGCTAGGCCCTGCCCCCTGACCTCCATCCTTCTCCGGTGACCCCCATGGCTTCTCTGTGGCCCATGCCATCCAGGCTTGCGCAGCTGGCCCTGAGGGAGGCTGGGGGCTGCAGGCTTGGCCAGCCTCACTGATGGGCCAGCTGCTCTGGTCCTTCTCCCTGAGGTCTGGAGCCCGGTGGGCTGGCAGGGTGAGCTTGGGAGCATCCCCAGGACAGCAGGGCCTTCGAGTCTTTTCCCAGCAAAGGTGCAGGTGGGCCCAGGCATCTGACACAGCACCCGGCCTCCGCTAAAGAGCCGTGTGCTTGGGAGGCGGATCTGCCCGTGACCCGCTGCTTCCCTTGCTCCCTTGGCTGTGGCCCTCCGTCACGGCCCAGCCCCGCAGAAGGGCTCCCCAACCCAGCCTCTGCTGGCCTGGGGTTCTGGGCTCTGCCTCCTCTGTGATGTAGGGCTTACTTCAGCCCTGCTCCTGCTGTCCCGGGCTAGCGGGTCGGGAGCCGCCGAGCACAGCAGCCCAGAGGTCACTACTGAAGCCCGGCCCCTGGTGGTCAGCAGGGAGGCGATGCTACCAAAGCCCACCAGTCGGTGGGTTCTGAGCGGGCAGAGGTGGACCGAGGCCTCAGCCAGCCACTGGCTTGGGCCACTGTGCGGGGTCCTAGGACTGCCTTGCCTAGAGCTAGGCGTCATCCTCCTGCAGATGAGGGAGACACTGTTCCCCTAGCTTTGCAGAGGTGGACACTCACGTGGCAGAGTGTCCTCTGGGGACAAGAGGCCGGTGTGCCCGGATTCTGGGGAAGCCGGAGTTAGGGTTTGGATTTGTCACGAGGTGGTCCGGGTGCCTGTGGTCTTACCCACCCCCATCGCCCCATCTGATTCGGGATCATTGTCACGGCGCCGTCTTAGAAGTCTTCACGGGCTAACGCATGCCCACTGCTTACCCAGCAGCTGGCGCACAGTCAGCGTTTAATAGAGGTTAGTTTATCTCCAGGGCTGACACACGGGATGGTTTCAGGCCCCAGAGGTAAGTGAAACCCTGATCCACCTCCTGCCCGCCCCCTTCTGGCTTCAGGGCTCCCTGTCTGGTGGTCCCCAATCTGTCACGGCCACACCTTTGTGTTCACGGAAGGATCAGGCAGGAGCTTGGTCTCCTAGCATCTGGGCCAGGAATAGACCCTGACGCTAGACCCCTCAGGGATGCCACTGATGGCCACAGGGACAGCCTGAGAGGTCGCTGGGACCCAGAAGTTCCGGAACAGACGGCTCCCTTCCCTCCCCCCCACAGAGCCCGCAGCCTGCGGATCCTCCCCCGAGCCCTGCAGACCATGCTTGTCGACAGGATTTAAGTCACCTGACCATATACATGATCCCGCAGTTAGCCTTTATCTGTTCAAAGCCCAACTGTCACCCCCGCCCCGTGCCCCTGGGGTCCTATCGGAGGAGCCACCAAGGGGCTTCCGGATCCTGGTCTCCGTTTCCTCATCAGAAGACAGTATGTTAAGAACCTGCTCTGCTATTGGACTCCCCTGGTGACACAGTGGTTAAGAATCCGCCTGCCAATGCAGGGGACACGGGTTCAAGCCCTGGTCCAGGAAGATCCCACATGCCGCGGAGCAACTAAGCCTGTGGGCAACAACTACTGAGCCCGCGAGCCACAACTACTGAAGCCCGCGCACCTAGAGCCCGTGCTCCGCAACAAGAGAAGCCACTGCAATAAGAAGCCCGCGCACCGCAACAAAGAGTAGCCCCCGCTCACCGCAACTAGAGAAAGCCCGCGCACAGCAACGAGGACCCAACGCAGCCAAAAATAAATAATTAATTAATTAAAAACGAAAGAAAGAACTTGCTCGACCCAGCCCAAGAGCTGTTGAGAGAGGATTAGAGGCAATCCTGTAAGGGAGAGCTGTGCCACGCAAGTGCAGGCTATTGTGAAAGGTGAATGAAGTATAAGGTGACAGATGCCGAGAGTCAGAGACTGTGAGTGTTGTGGGAGCAGCCCGGGCGCTTTCAGCCCCACTCACCTGCCCGGGGGCGGAGCCCCCCGTGCACACCCACCATCTGGATGCTTCTTGGTTCTGCAGCCCCAAAGGAGGGTGACTGGGAGAGGATTCAAGAAGTCTTTCCCTCCACCCTTAGCCACCACCCCGCCCATCTCCCCAGCCCCCTCCTGGCCCCAGGAAACCACTTTCCGTCTCTATAGATTCACCCGTTCTGGACAGTTTGTAGAAATGGAATCATACAATACATGGTCCTTCATGTCTGGCTTGTGTCACTGAGCATCATGCTTTCAAGGTTCATCCATGTTGTAAGACCTTCCCTGGCGGTCCAGTGGTTAGGACTCCACGCTTCCAGTGCAGGGGGCGGGGCTTTGATCCCTGGCTGGGGCACTGAGATCCCCCAAGCCACGGGTGTAGCCAAAAAGTAAAAAAAAGAAAAGGCTGCATCCGCCTTGTAGCCTGGGTTCGAACTTTACTCCTTTCTGTGGCTGGATACTATCCCAGGCTATGGTCACTCTGCATTTAGGTGACCCATTCATCAGTTGATGGGCATTTGGGTTGCTTCCTACCTCTTGCCTATTATGAATAATGCTGCCAGGATGCAAGGATTCTTCTACTGAGTGCCTGAATGGGTACAAGGCAAGAGTGCAGGTTAAAAAGGCAGATCTGTGGGCCCAGTTCCCCAGAGATTTTCATTCAGTGAATCTGGGTAGTGCCTGGGAATCTGTATTTTACAAGCTCCCAGGGCGACACTGTAGGCCCGTGAGAGATGCAGCCCTAGACGATCTTGGTCACATGTCCTCTCACCCGAGGCCTCAGGGTCCTCAGAGTCCTGTAGGCAGGTGGGGACCTGGCCAGGACATCAGCCAGGTGTGGCTCTGTCCTGAGCAGCCAGCTGGGCCTTGGTGGCTTTATGAGCTCAGCATTCGGGTCTTTTCCATCTAGCCTGAAGGCTGTCAGGGCCCAGGGACGCCCTTCCTGAGATCAAAATCTCCTTTCTTGAGTACCCACAAGGTGGTACTTTTACAACTAGAACTATGACCAGCCATGAATTTTCCTTCTTAAAGAAAAAACAAAAAATCTAGAAACAGCCTTACAGGGGTGATAGCCACCTCGAATCAGGCTTTTGTTTCGCTGTGTCCTGTTTACGCCCTGAGAATACAGGAGCTATGGGCTCAGCTCCCGGGACTGGAAGTGATGTCTCCTAGGCTGGGGCCTCCCCAGAGGCCCGTTCTCTGCTGGGGCTTCCTGAGTAGGCGAGGAGTGCTGGCATGATTTCTTCTCTCAAGGCTACGGCCTTGTTGGTCCTCCCAGACTTCCAACTGGGAAGCACTTGAGGCCTAGAGAGGTGGTGCAGTTTTCCCGAGGTCACACAGCAGTATGGAGCCTGAACCCAATTTGCACATCCCCTTCCCCGGAGATCTTCGCTGCCAGTTTGGAGGCTTGAGGAGGAATAGCCTAGGTCAGAGGTTTTCAGCTGGGGGCGATTTTGCTCCCCAGGGGACATTCGGGAGGAGGCTGCGCCCTGGCCTCTAGCGGGTAGAGGCCCGGGCTGCTGCTAAACATCCTACAACACACCGGACAAGTCCTGATAACAACGATCCAGCCCAAAGTGTCAACAGTGCCAAGACTGTGAAACCCTGGTCTCAGTTTAGCCGTTTGGAGGCCAGAAAGAAGCGGTTAAAACTGCAAAGCCGGTCAAAGCCCAGCAGTTAGCGGTGTGCAGCGGAAGAACTCCCGACACGCTTTGTTCACGGTATTTCTCACCTAGGAGATGCGGGCGAGGAGCCTGGTCCCTAATGGGGACACAGACTATGGATGACACCCTCCCCCGAGCCTGAGGCCCCCTACTTCCCTTGCGGGTCTTGGGTTTCCAGGCCCAAAGCTAGAACCGTGGAAAGGTCACAGTCGGCATTGAATGAAAAACACGTCTGGAGGTGGAGGCAGTGGGGGCAGGGAGAGGTCAAGCCCGGGGGCCTCTGCTGAGCTAGCAGGCCTGGACCAGCGGGGACAGAGCCCTGCCGTGCGCCACCCACCTTCCCCACTCCCGGCCCTGCCTTCCACCATCCCGCCAGCATCGGGAGGGCCCTGTGCATCCTGTGTGGTCAGCGTGGCCCTTGAAACCTCCCAGAGTCAGGTGCCCAGCATGCCAGAGGCATGAACATTTAAGATGCAGAGGGGCTTCCCTAGTGGCACAGTGGTTAGGAATCTGCCTGCCAAGGCAGGGACACGGCTTTGAGCCCTGGTCCGGGAAGATCCCACATGCCACGGAGCAACTAAGCCTGCGTGCCACAACTACTGAGCCCACGAGCCACAACTGCTGAAGCCCGTGCACCTAGAGCCCGTGCTCCGCAACAAGAGAAGCCACCGCAACGAGAGTAGCCCCCGGTCGCCGCAACTAGAGAAGCCCGCGCGCAGCAACAAAGACCCAACGCAGCCAAAAAAAATTAATTAATTAATTAAAAAATATATAAGATGCAGGGAATTGTGAAAGAGAGCTCCCAGACTAGCCCACCCCCTCAGAGCTGAGGCAGGAGCCTGCCTCCAGTAGTGTATCAATTTGTAAGGCTGCTGGAACCAAGTACCACACATTGGGCAGCTTAAACAACAGAAATACGTTCATTCGCAGTTCTGTGGCCAGGAGTCTGAAGGGCTGGCTCCTTCTGAGGCTGCAAAGGAGAATTTGTTCCAGGTCTCTGTCCTCGGCGTGCAGATGGCCATCTTCTCCCTGTGTCTCTTCCCGTCATTTCCCGCCACGTGTGTCTGTGTCCAAATTCCCCTTTTATAAGGACACCACCAGTCCTTATAAAGGGGCCGCACCCTAACTTAACCGATTATAGCTACAACCCTCTTTTTAAATAAGGTCACATTCTGAGGGACTGCGGGATTGGACTTTAATAGTTGAATTTGGGGAGGACACAGTTCAACCAGGACAGGCCCCAGGAAGGCAGCTGTTGGTCCAGAGGCAGGGGCGGGAGGTCTGGTGGTTAGGGGCCTGGGTTCTGGAACCCAACAGCTCTGAATCCAACCAGCTCTGTACCTGGCAGTGCAGCTTCTGGGTACCAGTCTGATTCCTCATGATGATGCTGAGATGATACGAGCGCCTACTCTAAGCTGTGGGGGAAAATGAGAAAGTGTGTGCAAAGCACGTAGCACTGCATATGGTGTATTCAGAGCTCCCTCTGTGCAGCCTTATTGAGAAAACGTTCCTCGGGCACATGCTGGGTGCCAGCCTGGGTGACATTTAGGACGGACAGGAGCCTCCCAGAGCGGGGGCAGCATGTGCTCACAGAGGGGCCCCAACGTCTCCTTCTGTGGCCATCTTGGGTCTGTGCTGTCGAGATTCCTGGCAGACGGGACGGGAGGAAAAATCCCTGCCTTTCTCATAAGAATCGCCAGTGATTCGGAGCTGAGGCCGTCTGCCCACAGCCTGCCTCTCACCTCGTGGCCTTGCTAATGCTTTTCCCTCATCTGCTTTCCTCACCTCACATTCCTCAGCCAACTCTTACTCATCCTTTAAGACTCAGTGCTGGGGACTTCCCTGGTGGCGCAGTGGTTAAGAATCCGCCTGCCAGTGCAGGGAATACGGGTTCGAGCCCTGGTCCTGGAAGATCCCACATGCCGCGGAGCAACTAAGCCTGTGCGCCACAACTACTGAGCCTGTGCTGTGGAGCCCGTGAGCCACAACTACTGAAGCCTGTGTGCCACAACTACTGAAGCCCGCGCACCTAGAGCCCATGCTCTGCAACAGGAGAAGCCACCGCAATGAGAAGCCCGCACACCACAACGAAGAGTAGCCCCCGATCGCCACAAATAGAGAAAGCCTGCGTGCAGCAACGAAGACCCAACGCAGCCAAAAATAAAATAAGTAAATAAACTTAAAAAAAAAAAAAGACTCAGTGCTGGTGCCACCTCTTCCAGCAAGCCCTCCTGCAGGGGAAAACCTGCATCACGGATCACATGCCCCTCCTCTGTGCTCTGATTGCCTCCTGGAGCCCGGTGCTTGTTATTACAATGATCTGCTCCCCACTCCACTGTGATGTCAGAGGCAGGAAACCACATTTCATTTGCTCTCTCTCCTCGGGGGCCCCCGCTTAATGCCTGGTCCATAGAAGGTGCCCAGCAGTCGTGGTCACCCGGCCTGAACTCCCTGTGCAGCCCACAGCGCCCCACCCCACCCCAGCCCTCCGCGGCTCAGCTCCAATTCACCTGGCTGAGGGGCACAAGGGCTCCATTGTATGCCAGAGTGGACCAGGATGGGGGTGATGCTCTGAAGGGTGGGGCGCAGGCTGGGGCCCAGACAGATGGAGACCCAGACAAAGCCCTCTTTTTTTTTTTTTTTTTTTTTTTTTTGCGTGGGCCTCTCACTGCTGTGGCCTCTCCTGTTGCGGAGCACAGGCTCCGGACGCGCAGGCTCAGCGGCCATGGCTCACGGGCCCAGCCGCTCCGCGGCATGTGGGACCCTCCCGGACCGGGGCACGAACCCGCGTCCCCCGCATCGGCAGGCGGACTCTCAACCACTTCGCCACCAGGGAAGCCCCAACGCCCTCTATAAGAGGGGATCATAGCAGCTGTGCTGACAATGTCCTGATTCAGGAGCCTGGATGTCAAAAGAACCAAATGCCGACGGTGCCATGAACTTGGCAGTGCCCAGAGGTCACTTGAAGGTGATCAGTGGGCGATGGGCATCAGTGCACACAGCTCACCCACTCCTGCATCAAAGGTCCCTAGAGGGTGGCCCTCAGGCCGCTGGCGCCGCCGGTATGCACAGGCATTCTGGCACCGGGGGTGAGAGCTGTACATCTGGTCAAGTTCCATTGCGGTCCACTGGGACCCACACCTGGGGACTTGTGGGCGGGTGTATCTTCATTTGGGTCTGAAACTTGATCAGGGCTCCTGCTGCTGGCGTTAGGACCTGAGCCTGGAACTGGATCCTGGGACAAGCTTACGGGGCACTGGGGCTGAAGCCCTGAGGTGGTGGCTGGGGACAGGTGGGCACGGCAGGTACAGCCGCAGGCCCCGACACCCTGCACTCAGCTCACCATGGCCACCCAGCCTCTGGCAGGCTGTGAGGGGGCCTCAGTCAGTGGCCTCATTCTTTCCCTGCACAAAGCCCCAGCCCAGCCTGTCTGGAGCATCCCCTCTAACTGGCTTACCTGGAATCCCATCTGATTGGATAAGACCTCTGGGTGAGGGTCCTGGGTCGGGCCTCCTAGGGAGCTGTCTTACCTCTTCCTTCTTCCCTCCTCCATTGAGAATCCCAGAAGGGGGCCCTGCTGGGACCCCAGGGGTCTTAGGCCAGTTTAGACGCAGTGAGCACAGCTGTGTACCTATTGGGAGGAGTCTGGTGGGAGTTCCAAGGCTGTGGTCCTCCCGGCACTGGGCCTCCTGAATCCTGGTGCTGGACGGGGGTGCACCGACAGGGACCCATGTGGATCTCCCAGGTCCATGGAGCCGGGCCGGGCTCCCAAGTCAGCCTCCTCTGTCAGTCAGCTCCCTCTGCCCCTCCAAGGGGCTGCCCCTCCTGCCGTGTCTGCTCTAAAGTCCTCTTCGGGCTGTCACTGGCCCTGGCTCCCCTGCCGACCCAGGAAAGGGGCTGCATCACTGTCTCTGCGACCTTGGGTGGCTCTAGGACAGCCCATCCCCCTCAGTGCCTTGTCCTTTGTCAGGACTCAGTTTACCTCTTGGCCCCGGCGTTCCCAGACACAGAGCATCGTCCCCACTCCTTCCCATGTCTTGAGTGAGGAGGGGTGAGGTCAGTGGTCAGTGCTGACATTGGTATGGGCCTGGGGCTCCCGGGTGACCACCAGCCTCCCCTCGGGTACCTTTGCAGATGGTGGTTCTCATGGACCCAATGGAAGACCCCGACGACATCCTGCGGGCGCATCGCTCCCGGGAGAAGTCCTACCTATTCGACGTGGCCTTTGACTTCACTGCCACCCAGGTGAGGGGGGCCTGGGCTCAGGGACACACAAGATCCTCTCTCTGCCCTTTGACCCCCTCAGGAGGGAGTCCTTGGGGGACCCTGCCACCGACCTTCAGCCTTCCTTCCATCACTTGCCGTCTCCCCACACGTGCAAGTGTGCGTGTGCCTGCGTGGTGCATTCAGATCCTCCTGCGTGGACACGCCCCGGTCAGCACGCAGAGGCCGCCCTACACGGGGACCCACACAGCACACCCCACAGGTGGCCCCTAGGGGAGCTGGAGGAGAGTGCTTGAAGCCCATCTGGTGCTGGGAGGGGAGCTACGGGAAGCTGACACCCTCCCAGGGACCCCCGTCTTGCCCATCTGCGGGATGCTCCCAGCGGCAGCTGTAATGCGTGCGTCCTCAGGGCTGGGGGCTGGGAGCCGGCTGTGGGGGGAGGCGTCTCAGGTGTCCTGAGCTCTCTTTCAGGCTGGCATCCCCCCATGGGGTGAAAGCAGAGACATCCATTCCCCACTTCCCACCCCCACTTCTCTGGGGCCGAGGGCTCCAGGGACAGAGCTGCTTCTGTTGGGAGCCAGGATGTGCCCGTGGGCCTGTGTGCTCTGCCCTGCCTGTGCCCAGGCCCCTGACGGGTCTCCTCTTCCCTGCAGGAGATGGTGTATCAGGCCACCACCAAGAGCCTCATTGAAGGCGTCATCTCAGGCTACAATGCCACTGTCTTTGCCTATGGCCCCACAGGTGAGGGGGAGCCCAGCCCACGGAGAGGACTGTGTGCCCTGGTTGTCCCCTCTGAGAATCAAGCCCCCTTGCCCTCCACCGCCGAGCTAGTCTGGCCCCAACCGGAGCAGGGTCCGAGGATGTGGCCCCATCGCCAGCCAAGGATGCCATCTTCTCCCCTTCCCCCCACCTCCCCGGCCATCTGGGAGGGTCCCGCCTTGAGGACAGACCCAGGTTTGCCAGGAGCCCCTGCTCACCCGCCGCCCTGCTCTGCCCCAGGCTGCGGGAAAACCTACACCATGCTGGGCACAGACCACGAGCCCGGCATCTACGTTCGGACCCTCAATGACCTCTTCTGTGCCATTGAGGAGACCAGCAACGACATGGAATATGAGGTGTCCATGTCCTACCTGGAGGTGGGTCCTCCCTCCACCCCGTCCCGTGGGCTTGGACAAGAGGCCCATAGGACCGGGCTGGCTCACCTCCCTGTCACGGGGCAGTTTCCTGGGGTGCTCATCGCTGCTGCTCTCCCATGTGCACATGGTTGGCCTCACTTTATAAAAACTGAGGCTCAGAGAGGTTAGGCAACTAGATCGAGGTCACACAGTAAGTGAGGGAGCAGGGATTCAAACTCAGGACCGCAGGGCTTCAAAGCCGAGCCATGCCCATTGTGCCACACCCCAATGTAGCCTTGTCGCGGAGCACAGACCTCAGCCGTCCTCCCAGACGCCATCCTCCTGGGCACACTCCTGAAAGCCAAGCCTGTCTGCCCTGCCAGGCTACGTGCAGGCACTCAGTGTCTATAGGTGGGAACTGCACGTACACGGACAGGCTGGGACCTGCCAGCCTTCGCTCTCTTGCCACAGCCTCTGATGCCCACCTGTATGAGGGCTACCACCAGGCAGTGAGGGGTCAGCGGGGGTGGCCAGGCGGTGGGGGGGGGGGGGACACACAGAGGCCAGAAGAGGCAGGAGAGCCAGCAGGCTAGACGCCATCTGGCTCCTGGCCTCTCCGGCTCCCTCCGGGAGCTGATAATCTCCCGGGTGACAGCTCAGGAAGGGCAGCGAGACAGTGCTGCCAGCAGCTGCTCCAGCCAGCGTGGCGTTGACTCAGCCAGCAAGATGCACTCTGGGGGCCTGCGAGGTGGGAGCAGGTGAAGGTCGAGGATGGGTTGCCTAGCAACAAACAGGGCTCGGCCGTGGGTCAGGCCCCATCCCCCGTCCCGGGCCTGGCCAGCCTGTTCCGTGTGGTTCTGATGCCTCTGCACCCTTGCCTCTGGCAGCCCCATGTTTCCCTCCGGGTGCTGAAGCCCCCTACGCCCACCCCATAGGAAGGAAGGGGTCGTCCTCCTTAACCAGGGTTTCCCTGAGAGGAGCCTGGAGCTCTCGGGAGGGACAGAGAACCTGGCCATTGCCTGAACCTCCTGCCCTTGGTCTCCCGTTAACATCTGTCCCCTGCCCCTCCCAACCTGGCCCATCAGATCTACAATGAGATGATCCGGGACCTGCTGAACCCTGCCCTGGGGTACCTGGAGCTGAGGGAGGACTCCAAAGGGGTGATCCAGGTGGCCGGGATCACGGAGGTCTCCACGGTCAATGCCAAAGAGGCGAGTCGCAGTAGGGAGGGACACTAACCTCCCGGGGAGGGTGGGGATGGGTGGGAGGGAGCAGCTTCCTGCGCAGCTGGGCTGGGGCTGGGGCAGACACAGACAATCCTGGATGACACGCCCCCAGCCACGCAGACCCTGGGGGCTGACCAGGCAACCAGCCTCCCAGTTTACAGACAGACCCTGACCTCCCAGGCCCCGCAGCACCCAGAGGGCCGACCCACCCCTGCCTGGGCCCCTTCCCAACCTCTCAGCTGCAGGACGTGGGAGCATCCTCACGGGTCCCCAGGAGTGGCCTCCCTCCCCCGTCCCCACCCACCCAGATCATGCAGCTGCTGTTGAAGGGGAACCGGCAGAGGACCCAGGAGCCCACAGCCGCCAACCAGACGTCCTCCCGCTCCCACGCCGTGCTCCAGGTGGCCGTGCGCCAGCGCAGCCGGGTCAAGAACGTCCTGCAGGAGGTGCGGCAGGGCCGCCTGTTCATGATCGACCTGGCTGGCTCGGAGCGGGCCTCCCAGGTGAGGCTAGCTCCCCGTGGGGCTGGGGAGAAAGCCCGGGGGGCAGGGCAGGGATGCTGGCCGCCCAGCTCCCCAAGGGGTGAGGGTGGGGACTTCCCAGGGAGGGTGGAGATGAGGGGGAAGGGACTGAGGAATGTCTCCGATGAGCAAGAAGGATGGGGGGGACCCTGGGGAAGCACACAAGGGCTGTTTGTGGGAAGGGGCCTGGGAGCATGGGGATTTCTCCAGGGAAGGAGACAGTGGCTGCCCCGGAGGAGCGGGGAACAGGCAAGAGAATGAATGGGCCCAATGAGGAGCTGGGGCAGGGGGGAAACAACGTCCCCCAACTGGGGGCACCCTGGGCAGAGCCCGGGAGGGGGCCCTTGCCAACCACATCAGGGAGAGAAAAAGGTCCATCACCCATTTCTCAGCATTTGTCCCCCATCACTAAGCCCTGTCCGCCTGGCCCTGCGCCTGGGCCCGGGCCCCCTCCTGCGGGCAAACTTGGAGGTTTCAGGGTCACGTGAGTGCTGGGGCTGCGTGATGTCACTGTTAGCACTGAAGCAAATGCAAGGGACAGGACAGCGCCAGGGAGATGTAACAGGGCTTGTGTTTGAACGTGTGGGGTTGGTTTGAACGTGTGGGGTTGGTTTAAACAGGGTGGGGTTGGAGAAACACACCCCTCTCTTCCAGTAACGGCCTGAGGGCTTCCTGGAGGAGGAGTACAGGGGAGCAGCCAGCTCCCCGCGGGGGGAGAGGGTGTGCCCCGCAGCCACTGGAGTGAGTGGGTCCCAGCTTCACCAGGCTGGGCAAAGACGTCTCCCGAGGGCGGCTGTAGGCAGAGCCTCCTGGGACTTGACACTGTCCTGCTCTCACACCCACTTACATACACCTCAACCCATTTCCTCACTCACAGACTTTCTTATACACACATACATGCTGTCACATATACACATGCAATTCACACACACTCACTCCCCCCCTCCACACACACACACAAACTTCCCTCTTCCCTCCCTGAAGCCTGGCGCACCCTCTAGAGCCGTGTGCCCATGGCCACGCCTGCTGCCATGCCCGTGGCCGGGCCGGCTCTCAGCTGAGCTGCCTGGGAAGCCACGACCCACCTCCATCGCATTCTCGGCGCTGCCTTAGCTGTGCCGCAGGGCAGACGACGTGCCAGGGTCTCAGCCCTCAGAAGCCTCTTGTTCCCCCTCTTGTTCAGAGGCCTTCCGGTTCTCTGACCTTCTCGAAAGCCCTCCGTGACCGCCCCCCCCCACCCCGACAGAGGGCGGGACCAGGCCCTCAGCATCTCTCCCTTGCAGGGCCCCGGGGGAGAGGGAGGGGTTTACAACTCAGGATGGCCCAGGGCAGGGAGTCACACCCACTGCTCGCCCCCCACCCCCCAGACACAGAACCGTGGGCAGCGCATGAAAGAGGGGGCCCACATCAATCGCTCGCTGCTGGCCCTGGGCAACTGCATCAACGCGCTGAGTGACAAAAGCAGCAACAAGTACATCAACTATCGTGACAGCAAGCTCACCCGGCTCCTGAAGGTACGACCTGCCGCCGGGCCCAGGGCCTGGGCACCCAGGGTGGGGCCGCCAGCGTCACAAGGAAAGATACAGGACGCCCGGCTGCATGTGAATTTCAAATAAACAAAATCTGTTTGGGTATAAGTATGTCCCATGCCATCTTTGGGACGTACTTATACTAAAAAACAAAAAACAAAAACCCACTTGTTATTTATCCAAAATTCAGATTTCACTGGGTGTCTTGTATGTTATCTGGTGACTCTCACCAAAGACTGGGCAGCAGGGAGGGAAAAGGGCTGCACCTGACCCCCCACCCCAGGGCTGTGGGTCTAGGGGAACTGGGGGGTCGTCTGGATTTGGGGGTTCAGGTGGTCAGTCAGCATCAGGTCTCCCAGAGGCTGCTGTCGGGGAGGCCCCGCTCCTGGCTGGGCTCTGTGTTCGTTGTCTCAGCACCCCCTTCTCGGTCCCTTTCATCTTGTCAGCGAGTCTGAGTTAGGGGATGACTATTTCCATTTGCAGATGAGGAAACCGAGGCACTGGGAGGCTAAGTAACCTTCCCAAGGCCTCACACTAGTAAGTGCTGGACGTAGGTCCCAGCAGAGGTCTGTCTGGGCCGATAGCAGAGCTGCAGGTGACTTAATCGGCCTGCCAGCATCACTGCACTTACAGCCTGGGAGGTAGGACAGTTAGTTCCTGCCACCCTCGAAACCCAAGGAAGCTGAGGATTAGACAGGTGACGGAGCTTGCGGAGTCGCCCAGCTGGTAACTGCTGCGGCCAAGGGCTTTGTCTCCCCCCAAGCCCGCAGCCCCGCTGTGCACTGTCTGTCCGGGAGGGCACAGCAAGCCCAGGGCAAGGGAGGCGGTGGCCACAGGCCAAATTCAACCTTCATGCAGAGGTCCCCATCACCCCCCTCACTCCAGCCAAGACAACAGCGCCAACAGCAGTCGGATAAAGGGGGACCTGGGAAGCCAGAGGGGATGTGGGAGGGGCCCAGGGCCCCACGGGGCTCTTCCCCCTCTGGTTCCCAGCCAGTCAGGGCCGCTGCCTTTCCTCGTTCTCACGTATGAGGGGAGGAGAAGGGAAGCCGGGTAGACCCTGACCTGGATATGAACTTTGGCGAAGAAGCTGGAAGAGGGAAGAAGGGGGGACAGCAGAGGAGGAGGGGAGAGTCCTGTGATGCTTGGCACCAGCGGCTGTGAGAGTGTGCGCGCGTGTGTGTGTGAGTGTGAGATAGAGGGAAACACACACACACACACCCCACAAGGGCATCACGAACAGCCTGGCAGGAGCAGCGTGAAGAAAGGCAGGACCCGGCTGAACACAGCCCGCCCTCGGCCCCATCCAGGATTCCCTGGGGGGAAACAGCCGCACGGTGATGATCGCCCACATCAGCCCAGCGAGCAGTGCCTTTGAGGAATCCCGGAACACCCTGACCTACGCTGGCCGGGCCAAGAACATCAAGACCAGGGTGAGGGACCCCTGGTCTGTCCCCCAGGGCCCGCCTTCCTGGGCCAAGATTCGAGCCCCTGGACTGATTCCAGGCCCTGCCACGGCACCGCACATTCTCTGGAACCAGCCACCATTGCACTGGCCCCACTCCCCAGTCCAGTGTCACCCCTGTGCCCTTCCCTGTTGCCTGCCGAGAAGCCCACAGCCCTTGAGAGTCCCCTTCTTCTCGTGCAAGGTCTGTGCGCCCCGAGCCCCGTCATCCCCTTCCATCTTCCCCTTTTCATCTTCAGGTACCCAGTCAGATGTTTACCTTTCCAAAGCCCCTAATCCTAACAGACAGAGGTGACCGTTACTACGCACTTATGTTGGGCCCTTTATCAAATCATCTGATCCTCAAATGAGGCAGGCTCAGTTGAGGTTATTTCTGTCCCCGTTTCACAGCTGAGGAAAATGAGGCTGAAGGGAGTTCAGTGACCTCCCTGTCCCAGGGCAGTGATGACGCTGAGACTAGAGCTGTGTCTGCCTGGTTTCCAAGCCCACGTTCTCACCCTCTCCGGTGAACGTGTCAGAATCCCCACTACCTGTTAGGACGTTTGTTTCCACCGTGTGGGTAGAGGGGTGGGAATTTTAAGACAGAATTTCGTGAACACTCTCCCGACACTACGATTCGCCAGCCATTGCTCCAGGCACTTTATGCTTTATCCCAGCCCTCAAGGAACTGAATGATGGGAGGAGACAGGTAATAATAATACTCTGAATTGATAGTTCAGAATATTATTAACAGCAGGAAATGATGCCGACGATCGGGGATGGGGGTGCTGGTGGGATCCCCTGTAGCTCTTTGGAGACTGTGAGAGGGAAACAGGATGGGGAGGAAATTTAGGAAGAGAGGCAGCAGTAAGGGTAGAGGTTCCAGAGGCAGGAAGGAGATGGTGTCGGTGGTGGGAGTGGGGCAAGTGGGATGGCTCCTCAGCTGGAGCAGAATGTTCCTGATGGAGCAGTGAGTCAAAAGAAAATCTAGAGAGAGTGGTGGGGGGATTAGCATTCCCCCAAGCATTCCCCCAAGCAGCATTCCCCCAAGCAGAGCCACTGAAGGTTGACCAGGGAAGGCAGCATTTTAGGAGTATGCCTCTGGCGGAGGCACGCAGTGTCGAGAGGTTGTAGGGTCAGAGGCAAGGAGGCCATTACTGTCAGAAAGATTAGGGGTAAGAAAGAGAAAAGAGGAACCCGCAGGCAGGCCCCGGCGTCCAGGTGACCGTACCTGCTCCCCTCCCATCCCCACAGGTGAAGCAGAACCTGCTCAACGTCTCCTACCACATCGCGCAATACACCAGCATCATCGCCGACCTGCGGGGCGAGATCGAGAGGCTCAAGCGCAAGATGGACAAGCAGGGTGGGCGGGGCCAGGCCCACGGCCGGCTGGGGCGGGGCGACATCTGCCACATCCAAGGTGTGCGTGTGGGTCTGTGTTAGTGGGAGCCCGTCTCCCGAAGCCCGTCCAGCCCGTCTCAAATTGCTCAGGGGTCAGGCAGGGCCGGGTTCAAAGCTAGACTCAGATTCTTTCTGGCTGGGTAGCCTTGGGCTAGTCATCAACCACTCTGGGCCTTCAGTCCTTCAATGGTCAAATGGAATCGCGATCTCTGCTTCAGAGACTCGACCTGAGGGTTAGGTGGTATCACACGAGTGAGTGGCACGTGGGCATTTAGCTGCGTGGGGCGTCACTCTCGGGGCTGCAGCGCAGGGCTCCGAGACTGTGCCTGGCATCGCCAGAAGGGATACAGAGCTCATACACTTTCTGTATTTGCTATGATGATTTTCCAAAGTGTCTAAAGGGCACCTTTTATTAGTTGACAGAAAGGTGCTCTAAAGGCTGGCGGAAGCCCAGTTCATACAGAGAAGCTGGGAATCACCTTTGGGTCATAGCCTGAAGACTCAATGCGGAAGTGGGATGTGGGAGGGCTGTGGTAATCTAGGAGGTCTTTCTGGGGAGGTGCTTGCACAGGAAGTCTTTTGGGAAGAAAGAGAGGGGAGGGCCCCAGGTAGCCCAGACTTTCCTGGCCTGACCCTTCCTCCTCCACTGGCCTCCCCCACCTGCCGTTCAATGGCCAGCCAAGGTCCAGCTGCACAGCGAGAAGGGTGAGCAGGCTGAGATGGGACAGCTGCGGGAGCAGCTCATCAGCGCCTTCCAGGAGCAGATGGACGTGCGGAGACACCTGCTGGAGCTGGAGAACCACGCCATGGAGGTGCAGATCGACACCTCCCGCCACCTGCTCACCATTGCAGGGTGAGCACCCCCGGCCTGGGGCAGGGGCTGGGAGCTTGGAGATGCACGCCGTGCCTCCCACCGTGGCCTGAATCCCGGGTCTCCCTCGGGGGTGGGGCTGCGGCAGCTGGGAGCACGAGAAGTCACGCAGGGCACTCAAGTGGAGGGAGGAGCAACGCAAGGAGTCCTACACCAAGGACGACAGTGAGAAGGACTCGGACACAGGCGATGACCAGCCAGACATCCTGGAACCCCCTGAGGTGGCCTGCGCCCGGGAGAGCATCGCTGCCCTGACGGGGGAGCAGAAGAAGCTGCGAAAGCAGAAGGTGCCTGGGGTTTGGGAGAGTGGGTTTGAGAGGCCCCAGCAGGAAGGGGCTGGGGGAGGCCTGGGAGCTGGGAGCTCAGGCCACAAATCCCCTGTGACCTCACTGAACTCCTTCACCTCCTTGTGCCTCTCTTACTCATCTGTAAGATGGGAGTAGTCAGCCCTAGTAGGGTTGTTGGGAAGATTAAACAAATGCCTTTCACATACCAAGGACTCAAAAAATGGTAGCCAATATCATAATTAGGATTTTCCAGATCTCTGCCCTCTGTTCTGGAGCATATCCTGGCCAGGGGGTTTCAGGGTACCGTGAGCCCTGAGGGCATCAGCTGGGCTGGGGCTCAGCAGATCCACGGAGCTGGTTCCAGGGATGGGTTGTGGTCAGGACGGCAAGAAGGTAGGCAGAGACGGGCCCTTCAGGGGCAGCCCCTGGTTGCAAGGCCCGAGAGGCAGCTTCGAGGGTGGGCCTCGGAACGGGGCTTCAGCCGGGAGCCCAGAGTCCGGGGACTGGAGGCGCGGGGACAGGCTCAGCGGTGGGCGAGAGCCCGCCTGGCGCTCACCCCGCTTGGTCCCCAGCTGACGCTGGAGCAGCGCTGCCGAGAGCTGCGCGCGCGCGGCCGGCGCCTAGAGGAGACGCTGCCGCGGCGCATCGGCTCCGAGGAGCAGCGCGAGGTGCTCAGCCTGCTGTGCCGCGTGCACGAGCTCGAGGTGGAGAACACGGAGATGCAGTCGCACGCGCTGCTCCGCGACGGCGCGCTCCGCCACCGCCGCGAGGCCCTGCGCCGCCTGGAGCAGCACCGCAGCCTCTGCGACGAGATCATCCAGGGCCAGCGGCAGATCATCGACGGTAGGGCCCGCGCCCCGCGCGTCCGAGCCGCCCACGGGCCCCATCGACCCGCGGAGGGCCCGAGGGCACGCGCTGAGCCCTGCCCCTCCCCTGGCAGACTACAGCTTGGCTGTCCCGCAGCGCCTGCAGGAGCTGTACGACGTGTACGTGCGAGCGCAGGACGAGGGCAGCCTGGAGCGGGCCGCCATCATGGACCGCGTGGCCTCTGGGGCCCTGCAGGTGGGCGCCTCGGGCCTGAGCACGCGCACACGCGCTAAGGGAGGGGCCGATGGCCAGGGCAGTGCGTGCAGGTCGTTGGCATATGTTGGTGGGACCAGGCTGGCTGGTCCCCAGGGAGCTGACTCCTTCCTTCTTATCCCACCCAAAGGCTCGCCAAGCCTGAGTAAGCTTCCTTTCTCGGCGTATTCTTCTCTGGCACTTGTCCCCACCCAGGGTCTGAAGGTCAGGTTTGGCTATCTGAGATATGACAAATGGCCCCAGACGCCCTCCCAGGAGACCAGGCCACCAGGCAGTGCCACGGGGGATGCCTGGCCTACCACAGCTTGTCCCTGGGGACCGAGAACAAGCCCACTGCCCTCTGGGGCTCCCAGCCCCTATTACAGCCCCAGACACCCTGTGTGCCTTTGTCACCCTGTGCTGTTACCGGCCCAGGACCAAGTCTTCTGACTGCCCCTTCCCCACCTCCCCAGGACAGCTCCTTGCCCAAAATTAGCAGAGCAGGAACCTTGCCGACCCCAGAGTCTGACCCAGAGAGCGTGAAGACGCTGAGCTCCGAAGCCCAGCTCCTGCAGGGCAGCTTCCTGCCTCCGATCAGCACAGAGAGGTGAGGCCAGGGGCCACTTTCTGCCAGTCCTTCCTGCCTGAGCCACCACGGGCTGTGTCCCAGAGATGCCAGCCCAGATTAGGGCTTCCTGGGGGGGATGGAGCAGGAACGAAAGGGGGCAGGTGGCACAGGTCTGGAGCCAGGACTTTTGGGTCCTCTCTCCCTTTACACAACAGCTCCCCCCTAGGGTGGGGGTGGGACCGCAGTGGGACCAGCCTGGTCAACAGATGCCCATCCTCCTCTGCCAACCTCAGTGAAGCCAACCACGTGTCCAAGGCCAGTTCCGGGGCCTGGCAGGTGAAGAGCTCCTCTGTGCCCACCCCACCCCCCATCCAGATTGGCAGCCTGGTGACGCAGGAGGTGAGCACTGAGCGCCGCTGGCCCGATGGGCTCCTCTGCTGCAGGTGGGAGCACCAGGGTGGACACCCAGTGGTTGGGATGGAGCCTTTCCAAAACAGCCCCCTGGGGACATAGGGTCCCTGCTGTGTCCAGTGGCTTCTCTTCCCAACCAATTCGTCTCACAGGCCCCCACTCAGGACAGCCTGGGCAGCCTGAGCGGCCGGATCAACTCCTCCCCTGACAGCAGTGAGAACCTGTCAGAGATCCCTTTGTCCTGCAAAGGTGTGCCCCCTGCCCACCCTGTCAGCCTGAGCCTGGCATCGTCCAAACTGCTCAGATCACCCAGCCCAGAGCCCCTTCCTTCCCTCTGCACTGCTAAGTACACCCATGCGTCGGGTGCTGACCGCTCTAGAAAGAGAGGCACCAGTGCCCAGAGAGGATTAACGACCTGCTCTGTCCACACAAAGCTGGGGGCACAATCAGAAACCGGAATGGGGAACACATGGCGCTTAGGATCACGCCCCACCTTCCCACTCAGAAATAATTGTAAGAGCAAATATAGACCGAACCCCTACGCCCTGGCCATAGGCTATGCCCGTTATCTCAGTTACTCCTCATAACCTGGGACTTCCCTGGCGGTCTAGTGGTTAAGACTCTGCGCTTACACTGCAGGGGGCATGGGTTCGATCCCTGGTCGGGGAACTAAGGCTCGGCCAAAAAAAAAAAAAAAAATCCTCACAAGCCAGTGGGGTTAGTTTACAGATCCCCAGTTTACAGATGAAAGTAAGGCTCCCCAGTTTACAGATGAAAGTAAGGCTCAGAAACTTGCCCAAAGTTTCTTAAACAGCAAGCAAGGGGGGATGCTTTGGCAGAGAAGGGGTGTTGGAGGTGCAGGAGGGGGAGGAATATGTGGCCTTGATCCCCGGTTGGGTGCTCCTTTGTCCTGCCGCAGAGAGGAAGGAGATCCTGACGGACACCAAGTGCATCTCGGTGAAGGCTGCCCGGCGACGCTCTCGGGCCCTGGGCGCCGAGGGGCGCCACCTGCTGGCACCCAGCATGGAGCGCAGCAGCCTGTCCCTGCACTCGCTGAGCGAGGCTGACGATGCGCGGCCCCCCGGCCTGCTGGCCTGCAAGCGGCCACCCAGCCCCATGCTGCAGCACGCTGCCAGTGAGGACAACCTGTCCAGCAGCACGGGTGAGGCCCCATCCCGGGCCGTCGAGCATCATGGCGATGGCCCCGGGCCCTGGCTGCGTGGCCAGAAGAAAAGCCTGGGCAAGAAACGGGAGGAGTTGCTGGAGGCAAAGAGGAGGAAGCGGAGGTCACAGTCCTTTGAGGTCACAGGGCAAGGGGTGAGTCCAGGGACAAGGACTGGGTGGTCTGGGCCCCTGCCTTGCTGGTGGGGCTCTGAGGGCTGGATTGCTCCCGCGGCCCCAGGGTAGCCCTAGCTGTGCACCACCCTCCATGCCGTATCCCCCCAAGCTGGCATAGCTGCCGGGGCAGACCCCTGCATCAGATCCGCATGCGGCTCCCACCTCACGTCACTGCTCTTCAACCAACACAGCTCTCCCGCCCCAAGACACACCTCCTGGGGCCCCATCCCGCGCAGAGCATCTCGGACCACAGGGTGCAAGTGTGCGGGCACCCAGCCTCTGGTACCCGGCATCTGGGAAAGGTCTCCCTGCCTATGGCCAAGGTCAAACTCCCTCCAAGCCAGAACCCAGGTCAGTACCAGCAAAGGAGGGAATGGGAGGGGAGCGCCTGGTCAGCCCAGGGAGGAAGCATGTGGAGCTCCCTGCCCTATGGCTGCCCCTTGCTGGAAACAGGGTTCTTGAAGAATATTTGTGGGGCTGGCACCTTGGGGGTGTGCCCCTAGGGAGTTCAGAGCCACTGGGTGATCAGAGGGGACGGAGGGGCATTCCTCAAGCACTGCTCGTGGCCCTTCCCCTGTTGCAGGCCCTGGGGACTCCTCACCCCTCGCTGTCCCCTCCAACCCAGCTGGTGTTTCCCAGCGGGCTACCCGGGGGCCCCGCCTGCCCCATGGCAAAGATGGACGCTTCCAACATAACTGAGGGGCCCTGCCTGGAACCGGCCCTCCTGCCCCCAAGACTGAATGGGGGGTAGCAGGAAATGGGAGATGGAGGCTGGGCAGACGGGGGTGCCCTGCGAGCAGGAGCTCAGGATCTCAGAAGGCGGGGGCTCCTGAGACCCCGGAACGGTGAGGGTGCCTGCCCAACACTTCCGTGCTTGCGGTGCCACTGGGAAAGGGAGGTGAGCCCAGGAAGCACGGCGGGATGGCAGGGCTCCCTGGCCTCCCAGCCCTGGACAGAAAACCCTGCTGCCAAAACCCCGTTCTGAGACCTGTGGCCCGACTTGGCCTCAGAAATGGGGGGGGAGGGAACTGTTAATGGGACAGGGCTCCTGGGCCCACATCTGGGGCAGGAACATTCCCATGCTGTGCTTGGGGTCGGGGAGGGAATCTGGTTTTGTTACTTAGCAGTGGCTTCCGCCCCCACCAAGCCCCCTTTTTAACAATAAAATCCCGTTTGAGTCTTGATGGTTGTGTTGGAAAGCAGACCTTGTCTGAAATGTGGGGTGACCATGACTGATTAAGATTCAACCCAACTCCCCTCCCACCACCACCACCACCCCCTAGTGCCCTCTGGCTGGTTGTACAGCACCAACCTACAAACACCTGGGGGAAAGCAGTTTTCCTCTAGACCCTGAGGTCTTTCCCCAGGAAGGGCGGGGCTGTAAGGCCCATTCACATCCCCTCCCCCCAGCCTTCCCCCCTCCCCAGACCCCCTCCCAGGAGAGGCCAGAGACTTGGGGTGGTCCACAAGCCAAATGAAGTGGTTACCCCCTGCAAGTCGGGACTCAGAAGTTGCTCAGCTAAGCCCCCCAGCTTCAGGGTGAGGAGCTCCCACAGTGGTACCCAGTGCCGTGACCAGTTGGATGCTTTTAGCTGCCCTGTTCCCTGTGGAGGTGGGGCCCTCAGGGAAAAGCTAAGAAAGACGGGGAGCCCCTGACCTGTGCAGCCCTCCTTGGACGGCTTTTACCCATGAACTGGGTGGTTTAATCATCCCCTCGCCTCTCTGAGCATTGGTTTATTCTACCGTGTTACCTTCAAGTCAGCATGAAATCAGCTCCTGAAACCAGGCATCTGGTCTACCACCCCTCAGCTGGATTCCACCCAAGGGGCCAGGGTGGGCACCTCCACTGGCCATGCCACTCCTGGTCCCTCTGGCCCATCTCTGCCGGGCCTGTATTTCCCGATCCAGAGGCCTCAGGGACGCCGAGCTTCCCGCCCCGGGCCCCGCTTGGCTACTTGGGGGTCCGGATGAGGGGGTGGTAGACGGGCTTCACGATGAGGTGCAGGTGCAGGGCGTTCTCCACCAGGTACTCGGAGTTGCGCCGCTGCAGGTCGGCGTGCGCCAGGAAGTCGCCGGCCTCCTCGCTGCTCTGGTGAAAGCTGTAGGCGTGGCGGACCAGCAGGCGGCCGTGCTGGCGCGTCCCCACCAGCACGGTCTTCTGGAAGCTCACGCCCGCCGCGTCGCCGCCGCTGCTGGCCGGCGTGACCACGAGCCGCGGCCGGCCGTCCTCGGGGCGCGCGAGGGGCAGCGCGGTGCCCGCGGCATCCGCGTAGACGGGCCGCAGGCTGACGGGCAGCCAGCGCGGCGAGAAGAGCACGTTCCACGTGACCCGGCGGCCCGAGTCGTGGCCGCTGGGGCCCAGCTGCGTCTGGAAGCTGGTGCTGCGATCGTCGCGGGCCGGGTTGTTGATGACCCACGGGGCGCCCCACGCGGGCGCGAGGTAGTTGCGGGGCAGGAAGGAGCTGCCGTTGACGTCGAAGAACTTGGCATAGTGCAGCGGCGAGGCGGCGTGGAACTGGTAGGCCTGCAGCAGGAGGTCGGCCACCGCCGGGCCGTGGCGCGCCAGGGCTGCCGAGCGCGCCTGCAGCTGGAACAGCTGCGCCGGCGGGATCATGGGGTAGCGGATGGAGCGCAGCGCCCGCTCGGCCACGGCGGGGGGCGGCCGCGCGCGACCCAGCCACGCCTCCAGCGCGTGGAACAGCTCCAGCTCGTCCTGCAGCACCAGGTCCGAGCGCGGCAGCAGCTGCGCCAGCAGCTCGGGGCTCACGGCTCCCCACTCGGCGCTCCCCGCCACGGCCGACAGGTTCCAGGCCAGGAACTGCAGGCAGCTCTGGCGCAGGGCCTCGTCCCCGGTGCTCACCGCGTAGTGGTACCAGCCCACCGCCGGGCCCGCGCCGCCCGCCAGGTGCGCGCGCATGTAGTCGGCCACGCCCCGCTGCAGGGAGGACACGCCGTACTTGGTGGCCAGCCTGTGCAGGGGGATGGCCTGCGCCAGCAGCACGATCAGTTCGCCGCAGTAGAGGTACCTGCCGGAGAGGCGCAGAGATGGGGCGCGGTCAGGGCGGGCGGGCCCACCCCGACCCCACCCAGAGCCGCTTTCTGGGTCCAGAGGGCCCCGGCCTTGGTCAGAGACCATCATGGTCAAGGGCGCCAACAGAAGGGCCCTCCCAGGCCCATCCGACCTCACGGCCTCTTCTTTCCGTTTCTCGTGGGGACATGGAAATAGCATGCATGTATCGAGCACCTACTAGGTGGCGAGCTCTGTGCTAGAAGAAGACAGATGTAGCGCCTGCCATTGCGAGGTTTACTATCTGGACTCCCATGCCGCCAGCTGCTCGCTATGAGGGTGGGCACCATTTCACTGCGCTGTTTGCCTCTGGGACTAAAAGATGTTTCCCAGGCTCCCTTAGAGCGAGTGCGGGCACGTGACTGAATTCTAGCCAATGAGATGTCCGCAGAGGCACAGAGTGGGATTGGGGGAAGGCTGGTTAAATAGAACTGACTGGGGTGGCGGGGAGACCCTTTGGCCCTTCTGTGTTATCCCTGTTCCCGTTGCCCGGAAGTTGGAAGCAATGACCCGAATTCTGCAGCCATCTTATCTAAGCCGTCAAATCAGGGTCACTTTCTCAGGCTAGAGTGTGAATGGTGCCCCACTAGCAGGAGGCAGGAGATGGGGCAGAGAGATGGCTAACGTTTTTAGCTCCCTAGCCCTCTGGTTCAAGACGGGGCCAGACACCAAAGCCACCCGGAGACATTAAAATAAGAAACGACTGCTTGGGGGACTTCTCTGGTGGTCCAGTGGCTAAGACTCTTTGCTCCCAACGCGGGGGGTGGGTTCGATCCCTGGTCAGGGAGCTGGATCCCGCATGCCGCAGCTAAAGATCCCACGTGCCACAACTAAGACCCGGCGCAGCCAAATAAATAAATAAATTTTTTTTTTAAGAAAGGAAAGAAACGACTGCTTGGCCCAACCCTAGACGGGAAGCCCAGGATCCAGGGTGGGGCCCGGGAATCTACAGTTTTTAAAAGCTCTCAGGGCCAGATTTGGAAACAGCTCTGAGGGTGACTGGTAAGTGACATCAAAGCACACAGAGCCTCCAGGCAAGGGCAGGGGAGTCACGCTGCATTTTGCAGGAGTGCAGTGGAAGGAGGGAAGAAGGAGGCGGTTGCACGGTCATCCTAATGACATCCAGGGAATGGGCATGATGTCTGCGAAGATCCAGGGCTTCCATCACCCTGTGAGTGGAGAAGCCAGGGGCTTGGAAAGTCCTGGAGTCTTCCCCCTGATCCTTCCCCACCTGATGAACTTGTCAAAGACAGCAGCACCGTCCCGGGGCTCCTGCAGCACCACCTCGCTCTGGTTACTCAACAGCTCCCGGAACAGCTCACTGTGCAGTCCCAGCAGCAGGCGGTGGGCGTGGAAGACTCGGACCTCGTCGGTGCCCGCAGCCTGGACCCGCAGCACCACGTCGCTGGCATTGCCCTGCCGCAGCAGCTCCTGCAGGCGTTGGAGCAGCGTCTGGGAGTGGTTGATGGAGGTGCCCGTTGACTCCCCGCCGACATCGGTTTTCTGGGCTGCAGCAGGAAGGAACACGGCACAGCCTGAGAAGGCACCCGGGCCCCGGGCAGCATGCTGGGGTTGCAGAGGGACCAGCTGAAGATGCATGTGGCTGGATGTGGGCAGAGAGTGGATGAGCCTGGGGAGGCTGTGTGCTCACCTGTTTGTGCCCATGAAGTGCGTGGATGCACGTGTGTGCACCCAGGCACATCCTGGCTGGGGAAGCTTGTAAACCTGACCCTGAGCAGACCCTGAGAGGATGCTCTTGGAAGGTGGGCAGATTCCTGGCGGAGAGAGCTCGTGACCCAGCGTGGGACAAAGTGTCCAGAGCTGGTCTCCATGATGCCAGACCCCTAGGCGGGAGTCGAGAAACCTCTTGGTTCCCCCCCGTCTCACCTCCTGAAGAACTGTGCACCCCACCCCTCGGAAGAGTTGTCCAAAAGAGTGCAGTCACTAACAAACTGAGCACTTACTACAAGCCAGGCACGCTCCTGGGAGCTCAGAATAGCACAGTGAACAAAACAAGCCAGCTTCTTACACTCATCAAAGCACAAGCCCCTTAGACAGGCAATAAATACACAAGTAAGCACTCTAGCTTTCGATTGTGGTAAATAAGGGAGGTGATAGCAGTGGGGTGGCAGCTCCTTTAGGCGCAGGAATCAGAGACAGGCTCCCTGAGGAAGCGCTGAGAAGGAGCCTGCCAGAGGCCCTGGAGGAGGATGGGCTTGGCAAGCTGGGGGGTGGGGGGGGCCGAGGATCCGCCCCAGCGCTGAGTGGGAGGGGAGGGCCTGGCTGTGAGAGGAGGCTGCAGCCTGGAGGGGAAGCTGCTTCCAGGCCCAGCAGCCCTCCTGGGTCCCGTCTCCACTGGCCTGCGGGAGACCAGAGAAAGCACAGAGGGCCAGCTTGTCCTGGACAGGACTCTCGGGGTACCTGTGCCTTGAGGCTGGTGTTCCCGCCTTGCAGGCTGGGCGCGCTGGGCCCTTCTCGCATGTTTCCAGGGATACCGTGAGGGTCAGCTGGGGACATGCCCTCGGTGACAGAAAACTCAATGACAGAAAACACTGCCAGCAGCTTCTCCAAGCGGAGCACAGTGTGAGGAGCTGACAGCAGCAGATGGGCACACCTACCCCCCAGCGCGCGCGCGCGCACACACACACACACACACACATGCACTCACACACATGCACACACACGCACTCACACTCACACACACACACAGAGTCCCGAGGCCCATGTGCGCTCTTGGAGAGGACACTCACAGGAGAGCAGAGCATCTTTGTGTAAAGCAAGAGGGAGACAGAGGGAGGAAGAAAGGGTGAGAGGAGCCCGAGGTTATCGCCCAGCCCCGCCTCTCCAAGCTGTCACACTGAAGGCCCCGAATGCGGATGGCATCCCCACTCGCCTCTAGCTGCGCCCAGCTGCCTGGGACAATGGACAGTGGAAGGGTCTTCTTGTCGTTGAGACTCCTGCCTGCCTGCCCGCCCAGCCCTCGTCCCCTCGGAGGCAGGCTGCCCTCCTCCACGGAGCTGTGTGATCAAATCCACTCTGCGCCCGTCCTGGCTGGCTGGACACCGCCCCCTCCTGGCCGTGTGTGGCTAAAGCCGGAAGGTCCTGCCCCTTCTCCCTGCCCCCTGCCCACTCACCTGCACGAGTGACCAGGCCCACTAGGGTCAGGATGGCCCAGAAGCTGGCCCAGGACCCAGGTTTGGTGTAGCCCAGCCTAAGCATCTTTGTGCCCTGCCCCCAAGCCCACTGGAGGGAGAGCGAAGCCCAGACCTCTCCACTCACATTCCTCCTCCTTATATAGGGTCCCGCCCAAGGGGCTGGTGCCCTCCCTTCCCCGGCTGGCTTCCCGCCCACCACCCAGCCTCTGCCGTGGATTGGTGGAAACGGGCACGAGCTGTTGCCCAGGCAACGAGTTAAGCCAGAGAGCAGCAGCCCCAGGGGCTATTGTGCTGCCGGTGGGCCCCTGAGGGGGACGGATCCGGCACCCTCCCCCATAGCTCCTACCACCTGGCACAGCGAGTCGTTCCTCTTCTGGGAAGTTTAAGGCTCTCCAAAGGGCAGGCAGAGGGCTCCAGAACCAGTGGCCGCCACCAGCGCAGAGGGTCGCCGGCCCCCTCCCCGGATCCCAGGCTCAGCCTCCACCCTGGCACAGAGCACGAGCTTGCCAGCGTCACGGCTGGGGAGCCGTGGGGAGCCGGCTGCAAAGGAAGGGCCTGGAAGAGAAACACGGCGGCAGCTCAGGCTCCCACCCCTCCCCCTCTCCCATTTTGGGGTGGGCTGGCTCTCCAGAAAGGAGGGCAAGGGTCTCAAATAGGGGCCCACGGGGTAACTGATAGCATTTTCGTGTTCTTTGAAGAATGTTCGTGGGAGGGTGATGAGCCTTTAGGGAGGTGGGGGCTGTGACCAGCACACCCCTCACCCCGGGTCAAGGTGAGCTAAGATGGCAGGGCTGGGCATAGAGGAGCTGCACCCGAGCCTGTGCACCCCTGCACGGAGCTCCCCTGCCCAGAGCAGAGCTGGCCGCCTCGCTGGAGGCTGGTCCTCGGCAGGCATCCCACCCCCCGCCCAAGCAGCCCAGATGCAGGCATGGGGACTGGAGGTGCCTGGTCACTTCCTTCCTGTAATTCACCTTCCCAAGAGGTCTCCGGTCTCTTGGTTCACCTTGTTGGAAGGCTTCTTTTACCAGCTTCTGTCCAACCTCCTGGTGTAATTTTTCCCATCTCAGAGTTCCAAGGAGACACACAGCAGACCCAGTACCCCACCCTGACAGCTGGAGAAACAGGCAGAGAGCTAGGTGGCCGTTTCAGCTGGGTTAGTACAGAGGAGAGCTCTTCTGAGGACAAAGGAACAGAGAGAGGAGGGTGGCGTCTAGAGCCCAAGGGGTGTGTGTTATGGGTGGGCAGGTGCTGGGGAGGCCTCACCTTTTCCAGAAGCAAGTAGGGCCTGGCCCCGATCTCCATGGGAGGGAGTCCTTCCAAGTTGATGAATTGAAATGGTGGAGGTGGGGTGCGCTCCTGAGAGATCCAGCTCCGAGTTTCTCCTGAGGCTGGGTCTTTAACTGGGGATGGGTGGGAGCCCACCCTCCTTTGCTCTCTGGATGCCAGGGACCAGCTCCACGTATTGATTTCTGCCCCGGGCTGGCACAGAGAGACCCAACAGCTCCACCCCCCTCTCTGGAGCCACAGAGAGAGTGGGAAGTGGGTCTGGCACCTGCCTCGTCCGGGTTGGCAAACATGTAGCTGTCCAGCCCAGCGGAAACCCCTCCCGGCTGTCCTGACCTTCACGCCTGGTTCCCCTCGTCCAGATCCACCATCCCTTGCCCACTGGCTGCCTGCCTGCCCTTCCCGTGGGCTGCACCGCCTCCCTGGCCCAGCTCAGAAAAACAGAGCCTCAGTGTGACGGGAGTCGTGGCCTCTGAGGGCATCCCGGCTTCCATGTGCAATGCTCTCCGACAGGAATGTTGATGATAAAAAGAAGACGCTAAGAGAACCCACTACTCAGAAAATGGTCTTAACTTCTTAACTCCAGCCTCCTTGCGGCGCTGCATCAGCCCCTAGAGGTGCGGCTGCCTGCGCTGGAATCTCCCACACTCCACCTAGGAGCCAGGGCACCTGTGTCTTCTCAGCATCTCGGCGATTGTCCTGTACACCCCCAAGCTAAGGTCTACCTGCTAGAATTACATGGATGGCATTTCAAGTGTGCAGGGATCGGGGAGGTCCCAGGTTACCAAGAAGACTCAGGAGGGTCACCTCTGACTCCCCATCTCTGAGAGGCTCCACCTCTTACTAGCTCTAACTTCTGTTATCCCTGAAACCCCTCTTCTGATTTAGAAACTGGCTTTCCAGGAATACGCCTCCTCCGTTCTCATTTTCTTAGTCTGAGGTTTTCTGGAGTGTGTGTGTGTGTGTGTGTGTGCGCGCGCTATGTATGTGTGCACACGTGTATGTGTGTGTGGTGTGTAGGTGTGCATGCGTGTGTTTTGTTTTGGCCACACCGCACAGCATGCATGATCTTATTTCCCTGACCAGGGATCGAACCCGTGCCCCCTACAGTGGAAGCGCGGCATCCTAACCACTGGACTGCCAGGGAATTCCCTGCGTGCGTGTGTTTGTGTGTGTGGTGTGCGTGAGAGTCTTGGAGCTGGAGAGAAGAAGGAGGGCGTTCGCCCTGCCCAATCTTGGAGATGGAAGATCTGAGACAATCTGTTTCATTTTGCCCTGTCGATCTGGAAGCTCCATAATTCCTTGAGAGCAACTCTGAGCTAGAACAGAGAGCAGTGTCGCTTCCCGCCCGAGGCAAGGGTATCTATAACTCAAGGGACTTGTCTGAGGTTTCACGGCTCAGAATGGGCAGAGCCAGGATTCAAGTGCTGCGTTGCTGCTTGACTTTTCTTTCCACAGCCCCATACTGTCTTTTCTGGGAAGCTACTGTGTTGGCGAAAAAGTTCATTCGGCCCTTTGGGTAACAGCTTACGGAAGAACCTGAACGAATGTTCAGTAGCCAATGTTTCAGTAGCCATAGATGATCCCCGTGGGGCAAGGGATCTCTAGTGCTGGAGAAGCAAGCTTGGGGCAGATATAGAGTTTCTGGATCTGTGGCGTGAGTAATCAGACACAGGACGGCGGAGGGGTGGGCTCCCAGCCCCAGCCCCACCCCAGCTGCACCTGTGACGTCTCCCTTCCTGAGCTAGGGAGCCCCCAAATGCTTCGATTGGGGAGGAGCGAATCCTGAGCTTAGGTTCCAGGCCACGTGGATTCAGGGGGGCACAGCGATGCTACACAGGAAGGAATTGCGCCCTGAAGTAACTGACATGATACTGAAAGCTTCCCCTGAAGCCGGGCTGTCCCGCGGTGGCACACCTGCCCTCCTTCCTCCATCCTGCTGTCCCCCGACTGGAGGGCCTTCCGCATCCGAGTGCTGTCCGCCTGGCCCACTTCCTCTGCTCGTAAAGCCCGAGCTCACAGTGGCCTCGTGCTGCCTCAGCCCCTGCTCTTCCGGAGAGCAGATGGTGGGAGCGAGTGACCAGCGAACAGCTCTGGGGGAGGGACAAACCCACGTTCAATGTCCCACCTCCACTTGCTAGCTCTGTGGGCTTAGCGGAGTTGCTGGCCTTCTCTGAGCCTCGGTCCCCTCTTGTGTGAAACGGAGGTAACCTGAGTTAGCTTGAGGGGCTGCTGGGAGGGTGACACGTGTAGGACAGGGTAGGTCCTCAGGAAATGTCAGCAGAGCCCCTCACACCCGGCTGTAGACGGCCCCCTGCTCATCCGCAGCGTCCTGGCGCAGGGAGGTGGTGGCCTGAGGAATTATCTGTGCTCCTCGCATCCTCTGGGGCTGGAGTCCTGGACACTCTGCCTGGGGACCTGAGTGGGTAGTGCCTACTCTGGTCCCACTGTGCCACCCAGGGGACCTGGCCAAAGCCAGAGGGCTCTCGGAGGACTTCAGGGTCAGGCCCCAGCCAGCAGGGGTCAGCAAGGCCTCTGGGAGTTCCAGGGCTGCGCGTGGAGATGAGGCTGGGGGTGGGCGTCCAGGTAGCTCCAGCCCAGGAATTGGGATCTAACGTAGGGAAACCAGCTCTGGGACATTCCCAGAGGGTGAGCGTGGGAAGCGAGTGCTGGCTGGGCCTCAGCTCTCCTCGAGCCACTCCACACGTTGTCCCGGGTGCCCTCCGTGGGCTGCACCGGTCGCTCTTCCCCACATGGGCCTGGGGAGCCGGCCGGGCACAGGTTCCAGCCTCTCCAGGGCGCAAGCCACGCCGGATGGTGTTGATCTGCCGGTGACTAATTTTCCTTAAAGGATGGTCCATTTCACCAGGGCCAGGAAAACAACGGCTTGCAAGGAGCCGCTGGGTCTGGGTTTCCCAGCGCTGTTGGCAGCCTGGTCAGGCTTCCGCTGGCCTGGTCGTCACAGCCAGCACTGGGCATGGCTTCCTGCCATCCTTCCAGGCCAACAGCCCGCCAGGGTAGTCTCCTTCTCGTCCCACCACCCGCAGCCACCGCGGCACTGACTGCTTCAAACCTGGCCCGTGGGGCTTCGCTCCAGATCTGGGTCCTGCCCAGGGCAGCCTCAGCTCTCCCTCCCCAGCACGGGTTCCCTCCCCCCAGCCCCCTCTGAGTCAGCTCCTGGAATCTGTCTGCCTTTCCCCAAACGCCTCAAGCCCGGGGTTTGACTGCCAGACCGAGGCCAGGCCGGTTCCCAGAGTGCCCTGGAGCACGAGGCAGCCCAACCAGAGCCCTGATGCTACCCCCCGCCCCAAGGTCTGCCTCCCAGCCTCGCCCCTCCCCTGCCTGTGCACCCTCCCCATCCTGGTTTGCTCCGGGCCTCTGCCCCGCCCTCCCCTTCCCCCTCCTCCCTCCCCCCTCCACCCCACCTCCGTGCACCAACCGTCAGGCTCCGCACCGCTGGAATAATCCTGGGGCAAACAACGGCTCGGAGAGCTGGCGATGATGAGAGCGAGCTGCTGGGACCACCGGAAAAAGCCACGGGGTGACCCAGGACTCAGCACCCAGGAGCATGCGGCTTGCAGGACAAGAGACAGGTAAAGTGTCTAGGGCCAGGGTGGGCAGGGACAGTAAGGCGGCAGGGCCAGTGAGGAACCTAGAGTCCGGGAGAGGGGAGCTGGAAGCGGATATGGAAACGTCAAAAGCTGGAAGGTGGAACCTAAACTCCTAAAGTGTGGACTAAGAGGCAGGGACCAGAGCATGAGGAAGGGCCTTATCCCAGACTGGCCACCTGCCAGCTGCGTGTGACGGCAGGCAGGTCACCTTCCCCCCTCTGGACTCAGTTTCCCAGTCTGAAAACCGGGGCCATTCCAGCTCCGATAGCACTAGGAGAGGGTGCTCTCGAGCGTAGAAAGGAGCGGAACTCAGTAACGTCTCTCCTTAAAGGGGGGGGGGTGGCTGTTGGCAGAGTAGTGCAGCTGCCGTGAGTTACTGTGGGTCAGGATCACCCAGGATGCTTTAAAAACACAGCTGCCCAAGCGCCGGTGCAGACCCTCTGGCTCAGGCCGCCTGGAGCAAGGCCCAGGGCCCCACCCCCAAACCCCCTCCTGACCGTGACTAGCAGCCCGTTTAGGGCCCTGCTTTGCAGGCTGAAGACCCACCAGGAGCAAATATGATCGAGAAATAGTCTCCGTGTCAGCAAGAAACGCCAACAAGTGCTTCTTCCCGCCAGCGGGGCAGCCGGGCCACTGCGGGGTGGGCTGGGGTGGAGGGTGCTTGGCACGAAGCGTTACCGTTTGGCTGGGCCTGACCACAGGGTCTGCACAGAGTGGGGGTGAGTAAAGCCCTCAGGGGCAGGGGCAGGGTAGGGCTGCTGCCAGGCCAGGCTGGAAAGGAACCAAATGCTCTAACCCACCCTCTGCACTTCCCAGCGGGCCAGCTACAGGTGACGCCAATGCTCACACCCAATGGCAGTGGGCTGAGCCAGGAGTTTGAAGGCCATTGGCCCGAGATCCCAGAGAGGTCCCCGTGTGTGGCCGGGGTCATCCCTGTCATCTACTACAGCGTCCTGCTGGGCCTGGGGCTGCCTGGTGAGTGGGGAGCTGGGTCTGGGGTCCTGGGGTTGCCCAGAAGTTGGAGTCCTCCTTCAATGGGTGCCAGTCCTCTGGGCTGACCCCTGAAACCCAGGATCATAGACCCCAGGGCTCTCCTTGCCTTTGTGGGGTGATCTGGGTCACTGGAAAGCCAAGCATAGTGGGGAGTAAAAGTGAGGGGCCAGGAGTTGGGGTGCTCTATAGCTAAACCCAAGTTTTCACCACAGCAGACAGCCCTCTTCTACCCCCAGGAATGGGCACTTCCTAGGATGACTAAGTTTGTGCATGACCGCCCCCAGCTCCATCAAAAGCTTCCTGTACCATCCACTGCGTTCAGAGAGCAGAGCTGGGGGTCGGGTGGGGTGTCGATGCAGGAAAGTACGGGTGGAATTAGGGAACTGCCCATCCCTGTGCCCGTTGCCAGGGAAGCTAGCGTATAAGGCAGTGGCCTACGGCGCATGACTGGACAAGGCAGGGCTGATCTGATTAACCTTCCGGACAAAGTGAGGTTTAAGAAGGGTCTGGAAAGAGGAAAAGAGAAGCTAGAACCAGCAGGTGGGGAGGGACGATGAGAAAGCAAATCCGAGGAGCCCTTCTAACGCCTCTGACCTCTCCCCTCCCTGACCTCGGTTGCCATCAGTCAACCTCCTGACCACAGTGGCCCTGGCCCGCCTCGCCGCCAGGACCAGGAAGCCCTCCTACTACTACCTTCTGGCGCTCACGGCCTCGGATGTCATCACCCAGGTAGTCATCGTGTTCGTGGGCTTCCTCCTACAGGGAGCAGTGCTGGCCCGAAAGGTGCCCCAGGCTGTGGTGCGCGCGGCTAACATCCTGGAGTTTGCTGCCAACCACGCCTCAGTCTGGATCGCCGTCCTGCTCACGGTCGACCGGTACAGCGCCCTGTGCCACCCCCTGCACCATCGGGCCACCTCATCCCCAGGCCGGACCCGGCGGGCCATCGCTGCTGTCCTTGGTGCTGCCCTGCTGACTGGCATCCCCTTCTACTGGTGGATGGACGTGTGGAGGGACGAGGACCCCCCCAGCACACTGGACAAGGTCCTCAAGTGGGCTCACTGCCTCATCGTCTATTTCATCCCTTGTGGCGTTTTCCTGGTCGCCAACTCGGCCATTGTCTGCCAGCTACAGAGAAGGGGCCAGAGTGGGCCTCGGCCCCGGGTGGGCAAGAGCACCGCCATCCTCCTGGGTGTCACCACGCTCTTCGCCCTCCTTTGGGCACCCCGCATCTTTGTCATGCTCTACCACCTGTACGTGGCCCCCGTCTACCGGGACTGGAGGGTCCACCTGGCCTTGGATGTGGCCAACATGGCGGCCATGCTCAACACAGCAGTCAACTTTGGGCTCTACTCCTTTGTGAGCAAGACCTTCCGGGCCACTGTCCAGGAGGTCATCCATGACGCCCACCTGCCCTGCACCCTGGGGTCACAGCCAGCGGGCGTGGTGGCGGAACTTGTGCTGAAGCCTGCAGGACTCCCCAAAGGGGCAGAACTGTAGAGGAGGAGCCCATGCAGAGAGCTTGGGGCGGCTCACAGCCAGATTCCTGGGGTCTTTGTGGTTGCTTCCACAAAACTTTATCAGTACCCTACTTTGCAATCTGGGGATGAAAGGAGAGGCTCCTTCCTTCAGGGGTGGCTTCCCAGGAAGCTAAGTTAGTGTTGGTTGAATGAATGAATGAGTGACTGAATAGATGGATGGATGGATGGATGGATGGATGGATGAATATGAGTTGTTTCCAGCCCACCCCTTCCTGGAGCCCACCTCTCATTCCCTGAGTTGATTACTTCTCCGGCTTCTAGTGGCAATGCCAGGGAGAAAGGGAGATGTCCGCCGGATTCCAGGCCTTTCCTGGGCTGCGGGAACCAAATGCAGGGGGCTGAACAATGGGAGACGGGCTGCCTGAGAAAGGGAGTGGTCTTTTTTTTTTTTTTTTTGAAAGGGAGTGGTCTGAAGCAGATTCAATGCCCCAGCCCTGGGGCGACATAACCTCTGGGGTCTCTAGCATCCTGGACTGATTAAATCCCTGCCCTGGAGCCAGAACAGGTTCAGGGCCCCAGAACAGCCCTGGGGAGGCACTTTCCATAGTTGCTGAGGACCAGGACTAAGAAAGAAAATGTCCTCTTAGCTCAGGGGCCAGGAGAGCAGAAGGGGGCTCCCGGCCACACCCCTAAGCTCACTCCTCTTGGAGAAGAAGCCTCTTTCTCCACCAAGGGGAGGAAGGGAGATGGCTCCGCCGATCTGAGACTCTGAGGGGCTCTGCTCGGCCCCTCCCAGCCTCCCTCCTTTCAGCCATGCCAGCCGGGAGAGGCAGCTGGGAGAGATTAGCAGACAAACCTCCCACCTGCTCCAGGCACTGGGTAAACACATTAGCAGTCTGCTCTCTGCTTTTAGACCAGACTGAGCTGACCTTTCCCCTGAACGTGAGGTCCGGGCGGGCCCCCACAGGCACCCAACCCCTTAATGGGATCACGGAAGGGAAAGAGCCAGTTCTGTGCTGGGCAAACAGTCGGTGCAAAATAAATGCACTTGGCTTTCCCCCTTTCCTCTCTACTTCTCCCCACAGCAGAAATGTCCAGGAAGGGACTTTCAGCCACACCCAGAAGGAGGAAAAGGCAGGTCCCCAATCCTTTATTCACAATTCTAAACTCCAAAAACTCTGAAAACCAAGACCGTTTTCCTGAGTTTGCCACAAACACACCAGAATAGATACAAGACCACATATGTCTTGGTGTTGTCCCACTGCATAGGTTCCGCTGCAGACTCTCAGCGGGCGTGATTTTGCGACCACGCCCTACACCCTGCCGGAATAGAGATCTGTTACTTTATCTAAACCATACATTACCTTCCTCTATTCTGAAAAATTCTGAATCCTGAGACACCTCTGGTCCCAGGAGTTGAGAGAGAGGATTGAGGACCTGGAAGTCCCATCACTTTTGCCACAGCAAGGTCTCAGCTGGCCCTGAGTGGGTCTGGGGCATGGCAGATTCCCCCATGGTTACCGAAGCAAACTTGGGTCCGCTTGTCTGCTCACAGTAAAGCCAATCTACTGACACCCGGTTGTGGTGAAGGAAAGGGCAACATTGATCGCAGGGCGCCAAGCAAGGAGTCCAGGCAGCTAATGCTCAGAAGGCTGCAACTCCCCGATGGCTTTTAGGGAACGGTTTTTAGACAGGATGAGGGAGAGGATCACAGGGTGAGTGATCAGCTCGTGGACACTCTTCTGATTGGTGGGTAGTGAGGGAATCAACATCATCGACCTTCTGTTTCCAATTGGTCTGGAGTCTACATGCTTGTGGGCAGCATACAATTAATTTCTTCCACCTGGTAGGGGTTTCAGTCTCTGCAAAACAGCTCAGAGGACTTGGCACAGAGAATTATCTATAGCCCTTGAGGAGGAACTAAAGGTCCTTGACTTTGCTTAACGATGAAACTATTATTATTTTGTCTTGTTTGACTGTTTTCTTTTTTCCAATAAATGTATTTCCTTGTAATTTAACATACCAGACAAGGAGTTCGGGCCTTTTAAGCCCTAGCTGCCTGGACTCCTTGCTTGGTGCCCTGCAATAAACGTTGCACTTTCCTTCACCACAACCAGTGTCAGTAGATTGGCTTTACTGTGAGCAGGCAAGTGGAATCAAGTTTGGTTTGGTAGCACTATGTGTGCACAGACGTGTCCGTGGGTAGAGCTGATGCACCAGAGCTTCATTCCTTGCTTAAGGGGGGGGGGGTGCAAGTCCAGGTACCCCAAGAAGGGGCACAAGAAGGTGAGAGGAGGCCTTCCCCAGCCCAGCCCCAGGGGCCAAGTCCACCCTACAGAGGATAGGTGCTTTTGATGCAGAATCAAATGGAATGTCTTGAGGGAGAGACCCCCCTCCCCCTCTATACGAAACCTGTGGGGCCCTGCAGGAGAGCTGCCCAGTACCAGGGGGTACCCTTGGCATGGAAGGCAACTGTGGTGGGGCAAGACTGGAAGCCTGGGACTTTCCTGGTGGTCCAGTGGTTGGGACTTTGTGCTGCCACTGCAGGGGGCATGGGTTCAATCCCTGGTCAGGGAACTAGGATCCCGTGTGCTATGTAGCACAGCCAAGAAAAATAAATGAAGATGGGAAGCCTCTTTCAACTGGCTGGTGGGCTGTCTTCAAGGAGACAGAAAGATTCACTCACCTGTCCCCAAACACCAGGGAAACCAGGTAGTTCCAGAAACAGGTGAGGAGGCTCTATTGAGGCAGGTAGCATTCTGCACTGGTGAGGGATTCAAGCCATGGGAATGTGGGTGTCCCTATTGATGTGACCTCACTTGTACCCACAGGCTGAAGCGACATCAGTGTTTTCAAATAACCCAGGATACTGAGTATTGCGACCATTTTACAGACAGAGGAAACGGAGGCACAGAGAGGTTCAGTGATATGCACGTGGCCCTAAGCTGGTCAAGAACACCACTGAGACTCAAATTCATGTCTACTGGTCCCTGTTTCCTTCTCAGTCCACCCGTCACCTTGCAGGTGGCCTCAGGTGCAGAAGATTAGAGGAAGGGCAGCTTCAGGGCTGCTTGCATCACTTGTAACTTTTTGGTTCTGGACTTAACAGATTCAGGAACCAATATCATATTTCTCTAATAAGATGCATTAGGTAGCAGTTCCTTTTTAATATTTTTGTAACTTTTTTTTTCTTTTGTGGTACGCGGGCCTCTCACTGTTGTGGCCTCTCCCGTTGCGGGGCACAGGCTCCGGACGCGCACGCTCAGCGGCCGTGGCCCACGGACCCAGCCGCTCCGCGGCACGTGGGATCTTCCCGGACCGGGGCACGAACCTGTGTCCCCTGCATCGGCAGGTGGACTCTCAACCACTGCACCACCAGGGAAGCCCTATTTTCGTAACTTTTAATAAAAGGACGAGATCGTCACTGTGACAAGCATGTCACTGAAATGGGAATGAAAAGTATTCTTAAAACTGCTCTTGATGACTAATTAGAACCTGCAGTATAAACAAACAAACAAACAAAACAACTAATACTAAACTTTCTTTGGCTTATTTGTATAGAAATATGTTAATATAAATGTTTCAGACATGACATGAAATTTCTAAAATTCTTAAAAAAAAAAAACAAAACTGCTCACGTTTCCTTTATGCATTTCTATTGTCAAACTCTCAATGGCTTCTGGAGAACAAGACAGCAGGGGTGTGGGTTACCCTTCTCGCCTCCATCCCATCTGCTGAAATAGCTTGGCTAACGGAAATCCTTTTTGGAATTCTAAGTTTTTTCCTTACAGGTCGCCCCCCCAACCCCCACCCCACACACAATTTGTCAGTTGATCTTATGTTCTATTTTTTAACCCTTTGTTAATATTTAAAGACAATGATTTTTCTAGTGTCTTTCACATCTTTCCAAGTCTATATATGATTTTTGCTGTCTTCTGGTCTCTACATCCATGTGTATTTGTCTTCTAGGGCTGCCTTAACAAAAAAAAAAAAAAGCCATAGACTGAGTGGCTTAAACAACAGAAATTCATTTTCTTAAGGTTCTGGACGCTGGAAGTCCAAGAGCAAGGTGTTGGCAGGTTTGGTGTCTTCTGAAACCTTTTCCCTTGGCTGGCAGGTAGCTGTCTCCTATCTATGTCTTAAAAAGCTCTTTCCTCTTTGCGGGCACATGCCTGGTGTCTCTCCTTTTAAGGACACCAGTCATATTGGATGAGTGGCCACCCTATTGGCCTCATTTTAACTTAATCATCTCTTGAAATTCACATTCTGTGGTACAGGGGGTTTAGGACTTCAATCTGTGAATTTAGGGAGACACAATCCGGCCCATACACTAAGGTTATTTTTCTTCTCTTTTCTTTTCTTTCTTTCTTTTTTTTTTTTTTTTTTTTTGGTCTGTGTCACACAGCGTGCAGGATCTCAGTTCCCGGACCAGGGGTTGAACCTGGGCCTCCACAGTGAAGGCGCTGAATCCTACCCGCTAGGCCACCAGGGAAGTCCCCCCTGTGGTTAATTTAAAGAAAAATGTTAGTCTGGTGCATATCCAGCTCTTGATGAAAGGAATTTTTCTCGTAGCTTTATAGGAAATGTCCCTCCACTTTTCCTTCTGGTTGGCGTAGCAGGATTCAGCCTCAGTCTTGTATCTTTCAACACGACCTCTCCTTTCTCCCTGGATTCTTGGAAGATCTTGATTAAACCGTAATGAAGATGTATCTGGGGACAAGTGTCTTCCTTCAAGAAGTTTGCCCGGAGTCTGCTACAGAGCTTTTAAATTCCACACTGAGAGTATCTTTTCGTTCAGAAGAATTTTCTTCACTTTCTTAATCGTGACTGGGTTGCTGGCCCCCTTTTCCCTCTTCCCTCTTATTTGTCCTCAGGCAGGAGAATAAATGCCTTGTTTGCCACATTTCCTGGGTTCCCTTTAGTGCTCTCGCCTCCAGTAGCGTTTTTTTCCATTCTGCGTCCGGCTTCGAGTTTGCACGACCTGCGGGCATCGCCAAAGATTCCCTGTTATCTGCGCTTACTTCCTCTGCTTCCCCACACGCTACCAGTGCTCCCAGGGGCTTCTGAGGTGCAATCTCACTCCCCCAGCGCCACCCCCACCCCGCCCCATTTACATTCCCGTCCAGCCCGCTTCGGGCTAGTTGGGTAAAGCGCGTCACAGCTGTCCACGTCCTCCTGGGATGGGGAAGGGTGGGAGGGGACAAACCGCCAGGCTTCTGGAGGATCTGCTGTTTTCAGCAACCTGGCCCAGGGGAGGGCCCCCCCCCCCAGAGAACAAAACCCTACTTTTCCACCGAATTAAACGTTGAGCGCCTTGGTTGGCCAGGTTATAGATGTGCCGGCAGGGACAATGGGACAGTCTTTGACATGGGGGTGTCTTGGGGATCCTGGCTCCTTTGTCAGTGGGGAAGCTTGGGCTCCTTAGAGGGCCTTACGGCCCGACTTCCCCCTTTGGCCTGTCGCTATGGGCTCAGACAGCAGAGGGCGCTGCAGGACTGGAGGGATGGACAGACTGGCCTGGGAGCCTGGGGGCGGGGCTTTAAGCCAGATTTCTAGGCAGATCCGAGTTACTGCAAAAAAACTGTGTCAGCCCCGCGAGCCACAGCCAACGGGGAGCAGTTGGGTGGGAAGACTCCGCTGTTCCCCCGGTCAGACCCCTCCGCCCTGAAGCCACGAAGCCACGTGCTTCCTCCAGCCGGGGTTGGGAGTGGAGGCGGGCGGCAGGTCACTGCAGTTTTCTCAGATCCTTCTGGTGGTTGGAAAGGCTTCCTGCGCGAGGCACTCTATGAAGGGCCCTTTCATCACCCTCGTCCCTCCCCTCTCCAGGGGCAGGGTCCGGCCAGCCCCTCCCCCGGTCTCAGGTTCAGCTGCCTGCCTTCCCCTTTGTGCGGAGCCCAGCCCTCCTGGGTTCAGAGCCCCAGGGCTCCAGTCAGTCCTCTGGGGGTCCCAAGTTCCACCAGCGGTTCCTGTCCACGGCAACCACTTGGGCATCCTGCCCCCTGAGGGAGTTTGAGTCTTGCCACCAGCGGCACACGACAAGGATGGAGGGAAAGGGGCTGGGAAGGTGAGGAGGGAGGGACCCTGCCAAAGCCCACAGTGAGTCAGGAGCAGAGCTGGGACCCAGGGCGGAGGGAACCAGGGTGGGGCTCCAACGAGGCTCCCTGCCCTCTAGCCAGGAGGACCTGGGGAGGCTCTGGGAGCATCTCTGGGGGCAGGAAGCCAGGCCTGGGCTGAGGGGCGCCACGCTGAGGGGAAGGACGAAGGGAGGGGGGGCGAATCCAGAGCAACGTCCCCTCTGAGGCCAACTCCCAGGCCTTCACACCTCTACTCCAGGAGCCGGGAAAAGGGACCCACCCTGGGGAGAAGGGGGCCTGCCCGCCTGGCATTCCCTCACCTTCTCCTTGAAAGGAGAGCTCAGGCCATCCTTCAGGTCCTCCTGGAGAAAGTGGCTGAGGGCCTGACTCAGCCTCAGGGCTGCCCTCCTTGACCTCGTTTCCTCCTCTGGGCAGGAGTGGGGAGGGGGCGGTGAGGACACAGCTGGTCTCCTTCCCACAGGTCACCCCTGACCTCTGAGCCCAGGTCCCCATCCCCATGACTGGGTGTGAGGGGCTGGGTCCTCCCCCCGCCCCAGTCTGGCCTTGGGCGCCCCTCCCACCAGACTGCCAGTCCTCTGCCCCCTCCACAGCTGCTGGAGGTGAAAGAGTTAACGAGGTCTGTGGCCGTTTCCTTCCCGGGCTCCTCCTGGATGTATATTTAGCAGACAGGGCAAGGCCCAGGGAGAGGAATGCCCAGATGCCCTGGCACTGTAGCCCCTGATCTGCCACACCACTCCTGGGGGGAGGGGAGGGGCGATGGAGGGGGGCAGGGATGTGTGAGTTGGCCTTAAATGGAAGGCTGTGGTCTCAGAGAGGACTTCGAGGCCCCAGTAGGAGAGGGCAGGACCTTGCTCTTTTTCCAGGGAGAAGGACTGAGTGACCAGGTCTCCCAGGGACACGGGAGGATTGTGGAAAGTGGGCTGGGATCAGAGGGCTTACTGTGGCGGGCACTGGGGCAGGGCTCACTGGGAGAGTTCCTTCCATCTACTGACCCCCGTGCTGGCCCCGGCCAGGGGGCCGTGGGAACTGAGGGTCTCTGGCAGGGTGCCCCTTCTGGTCCAGGCACCCACCCGGCTAGAGCAGAAGAGTTTTTCTAAGTTCTCCACGGAGAGCACTTCCAAGGACCCTGCCCTCGAGAGCGTGATGTTGAGAAATAACTGGAGGTGGGCTGATGGCAGAGTATTTTGACTTTGAGAGGGTGGAAACGGTGAAGCAAGTAATCCAATTCCTCCAAGAACCTCTGGGACGTTCTGTTCTTGGGAACTATATTTTGTTTGCATGTTTGTTCTTTTTTAATTGGAGTGTCTGCACCCTTCCCAGAGACCCAGGGAGAATTCTGAAGATCTTTACCTCTCATCCCCAGGGCTTCTCACCAGGGGCCCTCCTTTCTTCCCCGGGTCAATGGAGCAGTCCAGCCAGATCCCAGAGAACCTCCCACTTGTCCTAGAACTCAGTTCCCTGACCCACTGACACCCACTGAGGCCTGGGGTACGCGCATCTCTGGGTGGGGCCCCCTCAGCCAGCAGAGAAATGGGCCCTTCCAGAAAAGATCCAGGGGTCGCCTGCCATCAAGACATGCCAGTGGTTACAGGTCTTAGTCTGTTTGGATTCCCCTGACCAGGGATCACCACCCTTCTAGAACTTTCTGTGTCACGAACCCTCGTGGAGGTAACTAACCCAAACCCCTCCCCCAGAGTGCCCTCTCTACAAACTATGAGGACGCAGTTTGACCTGATAATTCTTTCTGGGGGGGAGACCGTAAAAGTAGGGAGATGGATGCAAATGAGCTGGTCTGCTGTTTGATGCAAAGAGCACACAAGTGTTGCGGTGTGGGGAAGCCACAGGGCTGGCACCGGAGGACCTGGGTTCCAGGCCCTTCTCTGACACCAATGCACTGTGTGACTTTGGGAAAGTCATTTCCAACCCCGGGGGTCTCAGTTACTTTGTCTGTAAAATGTGGAGGTTGGACCAGATGGGACCAACGGTCAAGTCCATTGGCAAACTCCTGAGTCCTCCATGAACCTTAGTTCGGCGTAGAAGAGCCTGCCGGATGGGCGGCATCTCACAGAATAGGTAGCATCTTCTGAGCACTTTCCATGGACCAGGCACTAGACTTAACTTTTTCTTTTTTTTTTTTTTGCGGTACGCGGGCCTCTCACTGTTGTGGCCTCTCCCGCTGCGGGGCACAGGCTCCGGACGCGCAGGCTCAGCGGCCATGGCTCACGGGCCCAGCCGCTCCGCGGCATGTGGGATCTTCCCGGACCGGGGCACGAACCCGTGTCCCCTGCATCGGCAGGCGGACTCTCAACCGCTGCGCCACCAGGGAAGCCCTAGACTGAGGGCAACATTTTATTTGCACCATCTCATAGACTACTCACAATAACCTGCAGGAGGTGAAACCGTGTAACTCAGATTAGGACTTGAGCCCACGTTCTTTTCACTGAGATCACCCACCTGGTCTCAGGATTTAATGAAACTCCTGTTCTTGATGTCTCACCACAGAAAGAATTCAGTGAGAGACAAAGTGATAGGGAGGAAGTTGATTTATTTAGAAAGAAACACACTCCACAGACAGAGTATGGGCCATCTCAGACGGCGAGAGCGGCCCCAGGGTATGGGGTTGTCAGTTTTTCTAGGGCTGGGTAATTTCATAGGCTAATGAGTGGGCGAAGTATTCCAGCTATTTTGGGGAAGGGGTGGGATTTCCAGGAATTGGGCCACCACTCACTTTTTGACCTTGATGGTAGGCCTTAGAACTGTCATGGTACCTACGGGCGTGTCATTTAGCTGATGTGTTATAATGAGCGTGTACTGAGGCTCAGGGTCTAGTGGAAGCCGGCTCCTCTGCCATCTTGGACCTATTTGGTTCTAATCAGTTTATGTCGTGTCCTCAGACTATGTCATTCTTTCAAAGATTATACCCTGCCCCCTTCCCTCCTGTTTCAGAGGCAGGAATTATTGCATCCATTTTCTAGATGGACATACTGAGGGTCAAAGAGTTAAAGCAATTGGCCTAAAGAACGTACCTGGTTAGTGGGGGAGGCAGGATTCGGATCAAGGCCCCTGTACCTCTGCATTCTGTATATCTAACCACTGTGCAAGGCTCAGGGAGACGCTTGAGTTAGCATGGAGCCCAGGTCCAGAAGGGAGGTACAGCGCAGTCTGCACGTCCAGACACACACGAGCACACCTCTCTTTACTCTCACTCTTGGAGTCAGGTAAGAACAGGGAGTATTAATAGTTTGGTGCAGCCGGAGACTGGTGGGTCGGGGAGGGGGCTGCCGGCAGTGAGAGGCGAAGCTGGAAAGGTGGGTTGGTGCCGGCATGGAGGCTGCTCTCTCTATGCAGGCTGAGCTCCTGAAGGTTCTTAGAATCAACTTCTAGAAAGATCCCACCGACGGCATTCTAGACAAGGGATCGATGAGTTAGGAGGCTGGATGCCCCTTAGGAGACCACTGCGATGGTCCAGGCTAGTGTGAGTCCAGGACAGAGGCCCAGATGCTCCTGCAGGATATGCTGAGTTCGGAGGAGACCCGGGGACAGAGGGAGGGAAAGCTCACCCGCTCTGTGGCCCCTGCAACACTTCTGGGGAGAAGGAAGGTTGTGGCAGAGGCTGGATGTGGAGGCAAGGAGGATACTTTGCCTGTGTTGTGGCATAATCCCCCATAAGATGGTCCCTATATTACACCCTGGGTGTCCACCGCTACGTAAGTTGGGGGGTTCAGCTCTCTCCCCTCCCCACTGATCAGCCTGTGACTGTCAGGGCTTAGCCCTGAGTCCAGGCATTCAGAGGTGTCCCTCCAGACTCTGGACAGGTACCTAGAGGTGGTCTGAAGGGAAGGGATGCTTGGGGGTGAGCAGAGATCCACTCCCCCGGCAGCCCTGGCGGCCTGGCCTCCCCCCACTCACCTCCCCTTGCTCACTTTGCCACAGCTGGCATTTCTAGTGCCGGGGGCGCTGGGGTCTGTCCTTACAGGGCTCATGTGATGGCTACACGTAAGGAGCCACAGGCCCGGGGGAGGCTGACCCAAACACCGCCCCCTTCGGAGCTCAGAACAGTGGCCTGGAGCAGGGCCGGCCGCTGCGATCAAGAGGCTGGAGCCTCTTCCCTTCTCTGAGCACCTCTCCTAGCCATGACCCTCTCCACCTTGAATCTTCCTACCTTACGTGCCTAGAATTCTGGGCTCTTCAGAAGCCCAGAATTCCCCAACTCAGCCACGTTCCCTAGCTCCTTTGACCTCAATATGGGAAAAAACAAAGGCCACTCAAATGAGAGCAAGCAGAGGCTATTCATCCACCGTGCTACACAAGAAGTCGGCCACCATCGCGGGACAGGGAGGGGAAAGGCGTCCTAGTGGGGCAAAGAGAAGGTGTCAGGGGTGCCCTGATTGGAGGCCATGGGCACAGGGAAGCTTAGGGGGCTCACTAGAAGTGGGGTGTCCTTGGGACCTCCCTGGTGGTCCAGTGGTTAGGACTCGGTGCTTTCACTGCTGGGGCTCCGGTTCAATCCCGGGTCGAGGAGCTAAGATCCTGCAAGCTGCAGGGCCGGGTGAAAAGAAGAAGAAGAAGAATAGAAATGGGGAGTCCTATGGGACTGGTTAGAGGTGCATACCTGGTTTTCTCTGGTTGGTCCTAAGTTGGAAGCAGGGATGAGAGTCAGGGAAGCTGTCAATCATTAATCAGCTCTGGCCATTTGGGGCGATTGCTACAGGGGTTATCGTTCGGCTTCCTGGACCGGTTGTTCGAGATGGTGGTCTGATTTCCTGCAAGTCTGACTGCAGCTAGCAGGTCGGCTTCCTGGCTTGGTTGCTGTAAATTGTGGGTCAGAGTTCTATTTTTATAGATGCTCTGGCCATTATCCATCTGTACAGTCAGTCTCTCGACAACAACCCGCGAATATTACTCCGGTTTTTCAGGCAAACAAACTAGGAATCGAAAAGGCTAACTGACCCGCCCAAGTCCCGGAGCCGGTAAGTTTCAGAGCTTGGACTGGAGCCCACTGGTTTTGTGCTAATGTTTTCTCCCCTTCAGTCTTCTGAAGGCGAGGGTCCTGCCCCCTTAGCCTCCAGCTCCTATGCCAGTACTTTGAGCACGCTCTCAATAAATATTTATTAAAGGAACTCATACTAACATTTGAGGCAACCAAGTAGAAATGCAAACAGAGAGTCGGGGGGCGGGGAGTTCCCTGGCGGTCCAGTGGTTAGGATTCCAGGCTTTAACTCTCACGGCCCGGGTTCAGTCCCTGGTTGGGGAACTGAGATTCCGCAAGCCATGTGGCGTGGCCAGAAAAATAAATAAAATAATAGAATTAAATAGTAAAGAGTAGGGGATCCTGGCTGAAGAGGCACCTGCAGTTAGAACTGCCGAGCTCTGGGTCATCTTCCCCTCTGGCATCCCGCAAGCATCTCTGCACTCCCTGCTTGGAAGCTGAACCCACAGCTGGGCCAGTCGGACTGGGAGGGAACCGGCCTCTGGGAGACAAGAGCTGTCTGCCCACGGGCCTGTCCACCCCCCTGTTATAATCAGCGTACTGGGGGATCTGGTCCAACCTCGCTGAGTGAAAGGGACAGCCAAGAGCTGAGAAGGACACTTCCTCCCAGGAGCTGGCCTGGGGGCATGGCCAGGTGCTGGGGATGGGAGCCTGGGGCCCCGCTGGAGGCAGAATTCTAAGGTGGCCTCGTGATCTCCGTCTCTGTCCTCAAGAGTTATTCCATAATTATATCATGTTACACAGTCAGAGAGATTCCCGGTGTGGAGAGAACCACACCGCGGGGCAAGGGCAGCGGCCTGAGGGCGGGTGGCCTGATGGGTCAGGTGATGGGGGTGGGGGGGTGGGTCAGGTGACCTGGCTGCCAGCAGGTTCTGTACTTGCCCTGAGACTCCACCAGCCCTAGTTTCTGTATCTGTGAAGGGAGGCGCGTTGGCCTGAGTAATCTAACCTTACCAATTATGATCCAGATTCCTTTGAGGCCAGGATTAAGGCCAGCTCCCCTGGGTTACGGGGGTCAGGTGGGTGTAGGGGGCTCCTTGGTCTGGGGAAAGAGACAAGCAGATGAAATCATTTCCGGATGTGGGTGTGGTATCCGCAGGCCCGTGTGATTCCCTCAGGGCCCCTCATCCCCTCACCCCAGCCCCCCACCCCGCCCTCTGCAGCCTCAGTTACTCTACAACCTCAGGGTAGAAGGGCAACACCTAGGAAGCAAAAAACTGTGTGGCCATCGATCTTTCCCAGGGCTTAGTTCTGCTTCCTTCCCGGGCCCTGCAGGAGGAGGGGCGTGGTCACAACCGATAAAGACTTTCTTTTTTTGGCCACGCCTTTCGGCATGGGGGATCTTAGTTCCCTGACCAGGGATAGAACCGTTTACCCTGCGTGGAGCCTTAACCACTGGACTGTCAGGGAAGTCCCCTGATAAAGACTTCAGAATCCCACAGCCTGGGGAGCCTCCAGGCACCTGGCTCACTGCACACAGGGTTGTGCATTGGGAGTCTGAGCCCAGGATGGGGAGGTGACTGACCCCTCGCGACCCTCACTCGCGGCCCTTCTGACTTCCAGGTGGACACAACTCACTGCAGGAGAAAGGGAGTGGGCGGGGCCCTCCAAGCAGCTGCCTTTAGACATCTCAGTGGCTCTGCCACCTTCAGCTTTCTCTCTTCTTTCTTGTCTCCAGAAAGGCATCCCACAGAGGGCTTGGTCCCTGAAAAGCTAAGGAAAGAAAAAAGCATGCAACTAGAGATTATCATACTAGGTGAAGTAAGTCAGAAAGAGAAAAACCAATACCATATGATATCACTTATATGTGGAATCTAAAACATGACACAAATGAAAGTATCTATGAAACAGACATAGAGAACAGACTTGTGGTTGCCAAGGGGGGGAAGGGGGAGGGAGGGAAGGATTGGGAGGTTGGGGTTAGTAGATGCAAACGATTACATATAGAATGGATAAACAATAAGGTCCTACTGTGTAGCGCAGGGAAGTATACTCAACATCCTGGGATAAACCATAACGGAAAAGAATATAAAAACGAATGTACGTATACGTATAACTGAGTCACTTTGCCGTACAGCAGAAATTAACATTGTAAATCAACTATACATCAATAAGAAATTTTTCTTTTTGAAAAAGAAAGAGAAAAAGTGTCATGTAGGCTGGGCAGACGGAGGAGAGACACAGAAAACAAGCTGAGGATGCAGAGGGTGGAGTTCTGGGAGAAAAGGAAGTTGTAACCCGTTTAGCAGCCAGAGAGGCTAAGAGGAGACAGGATGAGAAGATGCACAAAGAAACTGGACTTGGGAGACAAACCTCTCCTTAGGCAGAGGAGCTGCTGCTTGCTGCCAGTCAGATTCGGCAAAGGGCACGCAGTCTTCATTACAGACCCAGTTGTGGATTATTGGTGCTGATGGAGAGAAGGGAGCTGTGGTCCACAGGCCTCTGTCACCTCTCCAGGCTTCCAGCAGTGGGTCCCCTGGCCTCTCTCCTCCAGGTGTGTCCCCTCCGCTCTCTGCAGCCAGAGTCACCTATTTAATTTTTTTAAAAAATTTTTTGGCCACGCTGCACAGCTTGTGGGATCTCAGTTCCCCGACCAGGGATCGAACCCGTGCCTCCTGCAGTGGACGCGTGGAGTCCTAACCACTGGCCCGCCAGGGAAGTCCCACCAGCGTCATCTTTCTCGATGCAGTCCTGACCCTGCATAGAGTCACGCACAAAGCCCTCTGCTGGCTTCCTGTTGCCTCGGGTGAAGTCCTGCCCTTTCCGGGGCCTGGCACCCAGCCTCTCAGCCCATCTCTCCCCGCATACTCCCTCCCAACCACACCTCCTCAGTGCCTGACAAATGGATGCTACTATCCATTAAATTCGTACCAAGTGCACAAATGATAACAGGAAGTCTGGCCCATTGGAGAGTTTCCTTTTCGTTCTGGAATTCCGGGCAGCGCAGGCGGCACCTGCGAGCGCACCAGCCTGAGCGCCTTTGCCGTGTTCCTCTGTCCGGTGACGCTGCAGAGAGTGTCTGGGCCCCAGGGAACTGGGCGGCCACCTGGGCCTCAACCACCCCCATCCCTTGCTGCCTGTCTGTCGCTGGCTGCCCTCCATGGGATCCCAGAGGAAAGGAAGGGCTGCAGGCCCAACAGATGGCTTTTGATGGGAGCTCTGGATTACATTGTTTGACTACCTGGACAGGGGCCCCTTTGAGTCCTCCAGGCCCTGAAACTCACCAACAGGAGTAGAGAGCAAGGTTGAATCTGAGGTGGGTCTGAGATGCCAGCTCCTGGGCGAAGGAGGAGAAGTCTGCACAAGGCATCCTTCTGCAACGAGGGGCCCCAGCGGGGAGGCCTGCAGCTAAGAAAACATTTCTAGTGGTTTTTGCTGAAGGCACCTACATTCCTGAATAGCTAAAGGGGAGCAGGCCCCAGATGTTGGGGGCAGGGAGAGGCAGCTCACCTGGCCTTGCTACAAGGAACAGGCATTGAAAGGAGCAGAACTTCAGGGAAGCCTGGAGCCTACAGACAGGGCCCAGCTTTCTCTTGGGGGGCAGAGAGCTATGTGCAATGTTGAGCTTCTGCTTGGGGGGGGGGTGGGGGGTGGTCCCATCTCCATGAGGCTTTCAGAGAAAGGAATTTGCAGCAGCGGGAGAGGAGTGCCTTTCCTCTCTATTCCTAGATTCCAGAGTGTATCTGGAAAGAGCTGGGGCCAGGCACGTTGGTCGCCCGACCATGGCTGGGTGGAACCAAGTGGGGCAGCTCTTTGGCCAGAAGTCGAGAATCTCTTTAGCTCCAAAGGACACCACTCTGGATCTCAGACCCAAAGCAACAGGCATTGTGGAAGGGAGAATTCTAAGATTTCCCCTGGGTGTTGCCCTTGAGATTGTTTTTCATTAAATGGCAAAAGAGATTTTCAGTGGAATTAAGATTACTAATCAGTTGACCTTCAAATAGAGTGGTTACCCGGGTAGGTCTGACCTAAATTGGAAGAGCCCTTTATACATACACATATATATATATATATATATTTTTTTTTTTTTTGCCTGTGTTGCGTCTTCGTTGCTGCGCACGGGCTTTCTCTAGTTGCGGGGAGTGGGGGCCACTCTTCGGTGTGCGGGCTTCTCACTGCGGTGGCTTCTCTTGTTGTGCAGCACGGGCTCTAGGCGAGTGGGCTTCAGTAGTTGTGGCTCGGGGGCTCTAGAGCGCAGGCTCAGTAGTTGTGGCGCATGGGCTTAGTTGTTCTGTGGCATGTGGGATCTTTCCGGACCAGGGATCGAACCTGTGTCCCTTGCATTGGCAGGCGGATTCTTAACCACTGCGCCACCAGGGAAAGAGCCCTTTAAAAGCAGAGAGTTTTGGGACTTCCCTGGTGGTCCAGTGGTTAAGACTCTACTCTTCCACTGCAGGGGGCGCAGGTTCAATCCCTAGTCAGGGAAGTTCCTCATGCCGCGAAGTGCGGCCAAAAAAAAAAAAAAGTAGAGTTTGTCTGATGGCAAAGGGAGAGTCAGAGATTCTAAGCAAAAGAAGGATTTGATGCACAGTCAGTGGCTCTGAAGATGGAGGGCTGCAAGGAAAGGACTTGAGAGCCGACGCTAGGAACTGAGGCTCTGTCTCAGCCAGCAAAAGCACAGGGACCTCAGTCCTACAACCACAGGGAACTGGTCCTGCCAATGACCTAAATAAACTTGGGAGCGAATTCTTTCCCAGAACCTCCAGTAAGAGCTCAGCCTGGACAACTCCTTGATTTTGGCCTTAAGTCTTAAGCAGAGACCCAGTCAAGCCCACCCCAGACCTCTGACCTACAAAACTGGGAGCTAATAAATGGGGTTTGTTAAGCCTCTAAGCTTGTGGTGACTTGTTACTTGGCAATATAAGTGCCTACACAGTGAAGGTTCCAGGTCATGCATGTTGACCCAAGTGAGAAGGAAAAGGCAGGATTCTGATTTCACCCACAACCTTGGGGTTGCAGCCTCCTCCTGCACTCTGGCTGTGCCCCTCCTCCGCACAGAGGCATCGACATCTCTGTCCATGTAGCCTCTGCCGGAGGACCAAGCTCCAAGCACTGGGCTAGGAAGTTTGGGAACAAACTATTTATCAATAGACCAATTACAGGTGAAGGGCACAGCTTCTTAGGCCTAATTATCCATGTTTCTTATACGTTTGCTTCTCTGCTAACTTTTCCTATATTTCTGCCCATTTCTGAAACTGTTGGGTCTCTCAGTCTTTAACAAAAGCAAAATCCCTTCCAGCAAGTTATCTAGGACTCCCTGTCAGGACCCAGACTATTCTTCCAGAGAGTCCCTTAAAACTCAGAATGAATTGTTGTCTCTCTCTTGGTCCCATGACCTAAATGACTTGATTCATCCTGTGGCAAAGATGGTTAGCTGTCCATCCAAATCTCTGCTCCCCTTCCATAGTATAGAGTTTTCGCTGAGGAGCTGAGACTACATTTCCCAGCTGCCCTTGCAACTAGGTGTGGTCATGTGACTGGTTCCCACCAATAGAATGTGCGCAGAAGAAATGTACGCCAACCCCATAAGAAGCAGGGTAAGAAGCAGGTGTACACCTTCTCCTCCGTACACCCCTTCCTCTTCTGCCAGCTGGATTGTAGATGACAATGAGACCCTGGAGAACGGCAGAGCCCCGAGATGGAGAGAGCCTGAGTCCCTGGATCACCATATGGAGGAAAGCCACTGGCCAATAAATAATGCCTGCCTCGGACTTGCCTCGTGGCGCAGTGGTTGAGAATCCGCCTGCCAATGCAGGGGACATGGGCTCCAGCCCTGGTCCGGGAAGATCCCACATGCCACGGAGCAACTAAGCCCATGCGCCAGAACTACTGAAGCCTGCGTGCCGCAACAAAGAGTAGCCCCCACTCCCCACAACTAGAGAAAGCCCGCGTGCAGCAACAAAGACCCAACACAGCCAAAATAAATTAAAAAAAAAAAAAAAAAAAAAGAATGCCTGCCTCAGTGTGTTATATGAGATATATGAGTAAGAAATAAATTTCTAAGATATTTAGACCATTATACATTTCGGGGTCTATTTATTACCGCTTTTTAGCCTACCTTTTACGATACACACCCCTCTACTAGGCCCACGACCTGAAACAAAGTGCACAAGGTGCTGACTAAACTCCTGGGATGAAAACCTCCAAATATCCCTGTATTTCACTGCCTTTGGCTGGCTCCCATGCCTGTCCTGGTTCACACTGTCTGCTCCAAAGTCTGGCTGACTCACCTGGCCTGGGCCACCATCCATCTGCTGTCAGCGAATGCCTGGCTCACAGAAAAATGCACATTTATTCCCCCAAAACATAGGGTTCCTTTTTCAGCAAAGCTGGTGTAGCAATATATTTGGAGAAGCAAGCTACTCTTCAGCACCCGGGCCCCTGGTATTTGGGACGCAGCCAGGGAGCAGACATCTTCAGACCCAGTTCTCTAAGGAAAAGGTGCCAGAGCTTGGAGAAGAGGTGATGGAGGGAGGGAGGAAACCAGAATGAGGTGACTACTCTCTCAGAAAGCAATTGAGCATTTCTCGGTAGCCTCAGGGACAACCGCAACTTTTTGTACTTTTCCCCCGGGGAGGCAGAGGCGTGGGGGAGGAGAGCCTCTGTAGCCGCAGCTCTTGAAAACTCTGCTTCGTGATGTGGCATTGAGAAGACTCCGAGAAGCTCCCCGCAGAAAGGCAGCCCCACCCTGCCCTCTGCCTGGGGATGCCCGCTCCCGCACCAGCCGTGGTCTCGGGTATAAAGAGCCCATCCTCTGCCTGAAGCAGCAGCAGCGCGGGGAGCCCTGGGAGGGACTGCAGTGGGGACCGAGATGCAAGAGGGCGCCACCCACTGTCCATACCTTGAGTACAGTTCTGGATCCCCAGCCCCAGTAGACAGGACAGGCTTGACTGTGAACAGCCACGCAGCCTAGAACAGGTCCAATAGGACTGGGGCTCTATGGTAGCTCATGGATGCCACAGCCCAGCTCCCGTATGGGATCTAGATGTCCTGGAGGTCATAAACTTACACAGCAGCCCATGCTTCAAAGGGCTTCCGGATGACTCTGCCTCAGCGACATCCAGGGCAAATTTGCTTTTGATGTGAGTCTGGAAATAACAGTGGCAGACTCCCCAGGGCCCAGGAGTCTAGCCACTGGCTCCTCCTGGCTTTTATGCAACCGGATGCAGAGCCTAGCACAGAGGTTAAATGACAACAACCCGACCTGGGCTGCCCCACAGATGCCCAGAACCCACTCAGAGACGGTCAGCGAGGGTCCCTTGGCCTCCCATACCTCTAGGTGGTCACACAAGAGCCCTGAATCCTCCATGTTCAGCCTAAGGGCAGCTCTTGGCACTAACCCTGAAGTGGTGATGAGCTGAGGAACCAGGGCTGGGCGCACCTCATGCAAGATACATTTAGAGATTTTTTTTTTTTTTTTTTTTTTGCTGCACTGTGCGGCATGCGGGGTCTTAGTTCCCTGACCAGGGATCAAACCCGCGCCCCCTGCCATGGAAGCGTATGCAATCTTAACCCCTGGACTACCAGGGAAGTCCCCATTTAGAGACTTCAGGTGAGAATCTTTTCCCAACTTCCCCTGATTCCTTCATCGTGGCTCATCACCCTTTCTGCCCAAAGTCCTTTCCAACAATTTAAATCCTGCCTTCTCTGCACCCAGCTTGGTTCCCCTCATTCCGTCACTTATAACTTTGGACTCTGCTCTCATTAGTTTCTTCCAAATGTCCCCTCTCCGAATCTAGCTGGGTCCTTTCCATGCCTAGTTTGCAAACATGTCTGACCTGATCCTAACCTGCAAGCCCCATCTCTCCCAAAGGTACCAGGGGGCCGGGGTTTGACAGGTGCAATGATCCAGTGCACGGGTGCTGGGTGCCCACAGGGAATGCCAGAGACCAAGGTCTTCCCAGGACTGGCAGCTCAGATGGCTCCCGGGGCAGAATAACCTAAGCCGGCTGCCCTTTCCTTCCTGTGAGTGACTCAGCAAGAAGCTGGCAGGTGAAAACAAAGCTAGTCCTGGATCTTGCAGAAGGGGCAGCATGGCCTTAGGCTATGTAGGGAGAGGCACTGAGGCTAGCGGCAGAGCTGGATGCTGAAAAGACGCTCAATCTCACTTAGATTACGAGCAGTCAAATGAAAACTATACCCAGGGCTTCCCCGGTGGCGCAGTGGTTGAGAGTCCGCCTGCCGATGCAAGGGACGCGGGTTCGTGCCCCGGTCTGGCAGTGAGAGAGGCCACAACAGTAAGAGGCCTGCGTATCGCAAAACAAACAAAAAACTATACCCAGGTCCAACGTTCCACAAAGCAGATTGGCAAATATCAAAGGTTTGATCACGCCCTGAGTTGGCAAGGGCGGGGAAAGGATTTCTCATGCTTTGCTAGTGGGACTGGAAAACCATACAGCCTCCATGGAGGGTAATTTGGCAAACTTTATGTAATGCAAATTCTTTGACCCAGCAATTCCACTTCTAGAAATGTGGCGTCTAGCTGTGCCTGTGCATTGGTGAAATGACAAGTGGCATTGTTTGTAAGAACGACAAGAGGTTGGAGGTATCCTCCATAGGTCCGCACTCACGGTATGCCCAGGTGATGGAAGACAGCAGCCAGAACAAAGAATTAGAACCATGGATGTATGGATTTGGAAACACACCCAGATGCACTGTAATGTGGGAAAACACAAGAAAAGAAAAGCAGGAGAGCAGGTTCTGAGGCTACCTGGCTTCAATTCTCGATGAATGAATGAAATGGCATGCTACAATCTGGGTAAAAAAGGGTAAGAAAAACAGTATATATGCTTGTCTGTTGTATGTACTGAAGAATCTCTCTGGATGGATACCCAAGAAACTGGTTCCATCGGTTTTCTAGAAGCAAACATTTTCATTATATACCTTTTTGTAACTTTAAACTTTTGAACTGTGTGAGTATATGACCTATTGAAAAAGAAAATACAGTTGAAAGTATGTGCTCCCCACCTCCGTAATGGAAGGAATAGCTCCAGTACTTGAGAGGCAGCTACTAGTTCCGGGACAGCATGAGGTGGTGGAGGTCATTCTGTCTTATATTCACATGGTGTGTTATATTCTAATTTTTTTTTTTTTTTTTTTTTTTTTTTTTTTTGCGGTACGCGGGCCTCTCACTGTTGTGGCCTCTCCCGCTGCGGAGCACAGGCTCCGGACGCGCAGGCTCAGCGGCCATGGCTCACGGGCCCAGCCGCTCCGCGGCATGTGGGATCTTCCCGGACCGGGGCACGAACCCGCGTCCCTTGCATCGGCAGGCGGACTCTCAACCACTGCGCCACCAGGGAAGCCCCACATTCTAATTTTGATGAAGTCTAATTTGTGACGTTTTTCTTTCTCTGTATTGTGCAGTTGGCGCCACATGTGAGAACTCTTTTGCCTATAACTCCAGGTCATGAAGATTTTCTCCTGTTTTCTTCTAAAATTTTATAGTTTTACGTTTAGATCTATGATCCATTTTGAGTTAATTTGTGCGCAAGGTGTGAATTTTAGGTCTCCCCTTTTTTTGCATACGAATGTCCAATTATTCCAGCACCAAGTGTTGAAAAGACCATCCTCTTCCAAGATATTACTTTTGCCCCCTTGGGTTTTTGTCTGTTTCTGGGTTCTCTGTTCTGTCTCATTGACTGATGATGTCTGCCTGTTTGCTTACATCACATTTTCTTTATAACTGTGGTTTTATAATGTCTTAAATTTGGGTAGGGACTTCCCTGGTGGCGCAGTGGTTAAGAATCCGCCTGCCATTGCAGGGGACACGGGTTCTAGCCGTGGGCGGGGAAGATCCCACATGCCGCGGAGCAACTAAGCCCGTGCACCACAACCACTGAGCCTGCGCTCTAGAGCCCGCGAGCCACAACTACTGAGCCCGTGTGCCACAACTACTGAAGCCCACGCACTTAGAGCCCGTGCTCTGCAACAAGAAGGCACCACAATGAGAAGCCCTCACACCGCAATGAAGAGCAGCCCCCGCTCGCCGCAACTACAGAAAGCCCACGCGCTGCAACGAAGACCCAACGCAGCCAAATAAATAAATAAATTTTTAAAAAACTGAATAATCTATTTAAAAAAAAATAAAGTTGGGTAGAATGATTTTAAGTCCTACCACTTTATTCTTCTTTTTCAAAATTGTTTTGGCTATTCCGATTCCTTTGCCGGTCCATGTAAATTTTACAAACATCTTGTCTCTATACAATCTTTCCTTGTTTTTATAGATCTGGAGTGTTTCCAACACACCAAGCAATTCTCCAGTCCCCAGAGGACACCAACAGAGTGTCCTACAACTTTAGCTCAGTTCTGACATTATTCACCGGAAGATACCATCAGATCCCACAGCGTAAGGGTTCAGTCCCACCCCGCCATCCCCACCACCCCCCCTTTAGACACCAATTGCAAGTCCATGTCATCACATGTACTTCTGACCATCCAGCTATGAATCCGAGGTTCCCATGACTCCCTTTTTGGGTTTGATTAATTGGCTAAAGCACTTCACAGAACTCAGGAAAAGTTTACTTAGTAGAATACTGGTTTATTACAAAAGACATTAGGAAGGATACAAATGAACCACTAGGTGAAGAAGTACATAGGGTGAAGCCCCGAAGGGTGCCAAGCTCCGGAGCTTCTGTCCCTGTGGATCTGGGGTGCACCATCCTCCTGGCACGCGAAGGCACCACTCCAGAAGCTCATCAAGTCTGTCGTTCAAGAGTTTTTCTGCAGCTCGTCTCCAGCTCTGCTCCCCAGTGGTAGATGGAGCTGAAAGCTGCAACCTTCTATCCGCTTGGTCTTCCTGGTGACCAGCCCCACCCACAGGCTATGTAGGGATCCCACCCTAGGTCACCTCATCAGCACAAACTCAGTTGTGTTCCAAAGGACTTGTTATGAATCACAAAAGATACTCCTATCACTTAGGAAATTAAACGTGTTTCAGGAGCTCTGTGTCTAGAACAGAAGAAAAAGACCAAATATAGTTCTTATTATACCACTAGGTATAGACTTGTGATACCCCAACTCTCTTTGTTCTAGGTAGGACTTTGGCACCAGACTTTGAGGAGGTTCTAAGGGTGGGAGAAATGCTAAATTTATAGAAAAACTCAAAACCAGACATTCGCCTGCTTCCCGGGAGAACAGATTGTATTCTACCTGAGGGACACAAAGAATGCAAATTTGCTTTCTTTTCTCACTGAGTTGGTAAGTGGTTACAAAAAGATTCACTGAATGCTCCCCTCTAGGCTGCAAGCCCAAGTCTATTCACTCTTTGGCAGCAGAATGATCACAGCACTTCTGACTTCACCTGCTCGATATTACTTATCCATTGGAAACATGTTTTTCATCAAGGTCAAATAACTAAGGTGGAGTGGGAATCTGTGTGGTCTTCTGTGATTGTCAGGTCTGAATATACTGCCCTCCAATTCTCTGGTTTCTAGAATAGACAAGGCTGCAGCTCAACACGGAAGCTAAGAGCAGAGTTGAAGTGGGAGTAGGTCCCACCTGCTCCACTGGTCCCTCTGGAGTCCAGAGTCGGGACCACGCTCTCCCCATGGCCTCCTTCCTGGGACTGGAGGCCTCGCTGTCCTTCAGCCCCTCCACTCCCAGGTCCTCTGCTTTTGCTGCTAGACCTGGGGCCCATGTTGCTCCCCTGTAAACTCTCCACTTTGCTATCGGACCTGCCCGTCTCGTGGAATTGTGGTGAGGTTCAAATGATCAAGCACAGAAAACATCTGGAAAGCTACAGCCCACACTGGCTTCTGTAGGGAATGAAAGGGGGAAGAGGGATCAGGGACACGCCTCATCTTCAAGCGACTCTGATCTTCTTTCTAATTTTTTTAAACAATTATGAATTCCTTTGTGATTAAAAAAAGAGTTTAGAAATGTTTACAGTGACTAACTATGTTACTGTAATAATGTATTTTGTGGGCTTCAAAAAGTTTCCAGCCTTGTTAAGCTGCCAGCTACTCTTCTGTGCCTGTGTGTGGGTCGGTCGGCCCGGCCGCGGATGCCCGTGAGATCAGCTGGGGTGGAACCTGGGTTCCAGGGGAGGCGGGGGATAGAGGTGCGGCTCCATGTGGCTGTGAGGATCCCTCCCTCCCTCTGAGCTCCCAGGTCTGGGACATGTGCTTCTCCCTGGCTGTCTGGCCACCCCAGCTTGCAGGCAGGAGCCGTGGTGCCAGAGAGAAGGACGATACAGAGCAGAATGGAGTCAGTACAGAACACATTTTAAAAAAATCAATCACCGGGGCACCAGCCCACCGGAGTAAGGGAGCTGCGCGCCAAGGCCATCGTCCCAAGAAGCCAGCTTGCAACTGCGGTTCCGGGCATACTGATGGCTCAGCAGACACTGGGGCCAGCCTTGGCCAACTGTATTCCGTGCCCAAGGGCACAGGCAGGGGCTGGCACACCTTCACCAGGCAGTGAGGAAGAATGGAGCCGTGTGCATTTGTACTTGTTTATTTGCTGTTTGAAGCTCCTCGCACGTGGGTGTGGGTGTGAATTTCCCCATGTGGCTGGAGTCCGCCCAGGACAAAGTACTACCTTGCTCACAGCCCCTCCCAGGTCTGGGAAAGTGGCTGGGGGCACGGTCCATGGAGAACCCCGGAGCCCACAGGAGCAAGAAAGGGACCTGATAGGAGACTACTGCTGTTCCTAACAGGGGCAGTCCCTACCCACCGTCACTCTGCCCATGAAAGGAGGGCAGGTCCCCAGGATGACTCCGAAGAAGTGGGAGAGAGGCAGGGTTGGCAGGGAGCCCAGGCGCCTCCAGCGAGCTGAGTACACCAGGTCACACTGAGCTCAAGTAACGGTGGCTCTCACTCCTCCGGAATTTACCTCCTGCCCCTCAGGCTCCGCAGTCATTTGGGGGCACGGGGGCCGGAAATTCTTCACGTGCTGGGAACAAGTTCTATCCATTCCTCCTGGGCTGCCCAGGACCTGGTGGACAGAGGGAACCAGTGGTTCTCTGCTGGGGACTGCGGCTGCCCAGTGACCAATGGCTCAGGGCAGGAGTAAAAAACAACCCAGGTCCTGAGTCAGCACCACTTAAGACCTCAGCCTGCTCTCATTCTGAACAAGTCCAGCCCATCAGGTTGGGAGAAACACCCAAACATCCCCTCCAACAGACTGTCACTTACTCGAAACACAAATCTCCCCTATCAGCTCAAACAGAAATCATCATGCAGCGGGCAGCTTGAGGGCTTCCCTAATTCAGGAGCCAACAGTTTGTTTTTTATGGTTTTTTATAAATTTATTCATTTAATTTTATTTTTTTGGCTGCATTGTTCTTCGTTGCTGCACGTGGGCTTTTCTCTGGTTGCGGAGAGCGGGGGGCCACTCTTCGTTGTGGTGCACAGGCTTCTCACTGCAGTGGCTTCTCTTGTTGCGGAGCACAGGCCCTAGGCACACAGGGTTCAGCAGTTGTGGCACATGGGCTCAGTAGTTGTGGCACACAGACTCAGCAGTTGTGGCTCGCGGGCTCTAGAGTGCAGGCTCAATAGTTGTGGCACTTGGGCTTAGTTGTTCCGTGGCATGTGGGATCTTCCCCGACCAGGGCTCAAACCCGTGTCCTGCATTGGCAGGCGGATTCCTAACCACTGTGCCACCAGGGAAGCCCGCCAACAGTTTTTGTAAAGGGCCAGAGAACAAAGATTTTTGACTTTGTGGCCACGTGGTCTCTGTCACAACTACTCAACTCTGCCATTGCGGCATGAACACAGACAGACAATACATCAGCAAATGGCTGTGGCCGTGTTCCAATAAAACTTTAATTATAAAAACGGGCCAAGGGCAGGATTTGGCCTGTGGAGTATAGTTTGCTGACCCCTGCTGTAATTCACCAGACCCCTGCTCGGGCAGGTCTGAGCAGCCTTTAAGACTGGCATCCTCCCTAAACTCTGGACCTGCAGTATTCCCCGAGAGCCCGGATGTCCATCACTGCAAAGAGGAGAGTTTGTACGGGGAGAGAGGAAGCAGATGTTTGCTGAGCTGAGCCCTCCACCGCGACCCCAGAAATCACTTCACCTTTGCCCAATTTAATTAAACCTGATCAGATACCTCCCCAGTGAACAAGTGTTTGTCGCTTGTCACAAAAATCACCAAGGTAGGCCCCTTACTTACAGGGATGAACAAGGAGTGACCCTTCTGCAGGAGGTATGTGAGTACAGAGAAAAAGCTGGAAGCCTGAGGAGGGACCATGGGGCTTCAGATCAGGCTGCTGTGGGAAAAAATGGGTTCAAGTCTCAGAGCTGCTGTCACTTACTAACCAAATGACCTTGGGCAAGTTACTTAATCTCTCTAAGCTTTATACTTTCCTTGATTTATAAAATGGAGATAAAAACAGTCCTTGGTTCCTGGAGCCCTGAGGTTTAGATCAGATAATACATGCAAAGCATTTAACACCTAACATTTGGGGGGCAGGGCCGTACCTGCAGCTATGGCTGTTAACTTACTCAGTGGGCATCTTCCATGTGTCAGACTTGTACTAGGAACTGCTAAGTTAAATCTTATTTAATGCTTATGGCAACCCTATGAGGTAGCTCTTATTATCTCTATGTTACAGGTAAGGAAACTGAGTCTCAGAGAAGTAATAATTTGCCCCAGGGCATACAGCGTTAGTTATAGTCAAAAGGGAAGTGTGAAAAAAGAATCTGAAAAAAAAATAGCTATATATGTATATATAACTGAATCACTTTGCTGTATACCTGAAACGAACACAACACTTGTTGAAGAAAAACAAATAAAGGTTTTTTTTTAAAAGAATCTGAAAAAAAAAAAGCTATATATGTATATATAACTGAATCACTTTGCTGTATACCTGAAACGAACACAACACTAGTTGAAGAAAAACAAATAAAGGTTTTTTTTTAAAAGGGAAGCATGATATACAAGAAGACATGTACTAGAAGAAACGGATGGGAGTGGGCAAGGGAGCTGCAGGACGTGTGCAGGCAGTGGGCAGGGAAGCAGCTCCACTGGAATAACTGCGTTTTCACTTTCTGGGGAGGAAGAGGGAGTTGCCTCTGAGCCCGTCTCTTGTACACCTGCCAGTCTTTCCCAGGAAAGGACAGATTCTTTGGGGGTTGTTGGGTGTATATCCCAGTGCCCCCGTGTACTGGGTTGGATGGTGTCTCTCAAAAATTCACATCCACTCACCTGGAAACCCAGGTCATGACCTTATTTGGAAATAGGGTTTTTACAGACAAAATCAAAGTCAGGATTGACATGGGATCAGACTGGATTAAGATGGGCCCTAAATCAAATGAGAGTGTCCTTGTAAGAACCAGAAAAGGAAACATGGCAGGCGACTTAGGGACCATGGTGATGTGGAGATGGAGGCAGAGACTGGAGTGATGTGCCTACAAGCCAAGGATTGCCGGCAGCCTCCAGAAGCTGGGAGAGGCTGGAAGGATCCTTCTCTAGAGGCTTCAGAAAGAGTGTGGCTCTGACGACACCTGGATTTCAGACTTCTGGCCTCCAGAGCTGTGAGAGATTAAATTTCCGTTCTTTGAAGGCTCCCAGTTTGTGAGAATTTGTTACAGCAGTGCAGGAAATTAACACACCATGTGTGAACTTTTGAGGGTAGTTCCTGGTGTCCAGGTGCCCGGCACACTCTGAGATCCACAATGATGTTAGTAGGATAAGAGAAGGGACAGGGAAAGGACGCAGGAAGGGGGAAATCCACCGGCGGGCCAGGGTGGGTTTGGAAAGCCAGGGAGTATAATGCAAGTTTAAGGTAAACCACGGCTAGGAGCCAGGAATAGGGGTGAAGTCAGGAAATAAATGGGAGGTGAGGCTGGCTGAGCAAGGATCCATCTCCTCTCTGCCTGAGAACTGCAAATAAATGGGGTTGGTGACAAGTTCTTTATTAAAGAAAGATGGCGCATTCAATGAATGCATTGTTTGGTCGGCTTCCCTCTTCCACTTCAAGCTGCCCTCACCACCCCCACATCAGGGCCTGTGCCTGCACAGCTGTCCAGCAGACAATCTGAAACCACTCCCACGAAGCCATTCAACTTCTAGGTCAGAGCTGTGGTCAGGATGTGGGAGTAAAACCAGGCTAGATGGTGGCCACGTATTGGCCTCTATGTTGTGACTCTGATCTTGGTGCCCCAGGCCCTGTGCTCTACCAGGATTCCCGTTGTCCAGGGCAAGCCAGCAGCACCTAGGTGACAAGGGAGGGGACTAAGGTTTCCCAGTAGCTTTTCGATTGAGAGGTTTCTTCCTGTCCCCACACTCCACCAAAGGCTGTTGTCATACCAAGAGCCCTTCTAAGCTGGACAGCTCAGGAGCCTGAGTAGTGGGACTGTCCCTTAATCTGAGTGGTAGCTTGTCTCAAAGATGGTGACCAGGGACTTCCCTGGTGGCAGAGTGGTTAAGAATCCGCCTGCCAACGCAGGGGACACATGTTCAAGCCCTGGTCCGGGAAGATCCCACATGCCACAGAGCAACTGAGCCCATGCACCACAACTACTGAGCCTGCGCTCTAGAGCCCTCAAGCCACAGCTACTGAGCCTGCGTGTCACAACAATTGAAGCCCACGAGCCTAGAGCGCATGCTCCACAGCAAGAGAAGCTACCGCATTGAGAAGCCTGTGCACCACAACAAAGAGTAGCCCCCGCTAGATGCAACTAGAGAAATCCCGCGTGCAGCAACAAAGACTCAATGTAGCCAAAACTAAATTAATTAATTAACTAAAAAAAAAGATGGTGGCCGTGAATTCCTGCCCTCCTATGTTCATACCACTGCCCCATTGGGAGGTAGAGTCCATTTCTCCACTCCCTTGTAGCCACACTGCCTTGTGACTGCTTTGACCAAGAGAATATGGCAGAAGGGATGCTGAGCCATATCCACACCCAGCTCTTGAGAGGACTGGCCATTTCTACCTGCTCCTGGAGTTGTGAGCTGCCACTTAAGAAGCCAGGGACAGGAGATCGGTTCAAGACGGCGGAGTAGAAGGACGTGCGCTCACTCCCTCTTGCAAGAGCACCGGAATCACAACTAACTGCTGAACAATCATCAAAAGGAAGACACTGGAACTCACCAAAAAAGATACCCCACATCCAAAGACAAAGGAGAAGTCACAGTGAGACGGTAGGAGGGGCACAATCACAATAAAATCAAATCCCATAACGGCTGGATGGGTGACTCACAAACTGGAGGACACTTATACCACAGAAGTCCACCCACTGGAGTGAAGGTTCTGAGCCCCACGTAAGGCTTCCCAATCTGGGGGTCTGGCAACGGGAGGAGGAATTCCTAGAAAATCAGACTTTGAAGGCCAGTGGGATTTGATTGCAGGACTTCAAAAGGACTGGGGGAAACAGAGACTCCACTCTTGGAGGGCACACACAAAGTAGTGTGCACATCGGGACCCAGGGGAAGCAGCAGTGACCCCATAGAGGACTGAACCAGACCTACCTGCTAGTGTTGGAGGGTCTCCTGTAGAGGCGGGGGGTGGCTGTGTCTCAGCATGAGGACAAGGACACTGGTAGCAGAAGTTCTGGGAAGTACTCCTTGGCATGAGCCCTCCCAGAGTGTGCCCTTAGCCTCACCAAAGAGCCGGGTAGGCTCCATGGCTGTGTCACCTCAGGCCAAACAACCAACAGAGAGGGAACCCAGCCCCACCCATCAGCAGACAAGTGGATTAAAGTTTTACTGAGCTCTGCCCACCAGAGCAACACCCAGCTCTACCCACCATCGGGAAGCTTGCACAGCCCTCTTAGATAGCCTCATCCACCAAAGGGCAGACAGCAGAAGCAAGAAGAACTACAATTCTGCAACCTGTGAAGGGAAAACCATATTCACTGAAAGACAGACAAAATGAAAAGGCAGAGGACTTTGTACTGGATGAAGGAACAAGATAAAACCCCAGAAAAACAACTAAATGAAGTGGAGATAGGCAACCTTCCAGAAAAAGAATTCAGAATAATGAGAGTGAAGATGATCCAGGACCTTGGAAAAAAAATGGAGGCAAAGATCGAGAAGATGCAAGAAATGTTTAACAAAGACCTAGAAGAATTAAAGAATAAACAAACAGAAATGAACAATACAATAACTGAAATGAAAACTACACTAGAAGGAATCAATAGCAGAATAACTGAGGCAGAAGAACGGATAAGTGACCTGGAAGACAGAATGGTGGAATTCATTGCTGCAGAACAGAATAAAGAAAAAAGAATGAAAAGAAATGAAGACAGCCTAAGAGACCTCTGGGACAACATTAAACGCAACAACATTCGCATTATAGGAGTCCCAGAAGGAGGAGAGAGAGAGAAAGGACCCGAGAAAATATGTGAAGAGATTATAGTCGAAAATTTCCCTAACATGGGAAAGGAAATAGCCACCCAAGTCCAGGAAGTGCAGAGAGTCCCAGGCAGGAGAAACCCAAGGAGAAACACGCCGAGACACATAGTAATCAAACTGGCAAAAATTAAAGACAAAGAAAAATTATTGAAAGCAGCAAGGGAAAAATGACAAATAACATACAAAGGAACTCCCATAAAGTTAACAGCTGATTTCTCAGCAGAAACTCTACAAGCCAGAAGGGAGTGGCATGATATACTTAAAGTGATGACAGGGAAGAACCTACAACCAAGATTACTCTACCTGGCAAGGATCTCATTCAGATACCACAGAGAAATCAAAACCTTTACAGACAGGCAAAAGCTAAGAGGATTCAGCACCACCAATAAAGCTCTACAACAAATGCTAAAGGAACTTCTCTAAGTGGGAAACACAAGAGAAGAAAAGGACCTACAAAAACAAACCCATAACAATTAAGAAAATGGTAATAAGAACATACATATCGATAATTACCTTAAACGTGATTAAATGCTCCAACCAAAAGATGCAGGCTTGCTGAATAGATACAAAAATAAGACCCATCTATATGCTGTCTACAAGAGACCCACTTCAGACCTAGGGACACATTCATACTGAAAGTGAGGGGATGGAAAAAGATAGTCCATGCAAATGGAAATCAAAAGAAACCTGGAGTAGCAATACTCATATCAGATAAAATAGACTTTAAAATAAAGAATGTTACAAGAGACAAGGAAGGACAGTACATAATGATCAGGGACCAATCCAAGAAGAAGATATAACAATTATAAATATATATGCACGCAACATAGGAGCACCTCAATAATAAGGCAACTGCTAACAGCTATAAAAGAGGAAATCGACAGTAACACAATAAAAGTGGGGAACTTAAAATAAAATAAAATAAGATTTAAAAAAAGACCCAATGCAGCCCAAAATAAATAAATAAAATTTTTTAAAAAAATAGTGGGGAAGTTTACCACCTCACTTACACCAATGGACAGATCATCCAAACAGAAAATTAATAAGGAAACACAAGCTTTAAATGACACAAGAGACCAGATAGATTTAATTGATATTTATAGGACATTCCATCCAAAAACAGCAGATTACACTTTCTTCTCAAGTGTGCACGGAACATTCTCCAGGATACAACACATCTTGGGTCACAAATCAAACCTCAGTAAATTTAAGAAAATTGAAATCATATCAAGCATCTTTTCTGACCACAACGCTATGAGATTAGAAATCAATTACAGGGAAAAAAACGTAAAAAACACAAACACATGGACGCTAAACAATACTTTACTAAATAACCAAGAGGTCACTGAAGAAATCAAAGAGGAAATAAAAAAATACCTAGAGACAAATGATAATGAAAACATGACGATCCAAAACCTATGGGATGCAGCAAAAGCAGTTCTAAGAGGGAAGTTTATAGCTATACAAGCCTACCTCAAGAAACAAGAAAAATCTCACATAAACAATCTAACCTTACACCTAAAGGAACTAGAGAAAGAAGAACAAACAAAACCCAAAGTTAGCAGAAGGAAAGAAATCATAAAGATCAGAGCAGAAATCAATGAAACAGAAACAAAGAAAACAATAGGAAAGATCAATAAAACTAAAAGCTGGTTCTTTGAGAAGATAAACAAAATTGATAAACCATTAACCAGACTCATCAAGAAAAAGAGGGAGGACTTCCCTGGTGGTGCAGTAGTTAAGAATCCGCCTGCCAATTCAGGGGACACAGGTTCAAGCCCTGGACTGGGAAGATCCCACATGCCGCAGAGCAACTAAGTCCATGTGCCACAACTACTGAGCCCACGTGCCGCAACTACTGAAGCCCGCGTGCCTAGAGCTGGTGCTCCACAACAAGAGAAGCCACTGCAATGAGAGCCTGCACACCGCAACGAAGAGTAGCTCCCACTCGCCGCAACTAGAGAAAGCCCTCACGCAGCAATGAAGACCCAACACAGCCAAAAATAAATAAATGAAAGAAAGAAAGAAAGGAAGGAAGGAAGGAAGGAAAGAAGGAAAGAAGAAAGAAAAAGAGGGTGAGGACTGAGCTCAATAAAAATAGAAATGAAAAAGGGGAAGTTACAACAGACACCACAGAAATGCAAAGCATCCTAAGAGACTACTACAAGCAACTCTATGCCAATAAAATGAACAACCTGGAAGAAATGGACAAATTCTTAGAAAGGTATAACCTCCAAGACTGAACCAGGAAGAAATAGAAAATATGAACAGACCAATCACAAGTAATGAAATTGAAACTGTGATTAAAAATCTTCCAACAAACAAAACTCCAGGACCAGATGGCTTCACAGGTGAATTCTATAAAACATTTAGGGAAGAGCTAACACCCATCCTTCTCAAACTCTTCCCAAAAATTGTAGCGGGAGGAACACTCCCAAACTCATTCTATGAGGCCACCATCACCCTGATACCAAAACCAGACAAAGATACTACAAAAAAAGAAAATTACAGACCAATGTCACTGATGAATACAGATGCAAAAATCCTCAACAAAATACTAGGAAACAGAATCAACAACACATTAAAAAGATCATACACCATGATCAAGTGGGATTTATCCCAGGGATGAAAGGATTCTTCAATATACACAAATCAATCAATGTGATACACCATATTAACAAACTGAAGAATAAAAACCATATGATCATCTCAATAGATGCAGAAAAAGCTTTTGACAAAATTCAACATCCATTTATGATAAAAACTGTCCAGAAAGTAGGCATAGAGGGAACCTGCCTCAACATAATAAAGGCCATATATGACAAACCCACAGGAAACATTATTCTCAATGGTGAAAAACTGAAAGCATTTCTTCTAAGATCAGGAACAAGACAAGGATGTCCACTCTCATCACTATTATTCAACATAGTTTTGGAAGTCCTAGCCACGGCAATCAGAGAAGAAAAAGAAATAAAAGGAATACAAACTGGAAAAGGAGAAGTAAAACCGTCACTGTTTGCAGATGACATGATACTATACATAGAGAATCCTAAAGATGCCACCAGAAAACTACTAGAGCTAATCAATGAATTTGGTAAAGTTGCAGGATACAAAATTAATGCACAGAAATCTCTTGCATTCCTCTACACTAATGGTGAAAAATCTGAAAGAGAAATTAAGGAAACACTCTCACTTACCATTGCAACAAAAAGAATAAAATACCTAGGAATAAACCTACCTAGGGAGACAAAAGACCTGCATGTCATAAACTATAAGACACTGTTGAATGAAATTAAAGATGATACAAACAGATGGAGAGACATACCATGTTCTTGGATTGGAAGAATCAATATTGTGAAAATGACTATACTACCCAAAGCAATCTACAGATTCAATGCAATCCCTATCAAATTACCAACGGCATTTTTTACAGAACTAGAACAAAAAATCTTAAAATTTGTATGGAGACACAAAAGGCCCCGAAGAGCCAAAGCAGTATTGAGGGGAAAAAACGGAGCTGGAGGAATCAGACTCCCTGACTTCAGACTATACTACAAAGCTACAGTAATCAAGAAAATATGGTAATGAAACAAAAACAGAAACATAGATCAATGGAACAGGATAGAAAGCCCAGAGATAAACCCACACACCTATGGTCAACTAATCTATGACAAAGGAGGCAAGGATATACAATGGAGAAAAGACAGTCTCTTCAATAAGTGGTGCTGGGAAAACTGGACAGGTACATGTAAAAGAATGAAATTAGAACACTCCCTAACACCATACACAAAAATAAACTCAAAATGGATTAGAGACATAAATGTAAGACTGGACACTATAAAACTCTTAGAGGAAAACATGGGAAGAACACTCTTTGACATAAACCACAGAAAGATCTTTTTTGATCCACCTCCTAGAGTAATGGAAATAAAAACAAAAATAAACAAATGGGACCTAATGAAACTTAAAAGATTTTGCAAAGCTTTTAGGCAGAAGACCTAAATAGACATTTCTTCAAAGAGGACATACAGATGGCCAAGAAGCACATGAAAAGCTGCTCAACATCACTAACTATTAAAGAAATGCAAATCAAAACTACAATGAGGTATCACCTCACACCAGTTAGAATGGGCATCATCAGAAAATCTACAAACAACAAATGCTGGAGAGGGTGTGGAGAAAAAGGAACCCTCTTGCACTGTTGGTGAGAATGTAAACTGATACAACCATTATGGAGAACAGTATGGAGGTTCATTAAAAAACTAATAATAGAATGACCCAACAATCCCACTACTGGACATATACCCAGAGGAAGCCATAATTCAAAAAGACATATGCACCCCAATGTTCATTGCAGCACTATTTACAACAGCCACGTCATGGAAGCAACACAAATGCCCATCAACAGATGAATGGATAAAGAAGATGTGGTACATATATACAATGCAATATTACTCAGCCATAAAAAGGAACAAAACTGGGTCATTTGTAGAGATGTGGATGGATCTAGAGACTGTCATACAGAGTGAAGTAAGTCAGAAAGAGAAAAACAAATATCGTATATTAATGCATATGTGTGGAACCTAGAAAAATGGTACAGATGAACCGGTTTGCAAGGCAGAAATAGAGACACAGATGTAGAGAACAAATGCATGGACACCAAGGGGGGAAAGTGGCGGGGGGTGGTGGTGGTGGTGGGATGAATTGGGAGATTGGGATTGACATATATACACTAATATGTATAAAATGGATAACTAATGAGAACCTGCTATATAAAAAATAAATTAAATAAAATTCAAAAATTGAAAAAGGAAAAGAAGCCAGGGACATTAAGAATCTGCCTGCCAATGCAGGGGACATGGGTTCGATTCCTGGTCCAGGAAGATCCCACATGCCACGGAGCAACTAAGCCCGTGTGCCACAACTACTGAAGCCTGCACACCTAGAGCCCACATGCCACAACAAGAGAAGCCATCGCAATGAGAAGCCCATACACTGCAGCGAAGTGTAGCCCCTGCTCGCCTCAACTAGAGAAAGCCCGCTCGCAGCAACGAAGACCCAACACAGTCAAAAATTAATTAATTAATTAATTAAAAAAAAAAAAAAAGGAAGCCAGGGACATACCACTGGACAGAGAGGCCACGTGGGGGAACCCTGAGCTTCCACCTCGGACATCCAGCCCAGTTGGGCCTTCAGATGACCACAGCCCCAGGTGCTCCCTGATACAGCTGCACAGAGGCCCCACTCCCATGATCGAGGAAGAATGGGCCAACTGAACCCCATCAACCCACACAACCATGAGAGATAAAAATATTGTTTTAAGCCTCTACATTTGGGGGTAGTTTTTTTTGTTTGTTTGTTTTTTGCAGTACGTGGGCCTCTCACCGTTGCCCGTCGCGGAGCACAGGCTCCGGACGCGCAGGCTCAGCGGCCATGGTTCACGGGCCCAGCCGCTCCGCAGCATGTGGGATCTTCCCAGACCAGGGCACGAACTGGCGTCCCCTGCATCGACAGGCGGACTCTCAACCACTGCGCCACCAGGGAAGCCTGGGGGGTAGTTTGTTTACGCAGCTCTCAGAGGTAGGAATACTCTGAAAGAGTTACCCCAGTCTTATTCACTGGCTACTTTGGGGCAACTGAACCCCCCACCCCCACCCCATACTCCAAGTCCATGATCCCTCACTGATGACTTGGCCCAGTGGTCTCCCTGGTAACCGGCCCTGGTTACGAGGCTGAGTTGTTGGCTGGTGTTGCTCCTCCTAGGATTGGTAGAGGAAACCTTTACATTAAAATCAACGAGTAGGGCTTCCCTGGTGGCGCAGTGGTTGAAAGTCCGTCTGCCGATGCATGGGACGCGGGTTCGTGCCCCGGTCCGAGAAGATCCCACATGCCGCGGAACGGCTGGGCCCGTGAGCCATGGCCGCTGAGCCTGCGCGTCCAGAGCCTGTGCTCCGCAGCGGGAGAGACCACAACAGTGAGAGGCCCGCGTACCGCAAAAAAAAAAAAAAAATCAACAAATATTTGTAAAGCAACTGGGAGGTCTGTGGCGCTCTGAGGATCTCAAAGAGACATACAACACTTTTTGTTTGAAGAGCATTAAATAGCTTAGCAAGCATGCTAACTTACTGAACATCATCTTCCCCGTGACAACCATGAAAGCGCAAGGCAGACATCATTCCTTTTGTTCCTGAACAGGAAGGTACACAAGACCACACAAATAGAAGCAGCGGAGCCAGGGCTGAGAGCCAAGTCACCTGGCTACCTGTCCACAGCCCTCCTTTGCGCTGTACCATGATTGTCCCCAAACCATCCAGATAGCAGTCTGGGGCTCGGTCAGGCCCTTTTCCCAGGTCAGAGGAACAGAAAACTGGGGGAGAGAAAGTGACCACAGGTGCAACATAGGTGTTATAATTATGGGCCCTAAACTTACTTTCCTGGGTTCTGCCCTTAGTTGTAATAACTTGGCAGTTACTTACCTTGCTGAGCCTGTCTCTGCCCCTATAAAGGGAGATGCACTTCTGCAGAGAGCTGCTGTGAACCCAGCGGGAGGGCGGGCTTTTGCGACTGTCTTCAAGGACAGAGCACGTGGAAGTGGCCCTTGGCGATTCTGGAAGCTAGGTCAGCAAATGCAAGCTCTCCGCCTTGCTCTGCATGAGGAGTGTGACCTCCCCTGGCAGCCATGCTGTGAGGAAGCCCAAATCAGCCCACATGGGGAGAACCGCCCAGCCAAGCCTTTCCCGAATTCCTAACCCAAAGAAACCATGAAAGATAAGAAGATGGCGGCTGTTGCTTGAAGTCACTACGTTTGGGGGTTATTTGCTGCACAGCAATAGATAACTGGAAGAGACTGGGTTGGTGGGGGGGCAGTTAGTGGGTTGAATGGTGTCTCTACGTCCCCTTCTCCCCAGTCAAAAAAAAAACAACAAACAAACAAGAAAAGATACATTCCCCTGGAACCTCAGAATGTGACCCTATTTGGAATAAGGGTCTTTGCAGATATAATTAAGATAAAGATCTTCAGGGAGTTCCCTGGTGGTCTACTGGTTAGGATTCAACGCTTTCACTGCCGTGGCCTGGGTTCAGTCGCTGGTTGGGGAACTGAGATCCCGCAAGCCCCACGGCACAGCCAAGAAAAAGACGAAGATCTTGAAATGAGATCATCCTGGATTGGGATGGGCCCTACATCCAGTGACAAGTGTCCTTATAAGAGACAGAAAAGAAGACACAGAGACACAGGTGCTGTGAAGCCAGAGCAGAGATTGGAATGAGGCTGCCACCAGCCAAGGCATGCCTGGAGTCACCAGAGCTATAAAAGGCAAGGAAAGAAAGAAAAATAAACTTTAAAAAAGGCAAGGAAGGGGGCTTCCCTGGTGGCGCAGTGGTTGCGAGTCCGCCTGCTGATGCAGGGGACACGGGTTCGTGCCCCGATCCGGGAAGATCCCACATGCCGCGGAGCGGCTGGGCCCGTGAGCCATGGCCGCTGAGCCTGCGCGTCCGGAGCCTGTGCTCCACAACAGGAGAGGCCACAACAGTGAGAGGCCCGCGTACCGCAAAAAAAAAAAAAAAAAGACAAGGAAGGATCCTCTCCCTAGAGCCTTCAAAGGGAGCATGGCCTTGCTGACACCTTGATTTTGGACTTCGAACCTCCAGAACTGTGAGATGATACATTTCTGTTGTTTGAAGCCGCCCACTTTGTGGTACGGCTTCCCTGGCAAACTCATACAGCATGTTTACATCTATTCTTTGATTTGCTCCTCCCAACTGCATGTTACTATCTGTGATGGTCAGCCTGCATGATGGCCCCAGCGGTCCCACCTCCTGGCATTCACTTCTCTGTGTGGTTCTTTTCCACACTGAATAGGGCTGACCTGTGTCACTAAGCAGATAGGGTAGGGGGTCCCTGGAGAAAGAGAACCAGGCATGGCTTTCTTGACAGAAGAGAAGCCATTTAGAAAAAAATTGCTTTTAATTAATTAATTTTTATTTTTGGCTGCGTTGGGTCTTTGTTGCTGTGCACAGGCTTTCTCTAAGTTGCGGTGAGCAGGGGCTACTCTTCGTTGCTGTGTGTGGGCTTCTCATCACGGTGGCTTCTCTTGTTGCGGAGCACGGGCTCTAGGCACGCGGGCTTCAGTAGTTGTGGCACACGGGCTCAGTAGTTGTGGTACACGGGCTTAGCTGCTCCGCAGCGTGTGGGATATTCCCAGACCAGGGCTCGAACCCGTGAGTCCTGCATTGGTAGGCGGATTCCTAACCACTGCACCACCAAGGAAGTCCGAGAAGCCATTTTTGGTCAAAGCCATTTCGTGATCTAAGCCTGGCCACAGTGCTTGCCCTTGAACAGGTCACAGTAATTAATGGTCTTAAGGGAACAAAAGAATGCAGAGACAAAGAACTGTTATCAGGCAAGAGAATTAACAATAGTAAAGATAATATATCAGTTGTAAAGACTGCCAGTTCTGTTTCAATGGTAAAGATTAGCCTGAGGTGCTCAACCACCAAATCAATGGCACCTAAGGGGTGACGATGACCTTTCGTGACTTCTATCCACTAAAGCTTGGACTCTGTCCGCTGCCCAAGCCCTTCATGAAAATGCATGTACCCTTAGCTTAAACCTTCCATAAATTTGCTGCTCAGAGAGACACTGTTTTGGGAAAGATCCTTGGTGTTCTCTTTACTTGCTGCAGGTAATAAGTCCTTTCTTCTCCTGATCTTTGGCTTGGCCGTGTCTTTCGGCTTGAACCTCCACCAAGAGGCGAACCCGGTTTTTGGGTAACATAACCAATAAGATCTCGTGCCAATAGCAGTGCGTGCCTTCCATGATCCAGTCACTATGTTCAGTTTCTGCCTTGCCCTCTCTCGGAACACTTGCACTGGGATCTTTTGTTGAGGCGCGTGGGCTTCTCTAGCTGTGGCGCGTGGGCTTAGTACCCCAACCAGGGATCAAACCTGGGTTCCCTGCATCGGAAGGCGGATTCTTAACCACTGGACCGCCAGGGAAGTCTCCCAGCAGACATGTTGGCTGCAGCCTCATGAGACACTTCAAACCGGACCTCCCAGATAATCCACTCCCTGATTCCTGACTCCCAGAAACTGTGTCCTAATAAATGTTTATTGCTTTTGTGCCAATAAATTTCACGGTAATTTGTTACGGAGCACTAGGTAGCAAATATGTGTTTTCCTATCTCAACCGAGGCAGTGTGCATGGTAAGTTAAGAGTATAAGTTCCGAAAAAACAAAAAAGAGAACAAGTTCTGGAGTCAGCTATCACTTACTAGTTATTGACTCTGAACAAGTTACTTTGGCTTCTTTGAGTTTCCTCATTTTATAAGCATGTAGAACAATTGTATCCACTTTAGAGACTGTTGGGAGGATCAAAGGAGTTAATGCATAACTTATAACAGTCCCTGGCACATAGTAAACATTAGCTATTGTTATTATATGGGTGAGAAAAGAGCTGCTCGGCGGCTGGGCTGAGTCCTGGACCCAGGTCTCCTGACTTCCTGCCCAGTGCTCATAGCTTAACTGAATGCCTGGGGATAGATGCCCCGTGAGTCTATAATTTCTATCATTCTCTCCCCCTGCAGCTGGCCGTTTTAGCTGCAAAGCCCTGTCAACAGCTGGCTGCACACATTGTGCTGGTCGTGGGGAGACAGCCAGTAGGAGTCAGACTGTGATCCAGCCCCCGGAGAGAACGCCTCAGCCTTTGCAGGAGGCGTGTTAAAAAAGCATGCAAGAAGGATCCCTGGTGGTCCGGTGGTTAAGGCTCCACGCTTCCAATGCAGGGGGCACGGGTTCAATCCCTGGTCGGGAAACTAAGATCCCATGCGCCGCGCGACAAAAAAAATTAATTAATTAATTTTAAAAAAAGAAAGGCATGCAAGAGCAGGCAGCAGCAGGCTGGGCACCATCTCAGGGGGCTGTTCTGGATCACATTTCGTTGCCAGGGTGGGTCCAAGAACAGGAATGAGCCTTGGTTAGGAATGCCCAAGAGAATGGACAACCGGTTTGAAATGCAGTATTAGGGCGAAAGTGTTGTCAGGGGTAAATCTCTCTGCACGGCTGCTTTCGTTTAAGCAGATCAAAATGACCTTGGAGGGGCTTCCCTGGTGGCACAGTGGTTGAGAGTCCGCCTGCCAGTGCAGGGGATACGGGTTCGTGCCCCGGTCCGGGAGGATCCCACGTGCCGCGGAGCGGCTGGGCCCGTGAGCCATGGCCGCTGAGCCTGCGCGTCCGGAGCCTGTGCTCCGCAGCGGGAGAGGCCACAACAGTGAGAGGCCCGCGTACCGAAGGAAAAAAGAAAAAAAAATGACCTTGGACAAGCAGAGGCCAAGGAGCCTTAAGTCTGTGGCTCCTGCCCCACATCTGATAATAGGAAACAGTGAATGCCTGCAGTAAATGAGGCAATGGGGAAAAAAATCAGAAATAAGAAAAAGCAGCGGCAGGTGAAGTTTACCTTTGAATGAGCAGTGTCACCTATGAAAATTGGACGCAAAGAATTTCCAGGTGTGCTTGTAGCTTTCCAAAGACTCCTCGTGGCAAGTGTAGCCGTGTGGAAAATATCAAGTGAGGTTACTGGGTGTGGTTTTTCCAAAACTGTCACTGAAGCGTGGTAGAATACGCCGCCCCAAAATATGCCTCTTAGGCGCAAGGATTATCTTGAGAAACAACACACAGAGGAGAAACTCTAGAAGCAGAGCCGCAATTACCCTTTGGTAAGAGAAATTGACATTGATAGGGGGAATCTCCATTTGTAGTGGTGTCGCCCACTCTGTGCCAGGAAAAGAAGGGTGGCTTTAAATCCTGACAGTCTTATCAGTGGAGAAGGTGTTGACAGAAATCTTCATAACCTTACTCACTCTTGTTTATCACAATGCTTTTCCTTTCTCCCTTTTTTTTTTTTTTTTTTTATCTTTTGGCCATGGCACGTGGCAAGTGGGATCTTAGTTCTCCGATCAGGGACCGAACCCACGACCCCTGCCTTGGCAGCGTGGAGTCTTAACCACTGGACCACCAGGGAAGTCCCCAACACCTCTCTTTTGTCTTAAGCTGAAGATGGTATCTAAGTCTGAATTCTAAGCCACCTCTTTGAGTTACTCGCTTTTCCCCTGGTTATTCCCCATGTATACATGAGGTAAACATGTGAATAAACATGTTTGTTTTTCTCTTGTTAATGTATCTTTTGCTACAGAGTTCCCAGCAGAGAACTTAGAAGAGTAGAGGGAAAATTACTTGCCCATAACAGCACCCAAGGCCCTCACTTCATCTGACCTGCATTTTCTCTGGAGCTCTACCACGTCCACAAAGAGGAGTCTGGGTGAGAAGGGGCAAGAGCAGACATCAACGGAAAATAATTCAAGATAACTGCCTCTGACGTCCAGGGAGAGGAAACCTACAAGGGGTCAGCTCCTGAAAAATGTTTCTGAGGGCTGGTCTTTGAGGGCTGGCACACAACTTTCTTCTTGCGCTCTGGTCCCCCTTCCACCTCCGGGACCCTCATCTTCCAACAGACAAGAGTCTGGGGGCTTCAGATTATGGGTCTGCCCAATGCCTCTCACTGCAGCATTGCGCCCCTGAGGACTCCACATTCTAACGCACTCTCATTACTTCTCTCTCCATGAAAACCCCGCTGCCGGGAGTGTGTTCATTTAATCACGCTGCTCTCCAACCACTCACGCTCCGGTCAGCTACTGTTCCTCGGCCCCAGTTCTTTTCATCACTTTGTGTTCCTGGGAAGCGTCTGCTTGTCTTCAAGATAGATTTGTATTTCGGTGACTCTCAAATTCTATGAGACACAAGCATCGCTTGGAGAACTTGTTAAAATACAGAATCTGGGGCAGATTCAGAAAATCTATAGTCTTTTCTAAATTTTTATTTTATTTTATTTATTTGGCTGCCTTGGGTCTCAGTTGCGGCACACGGGCTCCAGAACGTGCGGGCTCAGTAGTTGCAGCGCAGGTTTAGTTGCCCCGCGGCATGTGGGATCTTCGTTCCCCGACCAGGGATTGAACCTGTGTCCCCTTCATTGGAAAGCAGATTCTTAACCACTGGACCGCCAGGGAAGTCCATTCATTTTTATTTTATATTGGAATATAGTTGATTAACAATCTTGTGTTAGTTTCAAGTGTACAGCAAAGTGATTCAGTTATACATATACATGTATCTATTCTTTTCCAAATTCTTTTCCCATTTAGGTTATTACAGAATATTGAGCAGAGTTCCCTGTGCTATAGAAAATCTATAGTCTTGATAATAAGCCCTAGGTTATGATGAGACTTGAACTCCGAGGAACCATGCCCTAACTGGGATGATTTCAGACCAGACTGGAAAATATTTGGCAGCCAAATAAATAAAGACAAAGGAAGAGAAGCCTAATAGTGACTTCCCGATCCTTAGTCATGCCTTCAACACAGTTGGGCCAAAGAGTGGATGTGCGAAGGAACAGAAAACTGCAAGGCTCTCATTTCCTGGAACGCATCCCTTGTGGGTCTGTTCTGTGCTTCCCACCCTGGCTCCACCCTTATGTTGAAGGAAGGGGGACCCCTTCCAGGGCCCGAGAGTGGGCTCTTGTCTAACACTTGGAAATGAATTGTCCGAGGAGACACACGTGCTGACAAAGCAAGAGACTTTTTTTTTAAATCTATTTTTTAAAATAAATTTATTTATTTTATTTATTTATTTTTGGCTGTGTTGGGTCTTCATTGCTGCGAGCGGGCTTTCTTTAGTTGCGGCGAGCGGGGGCTACTCTTTGTTGCAGTGTGTGGGCTTCTCATTGCGGTGGCTTCTCTTGCTGCGGAGCCTGGGCTCTAGGCGTGCGGGCTTCAGTAGTTGTGGCATGCGGGCTTCAGTAGTTGTGGCGTGCGGGCTTCCGTAGTTGTGGCATGCGGGCTCAGTAGTTGTGGCTCACGGGCTCTACAGCACAGGCTCCGTAGTTGCGGTGCACGCGCTTAATTGCTCCGTGTCATGTGGGATCTTCCCAGACCAGGGATCGAACCCATGTCCCCTACACTGGCAGGCAGATTCTTAACCCCTGCACCACCAGGGAAGCCCAAAGCAAGAGACTTTAATGGGAAAGGGCGCCCGGATGGAGAGCCAGCGGGGTAAGGGAACCCGGGAGAACTGCTCTGCCACGTGGCTCGCAGTCTCAGGTTTTATGGTGATGGGGTTAGTCTCCCAGTTGGCTGTGGCCAATCACTCTGACGCAGGGTCCTTCCTGGTGGCTCGCGCATGGCTCAGCCAAGATGAATTACAGCGAGAAGGATTCTGGGAGGTTGGTAGGACATATGCACTGGCGTCTGCTCTCTCCTTTTGACCTTTCCCAAATCCTTCCAGTTGGTGGTAGCTTGTTAGTTCCATGTTCCTTACCAGGACCTCCTGTTATAAGATAACTCATGCAAGTGATTACTATCTTGCCTGGTCAGGGCAGGTGGCTTCGGCCAGTGGTTTCCCCAACACGCTCATCCTCCAATGGCCCTCATTCCCCAAAAAGCAGGGAAGCTGCCCACCTGGCTGTGACGACACAGAATCCTTCACAGGCCATCCGCGCCAGTTGTTTTTCCACCTTCCTCTCCTCATAGGTGACGTGAACAATTCTTGGTTTGACCTTGGTTCTCAAGGGCAGTGTGCATCATTAATCATATTTGGCAGTGGGGAGAGGGGATTTTTACAAACAGCCACTTAGGCTTCTTCTTGGCTAGAGACTCAAATTCCATAGCCCAGAATGGAACCGAGAAATCTGCTTTTTAAACAAACACAACAACGGACCCTGAAGCTGTGCGCTGACGTTTGGGAAAGCCTAAGGACGAGCTTGTTTCCATTTTTGTGAGTTGCTTTCTCCCTACACAGACTGGCAGTGGAGGAAGACGAGCTTGGCACCGGAAGGTCCCAAATCACTGGTCCCTCCAGCCAAGGGTTCTCAGATCCGTGGTTTCATGTATGTAATCTCTGCAGCAATCAACAGGGGAAGAGGGGCAGGGATTATCACCTCATTTTACAGATGAGCAAGTTCTGTGCTCTTTGGACAACTCTGTTGCCCTTTCCAGCTCTAAAAGTCTATGATTTCATGGCAGGAGATCAAAACACCGGGCCTAAGCTTTACGTCCATCACTTGTGACCTTAGGTAGGCTCTCTTCCCAACTTGGCCTCCAGTTCCCACATGAGGATAATAAAACCAGGCATCATCTCAGGGGGCTTCTCTGAGGGCTCTCCCAAAACAGGTTAATCACGGGGGCTTAACTTTGTTGTAAATTGGGTTTGATTATGACCCTAGTCTTTTGTCACCCAAACTCAGTCTTCATACTTGATTGTTTGTACTGCAGAATCAGATCTTCCCATCTCAATTTAAGAAGGAAGGAAGGAAGGGAGGGAGGAAGGGAGGGAGGGAGGGAGGGAGGGAGGGAGGGAGGGAGAAGGCTCTCAGAGGAAATCCATCATTGGATTTAAATTTGAGGGACTGCACCAGAATGCCAGTGGATGGGTTAATGTGGCAGAGTGGGTATGAGGACAAACTATAAAACTAAAGGAAAATGACTACAGGTTGTGTGGTGTGAGTGACAGCAAGAATGAAGGCTGTTGTAGCCGAGGGCTGAAGTATAGATTGTTTATGGCCAGTCCCCACTTTAGCAAAACCACAACTGCTATTAAGACACTCAGATGCACCATCAGTGGTTCTGAACTTTGTATGATGATTTGAACTCTGCCTTATCATCGGAGGGAAAGCAAACAGCACGTCTACCAAAGGGGCTGAAATTTCAGCTGCTGCCAGGCGTCCCGGAGCTCCATCACAGTCCCAGAATAGCGCAGCTCGGTTCCCAGCAGCCTCGGGCTGCACCGCAGCAGCTGGGCTTCCGGCAATGGAGCTGGAGTCGAGCCTCAAGCAGCGGCCGGAACAGCTGGGACCGAACTCCACCCAGATGCCAGCTGGCTGGCACTGCCCTGCTGGAGGCGCCATGTCTGGTGAGTGCAGGCAGTTCTGGCTCTCCTGTGGCACCCTGACTCTCCCCCTGTCCCCTTGGGGTCCTGGCTGAGTTTGAGAGGACCCTCAGGGTGCCCCCAAATCCCAGGCGAAGGGGTGGGGGCAGAGACCGTGTCTTTTGAAGGCTTTGGGTCATCTAGGCTGGTGGCTGGCGAGGCTGATGAAGGGCAGAGCCGTCCTGAAGGTGGGCAGGCTGCGGTGTGCAGAGAGAGGACGTGACCACAGCGGGCTGGCGGCCACCAGGAGAACAGGGCTGAAGAAGGGAGAAAGGGCAGAGAGGGAGACATACAGCCCAGCCACAGGCCAGGCAGCTGCCCAGTGCAGCGCTGTCGTGAGGCTGGCTTCTGAAGGCGATGGGATTGTTGGGAGAAGGGAGAGGGGCTGAGAAGGAAGGCTGCAGACTAGACAGCTGGTCAGCTCTGTTTCCAAGGTCCTTCTCCTGTACTGGCCCATGCAGAGCCTTCATCTATTTATTCCCTTGCAATTTTTTTTTTTTTTTTTTTTTTGGCTGCGCTGCACGCCATGCGAGATCTTCCCCGACCAGGGATAGAAAGTGTGACCCCTGCACGGAAGTGCGGACCGCCAGGGAAGTCCCCCTGGCAAACACTGATCGAGGCCCTGTCACGGGCAAGGATAGACCAGGTACACATCTTTCCCTCAAAGAGCTTACACCCTGGTTGAAGACATGAGACATGTACATAAACAAACATTCGTAGAGCAGAAAATGAGCTACATAAGAGATACGAAAGCGCTTTGGGACATAGAACAGCGAAGTTAAAACCAGTCCAGCAGAGTTAAAACCAGTGGGTTCTAATCCAGGGCTAGTCCCTTAGCCTTTATGAACCTCAGTTTTTTGGGTTTTTTGGGGTTTTTTTTGTGGTGCGCGGGCCTCTCACTGTTGTGGCCTCTCCCACTGCGGAGCACAGGCTCCGGACGCGCAGGCTCAGCGGCCATGGCTCACGGGCCCAGCCGCTCCGCGGCATGTGGGATCTTCCCGGACCGGGGCACGAACCCACGTCCCCTGCATCAGCAGGCGGACTCTCAACCACTGTGCCACCAGGGAAGCCCAAACCTCAGTTTGAAATTGAACTCCTAGGGTTGTCAAGATCAAATATATATAAAAGACACGGAAAGTTGGACAGTGCTACACAGAGGTATAAACTATCATGGGTGTTGTTGCATTATTTGATCAGCCAGTGTTTGTGTGTCTCTGAGCTTCTTGGCCTGGGATTCTGGGAGGCGGGGATCTGAGTGTGGAGCTCAGGACAGCAGCCAGGCCAAGCCTAGACCCGGAACCCACCCCTTCCCCCTAGAAAAGGCTGACGGCATCCCTCAGGTCTTAGCCCATCATTCCACCCATTTTATTATAGGTACAGAGCAGTATCCTGGGGGCTGCAGGGAAGGCTAGGCATGAAATCTGCTCCTCACTGAGCCTATCATGGAATTACAGAGGCCAGATATCTATGTATAAAATATAATTAACTGTGCAAAGCGGCACAAGATTGGCAAATTCATGCTAGAGGGGAAGCTTTGGGAGGGCAGAGGGAGGAGTTGTATGGGGCGGGGTCACCAGCAAAGGCTTCTGGGAGAAGCAGAGGCTTTAAAAGGGGAACGGTTTAGAGAGGCCGGGAAGGGGCACCCTGGATTGAGAGTGGGGGACATTGTGAGTGAAGCCACAGGAAGGTCAGTCCGGTGGCCAGACCCAGAGCTGACCTCTCAGGCTGCAGTGGCCGTTTCCTGTGGGGAAGAGGAGGGAGAGGAGGTGGCCAGTCCAGGTTGAATGCAGGCTGCAGGGGCCTTAAATGCTGGGCAAGGGAGTTAGATCTTTTACTCAGAGGGAGTGGGAACCAGTGACGATCTTAGGAGCCGAGAATGCCAGGGGGAAGTCAGTGAATGTCCCGCAGCAGAGGGGGTTTGCAGGTGACTGGAGGTGTCAGGGAACGGAAGGAAGACTGCAGGCAGGGTGATTAGGTTGTGTGTGTGTAACCCCAGTGGGAGGGTGCGCCTGCCCTGAAATGTTCTCACAAGGGGGGCGTGGGGGGGTGTGAGGGGAGACTCTTCCTCAAGGAAGGGAAGGGGGACTAAACACTGCTGTGTACACATTTCTTTTCTGTTTTTGGAAGGGGCGGGTTGAGGGGCCTGAATCCCTGGACCCTGGTTCCTAGATTCACTCAGTCTATTGACGGAGGTTCTCCAGACCTGGGCAGCTCAGAACATGCAGCTCTCTCCTTCTAACAGGGAGCTGGTTAGTGGCCACTGAGCCATGGGCAGGGAAGGGGGGAGAGGGAGAGGCAGGTTTTGTGGTCACCATGGACGGGCTCAGCGTCAGGTGACATTCCGGCAGGTTCTGCCCTAGGCCCACTTCCGGGTACCCTCCCAGAGGGGTCATCCATGGGCAGCGGGTTGTGGCGAATGGGTGTTTATCTCACCTGCTCCCTGGCCCCTGGCTTCCTGCTTCTTAAGGGGCCACCTTGGTACCTGGGTCCTCTCAAAATGCCAGGTGGTATCAGGCTGCTCTAAGCCGGCAGTTCTAGGAGCTGAAGAGAAGAGGAAACTTAGCCAGACACCGCAGCCTGGGCAGGAACCAGTTAATGCGGAGCCTGGGAGCAAGGAGAGGTCAAACGCAAAATCTGTTTACCAGCTGGTTTGGGGACACCCAGCTGCCGAGTGCAAGATTCCAGGCACCTACCTGTCAGGGGGCCAAGAGCCTCGCCCTCAGCTCAGCGAGGGACTACGTCTGCTCCACGGGGGCCAGGGGGCCAGGTGGCAAGACCAGGGGCACTCAACCCTCTAGGGAGGGAGAGCCGGCCTCCCAGTCCCCGGAGGAGGAAATGGCTCCTGAAAGAGATTCTGCACACTGAACCGGCAATCCAGGACCCCTGCTACCCAGGCAATAGGGAAGCCCCTCTAGGGAGCAGAACTGACCTCGAGCACCCCCGGGGCCAGCTCACTTGCTCCTCCAGTGCCCCAAGTTGGGTTGCCAAGGCCCCTACCCTGCATTCTAATGCAGGGCGTTGCCGGCCCAGGGGAGGTGGTGTCTCCAGCAGGTACTGGGCTTGCCTGCTTCCCAGGAAGGCCTGTGGCCAGTGGGCAAGGCAGGTACGGCCCTGTTTGCATGGTGTTTGCAGTGGTCCACCCCAGGGTGATGGGGAAGGTCAGCAGGGGGCTGCCCTCCAGGGGCCATGTCTCAACTCTTGCTGCTAGGGTTCAAACCATAGAATAAATGGATCTTCCGAGTGTCAGGTTCGGTGCCAGATACCGGGAACAACAAAACGAGTGAGACGTGTCCCTGCTATTGAGAGGACAAGAACTGAGAAGGCTAAGATACACCGAGATAAATGATAAATAAACCAATGCATACTAGGCTGTGGGTAAACAGGGCAGCTCGCCACGGTTCATTCTGGGGAAGGCGAGGAAAGCATGGCAGAGAAAGGGACATTGGAGCTGAGCTTCGAGGCTGGGCAGGTTTTAAAAACCTTTGGTCAGACAGGGAAAGGGGGTTGGGGGAGGAAAGGAATAGCACAGGAGAAGCCCAGAGCATGGCACGGCGAGGCTGCTACAAGAGTTTGGATTAAACACTGCTAAAATTTTTTTTTTTTTTTGGCCGCGATGCATGGCTTGCGGGACCTTAGTTCCCTGACCAGGGATTGAACCCGCGCCCCTGACAGTGGCAGTGTGGAGTCCTAACCTCTGGACCACCAGGGAATTCCCACTGATAGGCCTTTTTAACTGTCAGGGGACTAAGGCTCAGAGGGGATGGACCAGGAAAGGAGAGGTTGATCACTGAGCATCTGAGTGTCAAGCTTGTGCGAGGCCCATTGTAGACATGGCTTCGTTGCAAGGATTGGGGGTGGCGCTATCCTGACCTCTTTATAGTAGAGGAAAGTGGGGCTCAGAGCAGTGAAGTGACTTGTCCAGGCCATACGACCGGCAAGTGGCAAAGTTGCACCCCACCCTGGGCCTTGTCACTAGCTTAGACTCATGCGGCTCAAAAAGGAATTGTTCCAATGCATAAAGGTAGTTTCGATCAGCCGGCGGCCAACAGGAACTCACTCACACACCGTGCTGGGAAGGAGGGGTACAGACGCCGTCCACACAATCCATTGATCCAAGATCTATCTGAACAGTGGGAAGGCAGTGTCCCTATGGGACCGCTTCTCAAAGTGTTACCTTTCGGGGAAGATGGGAGTTCATAAAGGCTTACGTGCCGATGTATTATTACATTGGGCGAAGGGTACCTGGGGGCGCAGATGAGTCTGCGGTTGGAGTCTTTGACGCAATGGCGCCTCCCACCAAACTTCTCTCCCGGCCACTGGCCGTGTCCATCGAGACCCACAGCTGTCCAGCTCCCAGGGCTGGGGGTGAGTCTCTCAGGATCTCCACCCTCCAGTGTTCCTGCTATTGACAGGCCCTGGGGGATTAAAGCCAAGGGCACCAGGGATCCTGGAGCCTCAGAAGCCCCAGGTCGTCTGCCCCGAGGGCCTTCCTTTGTCTTGAAGGCGTACCCTGTTCCAGAGTGAGATGTTCCAGAGTGAGATGGGGCGGAAAGGGGGAGAGCAAACCGTTCTCAGAAAAGGGCCCTACATTTCCACTGCCCTCAGGGCACAGGGCTGGCTGGGGGCAGAGCTCATTCACTGAGGTGTCCAGGCCTGTTTCCAGACCACCGCCAGTGGGTGGCCAGGCACCGGATACCCCAACCTGGCCCCTGCCTGGGCCCGGAGGGAGGGGTGAGACTTGCGTCATGGGAGAAGTCTCTGGAGGGTGAAGGAGTTCTCCACGATCGAGACAGATCCCGAATTCCCCTGTGTCTCCCTGAGGTCACTTGTATCCTGGTCTCCCCACCACTTTCCCCACCCCTTTCCCAGGCTCCTAGATCTGGCTTTAAACATATGCTAATGAGGGACCCCTCCCAGCAAACTTGTTTCAGCGTTGGTTGCCCAGCTGATGAAAACTAGTCAGAGGTTAGAGTGACTGATCTGTTTCGGGAAGGTCTGACCTGCTGCTCCCCCTTTCAGGGTGGGCCCCCCACTGCCTGGCCCTTACACAGGTCTGCACGTGCTCACGTCCGGTGTGTGTGTGCGCAGGGTCGTCCCTGAGATGCAGGAGGTGGAGTTATTAGGGGAAGGAGACCAAAGGCACAGCAATGCGCTCTTCCTCTCAACATTGAAAAGAATTGAAACAATTCAGTCCTCACGTTTTCCAGGCCAGCCAGAGAGGGCCAGGCGCAGGAAGAGATATAGGGTTCTAGAAAAGCAGGGCCTCACCGCCAGCCCAGGCTGCTAAGCAAACATTCCCTCCAGGAGTCCGAAAACTGGTGTGCGAGGGGAGGAGCCAGCGTGGGGTTTATCGCTCCGGCAGCTCCGGGTGATTCAGGGAGTTTGACTTCTGGTTGTCATAGATGGAAGCACGCAAACAAACAGCCCGGGAGGTCCCCTCCCCTCTGCCTGCGTCCTCCCCCACCTTGCTACCCCCAGCCCGAGACCAGCCGCCTCCCCCCACGATTCCCGCCCTCCTCCCGGGCGCTCCGGGCAGAACCAACACGCCCAGCCGCCCGCCCGGCCACCGACTGACTCCGACCGCGCGCCTCTGGCGATCCCCCAGGCAACTCGGCGTCACGAGAACCAGCACCCCGGAGACCCGGCGCCCGGCCCTGCCTCCGCGTCCCCTGGGCCCCGGCCAGGCGCAACAAGCACTCCCTTCTCCGTGCGCCGCGGCCACTCCGGGCCTCCGGCGCTTGCCAACTAGGCCCCGCTGCGTAGCCCACCTCCCGCGGAGCCCGCAGCCCTGGGGGAAGGCAGCGGGAAAATCTCTTGTTTACTGGGCCGGGGTGATCCTAGGTTGGATTCGCTTCCTCATTTCTGCAGTTCCCCTTCTGCTGATTCCTGGGACCGGGGAGGAAAGGGGGGCAACCCGCTGACGCACCCCGGGATAGGGAATGAGGTTGGGGTACGGGGAGGGGGGAACTCGAACTCGTGCAAAAGTCCCCGGGCGGCGGCAGGGGCGGGACTCGGTGGCCAGGCCGATGTGTCACGGAGCGCAGAGACCGCGGGGGCCGGGTTAAACACTGTACTTCGGGGAACTGAACCGTGAAGGCTAATTAGGACAGGTCCGAACAGGGAACGGGGACACGGGGAGGGGAGCGCGCGCTAAGGTGGACCGTGTCCCGGCGATCGCAGGAAACCCAGGCGCCGGGTAGTCGGACCCAGGGCGACTTCTGCCCACGGTCCCGAGTGGTTCTGGGCCCGGCCCACGGCGTTAGGGGCGCGCGCGGTGTTGTTCCCACGCACACTTGGTGAGCCGGGTGCCGGGGAAGGATCGCGCGTGCAAGAGGTGGACGCTCGGTGTGTGGTGTGTCCACGTGTGCAAGCTCGGGGAGGGCAGAAGGCGCGACAAAGACAGACTTTGTATCTGAGTGTGCGCCTCGCTCTAGTCCGGAGCGGCGAACTGTGCCCCGCGTGTGTCTCACGGGAGAGCCGGGACGAAGGTGACAAAGACTAGGTGTCCGCCCCGGAGAGACGCACCAAGGTGGCCCCCGCGCGTGTTTGTGTGCGCGCGCGCTGGGACTCGCGGAGAGGGAGAGCCCGCCCGCGAATTGTGTTGGGCTGCACCCCAAACCGCTTTCCGGAGAGAAAACCGAGTCCCGAAAGTAAGTGCGCGTGAGTGTGCGCGCGCCCGCGTGCGGGGGCGTGGCAGTAAACAGCAGCAGCCCACAAGCCGGCCTGGCCAGAAACTCCGATCTCCCTCCCCTGCCGGAAAGTGCGTCTAGTCGCAGCCTGGAGGTGAGTCGGGGATGGGTGGGGGGAGGGCCGGCCGGGCTTTGTTACTGTGTAAGCTGATTGCACGTACCTGGAGCGCCGCGGGCGCCCGATAAGCTCCTCAATGGAGGTGATGTCACGGTGATGCAGGCGCCGGCCCACCCTCGCTGCGAGAAAGGAGCCGAGCGCGGGCAGAGGCCAGCGCGAGGGCGAGAGACGGAGCGCAGCCAGCTCCGAGTCCCGGGGAGAGGCAGGCCCTGCGCCCCGATCCCCCGCCTGAGCCCCGCCACCTCAGACCAGGGTTGGGCCTGGCCCCGCTCTCTGCGCCGAGTCCCTCCCACCCCAGCTCGCGCCCCGCCTGGACTTGGCCCCAGACGCCGCGCCGGAGCTGGGCCGGCGACGCGTCCCAGGTAAGGGCTGCAGCCTGCTCGCTCCGCCCTCCCCTCGGCCGCCGGGAAGAGTGGGGTCGGGCTGGTGGGGAGTGGGCGAGGGTTGAGGCCCAGGGGTGGCGAACCGGGGGGCGGAGGACACCGCTCCTACTTCGCTCGCTCGCAGAAACTTTCCAAAGCGGAGCAGGCTGGGGACTGGGGGTGTGGGAAGCCCGGCGCTGCGGCTCGGAGTTGGCGGCGAGGGAGAACTCCACGATCGGGGTCTCCAAGGACTACCCCCTCCTCCCTCGCAGCCTCTCTGCGTGACTCCGCGGCCAGTAGTGACTGGGGGGCCGGCGTCCTCTCCGCGGCCCGCTACCGTGGATGGGGAGGGCAGGTTTCTGGGACCTGAGGAAATGGGAGAGAGGTTGGCCCCCTGCTCTTTCTGTTCCGCCATCCAGGGGAGCGTGGGTGTGGACCCCGGTCCCGGCGAGAGGTATAGGGAGGGGAGGGCTCAATCTTCCTGCGGGAAGTTCGGAACTTCGGTCAGTCGTAGGCCCTCTACCTTTGGCGGCGTGGCTTCTAGATCCCTTCTCTTTCCCCGCTCCTCCCTCACGCCCCACGGGGTTTCCTGCGCCCTTCCCAGCCGCGGAGGTGCAGTTGCGCCTCTCCAGCCCAAGCCCCACAGTTTCAAATCCAGCAAAACGCAGTCATTGAAAAAAACCCACGCTCTTGATCCTAGAGCTCAGGGACCCGAATACGTTGAAATAGGGTTTTGTGCTCTTGGAGGTTCCCTGCCTGGGCCTTTATCTGTGGCTGGGGAAGGGCGTGCCGCTGGGGGGTGGGGCGCATTCCGGAGTGGCTTTCCAGAGCGGACCCTTGGGTTGAGGACTCACGTGTTTCAGAATGTTCAGGGAACTGGGAGCCGAATATCCACCCTCGGTGTGAAGGTCTAAGCCTGGGGTTCCTGGAAGCCCTCAACCGCCCCCCCCCCAACTTGGGCTCTGAAGCAGCCCCGTACAGGTACAGGCATCTCCGACCCCTCTTCTTATTGGTTGGTTTAAACACCAGAGCCCCCTGAACAGAGGAGTAAGACGGCAGGACCTAACCGGGGGCGGAGAGGAAGGAGGAGATGGATGGGAGAAGGGGAGGATGTGGGAAGGCTGCCAGTGGGTCCATCCGTCTCTCTTCATGGGCTGCTGAGTGGCGGCAGACCCGGCAGGAAGGAGGCTCCTCTGTGGCTCTGCTTAGGCGCCTCGGAGAGGGGTCTCTACATGGTCATGGCACCCTTGAAGGTCCCTGGCTGTGGGTCTATATCTTACTCTGTCCCTTGGAGCCCAGGAGACAGACCAAGGCCGCGGTGTGAAGCTCGTGTTGCCCTTTTCAGGATGGTTCTCAGGCTTTCGTGTAGATGGTCGGGGAGTGAGGAAAGGTGAGAAGGCCTGGCTGCCTCATCCTTGCTGGGTGAAGCCCATTCAGGGCTGGCTGGGCCTCTGAGCCACCACTCTGCTGAGGTCTCTCTGCCTCCCCTGGGAGAGGGAAAGAGGGAGGAAGGGGATTCTGGAACTGGATTGGGCTGACTCAGACCTGAGCTGGGGACTGAGTGGCTGAGCCTAGGGAAAGGCCGATTTCAGAGGTGATTAAAAATACTTGTATAACTGATTCCAGGGAGGTGAAGCAAAAGGGCCCCTTTGTCCAGAAAATAATCTGCAGCTCGGCTGGGCTGCAGCCATGGTGTGGGGGGAACTCATGGGACTGAAGGAGGTCCCCCTCCTTGGTCCTACTGAGAACCTTTTTAAAAAAAAAATATTTATTTGGCTGTGCCAGGTCTTAGTTGAGGCACGCGGGATCTTTAGTTAGTTGTGGCATGTGGGATCTAGTTCCCTGACCCGGGATCGAACCTGGGCCCCCTGCATTGGGAGCTCGGAGTCTTAACCACTAGACCACCAGGGAAGTCTCCCCTACTGAGAACCTTAAAGCAGGAGACGCGACTCTAAAATGAAGAGGCCGGACTGGGATGGGGAGAAATGGGCACCAAATCGGTTCAGTGAATGCTTTTCGAATGCCTACTGTGTTCAGTGCAAGACTAGATGTTGCAGGGGATGCTAAGAAAAACAAGTCTTGTTCACTCCCCTCAGACCTTACAGCCAGGTAGGGGAGACGCCTACGCACACAATTCTAACGATCGAGGCTCAGAAGACAGCCTGGAAGTGCAGGCTCTAGGGACCCGCAGGAGGGAGAGTCTCAAGGCAGAGCTGGTCTGTTTCATCCAAGTCCTTTCCCCCTTGGCCGCCATCTTCAAACACAGCATCCCTTGGCAGGCTGAATCTGCATTCCTGGATGTTGAGGGACACTGGGCTGAGCTTTCTTTAAGTCTCCTGCTGGCCTCCAAGGGTCGCTGTCCCAGGCATTGGACAAGAACCAGGCCCAATGGGTCCGATTTCCCCACTCGAGTTGGTGTCTGCCTGTCTCTCCACTCCTCCACTTTGAAGTTCCCATGTTGGTGGGACCGACAGGCTTAAAGGGTAAGGTCCAGGGCCAACAGCAAAGTGAGAAGGAAATTGGGGTGCGGGCTGTGAAGCTTCTCTGGCCCTGGCCCAAGCTCTTATGAGGTGTTGGATTCTCGCAAGGTACAGGCAGGTATGGCTCTAAGAGCAAGATAGACCAAGAAGAGGGATTGACATAGTGGTCGCAGGCTAAGTGGGAGTGGCCTTGGTGCTTTGTAATGACGTGGATGTTATAAGATTCGAACTTGTAGCGTGGACTTAGCATCCTTTCCCCCACATCCAGCCAGGCCTTAGACTTTATCTGGGAAAAGATCTCCATTAGGTCTTACCTTTGGCCTTGGTCTTTAGCGGGGGATGAATGTGTCCTCAACAAATCGATTGCCTATGCTTTTTTCCCCAGACTTAAATCTTAAAGCACAGCGCTGGTTATGCCCTCATCATTTAAAAAACAGCCTTCAGTGGCTCCCCACTGCCTTTATTTATTTATTTTTTTAACATCTTTATTGGAGTATAATTGCTTTACAATGATGTGTTAGTTTCTGCTTTATAACAAAGTGAATCAGTTATACATATACATACATATGTTCCCATATCTCCTCTCTCTTGCGTCTCCTTCCCTCCCACCCTCCCTACCCACTGCCTTTAGAATCAAGCCCTAAACTCCTTCCCTGTAGTGTCTCTAATCTGTAGCCAGCCAGCTGCAACCTCCCTTTACAGACTCAGTTCATATTTGGTGAATTTGATTAGAAACTGAATAAAATGCTGTTGGGAGGTGTTCTTCACTCTGTCTTTTCTGACCCCCTCAGCTGGGAAGAACTTCCTCCTCTGTGTTCCTGTAGCACTTTTCTCCCCAGAGGTAAATTCTTTTGTGTGACACTTACCTTATTCTTCTTTGGGTAGTTTTCTTGTAGACCTACCTTTTGGACTGTGTTTGTTCATCTTTGTATTTTCCACTGTGCGTCTAGGGGAACTACTGGGCCCGGTCCCCCTAGACGCACAGTAAATATTTGCTGATTTGGAATATTTGTCTGTTCTGACCTGGGGACCCGGCGGAGGGAGATGGGATGAGCAGCTCTTGAAGATGTGCAGATTGCCGGAGGCTAAGTCTGAGTGACCATTCTCAGGGTTCATACCACATCTCCAGCTTCACCCCACGGTCTAGCTGTTTTGCTGTGAACCAGAAATACTCATGAGGGAGTTGAGTGCCTAGGACCCCATAGCACGTTATCCATTAATTATCTCCCGGAGTGGTTCAATATTCCTTATCCATTAGCCCTCTCCGATTCCTCTTTTCTCTTCCCAGCCCTTGTAAATACAGTACAGTTTGTGCTTTATTGATTTACTGTTACACAAAGTCCCCTGCAAGAGCTTATTTAAATCGTGATGTAGGGGAAACATGCTTTTGCATTGGAAGTCGAGAGAAACTAGCTGCGTTACAGCACCATTTATGTAGGAAAACAGTAATAAGTTCACACAGGAGTGTGAATTTATTAAAAGTTAATGGTAAGGCTTCCCTGGTGGCGCAGTGGTTGAGAGTCCGCCTGCCGATGCAGGGGACACGGGTTCGTGCCCCGGTCCGGGAAGATCCCACATGCCATGGAGCCTGCACATCTGGAGCCTGTGCTCCGCAGCGGGAGAGGCCACAGCAGTGAGAGGCCCGCGTACCGCAAAAAAAAAAAAAAAAAAAAAAATTAATGGTAGGTGTTGTTTGGGGAAAAGCAAGCTTAATTGGCAGACGAGGTTGTAGTTGGGAAGGCTGAGAGACCTAAAATGCTTTCAAGGAGCATATGTAGAGGATATCTTACAGGACTTTGAAAGTTGTTGATCTTTATTCTGTCAGTTTCACTTAATTTTGAGTTTTATTTCCTCTGACTTAGTAGCAGCGTCCTTCCCTTTCTCAATCATGGAGAGACAGTTCTGTTTGCCTGTTATATATTAACTAACCAGGAATGGTGAAAACATTAAGGGCTTAGCGGTGTGCAAATCTACGCTCCACCTCCTAAAGGGAAGAAAGAGAGGTGGTGGGGAAGTTGGATCGTGCCATTCCCCTCCCAGCCACTAGTGGTCACTATCAGCCCAGGAAAGCTTGGTTGCTGTCTTTCTGGAAAGTTCCTGGGTCCAAGAGTTGAGAGAGGAAGAGGCGAGGTTACACCTAGTTACTTGAACATAATAAGGGGTGATTTAAATGTGGAGTCCCTGCATTTCAGAGAATTTTGGAATTTGTGACTTGCTTTTTAGAGCATTTAAATTTTCTGTCCTCCAGGTAAATTTAAAGTCTTTGAGTAGAAAACTCACTGATTTGGTCTTTAATTTCTCTTAACCTGCCACACTCTTTACCTCCACTTCACACAGGGAAAATCCAGCTGGTACTGAAAGCAGGGGTTTGGTTTTCTTTGGTGCCAGTCTACGTCTACAGCATTTAGTAAGGCTGCTGTCCGGGACCGGTCCAGTGAGTCGTTGCAGTAGTAAGTTACCTTCCTGGTGTGAATAAAAGACATCTTTCTTGCCTTCTAGCTACAGTGCCTCAACTGTAGATGTGCCTCTACACATTATAGATTAATTTCTTCCATTATAGATTAATTTCTTTGGGTTTTGCTTTGCCCTTGCCTGGTTCTCGCTTTTAAAATGTTAATGCCTCATAGGAGGATTTTTGCATTAAGTCATTAACTCCCTAGCTGGGAAATTGGTTGATTTTTTTTAAAAATATTTATTTATTTACTTGGTTGCTCTGAGTCTTAGTTGTGGCAGGCGGGCTCCTGAGTTGAGGCACGCAAACTCTCAGTTGCGGCATGCGTGTGGGATCTAGTTTCCTGACCAGGGATTGAACCCAGGCCCCCTGCATTGGGAGCACGGAGTCTTACCCACTGTGCCACCAGGAAAGTCCCAGAAATTCGTTGATTTTATTCTTGAGACTCTAGCAACTGAGCTTCCAAAGAACTTTGGATTCTGAGGAGAAGCGTTGGCACTAAAAGCCGTAAAATGAAGGGCAGTGGTAGGGAGGCATCAGGGGAAAAGTGTTGATACATACAACTTTTCCATCATCTCTTCACTTTCTCTGGTTGCAGTTTGCACCTGTTACAGGTGCTTGTGAAATACTCGCTGAATGAATGAATGAGTGGCTGATTTGCCGTAGACTCAGGCGTCACGGGGACAGAGTGGAGGGGCATGGTGTCTGGCCATTTGAACTCTGGAAGTCCCGGGACAGAGAGGAACTGAGTGCTGAGTGAACTTGCTCGCAAACCTCAGCCCCCAGCCCACCTGCAAGAGCTCAGGGAATATCTGGGCCCAGGTTATGATTTGGGGGAGGGGGAGGGGCCTGAAAATTCAGCACAGTTTCCTCCTTTTCCATGACCGGGAACAGGGATCACACTTGGGTTTCATCTCATTTGCCTCTCTGGTCACTTGGTACAAGGCCCAGGAGTTCTGTGTTAAGAACGATTCTGAAGCCCAGAGGCACAGACAAGATCAGTGTGCCGTGGTTCAGAATGGGGGCGACGGCACCTCGTGTGTCAGAGTTTGCCCTGGAGGACTGATTGTGCCTTTTCTCCCCTCCGTCTCTAGGGACCCAGCTGGGGCCTGGCCTGGGAGCCAGGATGGCCATCCAGGAAGCGGTGCTGATATGCCTGGGACTGCCTCTCCTCCTACTCCCAGGGGCCCGGGCCCAGAACCACGCCCCAGCTGGCTGCAGCCCGGACCTCAACCCCCTCTATTACAACCTGTGTGACCGCTCTGGGGCTTGGGGCATCGTCTTGGAGGCAGTGGCGGGGGCGGGCATCGTCACCACTTTTGTCCTCACCATCTTCCTCGTGGCCAGCCTCCCCTTCATGCAGGACACCAAGAAGCGGAGCCTGCTGGGGACCCAGGTGTTCTTCCTGCTGGGGACCCTGGGCCTCTTCTGCCTCGTCTTCGCCTGCGTGGTGAAGCCTGACTTCTCCACCTGCGCCTCTCGGCGCTTCCTCTTTGGGGTCCTGTTCGCCATCTGCTTCTCCTGCCTGGTGGCCCACATGTTGGCCCTCAACTTCCTGGTCCGGAAGAACCACGGGCCCCGGGGCTGGGTGGTCTTCGTCGTGGCCCTGCTGCTGAGCCTCGTGGAGGTGATCATCAACACGGAGTGGCTGGTCATCACGCTGGTGCGGGCAGGCGGCGGCGAGGGTGGCCCTCCGGCCAACGGCAGTGCCAGCTGGGCCACCGCCTCCCCCTGTGCCGTCGCCAACGTGGACTTCGTCATGGCGCTGATCTACGTCATGCTGCTGCTGCTCTGCGCCTTCGCGGGGGCCTGGCCCGCCCTGTGCGGCCGCTTCAAGCGCTGGCGGAAGCACGGGGTCTTCGTGCTGCTCACCACGGCCACCTCCATCGCCATCTGGGTGGTTTGGATTGTCATGTACACCTACGGCAACCAGCAGCGCAACAGCCCCACGTGGGATGACCCCACGTTGGCCATCACCCTCGCCGCCAATGCCTGGGCCTTCGTGCTCTTCTACGTCATCCCTGAGGTCTCCCAGGTGACCAAGCCCAGCCCGGAGCAGAGCTACCAGGGGGACCTGTACCCCACCCGGGGCGTGGGCTACGAGACCATCCTGAAAGAGCAGAAGGGCCAGAGCATGTTTGTGGAAAACAAGGCGTTTTCCATGGACGAGCCAGCCTCAGGTGGGTCATGGGACATCCTCCCCAGGTGCCCTTTTATTTTATTTTTTTAGTTTTTAAAAATTGTTGGCCACACCCTGCAGCCTGTGGGACCTTAGTTCCCCAGCCAGGGATTGAACCTGGGCCGCCGCAGTGAAGGTGCCGAGTCCTAACCACTGGACCACCAGGGAACTCTCCCCAGGTCCCCTTTTATTCCAGGTGGTTTACTGCAGGACAGGGGGCTGGTCTCCGGAGCAAAATGGGAGGTTCCTGAGATTATCCAGAGTTTTCTGCCTTAAAGTCACTAAATTCCATATTTTAAAAAAAATTCTTTATTTCTTTTTGGCTGCGTTGGGTCTCTGCTGCGGCGCGCGGGCTTCCTCTGGTTCCAGCGAGCGGGGGCTACTCTTCATTGCGGTGCGCGGACTTCTCACTGCGGTGGCTTCTCTTGTTGCGGAGCACGGGCTCTAGGCACACAGGCTTCAGTAGTTGCAGCACGTGGGCTCGGTAGTTGCAGCACGCAGGCTCTAGGGCACGCAGGCTTTAGTAGTTGTGGCGCGTAGGCTCAGTAGTTGTGGCTCTAGAGTGCGGGCTCAGTAGTTGTGGTGCACAGGCTTAGTTGCTCCGAGGCATGTGGGATCTTCCCGGACCAGGGACTGAACCCATGTCCCCTGCGTTGGCAGGTGGATTCTTAACCACTGCGCCACCAGGGAAGTCCCCTAAATTCCATTTTTTAAGGATTTTTTTCCTATACTCGCGCAATTCATGAATATATTTTCATTGTAAAATTTTACACATTACAGGTAAAATTTCCCTCCACTGTCAGTTCTACCCCATTCCCTCCTGTTCTGTCCCCAGAACTGATCACTGTTGGCTGATAGTTTCCTGCCTCAGTTTCCTCATCTGTAAAATGGGGATAATAATGGTTCCTGTTTCATAGGATTCTTTTGAGGATTCAATTAATGCATCTTCTGGCGCTTGGAAGATACTCTAGAAGTATTAGCTATTAGCTCTGTCAATATTATTATCCTTCCAGAGCTTGTTTTTCCATTATGTACATATCCATAGTCTTAGTTTCCTCTTACAGTCTTTTCAGTTAAAACTTTTTTCTTTTTCATAAAATCGCGTGTGCCACATGCTGATCTAAGCAGCACCCGGTATCCGACAGCCAGCTCGTCCCCGAGCTCCTGCCCCAGCTCTTTGTTAATGGCATGGGGCTCTCCTGAGGTGCTAGGCAGCCCCAGAGCCTTGGTGGTTGGAGCCGAGGGCGCCTCGGAGGTGGAAGCAGCAAGAAGGCAAGAGAAGCCCCTGCATCCTGGGCCGAGCCCCCGGCGGAAAAAGCTTGGGAGGCAGGAGGGGGTGGGGGTGGCCATTCTCCAGGAGGCTTGGCCAGACGTGCTCCCAGCTCCCTAAGGAAGGAGCCTCTTTCTGGCATTTGTTCATCGTAAGGACCACTAGCGTTTATTGAGCACACACTGAGTGCCAGGCATTGAGCCTTTCCGGATGTGCCCTGTGGCATGCGTCTCACGTGCTTTCTTAGCCGGCTGGATACAGCCCCTTCGTCTGCTGTGACCCGGAAAGCCTGGACGCTGACCCCCTACTCTGCTGATCGAGGAGTTGGGGGCTTAAGACTTGACCTGCCTGATTGTTGAGCACTATCTCTGGGACCTCTGCCAGGGGTCAGAGGCAGAGGCAGAGGCAGGGGAGGTTTCAGAATCGGAACTCTCTGCCTTTTTTTTTCTCTACAAGCTGCGATCCCTGTAATCTCCGCCTTGGGGAAAGGAGTGATCCTCACCCTGCCAGGCACTGACCTTTGACCTGCCCAGTGGCGTGGCCCCTGGCATCCGCACAGCCTGGTGCCAAGTGAGGGGGGAAGGTGCAGTTGGTGAGGCTTGGGGACGAATGTTGGGAGGAGCCTCGGCGGCCCCCACCTTTGCTGTCACCTGCTGGCCAGAGAGCCTTTGTCCTCAAGGCAAACACTTCTGGGGCTGTAAGGGGTTTTTTTCCTTTTATTTTATTTTTTCTAAATGGAAAAATCAATTGAGTGAGCCCAGCACTTAGGAAGCCCTATAGAGTTGTGGTCCCTTTAGAGCCGCAGGGCCATCAGCCGGCAGGAGATGGGCATCCGCTGCCCCGGCCCTAGCGGCTCAGCCCTCTCCCCGGCCCCCAGAATTGGTCAGCAGCTTTCCTCCGACCCAGCGCCCAGCAGCGTAGGACAGATCGGGAAATCGACACCCCGGAAGGCACAGGGAAGTGTTCCCAGAGCTGAAAATAGTTCTGGAAACTTGCCAGGGGGCCACAGGACCGGATGTGCCTGCAGTCCCCCCGGTGGAGCTCTGGGTCCTGGGCAAACAGCACCCAGCCCTGCCCCATGCAGACTCTTGGGCAGTGGGGTCTCTGCTTATTTACCCTGGCGCCTGGCAGCTGGCCCACAGCAGGAGAGGCCAGAGCTGGAGGCTGGCCATCTTGGAAGGCGGCCGAAGGTCCATGTGCCCCTCTTGGCCTCTGGCCCCAGAGGGCGGAAGGGGATGTGAAGGTTGCTGACGGGACGTTTTTTCGGTGGGAGGGGGTGTCATGCTGCAGGGAAAGCCCCAGGGGAAGGCGAGCATTGTGCTCTCTGTGCATCTAAACAAAGTGATGCTGGGCTCCACGGGGTGGGGTACACCTGCAGCCTCACCCCCAGGGCTGGCCTAGCCCCCTTTTCCCTCTCCCTGCCTCCTGGGGAGCCTTGCCTGAGAGCAGGAAAGGGAGCTTAAAGCCCAGCCCGGAACAGCTGCTATGTCTCCTTGCAGCTAAGAGACCAGTGTCACCGTACAGCGGGTACAACGGGCAGCTGCTGACCAGTGTGTACCAGCCCACTGAGATGACCCTGATACACAAAGCCCCGGTGAGTGGGGTGCCCGGGTGTGCAGGGTGGGTGGCAGCGGGAGGGAGGAGGCAGGCTCTGCATCCGATGCGTCAGCCTTCGGGAGCCCAGGACCCCAGCTCCCGAAGCCTTCCTCCTGGGGTTGATGCTCCCGCTACCTTTCGCGACACTGTGGCGGGACCTGTCTGCCCCGTGTCATCGGGGTGTCAAACACCCACTGAGGACAGCTGCTCAGAACAGTCTCTCTCTGAGCTGGTGGGAGCTGCCAGCTTTCCCCTAAGCAGCTTAGGGAGGGACAAGGGGGGGCCTCAGCCAGGTAGGTACCATTCGTGGTGGACCGAGGACCACAGGGCAGGTCTGGGTGGGTATTAGCTGCTCCACCACAGCTGTCCCAAGAGGCTCTCCTGCTCCCTTCCCCCCACCAGCAGGCAGCAGCTCTCGACCTTACACCTCCCCTGGGCTCTGGAAACCAGATGCTCCATTAGCCAAGGGAGGGCAGGTGGGAACAGGAAGCCAGTGGGTTAGAGTCTCACTCCTATACGTGCCTCCTCCCCGCTGGCTGACAGTTGCTCTTGGGGAGACCCCTCGCTCTCCTGAACCTGCAGCTAGGTCCCAGGAGAGGGAGGCTGCGGCCAGGAGCCAGGATAGGCCGAGGAATGAGTCTCTGAAGGGCACAAGCACAGTTTGCCGGCCCCCAGACACCCAGGGTGCCCCACCTGGCCACCCCTCACCTGCGTGCATGGAGTCGTGCTTCTTCAGGAAGGAGCTGAACTAATCGATATTTTCTCTCACGGTGGCTTCAGAAACATGGTCCCTCGACCCCCAGCGTTACCATCCCCCGGGAGCTTGCTAAAAAGGCACAAGGGCCAGCGGTGTGATGGAGCGAACAGTTAGCATCTCTTCAGTGATGTCACCTCGATAACTTGGAGTTATCCAAGCCATGATGGGAATAACCGCCCACAGAGATCTGCCAACATTACAGATCAGGGTCGTGAAACATTCACCAGCTCACCGCGGGGTGGGGCTCCCTAGGCATGGCTGTGGCTTCATAAACAGTCAGGTGATTCTGACACACAGCCAGGTTGGAGAACCCGCCCTTGATCTAGATGTTCCAGGAGCTACAGGGGGAGGGGGAGTTGGAGATGGTAAATGGGTTGGGAGGACTACCCGGGTCTGAATGGATTCAGAAGGCAGCTTGGGGCCCTGGAGTTGCGGGGGTTTGGTGGCAGCTGTGTGCCTAGGGATGAGGCAGGTGAGGCCTGGAGCTCACCTTCCCTCCAGGGTGGGACCTGGGACCCATGCCCCAGCCTCACCCACACGGGAACAGAACCAACGCAGCTCCGACCAGGATCCAGGCAGAGGCCTTGGATTTTAAGTCTCCAAAACTTAAAACTCTCAAACCCCAAACCATTCGGGGTTTAAGTCTCTAAATCAGACTGCTGGATGAGAAACGGGTGACACGCCTGGGGCCTGACAGAAGGGTGTTCTGGGCCCGGCACACCAGCCGGTGATGCCGTTGGGGGGGTGTAATGCCACCGGGGGTACTCAGCTAAGAGTCTTGGAGGAAGGGGGCCTGGGAGCGTAGCCGGGCGGGTCACAGAAGCCCTGTGTGTTTCACTCTCTGTTGGGCCCCAAGGTTTAGGGAGTGGGACAGGGCTTGAGAGGAAGATCCTTTTGGAAAGAGCCGTCCACTGTGTGAAGCCCCAGGACCATCGGAGGTGACTGGGAGCCTCATTTCCATGCCCAGAGGGTGGCCCTCTGCAGGGTGAGATAAGGGGCTGGAGGTCAGAGGTCAGCTCCTCCATTTCCAGACTCGGAGTCATCCATCTCAGGCCCGGCTGGAAGGGGGCGGAGGGGGAGGGCAGGGAGGGAAGGGGGAGCTGGCAGGCGCAGCCCTGCAGGAAGCGGAGTGGGAGTGTGTGTGCATCCGCCCGGGCAGAACCCAGCTGTGACACCGCCTGTTCTTCCTTCCAGTCGGAAGGAGCTTACGACGTCATCCTCCCGCGGGCCACTGCTAACAGCCAGGTGATGGGCAGTGCCAACTCCACCCTGCGGGCCGAAGACATCTACGCAGCCCAGAGCCACCAGGAGACCACCCTGCCGAAGGAAGGCAAGAACTCCCAGGTCTTTAGAAACCCCTACGTGTGGGACTGAGGCGGCACCAGGAGGAGGCGGGAAGATCTGGGGACCTGACCCGGGCGAGGGTCTTCCTGGGAGCCCGTGCTCTCCCCTCCCCCTCCCCCTCGCTGGCTCAGGACAGGTCAGGGCCTCAGCCGGGAGGCCCTCCCCATCTGCCAGTGTTCGGCTGGGCGTCCCCGGGCCCCTCACCCACTCCTCAGTGTCTGTGGAGTCCAGGAGCCAACTCCGGCTTCGTGTCAGGGTCACCTGGCTTCGTGTCAAGGTCACCTGCGGCGGCCACGCTCCAGCCAAATCGTGTTCTTCCTGGGGTGGCGGCCAGTCAGCACCTACGTTCTCTGGAGTCTTCAGAGAGATTCCTGCAACCTTGAGAGATGTCTCAGGCGCTTCTGTCCCGGGTCTTGCTCCTCTGTGAGGGGCAAGGGTGCCTAATAAACACGTTTCTGCTTTATTAACCCTTCTTCTGGGAATGTCGTGTCTGATCTGGGCTCTCGGTGTCTGATCCGCCCCTCCACCCTGGCCTGTGGGTGTTTCCTCTTTCTCCTCCCCCGCTCTGAATCCAGCTCCCAGGAAGGCCGCTGCTGGGTTTTCCTTCTGTGCAACGAAGCAGCTGACACCTCTCCCCAGGGAAGGGTTCTTCAGCTAAGCCTGGGTCCATGTCCTGTGCCATCAGCATGGACCTCTGGGCCCGGCTCCTGTCTCGGGTCTCGTGCAGCATCTGGGCTTATGTGAAACGAGGCAGCTTTCCTCTGGGATCCCCTCCACTGGGGTCGGGGCCGGGGGAGTTCTGTGGAGGGTATTTGAAGGGAAGATGGGCTGGCTTCAGCCCCTTTAGTGGGAAGGGTGGTGCAGATCCGGCAGTGGATGGGGTGCAGGGCCACTGCTCCATCTCTCAGATCACACTGTGTGTGTGTGTGTGTGTGTGTGTGTGGCTGGGAGTGATTCGCAGAGGACCAGGACCTGTTTTCAAAGGTGGGAAGGGGCGGGCCAGGTTCTGGTAGGTTTCACTCCTGGGCAGGAATTCAAATGCCCATTTGCTCAGTCCTTTATGGTAAAACCTTTTCCACAGTGGCTCATTTGAATCCTCGGGGCTGCCCCTGAAAGATGGGTAGGACAGTAAGTACTTTCTCTCCCTTTTCCAGAGTCAAAATCCCAGAACCAGACCATTTTAGGGTTAGACAGGGCCCTGGGGGTAAGTGATCAAAGTAGCTCTCTCACCGCCTCTGACAGGTAAGCAGACTGACCCAGAGAGGCCACAGAGCCTCTGGAAGTGGCCGTGCTGAGACTGGCCAGGCTTTCCCAAGACTCTGGCTTGTAGCGGGTCCCGGTGGCCTGGGTTCAGACGCGCAGTGGTGCTCTGACCCTTTGCAAGGGGCTGGCCAAGTCGGCTCCTCCCAGGTTTGGGAATGTTTCTCCCCAACTCGCCAGAAGCTATTTTCTGACACCAGTTGTAGGGAAAAGATGTTTCTGTTGGAAGAGGGGAGAAAGGTTGCTGGAAGAAAAAAAAATCAAACTTCTCCTTCGATGTCAGATTGCACCAACTCCCCTGGAGACTCAAACCCTTTTATTAGTTGTTGAAACACTTGTTCTTTCTGGTTACTTTAGGCTCAGTCCCCGAAAAATAACACAAGATGGTAGACGCCCTCTTCCCTGGACCGCACGTCGTTCTGCTGTCCTCATTCCTGTGTCCAGGCTGGGCAGGGCCCTTGTCACTGGAGCGGGAAGGGCCCGGAGGCCACCGATCTGGAACAGTGGAGTCAGGGGCCCTGTGAAACCCTGGGGCATGTGGCTGGGGCTGTGGTCCACCCCCCCTCCCCGCCCCCGCAATTCCTGCCCAGCCCAGCCTCTCCTGGTCCCCAAGTGACCTGAGACCACAGGAGCCGTCTGCAGACACCCAGCCTCCCTCTGGATGCCCTCCCCCGACATCACAGCCCCTGTGCCCCCTGCTGTGGGTGTCCAGATGGTCATCCTTCCTGGCCATCTTTCGGTTCCAGCCTCAGCCAGTCCCGCCCTGCTCCAAGGCGAAGCCAAACCGCGGCGAAGGTGGCCCTTGCCCTTCTCACCTGCACCTCCTGCCACCACCTGGACCGTGGAAGGCCGCTGAGCTGGGCAAAGCTCACTCGAGACCCGGACAGATCGTGCCTCTCTTCCTGGCCTGCGGGTCCTGGATCTGAGCCCCTCTGCATCACCACCTGATACCTTCATTGAACTAGGTCCCATAAAGACACAAGGTAGGGGCTAGGGCGGCATTCTCAGGGGTCGACTGAGAGTCCTGGGCCAGATGAACCGGGGTCTAGGCCTCTCCCAGGACTGAGACTTGTGGGACTGGGCGCAGCCCCTTAGGTACGAGGTGTCCAGGACTGAAGACTGTGCCATTTCCTGGCGGGCAGATGGCTAGGCTTCTGCCTCACCTTGGGCACCTCGACAGCGCTGGTGCTGTCATCACCCATGACAGGCTCCACCAGGTCCTGCTGGCCACCAAGGGAAGTGGGGGCGTCCTGGCGACCTGCATGATGCTGGCACTGGCAAAGATGTGCTCACAGCTCCAGACTCGTGGGAACGAGATCTCCGCAGTGTCTCCTTGGCCTCCTGCCCTCGGGTACCAGAGCTGGCTCCTCCAAGGGGCTCAAGCCAGGTGTGTCCCCAGAGCTCACCTCTGCCTGCTGAGACGAGGCAGGATGAGCACAACGCAGGTGCTGACCCCATAGGCGGTCCCACAGCCCTCACCCCCACCCCAGCGCCACCCTCTTGCCCCCAGCACCTGCGCCTTTGTCACCAGCGTGTTTCTCCAGGGCTAAGTTGGGTGAACAGGCCCTGCAGAGAGCAGGGCTGTACCCCCGAGTGTGACGACCCCCTCCCCATCCACTGACCCTTGTCCTGGACTGTCCAGTTCCATGAATGGAGTATTAGTTACTCTGATGGAAGGGGAGGGGGGAGCTCTGAGCACCCCCGACTCCTTGTGATCTAGGTTAGTAGCCCCAAATCCCTCACGGTGAATAAAGGCTCTATCTCGCTTTTCGAGCTGATAGTCTCGAGTGAGTCCTGGCAGTGCCAAGGGGCCACGGGGAGCAGCCTGCAGTGAATGTGGGTTTGTTCAGAGTCTGAGTCCCCTGGAGGCCTGCGGGCGAGGCCGGGGAGGGATGGGCTCCTGAAAGATGCAAACCTGCCCAGATTCAAGAACACCCCGTGGCCCTGCTTCCTCCAGTCTATGGCCAAGTGAAGAAGACAGAAGTGTTCCAGCTGCATCACAAGCCTTGAATGGAAAAAACCAGAATAGGCCAGAACATGTTGCAGGTGACGTCAGGCCAACACCTTGGTAAACGGCACCCCCATTTCTGTCAAACCTTGTAGCTCGGGGCGGAGTAGTTTGGACTTAATCACTGCTCAGGATTACATGACCTTATTCTCTGTGAGGAATTACTACCACAGAATCCCTGTGTGTTCATTAAGAATTTGTCTGGGATTTATTAATATATATTTTTAAATCCAGCTCCTTGCCTTCTAGACCAACAAAGGCTGTCTGATTCCAACTAAATTTTTTTCTTGGTTGGGGATTTGTTCTAAGGGGAAACCAGGCCTCCCAAACAGGCCAAGCCCAAGGTCACTGTCTCCCCACACACCCCCTCTCCCCCCAAACACAAGGCCTGGTGATGCAGGCATGGGGCAAGAGAGGGGACCCACCTTTATCATAATCTTGCTGCTGCCTGGTGGGCTGGTGGGGAGGGAGGTGGGAGCACCGTTGGGTAAACTTCTGGGCTCATGGGAAGGTGGGTGGGAGCCAGGTATAACTAATACCTCCCTTGAGTCAGGAGGACCTGCCAAATGCCACGCCCAGCATTCAGTTTACACATGTGGTTCCTGAACTCTTTCAGGGTACCTCACAGTTCCTGTAAGAGCGAGAAACAGGTTAAGTGACTTGCCCACAGTCACGCAGCTAGTTAGAGTCCGTCAGCCCTCCAATCCGTTCTCACCAGGTCCAGCACTTCTAGCTCCAGGGGGACCCGCGGTGCTCAGGCACAAGTGCGAGTGACCTGACTTTGTTTCCTGTCTGCCGCCTGCACTCTGGGCCCTCTTAGATGCTGCAGCCCCCCGCTCGCAGCAGCCGCATGAATTATTTAGCATGTGCGCCAGCCCGGTAATGCTCTGACCTCATCCCCCTAGGGCTCAGGGCGGGGCTCTGACCTCGGTCTCCTTGAGGAAAGGCTGCTGAAGGGCGGAGGCTGGGACGTGGGTCCCTGTGGGATGTGGGTGACCAAGGGGACATCAGTACCCTCAGGGAAGTGGGTGGGGGCCAGAGCCCAACTGCCCTTGTAGCCGGAGGCAACTCTGCAGAGGGGAGAACGCACCCCAGGAATCAGATGGCCACGGGTGCGGATCCAGGCTCTGGCTTACTAACTTTGTGACTCTGGGCAGCCCTCTTGACTCTCCCTCAGTTTCCTCATCTGTAAAATGGAAGAGCTGACACTCTGAGTTCGTATTTAGTGCTGAGCTTCTCAAGGTCACTCCGTGGAAGTGAGTGCCAAGGATACGCATCCAGGAGCTAGCTGCCGCCTGTCTCCTGCCCAGGCAGGCTGCCCTCCAGGCCACATTTCACCACCTTCTGCCCTCTGGAGGTGCCACGTCTTCTCTTTCCTCTGCTGTCCCTCACGGGTGCCCAATGGGTGGGACAGCAGGTTGCTGGGATTGGAGGGAGACCCCAAGGAGAAGGACAGACCCTTGGCAGAACCCTGACCGGCAGGGGTCGTCAACCGAGGTGTTAAGAGGGTCACCTGGGCACAAGAATTCAAGAAGAGCTAAGGCTGAACTGCTTTCAGTCCGTAAGCAAATGCTTACTAAGCCCCTACTCCGGGGACCTAGCAAGAGCGGATCCCTGCCCGCTGGGGGCTCACAGCCTAACTCCTCTTTCCCCAGGTCAGACCCAGGGGCTGAAGTGGACGCGGTGATGGTAGGTTCCGTCCCGGATCCATGCTGGCATTAAACAGGCGGATCACACTTCCGCCGGGCCCCTCCCGCCCGCGTCCCTCCGAGTGGCCCTTCTGCTGTCAACAGGGCTCCTCGGGTGCGACCCGGTTCTTACTAACTCCCGGACTTTGGGCAGCTTCCCTCACCCTGCCCGGGTTTCCTCATTTGTAAAATAGACCCCAGCCTCCAGCTCTGCCTAAGCCCTGGAGCTGGGGCCCCCAGCAGTTGATTGAGAGGGGCCCCGAAACCATAGGGCTGTGCTGAGGGTGACCCCAGGGGCCTCGACTCCGGGTCTGGAGGAGAGCAGGGCGGACGCGGGGCCACCGCCCGCTGGCGGTGCCTGGAGCAGAGGCACTGGGGGCGGGGGGCCGAGGGGCGGGGACGGGGAGTGGCGAATCCCAGGCAGCTCTCTGCTCCTTGCCCCGCCTCTCCGGCCCTGCCCTGAGGAGGGGGGCGGGGGGGAGCGGGCCCCCGAACGCCGCAGACGCCCCACTGTCTCCCACGCACCTGGGGTGGCAGGAGGTGGGGCTGAGGACCGAGCCCCGGGCGCCCGGACGTCACTCTCCAACGAGGACCCGCCCCCCAGCCCCCAGCCAACCTGGGTCCGCCTGCTGCTCCCCACCCCCGGCCCCGCCCCCGACACCCCTGCAACCTGATCCCCGCCGCCGGGGCAGCCGGCCCGGACCGGTTGTCTCCACTTGTATAGCCGTCTGGGCTGCGGCCTGCCCGGGGCCGCCGAGTCCTGGCCCTTCTCCGCCTTCGGGGCCCGGCCCGGCCAAGACCCGGTCCTTCCACTCAGCTTCCCCTCTGGGGACCTTTTTTCCGCCCCCTCCCAGGCTGCGAGCCCCGGAGCCGGGCCGATTCCTGCAGCGTTCATCCTTGTATCTCTGGGCCCAGCACAGAGCGGGGGGCCAGGGAAGCGGGTCCCTGTTCCCTTGAGAAGAAATCCCCTCTGGGAGGCTCGCTGAGCTCATGAAGCTTGGATGGGTGGGTGTGATGGGGCCCGGGGAGCCCCACTGCCTCCTGCCTGCCTTGCCTCTAGGGCGGGATTCCTCAGACTGGCGCTCCTGACGTTTGGACCCAGACCATTCTCCGTGGTGTGGGCCGTCCTATGCAGTGTAGGGCGCTGCGCAGCGTCTCTGGCCTCCACCTTCTAGATGCCAGTAGCGCCGCCACCATCCCCCTAGCTGCGACAGCCAAAAATGTCTCCGAACATTGCCCGGTGGCCCCTGGGGGCAAACTCCTGGATTGAGAACCACTCCTGGGGGTATTGCCGTGGGCGTCCAGCCGAGGCACACAGGGCCCTGGGTCTGGGTCTGGAGCTGGAGGCACAACCCCCCCTCCCCACTCCGCTCCAAGTCCAGGACTCTGACGGGCTTCCCCTCCTCGACTGGTTTGTAGGAGCCTCAGGCCAGCCTGGAGACTATGACCCCTCAGCCTGACGACATTCAGGCAGCATGTGACCAGCCAGCTCCCCTCACTGCGCAAACCCCTTCTCAGCTCCTCCCCCAGGTGGGTACTAAGCAGGGCCCTGGGGCCGGGGATGCGGGAGACTCAGATGTTTCTGTCACCAAGAGTCAGTGTAGTTGGGGCACCAGAAGGGCAGCCTCCGGTTCACAGAGAGGAGCTGGGGGAGGGGCCTTGGTGGGCTGAGGCCACCCACTGAGCCCGGGGGCTGTCAGGATGGAGGGTCAAGGGAGCTTCTCCATCAGCGGGGGCTTAGCTGTGGACCCCAATCCTTGGGGCCAACCAGACGTGACAGGGCTCAGCCTCTGTTCTCTTTCCATAGGGGAGGCAAAAAATAGGGCAGCCTCTTACACACGAGCGTGCACACACACACGCATACACATCACACATACACAGACGTACACACCTGGAGGTAGAGGGCAGGGGAATGGGGTTTTTGGAGCACAAAAAACTATAGGTCCCGGCTGGGGAAGATTCAGTTCGGCCCCTGAACCAGGCCCGCTTGGGGCTGGCCCTCACAGCCAGGTCGGGCGGGCGTAGAGAGAGGGTGGGGTACCCGCCCCTCCAGATGCAAAGCAGAATTTTCAAAAGGATCCAATCCCAGCGGGAAGTGGGGAGGTTTTACTAGTCCCTTCTTTCCCCATATTCATATTTTCCAGTATCTGCATAAAGAGACAAAAGACATCATAACAGGTTAAAGAGGAGGGGACGGGTCCCCAGGACCAGGCAGATGAGGGACAAGATTTTTCACTGTCTCCCACCCCCACCTTTCCCTCCTTGCTTCCTTCCTCTCATTCCTTCCTTCTCCACAAAAACAAATGACATATCTTTGGGACCTCCCTGGCGGTCCAGTGGTTAAGGCTCCACCCTTCCAGTGTAGGGGACTCGGGTCCGATCCCTGGTCAGGAAATTAAGATCCCACGTGCCTTGCAGTTCAGCTTAAAAAACAAAAAAAAAATACGTATTTAAAAACAACTGATCTGAAAGAAAGAAAAGGTGCCCGTAAAGTGAACTCACCCTGTAGCAGCCCCCTTCCCACGGGCCTGTGTGGTCACTGCCCTGCCCTTTGCAGAGGCCGGACGCAGCGATCCTCGGCCACACCTCTCACTCCTCGTCCCCTAAGAAAGATAGGCAGCTCTCACCCCGCCAAGTCTGTCCAGTGCCTTCTCCCCTGGGGAGGTTTTTGAGGCAGCGGAGGATGGGGGCCTGGAGAAAGCAGAGTGTGTTCATTGCATGCAGGGGCATGGGAATCCCACACCCACCCCACCCCTACCTTGCTAAATAATTGCAATTCTGAGGACTCTGAATGAGATATTCAGGCCGCAGGTTGGCGTGCTCCTGCAGTTTTCAGTTTTTCTGCATGTAGCTAGCTCATCCTTATAAAGCATGCCATGTCCCGCAGGGCAGACAGTTCAGACCTGGGAATAACATTTGGCTCGTTCATTTCATTCATTCTTTACTTCTTCATCAATATTTATTAAAGGCTGTTCCCTACCATGATGCTCACTGACATCAGTTTCCACACGGAACTCTGTCAGGCACACAATTTTCCTCGCGCCGCAAATCTGTGACCTCCATCTCTGCGTGCCACTTCAGTCACATGTCAGCTGTCTCTGGGAGTTACCACCCACCGTCTGTGTGATTTCTACAGCTACCTTACCGTATCGAGGAGGTGCTGCTATACCCTTGGGCTGCAAGGACAGAGTCACCCATAAGTGCACCTGTGTTGGGGGTGAGGGCTGACCTGGGAGAGCTTGTCAGATTAGAAAGTGGAGCCCATGACCCCTGGGCAGGGGTAAGTGAGTCTCTCCCTCGGTCAGAATCACAAAGGCCACCAGGGGAGTTTGTGAGTCATCAGAAGGTCCGTTCTCCATGGGGACCAATGAGTAGAGAATCTGGTATATTCGTTTGCTACTTTGCCATCTGCCAAGACTGGGAAACTTAAACGACAGAAGTGCATCATCTCACGTTTCTGGAGGCTGGAAGTCCAAACTCAAGGTGTCGGCAGGGTTGGTTCCTTCTGAATCTGTGAGGGAAGGGTCTGTTCCAGGCTCTCTCCTTGGCGGGCGGATGGCCATCTTCTCCCTGTGTCTCTTCACATCATTTCCTCTGTGCATGTCTATGAGTCCAAATGTCCCCTTTTCGTAAGAACTCCTGTCATACTGGATTGGGGATCACCCTCATGATCTCATTTTAACTTGATTATTCCTATAAAGACCCTCTCTCCAAATCATTCTCATTCTGAGGTACTAGGACTTCACCGTATGAATCTGGGTAGGGGGGATGAAACTCTCCCATAACCCCTGGGCTAGTCTTGGGCAAGGTTGAGGTGAGTGGGCAGTCCCCTGGGGTGGCCCCAGGAAAGGACCGCCTTGAGAAGTGCAGTCTTGCAGGCATGGCATGGTCGTGTCTCAAGCAGCCCCGTGCAGGCTTCGTTTGATTCTCTCTGGGATGCGATACCCCTGCACGGGGGCTGAGACTCCCTGGCACCACGAGGCTGAGATTTTTTTTTCTCCTCCAGGAAAGCAGGTGGCATTAATAAATAAACGGAGACAATTATCTCCCTTGTCCATAAGCCAAGAATGTTGACCTCCTTGTGCCCCTTCCCAGATAAGGGCTGCAGATCTGGGTCAAGGGAGGACCGGCACTGAGCAACCCCACCTGTAAAGTCCCTCTGTTTAGAAAGCATGCCTCCTTGTCTTTCGTGTGTCAATCAAAGGATAGGGAAGGAGCTGCCCCCGCCCCACAGCATCCCAAGTGAGGTGAGAGAGCTGTGATTGGCTCTCAGAGTGAGCCCACAGTTGCCCCGGAGGAAGGCCAGAAAAGCCATGGGCATCTCCCCATCTTGGGTCCAGAGCACCACCATAAGTGTCGGCCACCCCAGGAGTGAGCTCCGCCCACCAGCTCTGATCCCCAAGGCCACCTGGGCAGGTGGTTAAAGAATCCATCTTCCAAGGAACAGAAGCTGCAGGTAACACCCGAACACAGTGGTGTATTCCAACTGGAGGGCACAAAGGACCACAGTCCTCTTGGCCAGTTTCGGACTCACTGAGATTACAAAGGAAGTTCGGCCTTGCCCAGTAGGAGGGAAAGCCCCTACCCTGGCATTCCCGGGGTGCAAGGCGCTGAGGAAGGGTCTTTTCAGATGGCCATCCTGCCCCTGCTGTCCTAGTGGTGACCAGGGGAAAGTTTTCTGGCCACCCTTGGACGGGGCAGCAGGGAAAGGGGACTCCAGGGACAGAGTCAGGACCTCCTGGAGGAATCTTGTTTAGTTTGATGCTGACCTTGGAAGTTCCAGGTTTTCTCTTTCTAAGGATCGTTCTTTACAAACTCTTTCCTCTTCCAAGTTTCAAATCCTGAAATCCTTTCCGCTGCCATAACCTCTTTACCCTCCACCTTCCCTCCCACCCTTTCCTTGGGCTTAGTTCCCCTCACTGGGGTTCCCCATCTCCCAGCCCCCTCCTTCCTCCAAATCCACCAGGACCCAGTCTTCCAAGCGCCCCTGGGCGAGCTCATCCTGGCAGTACAGTCTGTAAATGAGGGTGCTGCTGGTCACAACCACACCAGTGACCAAAAGGTGGTCCGAGCCACCTTACCCTGCCCCTGTTAGTCTAATCTTTTTTTTTTTTTTTAATTTATTTTTGGCTGTGTTGGGTCTTCGTTGCTGCACGCGGGCTTTCTCTTGTTGCGCTGAGCGGGGGCTACTCTTCGTTGCGGCGCGCGGGCTTCTTATTGCGGTGGCTTCTCTTGTCACGGAACACAGGCTTTAGCTGCGCGGGCTTCAGTTGTTGTGGCCCTCAGGCTCAGTAGTTGTGGCTCTCGGGGTCTAGAGCTCAGGCTCAGTAGTTACGGCACACGGGCTTAGTTGCTCCGCGGCATGTGGGATCTTCCCGGACCAGGGCTCGAACCCGTGTCCCCTGCACTGGCAGGCGGATTCTTAACCCCTGCGCCACCAGGGAAGTCCTGTTAGTCTAATCTTAACACAGCTTTGGGAGAATCTGGGTCACCGCAGGCACAGTTATCTTTCTGTTGCTTGTGCAACGCTTTAACAAATATTTCTGATGCTCAGGGATGCAGAGGCATGTGAGTGCGGTGGCATTGAACTCTTTACTAGGACTCTAGGGCCCTCCGTCACTCACCCTAATGCCCCAGACCTCTGGGAACCCAATGGGAATCCTGACACTGTCTGGGGAATGCTGGGGAGCTGCTGATCTCCATTCCCCTGTGCAGGTACCAGAGAGCTCTTTAAGCCACTCCCACTGATTTCATTTCATTCAATAAGTATCTATTGAGTTGGTCACCATGTGTAAGGCACAGTCCTATCCTGTCCTATCCTCTCTGCCACCTCTGACCACAAGTAGAGTCCCAGGTATCCCACGAATCCTGCACAGTAATTTCCTAAACTTATCTGATTGTAGGCATCTTCTGGGGGGTCTTGTGAAAAATGAAAGATTCAGGAATTCCCTGGCGGTGCAGTGGTCAGGACTTGGTGTTTTCACTGCCGTGGCCCGGGTTCAATCCCTGGTTGGGGAACTAAGATACCACAAGCCGTGGTGAGGCCAAAAAAACACCCCCAAAATAAAAAAGACAGATTCCCGGTCCCCAGCCCTGGAGAACCCTGATGCGGGAGGTCTGAGGCGGGCCCGGGATCTGTGTTCACAGCCGGCTGGGAACAGGACAAACATCCTTCTGGAATTTTCAAGGGCTCTGTCCATCCACGTCCCAGAATATCTCCAGGAGGGCAGAGATCCAGTGGGACTGAGAAGGAGGGTGCGGGGCCCTGGGCCGCCTGTCTGTGCTGATCGCTGTGTCTGATCTGTGACCCCTCCTCCACGCAGGCCACTTGGATTTCTGCCTTGACCTCAGAATCACTTCTACCTTTTAAGGGTAATCTTTTGTGTTTTCCTGTCTTTGTTTCCGTGTTTCCCCCTGAACCACAAACTCCTGGAAAGGAGAATTGTTGTATTTTTATCTTCATGTTCCCGTCTTTGGGCCCAGTTCTTGGTACAGCCCAGATCTCCATTAAATATTTGTCAAATAAATGAATAAATGGTGCCTGGGCATAGAGTGCCCCCTGGTGGAGCCAGAGAGTATGGCAGGATCTTGGATCTTGGCTGGAACAGTCGACCTGGAGGGACGTGTCCTGGCCCTCGGGTTCAGGGCAGCCCGTCCAAGTGTGACGTCACGTGGGGCTGGGGTAGAGGTAGGGGTCCATGGACAAAGTCTGAGGGGAAGGGGTGGGCTGCGCCTTTGAAAGATGTGGCTTTCCTAGGATAGGCAGGGCTGGCCAGACAGTGAGACCCAGAGTCTACACTCTTAATCACTCTCAGCGTCCATCTATCCATCTATCCATCCATCCATCCATCCATCCATTCATTTTCAGAGCCACCTTTATGGATCTGACCCTGTGGAAGGACTGGGGATGGGGCACCAAATCCCCCAGTCACGTCAAGTCCCCCGTTTGAGCCCTCTCCTTCTCGGGAGAGTTTTGGTGGTCTAGGGGTTAGAGAGTGGCTCCCTGAATTGAGTTCCCCAGCAGACTTCTGTGCTTCCTCCACCTGCTCCTGGATGTGTCCAGGGTTTGTCTGAAACCTCTTTTCTCCCCCTGCAGCATTCTCTCTCCTCCCTCTCCCTCAGAGCATGACGCCATGCCAGGGCTCCACCCAGACCCGCTGAGTGTGAATCTCCAGGTGCAGTTGGGTAGGGAAAAGGGGGAGGGAGATGGAGGAAGGGCTTAGGCAAGGATGTTTTAAGAAAGCTCCCCAAGGGACTTCCCTGGTGGCGCAGTGGTTCACAATCCGCCTGCCAATGCAGGGGACATGGGTTCGAGCCCTGGTCCGAGAAGATCCCACATGCTTTGGAGTAAGTAAGCCCATGCGCCACAACTACTGAGCTCTCATGACACAACTACCGAAGTCCGCGCACCTAGAGCCCGCGCCACAACTACTGAGCTCTCATGACACAACTACCGAAGTCCGCGCACCTAGAGCCCGCGCCACAACTACTGAGCTCTCATGACACAACTACCGAAGTCCGCGCACCTAGAGCCTGTGCTCTGCAACAAGAGAAGCCACTGCGATGAGAAACCCACACACCGCAAAGAAGAGTAGACCCCGCTCGCCACAACTAGAGAAAGCCCGTGCCGCGCACAGCAACGAAGACCCAACGCAGCCAAAAATAAATAAACTGGTTAATTTTTTTTAAAAAAGATTGAGGTATAATTGACATAGGACATTATAAAAAAAATTTAAAAAGCTCCCCGAGAGATTCTAATATGCATCCAGGGTTAAGACCCCTGCCAGCTTCTGTGTAAACAAATGTGGTGAGCGGAATTGGGAAGCCGTACCAGGATTATGCCTCTTCTGCTTCACCCCACCAGGCCCCCGCAGTGCTGTGCTATGTCTCCTACCCTCTCCCCCACGTACATACAAACATGCACTCTGCCCATGACAAGAGCTGAGCCTCCTGTTATCTAGACCTGGAAACCTCAGCAGCGTTTAAGCTTTCATCCTTGAGTCCCTGTGGCCAGAATACATCCTCAGAAAGGGCTTCCTGTCAGCAGGGAGCCTTGGGGTGGTGCAGCCCTGAACCCACATCCTTGCAGTGGAGGACATTACCGGCAGGGGAGGGCAGGGGTGTGTGAGACCCACTTCCCTGTCTCTGCTTCCCAACCGGAGGTGAGGCTGCTCCTCCCCCACACCTGCAGCCTCAGCCCCACCCCTCCTCTAGAACAGTCCAAAGGAGGCAGGAATTGGATCAACAGTGTGCCCACATTAATGGGGCAGCTGGACCGTCCCAGGCTGGCCTGAGAGCTGGTGGTCTAGTTGGGCATCTGAGCCCCTCCTGGTCTCACTGGCTGCGAACCAGGAGCCCAAGAGACCCCGGAGCCTGAGCTCTGGCATCTGCCATCCCTCCTGGCCTGCGAGCTGGGCACCGCCCCGTTTCCTTCTCCATCCCTTCCACCCCTTCTGCTTTCATCCCCTCCTTCTCCACCACGGAGGGCCAGCCTGCCTCTCTGAAGGCCCTACATCTTCTTTCTAAGGGACTGGAGCCTTCCTCTTGTTCCTGGTCTACTGGCTGGGGGATCTGGAAGGATCAGTGCCACACACCTGGATACCCGGACAGAAGCCTCTCTACTTCCTGACTTCCAGAGACGGGAACAAAGTTACCTGCCCCAGAAAGCCGGCAGTTCTGGCAATCACCGACAGATGGCGACAGGGGCTGCCCATGGCTGGCCAGTTGCGTCTTTGCCGAGGTTCTAAGGAAAGCAACTTCTCTAGTCCCTGCTGCACTGCTTCTTGGCTGACTGACTGGTATTCCCTGGTTCCGGCCACCTTGGGAATTAGGACCAGGCCTGTTGGGCCTCCCATCACTGCCTCATAACCTGCCTGTTCCAAGGCTAGGTTTGGTCATCTGGTCCACCCCAGTTCCACTGCCCCTACTCACTCCCCTCCCCGTCACCCTGAGTCTCCGGGGGCCCTCGTGTGTCCCCTTGGGGCCAACCAGAGATGGGACAGACAAGCAGAGATGGAGCCAGGTGGGCAGACAGGAGTTGAACCACAGAAGGCACTGGAATTCAGAGTGTGATGGAGCGGGTAGGCATGGTTTGGGCGCACGGAGGGTGGAGGCCCGGCCAAGGCAGTAAGTAGATCTTGCCTGCAGCTCTACCGACGAACAGCAACCACACCCCCGCACTTAATTCCTGGCTCCCCAGGGAGAGCGAGGTACGGACACTCATCCCCTCTGTTGAAAGTTTTTTGATGACTTCATCTCTGGCACCTTGACAGCCTCTCCTGTTCCCTTTCAGTTTTGCAGGAAGGAGGCAGTCAGCTCTTTGATGTAGAAGCATTTGATCAGGAAGTGGGGGAGGGGCAGATGAGGTGGGGAAATCCAAGGAGAAAGGCAGGTCGGGGTCAAGACGATGGATGGGGTCGGGGTGGGGTAGAGAGAGGGCCTTCTGGTTCCCTTCACAACGGGCTTCAACTTTGCTTTTTAAAAATTTAGGTAGAACTTACCTTCCATCAAGTTTACCCCTTTTAAATGTATAATTCAATAATTTCTAGTCCATTTACAGAGTTATACAACCATTACCAGAACCCAATTTCAGAACATTTCCTCAAACTTAATATTGACATTATTTTCAGTGAATTTCTCCTTAAAGGCCCAGAATTTATGGGACTTCCCCTTCTGGGAAGGAGAGAAGGTACCTTTCTCATAACTTGACACCAGGGTCCCGTGACCAGCCCACACCATGAATTAATATTTTTATAAATCTTGCAGCTGTCTAAAGAATAGTCCAATTTCTTGCTCTGTGTGTGTGTGTGTGTGTGTGTGTGTGTGTGTGTTGCATATCAAAAGCCTTGATGTGTTACATGCTGTAATTTTCATTAATCCTTTTTTGGAATCTCTTCTTTGGGTAAAGTACTAAGAGACTCAGAAAACAGAAGTGGGCTAGACCTCTCGGGTCTCAGGGCAGCACAGGAAAACAGAACGATGAAGGGAACACACAGGACTCGGGGCAAGGTGAATCAGCACTTCTGGCTCTCTCTTTCCTAACAGGCAGCACGTATAATACTCGACCTGCTGCCTGGGAACACGAATGCAGAGACGGGCTTTTCTATAGTTAGTGCTCCCCTATAATGAAGTGCTGTTAACGCTTGGCCTGCCTGCAGTGGTCCTTTGAAACACACACATTCTACCAGCTTCTGGAAATGTCTGCGAGAAGGTCACTGTGGTGTGAGACAGATGAGCAGTGGGGTCAGGATGGTTACAAGGGTGCTGGGGGTGGGGAGGAAGCTTCTGACCTTCCTGAGGCCTTGGGAGCTGGGGTCATCTTCCGCGTGAAACTCACACGTTCAAGCCCAAGGCCAAGCGTGCCCCTCAAGGTCAAATATTAGAAGTTTTTTAATGGACCACCTGCTGTTTCAAGCCCCCCTACTCTTCCTCAGCACAGGGGCAAGGGCCGCCAGGGACAGTTTTGTCTTTGCCTGGGGCGGCCCTTGGGAAGAAGGAGGAAGCAGAAGGTGGTAGTGGCGATGGGGAGGCAGGAGGGGGATGGGTACTCCCTGGCAAGGTCATCAGTTTGGTTCCCGTGACCTCATCATCCTGTTCACCATTGTGCTCCTGGGTCAGCAGTTTGCGCAGCTTCCACTGCCTTCTCGAAGCCATTCTTTCCCTGTCCTGCCCTGCCCTGTGCAGTCACCACCCTTTGAGTCATGGGTCATGGTCTGGTGGATAGAAGTTTGGGGATTACTATGGACAGACGTGGGTTCTTACAAGTAAGTTATCTCATCTTTCTGGGTTGTGAGGAGTAGAAGTGAACACATGTGCATGACGTGTGTTGAGGAAACAGGAGAGTAAGTGATGGACCAGCCCGTTCACGTCTCTGATCTCATTTTATGCCTCCCGTGAAGGGGGCAGGGCGAGGAGTAGTGTTCCCATTTCACAGAAGGGGAAACTGACTGAACAGGGATACCCAAAAAGCCAGAATGCAGCTCAGGGCCAGGACACAAAGGCTGGACCCTCCCCACTGTCCTGTCCCCATTGTAACAGTCAGGGGTCCCCCGGAGGCCGGCTCCCCTCACCCACCCCACACTTTCAGTCCTGCTCCCTGGAGAGATCTCAGATTATTACCTGTGATTCAGCAGAGACGCTGGAAGCCAGCGCTGAGAGAAGGCTGTCCCCTTAGACCCCTGTCCCTCTGTGCATCCCTGGGCAGCTGGGAGGGGGCTGTTTGTCCATGGTGCTGCCGGTGCTTTCCCTTCCAGGTGTGCAGACCACTGGCCTCTGCTTGAACCTAGTTTGAGAGGTGACTTAGGTGAAGTGCACGTCTTACATGCTCGGTTGGATGGATTTAACACGCTCGCACCATTTTAAGTTCTATCCCTTTCTTCTCCCTGGGGGTGGAATTAGGCAAGAGGATGAGAGAGAGACCTCGGTGCCCTGGCCTTCTCTGGATTGATCTCCAGTCCAGTTTCCCTTCCCCAGGACGTGCAGTGGGCATGTGAGCATGGGGCGATGGGGGCCCCGTGTGGTCCCTGCTTTCGTGAGGTCTCACAGTCTTTCCATGAAAAGGAGGGCACGCGGTGACACCTGGGCATAGGTGATCAAATACAGAAGGAGGCATTGCGGGGCACGGAGGTGAAGGAGGGGGCTCAGAGAGGCCAGAGGAAGGAGGGGGTCTTCTGAGAAGATGGCTGAGTATGGCTGTGAAAGGGTGAGTGGCAGCCATGGCGGAGGCTGAGGATGAAGGAATGGCCTTGGGGAGCCGTCCACGCCCCTGCCGCTGTGGGTGCCCCATCCCTGTGATGACCCTGAGGACCTCATGACCATCTCTTCTGCAGCGGAGCCAGGGGCAGCCCCAGGGGGACGCCACCCCACCCCCCGACCACGGCTGCCCGGTGAGCTCCGCAGGCCCCCGGTGCACCGGCTCTCGACCCCGGCTCCTCCTCGAGGGTGGAGACATTCTCTCCAGGTCCAGGTACCTGCGAGGAAGGACAGGGTCTGCGTAGAGCAGGGGCTCTGTGGACAGGAAACCTGGAGGATCCCTCCAAGGGGGGGATCAGTGAGGGGTCTCAGGCCCCTGGCTGGCACTGCCAGCCCTCTGCTCACCCACAGCTTCCTCTTCCTCTCTGTCTCAACCACTGCACGTCCAGACCCAAGCAGAACAGCATGGTACGGCCGTAATGCTGGCTGTGGATGGTAGCCCTGGGACTGTGAGATGCCCCGGAACATGGGCTGCTCAAGCCACTTTGGCCCCCAGAGGGTCAGGCCACGCTGGGGTAGTTTCCCTAGAGAAAGGCAGGAGGGCGAGGCGTGGGCGGTCCCGGGGAGCCCCCCAGAGAGGCAGGCCAGGCCAGACGGGAGCTTCGGGGTCAGGCCGCGGACACCGGTCTCACCCAGGCTGTGGCGGAAGGGAAATTAGATGCCCCCAATCCTCCATCCGTCCCTCCCCGCTGCCCCGCCCCTGACTGCTTCTCATCTGGAGTCCATACCTTTGCCCTATGGATCTTGCAGTGATGAAACTCCGAGCGGGTGTGTTCCGCCACCACGCAAGCACATGGAGAGCAGCAGGTGCTCAGCGGACACGGCGGCCCCCTCCCGCCATCGCCAACTAACCCAGCTGTCAGGCTCCCCTTCTCACCACCAGCCACAGGCACCCGCTTCATCCTGCTTCTCAGCCCAGCCTCTTGGCCACAGTCGACCCACTGCAGCGGGTAAGACACTGTGGGTGAGACACTCCCTCCCTGAAGCCCCCCTGGCTTTCCTTCAAGCTCAAGAGGAAGAAGAGACAGAGCTGACGGGGAGCTGCTGACCTTCCTGGGGCGGCGGCTCTTAGATTGTGCTGCTGCGCGAGGGAGGTTCCGCCGAGCAGCCCCACCCCTCAATCTTTTCTGGCCCCTCCTTACCGTTCTCGGGGCTCAATGCTGCTGCCGCCAGTCTGCCCGGGGAGCCCCCATCCATCACCACGTCACCCTTGCCCGCTGGTCTCTGAGCATGTTCATCCTTGGGGGAACAGGACCCCAAGCTTGGTGAGAGGCTCTATGGTGGCAGGGCCTCCCTCCCCCCACCCCGAGAAAGAGGGTTCAGGCCCGCAGCTGGCAGGTTTCATCTTCCCCCACCTCGTGTGCACTAATGGTCACCAGGGAGCAGTGCGGCAAGCGCCACTTTCTTAATTTTCTGACGTCATGAGGTAAATTTACATCGTTCTATTTCTTGCTGAGGGCTCGTGGACAGGTTAGGGCCACCAGGAGGCTGTGGCGGGGATCAATTCCTCTGGCCCTTTCCTCTTTGCCGTAGTTCAAGTGTTTCTCTATCTTTTCTTTCTAAAGACAAGTGCATCCCGTGGACTCTTTGTAAAGCATATGTCTCCCTAACAAATCCTGTTTTCCTATCGCCTTTCATTGGAGGACAGACTTATTCCGTCGGGGGAAAAAAACTGGCTTGAGGATACCATTACCCCATATTCAGGTATTTTTATAATTATGATACTATTTACTCCCTCAAATTAGCTATTATTATTATTATTTTTAAAAATAAATTTATTTATTTCATTTATTTATTTTTGTCTGCACTGGGTCTTCGTTGCTGCACGCGGGCTTTCTCTAGTTGCGGAGAGCGGGGGCTACTCTTCGTTGCGGTGCGCGGGCTTCTCATTGCGGTGGCTTCTCTTGTTGCGGAGCACGGGCTCTAGGCGCATGGGCTTCAGTAGTTGTGGCGCACGGGCTCAGTAGTTGTGGCTCACAGGCTCTAGAGCGCAGGCTCAGTAGTTGTGGCGAACGGGCTTAGTTGCTCCGCGGCATGTGGGATCTTCCCGGACCAGGGCTCGAACCCGTGTCCCTGCATTGGCAGGCGGATTCTTAACCACTGCGCCACTAGGGAAGCCCCTAGCTATTATTATTAACATTTTACAGGGGTCACACGTTTTGGTCAAGGTCACGCCAGCGGTACGTGGACAAGCCACAGCCTAGCTTCCTGCTTCTTCTCAGTCCGGTGCATCTGCCCCTTAACCTTGACATTCAAGACCTTGGCAATGACGTTTGGTGGTTGAACTGAAAGATACACATTTCTGGAAACTTTAGAGCCAGAGCAGGAAGGAAGGGCATTCTAGGGACTCCGGACGGCGGCATTCGGAGTTGCTATCCGCAAGCCCTCAGGTGACATATTAGCCCTCCTCACGCGTTAGGACTAGTTTCCTACGCTCGTGTGGCCATTCTGTGCAAGCTGGAGGCACTTGTCACGAGGAATATGTGTGTGTATATTTAGAGTCTGAGATCCCCGAAGGAGGGGTCCCTGCAGGCTTGCTGAGACCTGCTCTGTACTCAGCCCTGAGCTGGGTCCAGTGGGAACTGCATGGGAAGGAAGGCCACAGCCCGAGGACCTTCAGGCCAAGTGGAGCACATGTGTCCCAGACGAGCAATCATTCAGGGACTCTGGGGTCATCGTGCCAACTTGGAGGTCCAGGCCTTGAGCTGGGGGTGTTCCTGGAAGTGTTGGTCCCCAGGGCAGTCGCTCTGTGGGTGCTGTCCAGGGCCCTTGCTCCTCCCCCAGGGCGCTCACCCTGACCACCCCGACTACGGCGAAACTGAGGGAGTTACTGGCTGGATTAGGAGCAACCTTGACACTGTGGTTTGGGGGGCGGGAGGGAAGAGGAGGTGAGCTGTGGGACTGGGGAGGGTCTCCTTACTGGAAATACGTACAGAACCTGTAACACGGCCGGGGTGTCTCGGGCCCCGGCGGCCGCCTTGCTCCCGCAGCGAAGACCTCCGTCTTTTCAGCAGCTCCGGGAACAGAACTGAAAAGAAGCTGAACAAGGAAGCAGCGAAGCACGAAGAAAAGCAGAAGTGGGAGCCTGGAGGCCTGACACTCCTCCTCGAGGGGGGACTGAAGCCTTGGGGCCAGCTGTGGCCTGGCGCTGTTGCACACGACATCTGTGCTGGAGAGATGGCCTGGTGGTCCCAGGCCACGTGGCTGCCCCCGGCTCTGCTGCTTCTCTGGGTCCCAGGTGAGGGGCTGCAGTGGGGTGGGAGGCGGGCAGCGGGAGGAGGGAGGGTGCGAGGGCGAGAGCTGCAGGAGAGGGGTCAGGAGACTCAGGATGGGACGCCCTCTGTCCACCGCATAAGACACGGAGGGGTAGGGCCGAGGGTCTGTCTCCCCTTCTGCAACCATCTGGCCTTAGATGAGCCACAGTGGGGCAAAGATGTGGGCCCGGAGGAGGGGCTTTGCAGGAGGTTTGGGGATGAATTATTACACACCAGAGTGAGTGGCAGAGTGACCACCAAGCGCACCCAGGGACATGTTTATTGTCAGGAGGCGCCCTGTGGTTCACGGGTCCCAGGGGGTGGAGGAAGTTTGGGGACCGGGCAGGGGCAGGCCTTGGTCTCAGGGTCATGGAGGTGAATGACTGTCCAGGGCGGCTCGAGGGGCAGGGGCCTGAGGACTAGGGGGCCGTGGTCTCCAAGGAAGGGAGATGGGACTCCCATCCCATGGGGAGAGTGGGGCAGAGCAGCTGTGGGACAGAAGGGAGAGGTTTGCTCCGGGCAGAAGAGGGTGTCCTTGCACTTATTCCTCTCCTAAGCCTCCAGGAGCTCTCAGGGCTCTCCTCAGGTTGCTCCTGCAGTCTTGCTAGGTTTATTCCCGGCATTTTTAATTTGGGGGTCGTTTTGCTTATAAATTGATGTTTTCTTCAATTCTATTTGCCAACTAGTTGTCGATAGGAAAGCTGTGAGTTTTTGTGTATTAATTTTGAAACTGGTCATCCTCTCACCACTCATTTTTTAAAAATATTTATTTATTTGGTTGTGCTGTGTCTTAGTTGCGGCTGGTGGGCTCCTTAGTTGCGGTGACCGGCTCCTTAGTTGCGGCACGCAAACTCTTAGTTGCGACACGCAAACTCTTAGCTGCGACATACATGTGGGATCTAGTTCCCTGATCAGGGATCAAACCTGGGCCCTCTGCATTGGGAGTGGGGAGTCTTAACTTCCCCACCAGGGAAGTCCCACCACTCATTCTTCTACTGACCCTCTAGGGTGTTCACGGGATCTGCCTGCATGGAGGGTTCGCTGTTTCTCTGGTTTCCTCTCTCATTGATCACGGGCTGGTTTGGCCAGAATGATGCCCAGGAGAGAGGCGGCAGCAGTCATGCCTGCCTTGTCCCTGACTGGGCCGGTGTCCAGAGTTTCCGTTAAGTGTAAAGAAGGCATCCCCTGTGTTCTTAAAAACAGCAGCATCAGGCGTCGCTCGCCTTTCCATTATCTATAGAGGTGACGACAGGCCACGCCTTATCGTGCTCCATCGATACCGCGGGGGTCTTCTGGTTTGTTTTGGTGTGTTTATTTGTATTATTTTTACAAATTGAATGTTTGTGGCAAAACCTGCCTCAAGCAAGTCTATTGGCTCCATTTTTCCAACACCTTTTGCCCACTACGTGTCTCTGTCCCATTTTGGTAATTCTCGCAATATTTCAAACCCTCCACCAGCAAAAAAGATGACAAGTCACTGAAGGCTCAGATAATGGGGAGCATTTTTTAGCGAAGTATTTCTTAATTAAGGTATGTACATTGTTTTTTTTTTTTTTTTTTTTTTGCGATACGCGGGCCTCTCACTGCTGTGGCCTCTCACGTTGCGGAGCACAGGCTCCGGACGCGCAGGCTCAGCGGCCATGGCTCACGGGCCCAGCCGCTCCGCGGCATGTGGGATCTTCCCGGACTGGGGCACGAACCCGCGTCCCCTGCATCGGCAGGCGGACTCCCAACCGCTGCGCCACCAGGGAAGCCCTGTACATGGTTTTTTTTAAGACATAATATTATTGCACACTTACTAGACCATAGTATAGTGTAAACATAACTTTTATAAACCAAAAACTTCACGTGACTTGCTTTCTCGTGATTTTCGCTTTACTACGGTGGTCTGGAACCAAACCTGCAATATTGTCTAAGTATGCCTGTAATTTTTTCTCCTTTGAACTATTCAAGCGGCGAATTATATTAAGATATTTGGCTGGATTTTAGTCTTGATGTATTATACGGACTTCATGATAAGAATTAGGGAGGTTTCCCTGTTTCTTTATCCTCTGCAAATGTTTAAATAAAATTGGGATTGTTTGGTCCTTGAAGGTTTTGAGAGAACTAACTTGTGAAACTGTCTGGGTTTCGCTCCTCTTTTTTTGGAAAGGAAAGAAAAAGGAACTTCTTTTTTTTTTCTTTCCCCCCAGCTTTACTGAGGTATAATTAACAAATAAAGCTCGTGTGTATTTATGGTGTATAATCACGGTGATGTTTTGATACCCATATACACTGTGAAATAATTACATCACCTCACATAGTTATCATTGGGAAAGGACCCCTTGATAACACTTACCAGTATTGGTCTACATTAAAAAAAATCTTTTCTGAGCTAATACTGGTGATTTATACTTTCCTAGAAAATCACCAGTTTTGCCCAAGTTTACAAGTGTTTTTGCAGAGACTTGAAAATTACCCCGGGCTATTTTCTTTTTAATTGTGTATGCGTGTCTTCTCCTTTTTTTTTGATCTAGCTACTCACAATAATGTCTATTTTGTTGTTTGTTTCTCCCAAAAGAAAAATCAGCTTTTCAGTGTGTGTACTAGTTCCATGGTTTTCCTTTTCCTAATTCACTAACTTCTGCTCTGGCTTTACTCTTTTCTCCTGGGTTGGGTGCGTAGGCATGTGTTCCTCTCTCGACTTCTTGCGCTGGATGATTCACTCGTTTATCTGGGATTTAGTAGGATGAGACTTTGCACTTCTAAAGTAAAACATTAGGACAAAAAGGAGCATCCTGTTAGAAGAGATAGAGACAGATAGACAGACAGAGAGGGACAGACAGACAGGGAGAGAGAGGTAATGAGAGACAGAGACAGAGACCCACAGAGAGACAGAGAAACAGACAGAGACAGAAAAAAAGAGACAGTGAGAGAGACAGATGGAGAGAGAGAAGGACAGACAGAGAGACAGAGACACAGGGAGAGAAACAAAGAGAGACGGAGAGGTAGAGCAAAGGGAAGGTAGACCCTGGAGACAGAGGGTTGGGTACTGTGGGTGGGGGGGATGGGGTGACCCACACCAGGGAGGGGAGCTGAGAGCCAGGCAGAGAAAGGTGACAATTTACAGTCAAGGAGAGGCAGGGAATCGAGTCTGGATGTGGGGGCCAGAGGCAGCATCTTACGTGAAGGAAGGGCTGGGAGAGACATTTATCTTTTAAGCACTTGGTATGTGTCAGTTTTACTGATTTTTGTTTCTCTAGAAAATCACACATTCATCCAGATTTACACATTTATCTGTAGAGAATTTCTGCAAAGGACCGTCTCTGATTCTTTTAATTTTCTCTGTCTCTGTGATTATTTTATCTTTTCGTGTCTTCCTTCAGCTGGACAGAGGATTATCTATTTTTATTAGATTGAATTTTCTGAAATTCCTTTTTTCTTCGTCAAAAATAGTAGAATGTCAGCAATTTCGTATGGTTCAACCTAATATTATTTGCCAGGCATTTTACACCCATCATCTCATTCAACACCCCCAAATGTCACGTGAGGCTTACCGATCATCCCTACGTAGCACATTAGGCATCTGAAGCTCAGAGAGGTTAAGTTACTTGCCACCAGAACACACAGCAGATATGTCATAGTACCGACCAAACCCAGGTTCTTCTGCTGCCCTTTCCACTTCACCGTGGCCATGGCTGCAGAGAATCTCAGGAAACGTCACACCTGTGACGGGGCTAGGAAAGGTTTCTCTGAAGGGCGTCTGCCACCCAGGCCAGGAGAGGACGTCCTGATGGGCACCCGGGAGTGGGAGGATGGGAGTTTGCAGTCAGCTTTGGACACCTGTGGACTGAGAGCTGCATGGGGTGGGAGAGGTGCTCACACCCAAGTGTTTGTTGAGGGCCTACTATGTGTCGGGCACTCGTAGACATTGAAGATATAAGAAGGAGGCCCCTGGAGTTTACATTCCAGCGTCTTCATGTGATTTAAGAACCTGAAAAAGCAAGTGAAATTAAAGAGTTCTAACTCTAGCGAAAGAGAGCAAGCCACCCCTCCCCCACCACTCTGGGGGCCTGATCACAGAATTACAGGGGTGTGAGGAGTGGTACCCAAAAGCATCAGGGAGGGGGGCGTGTCCTCGGCTTGGTGGCTAGGATTAACGTCACGTGCATCGTCTTCGTCCCCTAACTCCCCTTAGCTGAGAACTCTCTGGGAAAATGGCAGACATAAAATCTTAGAAACAAAACACGAGGTTCCAAAAAAAAGAACAAACACACACTAGCTTCCCTTGAAAATTAAGTCTACAGGAGCTGCGCAAACGGAAGTAAGACCCAGGATGAAATGAAGGCTTTCATCAGTAAACTTTCTGTGTGTGTGAAGGATTTTTTTTTTTTTTTTTTTTTTTTTTTTTTTTGCGGTACGCGGGCCTCTCACTGTTGTGGCCTCTCCCGCTGCGGGCCACAGGCTCCGGACGCACAGGCTCAGCGGCCACGGCTCACGAGCGCAGCCGCTCCGCGGCATGTGGGATCCTCCCGGACCGGGGCACGAACCCACGTCCCCCCCATCGGCTGGCGGACTCTCAACCACTGCGCCACCAGGGAAGCCCGGTGTTTTTTTTAATCCACAAAGTTTACCAAGTGTATCCAGTCTTCTTTTGTGAAATATTTAGCAGCCCTTTCTTGGCCTTGGTACATATTCCCTCGGTGGGAACAGATTGCTGTGAGCGCTTCCTCAGGTTACCGAGCTGCTCAGGCCTCAGGGCGAGATGCTGTCCCTCAGGAAGAGCCGGGTGCTTGCAGGCAAGCTCTTATTGTCCAGATAAGTTCGGAAGTGGGAGGTGTCTGGTTGGTGAGGGGTGGGAAGGGCAGAGGAAAGGAGATTGGGATCTGGAGGAAGGAGCTGCTGTGATCAAATCTTAGGGGTGACAGCGTGGACGGGGGAGGACTCTCTGGCTGATGGGAGGTGGCTGGCATGAGATGGGGGAACACTGGGGGTGACCCCAGCGCGCCCCTGACCCAAGCCCACCTAGTGAACAGCCAGAGTCGGTTGTGTTTTCCAGGCTGTTTGTCCCTGTGGGGCCCCAGCAGAGTGACAGGCGTCGTGGGGGGATCCCTGAGCGTGGAGTGTCGGTACACGGAGCAATACAAAGACAATAGCAAATACTGGTGCAAAGCCCCATGTCTGTTACCGTGGAAGACTGTGGAGACCAAAGAGCCAGAGAGAGAAGTGATGCAGGGCCACGTGTCCATCAGGGACCATCCTGCAAACCTCACCTTCACAGTGACCTTGGAGAGCCTCAGAGAGGACCAAGCAGGAAAGTACGTGTGTGGGATCACGGTCCCATTTTCGCTTGATCCCACCGTCCAGGTTGTGGTGTCTGTGTTCCCAGGTGAGCCGTGCACACCCCTTCCCCCTGTACCAGCAACAGGGTTACCTGAAGAGTGTCAGGTCGGATTAGCCAAGGCAGAAATCCGATCAGAGACAAAACTGTGTGTGTGTGTGTGTGTGTGTGAGAGAGAGAGAGAGAGAGAGAGAGAGAGAGAGAGAGAGTCAGGGCGCTGGCCCCTCTCCTCAGTCTTGAGCGATGGGAAGGTGCCTGTCAGGGAAAGGGGAGGCTGAGAGAGTGAGTGTGCAAAGGAGAGAGGAGGGCGTGCTGGGGGCAGCCCCACAGAAGGTGGGGAGCTGAGTGGAGAGGGGGTGGTGGCCGGGTGCCCAGTGCAGTGGGGGTGCTAACAAGATCTGCAGTCCAAACAGCCGTCTCTGGCAGGCAGCGTGTGGCTGTGACTTGGGGTGGGGGGAGAACGAGCCTGGGAGTGGGAGTGACTGTGGGCCCTCCAGAGGACCCTGACCTCATCAGCAGGATGGAATCGGGGCTGTTGGGGACCTGTGTCCTGTTAGGAAATGCTCACTCAGCCCCGGGAGGGTCCTGGCGAGACTTTGGCTGCAGGGTCCTCCATCCTGCCCTCTTCCTGAGTGAGCATTTCGTGTGAAACCAAACAAAGAAGGTGTTGGCGAGTGGTGGGAGAGTCAGAGAGCATTCCCTGGGTCTAATTTGTGTTTCTGCACCAGCATCAGTGCCAACCCACCCTACTGCTGTGGCCAAGACCTCGACAATCACAATCAGTATTTCAACAATGTCATTCACCGCCCTGGCCATGGCGAGTCCCAGCTACAGTGCCAACAACGAGGAGGAAGCCATGCAGGGGTGGGGGTAAGGCACCTGAGTCCCCATGTCTTGGAGGTGGGCTTCCTCTTGTCCATTTGGGGCCGGGAGCCCCATCCCTTTGGCTGGGGACCTCTGGCTCTCTTTGCGTCCAGGCTGGAAGCCGGTCTGCGTCTCCTGGCTTGGGTTGTAGGGGTCAGGGTGAACCTGCCTTGGGCTCTGAGAGAGGGCTCAGGCCGGGCAGAAGCTGGGGGGTGGCTGGAGGGAAAGTAAATTTTTTTTTTTTTTTTTTGCGGTACGCGGGCCTCTCACTGTTGTGGCCTCTCCCGTTGCGGAGCACAGGCTCCGGACGCGCAGGCTCAGCGGCCATGGCTCACGGGCCCAGCCGCTCCGCGGCATGTGGGATCCTCCTGGACCGGGGCACAAACCCGTGTCCCCTGCATCGGCAGGCGGACTCTCAACCACTGCGCCACCAGGGAAGCCCGGAAAGTAAATTTAATGAGAGCTGATGATATCCTACCAGGCACATACTGAATGCCTCACATGAATGTTCTCATTTGTTACTCACAACCTTTACCATAATTACCTCATTGTACAGACCAGTAAACCAAGGCTCTGAGAGGTTAAGTGATTGGCTGGGTCCTGCAGCCACAGAGGCAGGCTAGGCTCCCAAGCCAAGTTTGTGAGATTCCAAAGTCTGAGATTCTTTCTTCTAAATTCGTGATTCTCGATCCTTTTTTTGGGGAGGGGGGAGGCCAAAAACCCCAGGAGAATCTGACAACATGTATAGATTCTCTCACCGGAAAATACATACAGTCAGAAACCATCTCTGGGGTTCACAGACTCTCTAGTCTGACGCCACCTGGTGCCCTGCAAGGTGATTCCGGCACTGACCACCTGGAATTAGCACAGACCCCAGCGTCCCATGAAACTCCTTAGGCTCAGTGCCAGAAGACGGCCTGACCTCACAAATGCCGGAGCACTTTGGGGATTCCCCAGGTCATCACATTTCTGATCAATTGGATACAAATTTGGGGGTTCCCATGGGAAGTGCTGTACTTACAGTTTTATCATAAAGGATAAATGTCAGGACCAGCCAATGGAGAGACACCCAGGGCGAGGTCTGGGAGGATCCGGAATGCCGAGTTTCCGTGCCCTTTCCCAGTGGAGTCAGGGGGCATCACCCTCCCAGGACACTGATGTGTTCACCAGCCAGGAAGTTCCCCCATGCCTTCGTGTTCATCGTTTTTATTTGGGTTTCATGACACAGGCCTGACTGATGGAATCATTTTCCACATGACTGACCTCAATCCCCAGCCCCCCTTCACTTCCCTGAAGGTCAGGCTGGCTCCGAGCCCCAAATCTCTGATTACGTGGTGACCAGCTTCCATCCTGGGTCATGCCATCTCTCAGCAAGAACTCAGGCAGATCTAAGGGGCTCGTGAATAACAAACGTACTCCTATTACTAGGAAAATCCCAAGGATTTAGAGTCTTCCTTCCAGGAGCCAGGGGCAAAGGCCAGTCAGGTTCTTTATTACATGACACCCCCAAGGCCCCTCCACTGGCTTCCTGACAACCCAAGTGACAATCCTAATAACAGGCAAGGTGAAATTCAGCCCCCAAACATGCCACTTCCAGAAGCTAGCTCTGCAGATGCACACCTGGGGGACAGAGCTGGGTTTTGTATGGCTGAAGCCTATGCAATTTACAGGGGGCGGGGAAGTGCATCTTTAAGAAAAAGACTAGAACATTACGGATGCAAACTAGGCATTAAAGAAGGGGCCCGAGCAAGTGAGGAACCAGAAACCCCAAGTTATGTCAGCGTCCCAGGAACTCAGCTGCTGCTTGGCCGAGTGTGAAATGGTATAGTTACAAGGTGAGTTTTTGCAGCCATGTTTGTAATTGCAATAGACTGGGAGAAATGCCGATAGAGAGGGAAGAGTTAAATAATTTATGGTCCGTCCATGCAATGGAATACTATGCAGCTGTAAAAAAGACAAAACAAAACAAACACCCTGAAGGACTTCTTCATGTACTGACATGGAAAGCTCTCCAAGATGCATTGTTAAGTAAAAAAAACTAGTGTTTATACCCTGCCTCTTTTGTGTGAAAAAAGGACATATATAAAAATAATGTACATTCGTATTTTCTTGTATCTGAATAAAGGGCCTCTGGAAGGTTCTTAGGTATACCGTGTGTGTGTGGGGGGGGGATTTAGGTAGATGGGGGATGTGTAGAAAGGAGACCTTATACCATCTACATTTTTTCAATGGGACCTTATCTATCTATTGAACAAGAGCGGGAAGGCGTGATGCCCACCTCACCCTCTCTCCCATCAGGCTGCAAGTGCTGCTGGCCTTGTTGGCACTTCTGCTGCTTCTGTTGGGGGGCATCTCACTGCTGGCCTGGAGAATGGTTCAGAGACGGATCAAATGTGAGTGAGTTCCTTACACCTGCCGCCCCGGGGTAGGCAGGCCCCGCCCACAGCCTCTGGTCTCTGAGGCTCTGTGTCCTGGTTCCCAGAATGGTCCTCAGATGCATCCCCTGAGACCACATATCCCGGGTGACCCTAGAGGGCAGACCCCAGAGGCAGTGTCCTGGCAGATCCAGGCTGTGGGAGACGGCTCCCCGAAAAGAGGCGTTTCCCACAGCGGGGCCTGGGGTGGGTGCTTGTGAAGCAGGGTCCCTCTTCTGTCTAAACCTTCTGTGACCTCCCACACTCTCCAAAGTCCAGGTCCCCACAGGACACTGAAGGCCCTCTGCAACCTGCCCATCCTTACACTCTGGAAGGCAGCTGTTTCCCAACTTCTTCTGCGTTTGCTCTGGGAGCCTGGGGTGCCCCCCTGCCTCTCTGTGGCTCACTCCTGCTGGGCCCTAAGCACTGCTCTCAGATTTCCTTTCCTCTGGGACTTTTCTTGGCCCCCCAAGAGCAGCTTAGGGGCCCTTTCCGGGTGGACCTCGGTTCTTCCACCATGATAGCCCTTTTCACACCAGATTGTCACACCTGCTTCCATGCCTGCCTGCCCACCAGCCCGTGCGACTCCTTAAGATCAGGGACCCTGACTCGAGAAAGTACAGTATTTGTTGAATGAATGTATTATTTAATATCGTCACGTTGGGCACCCCAGGAAGCTCCAGGCATCTTGTGGTCCAGTCACTCTTCTCTGAGCTCAGATTAAAAGGGAGAACGTAGGGGGCACCCAGCATCCTGTCCAGCGCTCAGTAAGTAGGTGCTCAATAAACAGCTGAGCAAATTTAAATAAACAGAAGAACAGAGGAACCAGTGAAGCTGTGGTCTTGTTGCTGGCTGGAGCCCCAACTGCCACCTGGAGGACAGCCAGTTTCTGCCTGAGACGGAATGTGAGCCCTAAGTTTGCTTACTGTGTTGAGAGTTCTTGATTCCATGCGCACAGGGTTCTGGGGGGATGTTCGTGCGTAGTTACCAATGCTGAGCCTTTCAAGCTTGCTCTGCTCCATAGCTGCAGTGCTAACTGGGAGTTGGTACTTTCTGGGGGCCGGGTGGAGGGGATCCTGCATTACTCTCTCACCTCCAGCATCCCCGTGGGGTTCAGCCTCTCCCCCCAGCACAGCTCAGGCCTTTAGGAGAGAAATCAGCGGATGGAAAGAAAACCACTTCCTCTTCCCCATCTGCTGCTTGCATATCATTTTTGGGAACCCTCCCCCTAAACTTCAACCCATACTGCTTACCACATGGGGATTTTCCCAGCCTGGATTGCCTCAGATCTGTGGGTCCCAGCCATCTCCACGGTGCCCTTTCACCTAAAAAGCACCGCCCCGCCCCCCCGCTTAAAAAAGGGATGTGTGATCACTGTAGAAAACTGGAAAAGTAAGTAAAGCACAAAGAAGGAAATAAATTCACCCTAATAAATAAAAACGGGAGCTCGCACCACCTAGAGAAAACCAACCACGGGCATTTGAGTCACGTCCTTGCAGTCCCTTTTGCACATCTGACTTCTTAAAATGTTTGCATCATACTGTAATTCCACTTTTAAACCTTAACATATTGTATGATTTTCCCTGCTAACAATGTTCTTCCGAAAATCCCTGACTCAGAGTTGACTTGTGCGGGTGGATCACGCCTTGTTACGTGATCTTTGTTTAACAGGAGAAAGGTTTTCTGTTCAAGTAGCCTGACTGTCCCTCCCCTGCTTTGCGTCTCAGCTCCTGTCTCCTGGCTGCATCTGGGGTTGTCTACCCAGTGTCCTTGCCCCTCCCGCCTCAGCCTGATGCCTGCCCTACCGCCCACTCATGGTTTTTCCCCTCAGCCCACTCTTGTTCATTCATTCATTCACTCACACAGCAAAGCTGTTTTGAGGACCTATTGTGCACGAGGGCCTGTACCGGGCTCTTGGGGACACTGTCATGACCAGGGTAGACTGGCTCCACCTTCAGGGTGCTTCCCGTCCAGCTGGCTGCCACCCAACTCTTTCAATGCCAACTTCCCTCCCCCGGAATGGACTCCCATCCCTTCCTCACCAGCCCCCTTCCTCCTTATCATCAAATCACCCACCTCAGCTGAAGGGACGGAGGGTAGTGGGGCACCCTCCTGCAGTATTTGGAACAAAATGTGTTCATATCTCAGAGCCCCTGGTTGCATGTTCTGCTGAGTCAATTGATGGGGCTTAGCAAACACTTCTGTCATACGTGCCCTTGTGTCTCCTGAAGGTGGGTATCTCACCTTTGACTTTGGGGCTCCCTCCCTGAGGCTGGACAGTGTCTCCCCGCAGCGTTCAGTGGACTGGGCTCTGGAGTTGCCTGGCGGTGCACCTAGACCTATAGGGCATTCTGGTTGTGTGCATCACCTGTCCCCATCGGCTCCTGCGGCTCCAGGTTGAAAGGGCCAGGGGTGCACAGGGTTTTGCTCGGAGGCAGGACACCTGCAGAGCCACGCTGCAGGAGCCAGAAACAAAAGGTTGTGTGACCTGAGCTGCGATCCCTCAGAGCTGACAGGGCCTCGTGTCTGGGAGGGACGGACGCCCAGGCCAGGGGTCAGAGCAGATGACCCTTGTGACTTTGTGTAGTTTGATGTGGCTCTAGGTCTCCACAAGAACACTGCCTTTTTCCGTTGCGGAGCACAGGCTCCGGACGCGCAGGCTCAGTGGCCATGGCTCACGGGCCCAGCCGCTCCGCGGCATGTGGGATCTTCCAGGACTGGGGCACGAACCCGCATCCCCTACATCGGCAGGCGGACTCTCAACCTCTGCGCCACCAGGGAAGCCCAAGGACACTGCCTTTTACTTTATTATATTATTTTATTTAAACAAATTTAGGGCTTTGTTAAAACACAGATAGCTGGACTTCATCCTCAACGTTGATAATTTAGTACATCAGCAGTGGGGCCTGCAGATCTGCATTTTTTTTAATTGTGGTAAAAAAATACGTACCATAATTTTTTTTTTTTTTTTGGCTGAGTTGGGTATTCGTTGCTGTGTGCGGGCTTTCTCTCGTTGCGGTGAACCGGGGCTACTCTTCTTTGCGGTGCGCCGGCTTCTCACTGCGGTGGTTTCTCTTGCTGCGGAGCACGGGCTCTACGTGTGCAGGCTTCATTAGTTGTGGCTCACGGGCTCTAGTGTGCAGGCTCAGTAGTTGTGGTGCACGGGCTTAGTTACTCCGTGGCATGTGGGATCTTCCCTGACCAGGGCTCGAACCCAGTCCCCTGCATTGGCAGGTGGATTCTTAACCACTGCACCACCAGGGAAGCCCCCTACCATAAAATTTGCCATCTTAACCGTTTCTAAGTTTACAGTTCAGCAGTGTTATGTATATTTACATTGTTGCAAAAGAGACTTCTAGAACTTTTTCATCATACAGACACTTCCTTTTAAATGAGTGTCCTTCCTTTCTTGCCTCTCCTACCTGGGAACTTTTTTTGTTTGTTTTTGGCCATGCTACGCAGCGTGTGGGATCTTAGTTCCCTAACCGGGGATCGAACCCATGCCACCTGCATTGGAAGCGTGGAGTCCTAACCAGGGGACTGCAGGGGAAGTCCCTGGGGAACATTTTTATGCGTGACTGTTTGGAGAACTACCTTTGTTTGGCCCCTTTCCCCAAGCTGGATCCTTCCTGCTCATTTGTTTATTCATTCATGTCCTCATTGACTAATTCACCCATTCAACAAACCCTTGAGTTCCTACCATGCTACCGGCCTGAAGCAGTAGGTCCCCAGGGCTGAAGTCTCTAGGGAAAGACCTTCCTCCGGTTGGACCGTAGGGATCCCCATCACTGCCTTGCGCTGGGATTCGACCTCCTTTCTCTTCTCTTGTCTCTTTAGCTGGCGAGAATCCAGAACCTCCCCAGAACCCCAGTCAGGTAAGAAAGGCTACTGCAGGAGGAGTGTCTGGGTAGCTGCGGGGAGCGCAGAGGATGTTGGAGGCCTGAACTGTCCCATCAGCCAGTGGAGGTCTGTGTGGATCACACATGGGTGGAGTGAGGTGCTCACCCCAAACGGGAAGAACAACGCCTGGGAGATCTGGTCATTGGGTCATCATGAACTCTAGCCAGTCTCTTCCCACTGCAGGGGAAAGTGGAGTGAGGGAGGGTCCTCCCAGCCCAGCTGTTGACCTGACCATTCACATTCTCCCCTGAGAGGACAAGCGTGTGGGAAGGGGGAGGCCGAGTGGGAAGACTGGGACGCTCAGAGCAGAGAGGGAAAGGGGAGATGATTGCAGAGAAGGAGGGACAGAAGGCCCTCTGGGCTGGACCATGCAGGGGCTCTGTGGACACCCACCAAGCCCTCACACCTCCTGCCCACCCTAGGCTGCTGAGCTGAGCGATCCCTGCTATGAGAATCTAGAGCTGCCGATGTGGCCCCTTCTGGAACAGCCCGTGCGACCCACACAGGAGGAGGTGGAGTACAGCAACTTAGTGAGTGCAAGGGCCCAGCTCCCGTCACAGGGACCCCGGGCGACGATAGAGGCATCACCTAGGGGGGTGGCAGCAAGCAGAGAGGGGAGTGAGGGGATCCACGCTGTTTCTCTAGGACAAGGACACGTACAACACGGGGCAAGTGTAGATTTTGCCAAAGGTGGTTGTCCTTGTAGCTGGGGGTGAGGGGGTGGGGTGGAGATGAAGGAGCTATTGAAATGGCCGGGGATAATCAATATTCAATAAAGTACAGCATTTATCAGGCACTGACCATGTACCATACACCCAATGTCAAAGACTGCGATTTCGCACTGCTTTGGTCCTATGATCTCTTTGGGATGAACTCTGCTTTTCAGATTTTTATCGATGACCCCCTGTGGGTCAGCCCACAGCCATTGTAAAGTAGAATAATGGAAGAGGTTGCCTCCCAACCCCACCCGGCCCAGGGTCGTAAGCCACCCATCAGTGGAACAGTTTAGGCAGAGCCTGAGGGATCGGTTGTTAGAGAAGTTGAGGGGGAGATTTAAGCATCAGACACGTGGCCCCGAGACTAACAACATCCTTGTTTTTCTAACTTGGTGACTAATGACCTCAAAGTAGACCCCAGGGAATCCCCCGGCTCTGAGGCCTGGGACTTTGTGCTGTGTCTTGACCAGGTCGGGTGGAGCAGGTGGGTGGACAGGATCTTGGAGACCAGCCCTTGCACGAGAAAGAGGCCAGGACAGTGGGGGAGGGTGGAGCCACCGTCCCGCAGTGGAACCTCTCTAAGGCCCTAAGCTGGGGGTTCCTGCTTCCCCTGCCTCTCCTGAGCCTCTGGTCTCTGTCTCTGCAGGGGCTCCCCAGGGAAAACCTTCACTACACCTCAGTGGTATTTGATTCCCGAAGCCAGGATTCTAAGACGGACGGAATTCCCTCCCAGAAGCCCCAGACGCAGCAGCCAGTGTACAGCGTGGTTAAGAAGACATAAGCTTGTGTCTCCAGCCTTGCCAACTGGAGGGCTGTGTGGGCCACAGGAGGCCCAGGGCTCAGCCCCCACCCACGTCTGCCTCACCTGCTCCCCTTGATGGTGACCGACAAGGCAGCTGGGCTCCCCAGGACTGTCCCTCTTGTGCCATCAGCCAGGCTGGCTTCATTGAGGATGACCAGGAATGGGGCTCTGGATGGACCTGTGGGAAACCTTCCATCCTACTGGCTCTCAATGCATCCTTCCTGTCTTAGCTCTGTGTGTGGACGGCAGGAGGTCAGCCCCATGTGACTCCAGGAAAAGATGTGGCTCATGTAGGGTGGTACCTTCGAATAGCTTTGTAAATCGCAGCCCCATGGAAATGTCTGGGATTGCTGGCGAGTGGGGAGAACTGATGCAGAGCCAGAAGCATACAAAGGCGCTGCAGGCTGGGTCCCCCTCATCTTACAGACAAGGAGACTAAGACCCAGAGAGAAGAGAGTCTTGCCCGTGGCTCCCGAACTAGCGGCACGTTTCTCTGGACTCTTAGGTTTACTGTTAATATAAGAGATATTAATAAAGTTTAAAGTATCTTAAGAGAGAAGAAAAATTTAAAAGAAAAATCCTTTCTTTTGAAGGCTGAATAGTATTCCATTTATGTATATATCACGTTATGCTTGTCCATTCATCTGTCAGTAGATACTTGGGGTGCTTCTATGTTTTAGCTCTCGTGAAAAATGCTGTTATGAACATGGTGCACGAGTATCTCTTCGAGACCCTGCTTTCAGTTCTTTTGGGTATATACCCAGAAGTGAAATTGCTAAATCATATGATAATCTATTTTTAATTTCTGAGGAACTGCAATACTGTTATCTGCCGCAGATGTACCGTCTTACCTTCTCACCAACAGTGCACAAGGGTTTCCAATTTCTCCACATCCTTTTCAACACTTGGTTTTTATTCCTGTTTTTGGTTTGTTTGTTTTTTTAATAGTAGCTATCCTAATGGATGTGAGGTGATATCTCATTGCAATTTTGATTTGCATTTCCCGAGTGATTAATGATGTTGAGCACTTTTCATGTGCTTATTGGCCATTTGTATGTCTTCTTTGAAGACATGTCTATTCAAGCCTTTTGCCCATTTTCAAATTGATTTTTTTGTAGTTGTTGAGTTTTTGTTGTCTATGTATCCTGGATGTTAATCCTTGTCAGATACATGATTTGCAAATATTTTCTCTCATTCTGTGGGTTGCCTTTTTACTCTGTTGATAGTGTCTTTAGAGCACAAAACTTTAAAATTTTCATGAAGTCCAATTTGTCCATTTTTTCTTTTGTTGCCTGTGCTTTTTGGGTCATATTCAAGAAATCATTGCCACAGCCATGGTTGTGAAGACTTTCTCACACATTTTCTCCTAAGAGTTTAATGGTTTTAGGTCTGACATTGAGGTCTTTGATCATTTTGAGTTAATTTTGTATATGCTGTTACGTAAGGGACCAACTTAATTCTTTTGATTTTTTTTTTGCGGTACGCGGGCCTCTCACTGTTGTGGCCTCTCCCGCTGCGGAGCACAGGCTCCAGATGCGCAGGCTCAGCGGCCGTGGCTCACAGGCCCAGCCGCTCTGCAGCATGTGGGATCTTCCCGGACCGGGGCACGAACCCGCGTCCCCTGCATCGGCAGGTGGACTCTCAACCACTGCGCCACCAGGGAAGCCCCAACTTAATTCTTTTGCATGTAGATATCCAGTTTTTTCAACACCATTTGTTGAAAAGACTGTCCTTTCTCCATTGAATGGTCTTGACCCCCAAGTCAAAAATCATTTGACTATATATGTGAGGGTTTATTTCTGGACTCTATTTTATTCCATTGGTCTATGTGTTTGATTTTATGCCAGGATCACTCTCTCTTTTTGAAAATCTATTTATTTATTTATTTATTTTTTGCTGCATTGTGTCTTCGTTGCTGTGCACAGGCTTTCTCTAGTTACAGCGAGTGGGGGCTACTCTTTGCTGCGGTGCGTGGGCTTCCCATTGCAGTGGCTTCTTTCGTTGTGGAGCACGGGCTCTAGGTGCACGGGCTTCAGTAGTTGTGGCACGTGGGCTCAGTAGTTGTGGCTCGCGGGCCCTAGAGCACAGGCTCAGTAGTTGTGGCACATGGGCTTATCTGCTCTGCGGCATGTGGGATCTTCCCGGACCAGGGCTCGAACCCGTGTTGCCTGCATTGGCAGGCGGATTCTTAACCACTGCACCACCAGGGAGGTCCCCAGGATCACTCTCTTTTAGTTACTGTGGCTTTACAGTGAGTTTGAAACCAGGAAGTGTGAGTCTTTTAATATTGTTCTTCGTTTTCAAGATTGTATTGGTTATTGGAGGTCCCATGAGATTCCATATTAATTTTAGGATGGGTTTTTCTATTTCTGCAAAAAATGTCATTTTTTTCTGATAGGAATTTCGATAGGAATTGCATTGACTCTATAGATCACCTTAGGTAGTATTTTTATCTTAACAACGTTAAGTCTTCCAATCCATGAACATAGGATGTGTTTTCATTTATTTACGTCTTCTTTAATTTCTTTCAGCAATGTTTTGTAGTTTTCATTGTACAAGTCTTTCACCTCCTTGCTTAAGTTAATTCCCAAGTGTTTTGTTCTTTTTGATGCTATTGTCAATGGAATTGTTTTCATATTTTCCCTTTCAGATTGTTAACTGATAATGTACAGAAATGCAACTGATTTTTGTGTGTTGATTTTGTACCCTGCTACGTTGCCAAATTCATTCATTCATTCTAACAGGGTTTTTTTTTGTGGAATCTTTTTGGGTTTTCTACATATAAGATCATATCATCAGCAAACAGATAATTTTACTTCTTTCTTCCCAATTTGGATGCCTTCTATTTCTTTTTCTTGCATAATTGCTCTGGCTGGGATTTCCAGCACCATGTTGAATAGAAGAAGCCAAGTGGGCATCCTTAGCTTCTTCTTAATCTTAGAGGAAAAGCCGTCATTCTTTCACAGTTGAGTATGATGTCCACTGTGGGTTTTCTATATATGGCTTTTATAACGTTGAAGTAGTTTCCTTCTATTCCTAGTTTGTTGAGTGTCTTTATCATAAAAGGATGTTGAATTTTGCTAAATGCTTTTTCTGCATCAATTGAAATGATCACATGGGCTTTTCCCTTCACTGTGTTAATATAGTGTACTACATTGATCAATTTTTATGTTGAATCATCCTTGCATTCCAGGAATAAATCTCACTTGGTCATGGTGTATAATTCTTTCAGTATTTTGCTGAATTCTGTTTGTTAGTATTTTGTTGAGGATTTTTGCATCAGGATTTGTTCATAAGGGAAATTGATCTTTAGTTTTCTTTTCTTATAGTGTCTGGCTTTGATATCAGAGCGATACTGGCCTCATATAGTGATTCTGGAAGAGTTCCTTTTTTTTCTATTTTTTTGGAAGAGTTTAAGAAGGACTGGTATTAGTGCTTCTTTAAATGTTTGGTGGAATTCACCTGGGAATCCATCTGGTTCTGGGCTTTTCTTTGTGGGGAGGTTTTTGATTACTGATTCAGTCTCCTTATTTTGTTATTAGTCTGTTCAGGCTTTCTATTTCTTCTTGATTCAATCTTGGTAAGTTCTAGAAATTTGCCCATTTTATCTAGGCTATCCAGTTTGTTGGTGTACAGTTGTTCATAGTACTCTCATAAACGTTTTTGTTTCTGTGGAATTGGTAGAGATGTCCCCACTTTCCTTTCGAATTTTGGTAATTTCGGTCTTCTGTTTTTCTTAGTCCATCTAGGGAAAGTTTTGTTGATTTTGTTGATCTTTCAAAGAACAAACTTTTGGTTTCGTTGATTTTCTCTCTTTTCCTCTATTCTCTATTTTGTTTAGCTCTGCTCTAATATTTATTATTTCCATCCTTCTGCTAGTTTTGGGTTTATCCATCTTTTTCCAGTTCCTAAAGTTGTAAAGTTAGGTTTTTTATTTGAGATCTTTGCCCCCCCCCCGTTAATGTAAGCATTTAAATTTCCCACTTAGCATTGCTTTTGTTGTGCCCCATAAGTTTTGGTAGGTTGTGTTTATGTTTTCATTTATCTTTAAGTGTTTTCTAGTTCCATTTATGATTTCTTCTTTGATCCATTGGTTGTGTAAGAGTGCGCTGTTTAGTTTCCACAAGTTTGTGAATTTTCCAGTTTTACTTTTTTTCCCTTTTCAAGTGTTTATTGAAAGATAAATAAACATAAATTGGTTGGTTATGTGTCAGTGTCAATTCGTTTTTTGAATTCTGTCTCATAATACTGTGTAATCTCTTATAAGAAAAAAATTTTTTTTGAGCATTAAGTAATGCCCTTGCAGTATGAATTGGGCCAACCATCAGATGTGGCTCCTCTCCTGTCTCAATATGAATAAAATGCAGTTAAAAAACAATGAAGAGGGACTTCCCTGGTAGCGCAGTGGGTAAGACTCCATGCTCCCAATGCAGGGGGCCTGGGTTCGATCCCTGGCCAGGGAACTAGATCCCGCATGTGTACTGCAAATAAAAGTTTAAAAAAAAAAAATGAAGAGAATCCAGTTTCACATTTGTTATTTATTTCTAATTTCATCCTGTTGTGGTCAGAGAAGAAACTTTGTGTATCTGTCTTTTTAAACCTATTAAGAATAAGTTTGTGGCCTCATATATGGTCTATCCTGGAAAATGTCCCATGTGCACTTGAGAAGAATAAGCATATTGTTTTTGGGTAGAGTGTTCTGTATGTATCTGTTAGATCTAGTTGATTTATTGTGTTAAGTTCTCTATTTTCTTACTGATCTTCTGTCTGGTCGTTCTATCCATTATTGAGAGTCGGGTAATGAAGTCTCCAACTACTATTGTAGAACTGTCTATGTCTTCCTTCAATTCTGTCTGCTTTTGCTTTACATATTTTGATGGTCTGTTGTTAGGTCCATAATTATGTATAATTGTTGTATCTTCTTGATCTTACTACCTGTCCACATTTATGTTGTATGAGACAAATAAACCTGAAATTTGTATGAAACAAATAAACCTAGGTAACTGTTGGTTGGAGTTTCTGTGATTTACAGGAAACTACATTCCAAATTGAGGCAGAGCTCTAACCCAGAATCTCTTCCTATTTTGTCAGAGATGTTTGTTAAAACTTCACCATCCACCCAGATGGAGGAGACATCTGTTTGGAGTTCCCCCAGTATGTTCTAATCAAGTCTGTATTCATTCGTTTGCTCATTCACTCATCCATCTACCTAGTCATTGGTTCAACAAAAATTATTTGAACACTCAAAGGTACTATTAAATGCAGCAGTGAAACTATAGCAGCAAATACAGTAGTGAAAAAGATACACCATACCTGTTTTCAGAGAGCTTGCTGTCTAGTGGGAGCAATATTAGATTACAAAATGAAAACAACCAGAGGAATAGCCAGGTGGCCTCATGCATCTGTGAAGCCTGACCATGACACAACGGTAGGTGGAACCCTTCACATACAACACGGTGTTGAGTGATGTTCCCTGATGCCGTGCAACATGGACTCCTGGCAATGAGGATTTGAAAGGTGGATGTGAAGAGTGTTGAGCGACCCCATAATGTGGACAGGGGCTTAGTCATGTACCTGTGCAGAGTAAGCGCTCAAAAACATTTGTTGACATGAACTGAATTCAGTCCAGTCACATTCCAAGCTTGACCTAAAACGGCCCTTAGAGGTATCCCATTTCTAATCAGAGAGTGACCGCTGCAGGGTGGTTTAAAACATAGAAGGACATGGTAGAAGATAGAATCTAAGACCTAAGAGGTTCTTTGCAGGACTCTGTCTCCTCAAATGGAGTGAATTTTAAGATATTTATTTAGTCTGAATTTTCACGAATTAGAAAGAAATCCTCTGTAAAATGCAAATATCTAGAGTATCAGTCAGGGGAATTGATGTTAGCTGCTGTAACAACCACAACCATGAAACTGGTTGGCATGGCACTGGGGGCCAGATCAAGATGGTATTTCTGTCATAGCTGCATACTGTCCCTACCCACCCGTCCCATGAATCTCTAAGGCATGGCGTAGGGATGTTTCCCAGTGTAAACTGCCCAGCATGGTTGCTACCCCTTGGGAGTCCTTAATATCACTTCCTGACAGTGGGTCTCAGTTGAGACCATCCCAGTTCTCCAGAGGAGGTCTACCAGAGAATGTGGAGCTGGCTCTCCATCTTCTTTTTGCAGAAGTCTTGTTGCCTTAATCTATACAGATTTGCCCAACTTCCTTTCAGGAAGCTCTGCACACCAAAGGACATTGGGAAAGGCAATCTTTGCAAGCCAGATATTTTTTTAAGTTCTTCTATAGCTTTCCTCCAGGGCTCCCGGGGGAAGTGTATCGTAACTGCCTCAGGAAGAGCGGCAACCTGGTGACTCTTCCCTGAACAAATATCTGCTCTAGGATGATCTGTCGGGAGATGCCTCAACTTACCTTCGACTGGATTTCATATTTTAAGTTGTATTTATTAAAAATTAGGCACCGTATTACCCAATTGAAAACTCAAAATTTATAGGAGAATGTACAGTGAAAATCAGTGCCCTTATTCTTGTCCCTAGTCATCCAGAGATAATGTTAATATTTCTTATGTTTCTTCCCTTTTAATCATATAGCATATATCTATACAGCATATATCTCTAGCTACCTACCTATCTATATATCTATCATCTATTTATCTATGATGTATATGATATATATAGATATATAGTATATATGGTTTGATACATGATATATGACATATATGTGTCTGACCTTCAGTTTTCTTATCTGTAAAATGGGGGAAATAACACTATAAATCTTTGTACGCTTGCAATGAGGATAAAATGATATAGCAGGGTACTTAAATCACATAACACAGCTGATATAAAATACTACCCCTGCCCACAGGGAGTTTACAGCCTGTCCCCCGGCACCTTTCCCTCCCTGGTCCTCCAAGCCAAACCATCATTCCCTAAACTGGCCTCTGCTAATCCTTCTCTCATTCAAGCAAGAGATGCTGAAGATGCTGAAAGATCGGAGCCTTGACCTGAAAAGAGGAATCTGTTGACCCTGAATTATCGCCTCCTGGTGGAATTGGAAGAGTTTTGGGGGAAATCCTTTTTCTACTAGGGAGCTGCCCACTGCTCTCCCCACCCCCTGCACCCCACAACACAGAAAACAAAATTAAAGGAAAAAAATACTTTGCTGTATGAAAATAGTTTTGATTCAGTTTTGTAGTTCCTGGTAGTTCCTCCTAATCCATTCAGTCCACTGGGTTTACTGCCCTCACCGTTCAGGGAAGCCAGGGTACCGCAGAAAGCAGCGGATAAAGGTTGCTTGTCTTTGTAGTTCCAAAACTGTCAAGGCTTTGTTGGAAGAGGAAGAAATGTGCACTGACCATAGATTTGAGGGACAAGTGAGGAGCGAGAGAAAGCTTTCCAGCCTCAGACCAGAAAAGAGTAGCCTGGATGGGGGCTGGGGCTGGACCCCAGCTTGGAGCTGCCCAGAGAACCAGCGCTTCTGCTGTTCACACTAAGGCAGCCATGGGACACAGGTGGGTAGTAGCTCTTGAAATGAGCTAGTTCTCAAATAAGATGGGCTGAGTCCAAGAAGACAATGCAAATAAGAGGATTTAGAATATCTCATCAATAATTGAACACAATGATTACCTATTGAAATGATAATATTTTGGATATATTGTAAATAAAATATATTACTAAAATCAATTTCACTTGCTTCTTTCTTCCTTCCTTCCTTCCTTCCTTCCTTCTTTCTTTCCTTCCTTCCTTCCTTCCTTCTTTCTTTCTTTCTTTCTTTCTTTCTTTCTTTCTTTCTTCCTTCCTTCCTTCCTTCCTTCCTTCTTTCTCTTTCTTTCTTTCTTTCTTTCTTTCTTTCTTTCTTTCTAGGGGAAGGGGTGAGCTGAGGTTTATTCATACAGTGGAACACTCTACAGCAGTGAAAACAAATTGGATTCTTTGTTTTACAGAAGAAGAGACACAGGCCAGAGAGGTTACCTGAAACAACAAAAGCCACTCAGATGGGTAACAGAAAATCTGAATCTTGTGTCCAGGATTCCTGGGATCTTAGTGTTTAAAAACCAAATCCATGGGCTTCCCTGGTGGCGCAGTGGTTGAGAGTCCGCCTGCCGATGCAGGGGACACGGGTTCGTGCCCCGGTCCAGGAAGATCCCACGTGCCGCGGAGCGGCTGGGCCCGTGAGCCATGGCTGCTGAGCCTGCGCGTCTGGAGCCTGTGCTCCACAACGGAAGAGGCCACAACAGTGAGAGGCCCGCGTATTGGAAAAAAAAAAAAAAACCCAAAGCCTTTTATTATTTTAAAACAATTTCAAATTTACAGAAAAATTCTGAAAACAGTAAAAAGCACTCCCATATATCCTTTATCCAGATTCACCTTTTTAAAAAAACATTTTGCCACATTTGTTTTGTTATTCTGTTTATATCTAAACATAATTTTTTTCTGAGTCATCTATGAATAGATTGCTTATACTGTCTCTATTGGACTAAGCCTGCTACACTTAGATGCCCTCCTGGTGTGTCTTCCAGTGGTGTCTGATAAAGTCCTCCCTGAGTTGTGTCTTTTTTTTTTTTTTTCGGCTGTGCCGGGTCTTAGTTGCAGTACACAGGCTCTTCGTTGCGGCATGTGGGATCTAGTTTCCCAACCAGGGATGGAACCCAGGCCCCCTGCATTGGGAGTGCGACCACCCACCAGGGAAGTCCCTCCCCCAGGTGTGTCTTGCCTTTGTTTTACAGTCCAGATTCCCTCTCAAAATACAGCACTGTGTTTGCACAGGGCGCCAGCATGATAAATATTTACAGTATTAAATAATGTTAGGTTAATCATGTATTCACAACTGGTCTAAGGAATTGGAAGGTATTTCTAAATTAGCCCGAGTCCTTTAGAAAAATGATTCCGGGCTGCCTTACTCAGGGTTAAGAAAATGACTACAAAACTATGTTTGTTTTTAAACCTTACTACCCAGCAAATGCACTGTTGGGTAAACCCTCAGTAAGGCTCAGCCTTGGAACAAGACATAGGGATTGACAACCATGTGTCTCCACCTTGTGGCCATGTCTGTAATCACACACCCTGGATCCCAAGCCCATCTCAGTTGCTCCAGCTGGTCTGTCAATGCAGAAGGAATTCTGTATTTTCCGGGTCATTGCAGCTGAGAAGGGGAGGGGCCTGAAACAGGGGAAAGGACAGGAAAACTCTGCTCAGCTTTTCAATTCCCCCGTTGCAATTCCCACCCCTTGGATGTCATTGTGCTGAAAGAAAAAATTCCTCCTCAACCTTGACTTCACTTGTTTGGTGCCCAACTACCCTTTTCCAATTCCTGGATTTTCCCAGCCCGACTTCAGCAGGTCCATGGGAAGGGCAGTCATACCACCTGTGACTGATGTAATGGATTTGGGGTCAGACAGAGCAGGTCCTAAATCTCACCTCTGCCCTTACCAGATCCAGGGTCTGGGGCTGTCATCTGAGGCCATTGAGTCTCTGTTTTCTCATCTAGCGACCACTAGTGGCCCCTCCGTGTTTTCCACCTCGCCAGACTCAGAACCAAGCTCTTCGTAAAAGGCCCTTTCCACTCTGCGCCCCCTGCCGTCCACGCTGTTTGTTGCCTCTGAGATTCCTTCCAGGGGCCCTTGACCTGAATTCTCGGTGTCCGCAAGTTATCTGTTGCCAATTCTCTGATGTAACACTCTTCCCAGATCTTTTGAATCTGACCCTCAGGACTCTTCCCCTTTCCTTATGGGCTGCAAATCTGGGCCACCTGGGGCAAATGAACCCACAACACTTCCTAAAACCCAGGCCAAGGGCAAACCCTGGGTTCCCATGTGTCTGGGGGAAAAGCGTAAAAAGGGCATGACAGTGCTTTCAGGATTGTTGAGTGTCATGGAGATGCACCGAATAGAGGCCTTGAATCAAAACATATTCTCCGTATATGTGGGGCTTCCCTGCTGGCGCAGTGGTTGAGAGTCCGCCTGCCGATGCAGGGGACGCGGGTCCGTGCCCCGGTCCGGGAGGATCCCACATGCCGCGGAGCGGCTGGGCCCGTGAGCCATGGCCGCTGGGCCTGCACGTCCGGAGCCTGTGCTTCGCAACGGGAGAGGCCACAACAGTGAGGGGCCCATGTACCGCAAAAAAAAAAAAAAAAAAAAAAAATTCTCCATATATGTAAATTACCTCCCTCCCTCCCTCCCTTCCTCCCTTCTTCTCTCCTTCCTTCTTTCCTCCCTCCCTCCCTTTCTCTTTATCGTAATTGTTAAGAAGTCTATAAGGCACCACGACCTTTATTTTAATAGTTATAAGAGGGAGCATAACTAGTTGCCTTCTACAAGTAAAACTGAACAGCACGTGTTGGTTGATTTCAGTGATGAAATGACCCAGTCGACCTCAGCTGCCTAATGCAAGCTGTAGTAACGTGTATTTAATAGCCACATAACGAAAACAAACTGTAAGGATGGTGACTGTACCAGCCAGACATGTAACAGTTCAATAAGTAAAGCACCATGTTGGCATCGATGAGTTAGTGTGCGCAGGTGGATGAATCTGGAAGGCAAGTGAAGAGGAGGGATGACAGGTTATAAAGAACGAGCAGGGAGCTTGGATTGACAAGGGTCTCTGATCACCTAACACTCAATGCACTGAATTCAAGGTGAAAGTCACCGGTGAGACTCACAGATACAGAGAACAAAGTAGCGGTTACCAGTGGGGAATGGGGAAGCGGGGAGGGGCAAGAAAGGGGCAGGGGATTAAGAAGTCCAAACTACTGTGTGTAAGATAAATACGCTACAAGGATATATAGTGCAGTGCAGGGAATATAGCCACTATTTTATAATAACTGTAAATGGAGTATAACCTTTAAAACTGGTGAATCACTACATTGTACACTTGTAACTTATATAATATTGTACATCAACTATACTTCAATAAAAAGGTCACCTGCAGAATATCGATTGGCTAAGCTGCTCTTCACTTCTGTAGAGGCAGAGCTGTCCTCACAGTGTGGGATCGGTCAGTGAGAGGGTCAGACATGTCCTAAACTTGTCAGATTATCAAACTCATGGGCTGTCTGCTGATCACAAGGATATGGGGTCAGGAGAAAGGTCTGCATAAAATTCTCTACAAATGTCAGAGAAAGAGCTCTGGGGCTTTGGGGGCTCTTTCCGTTCATGTCACAAATGAAGTTGACACGGCGTCATCTTCACTAAGACCAGAGCCGGCCACTCAGCATCTTAGGGTCACCTTGGAAGGTGTGTGTGTGTGTGTGTTTGTGTGTGTGTGTGAGAGAGAGAGGATCAAAAATCCATACATCCATCCTTGGCCATCACGAACCACGTTTTTTGTACATGTGTCAGGGTGTATATCTGTGACTGTAGCTGTCAGAAAAAGTCCCCTCGGTGGAAGGGATTGATAGATATTGACAAGTTTCTCTTCAAAAAGGCCTTGCTCTCTTACTTTCTCGTCAAGAATACCCGAGAGCCCATTTCCCTTCACTCTTGCCAATCTTGGATATTTTCAGAACTCTTATTTTATTTTCAGTGTGATTGGAGAACATAGTATCCATTTGCATCCCCTCGTGAGTGAGGTTGAACCCATTTTCACGTTTATTTACCATTTTAAGTTCTTTCCCTGTGGACTACCCATTGGACCACATGGCCATTGAGTTCTTCACCATTTTCTTATTGAGTTCCTACCTGAGCGCTTTGTAAATGAAGGCTCCTTGTCAAACGCCTGCAACGTTTCCTCCCCAGTTTGCCGTTTCGTCCTGAATTTGGGATATTTTCACCCAGGGCAGCTTTATGTTTTTATGAGGGCAGATGTCTCCATCTTTTGCTTTATGGCTAACGGGGTCCAGGTCCTTACATCGTTCCCATTTCAAGATGCTAATAGATTCACCCATTATTCTAAAATTTTTAGTTTCATTTTATTTTATTTTTTTGGTCACACCTCATGCCTAGTGGGATCTTAGTTCCCCCGACCAGGGATTGAACCCGGGCCCTCGGCAAGGAGAGCACAGAGTCCTAACCGCTGGACCTCCAGGGAATTCCCTAGTTTCATTTTGTATTTAAATCTGTCATCTATCTGTAAATTATCTTGGCTAAGAGAGTGACATATGGACAGAACTTCATTTTTTCTAAGATTCAGCCAGTTATGTCAATGTCATTTATTGAAAAATCCTTCCCTTCCCATGCGTTGTACAAGGCTCTGCTGTGATCCGTTGGAATCTTTCCAATACTTACCCAGTGTTGGAAACCTCTTCTGTTTGGCTCAAAGGTCCACAGCCTTTCCTTCCTGCCTTGATTTTTTGACCACTGCTCTTTGTTTTACAAGTGATAGCAAGCCATGAAGGGTCCCACCGTCTGGGATGGGTCCCAGGTCTGAGCTATTTGCTGCTCTAATTGGATGTGAAGGGTCTTTAAGGGTGAGGTCACACACAGGAGTGGGGCCCCGAGGCTATGTCCTCACAGGGAGGCAGCTGCCTCTGCTGGGTGCTGTCGGTGGGGGGGCGCCCAGAGAAATCCCAGACCCCAGCAACTCTCCCACGCACCTGTCAAATCAACTACGTCCCACCTGTGCAGGTGGGAGTTTTATTTGGATCTGCGACTTTAGAAGACTTTGTTCCTCTGGGGAGACTCGGGAGCCTCTGGGGCAGGAGGGGTTTGGACAAAGTCCTAGACGAGGCTCAAGATCAGCTGGGGTAGCAGAGGGGATGCCCCTGGACTTTGTGACTTTCCTCTTGAAAAGGTGTAAGGTTTCTAATAGGAAGCCTCTCTCACCTACAGTGATGCAGCCAGCAGTGGGAGTGGAGGGAAAAGACTCTGGAGGGAGAGGCCAGGGATCCAGACCGCGGTCCAAAATCCTCGAGAAGGAGGGAGCGAGAGTCTTCTAACCCCAGAACCCGGGAAACCGCCACTTTCACCTGGACCCCAGGTCAGGTGTTTCCAAGCGCTAAGCCATGTTAGTAAGTGTGGGTAATCGTCATGGTCACTGTGAATGGGCATCCCCTGAGGGACACACAGCCTCTCATCACTTCCAGCCTGAGGCACATTTCAGCTGGAGTCCCAGGCTGCCCTGACACCCCTGCTGCCCAGAAGCCTTCCACCTGGTTCGAGTGACCCTCACTGCTCAGCCCACGGGATCCCATCCATCCACTGTGTGGACTCTGCCCACACAAGCAGAGATGCTCGGTGCTCTGGAACAGCCTAGACAATGCCAGCCTCAGACCCACGCATGCGGGGAACACAACCCAAGTCCACGTGCCCGAGGGAACTGTCCAAAGTCTATATCAGGAGCTCCTGGTGGAAACTGGCCAGGAAGGTGTGCAAACAACAGGACTTCCTGCCTTCCTGGGACTCTGGCTTAGGGACAAACACCTGTCCTCACCCTTGTCACTGAAGCATCTTTCTTCCTGGGGACACAGCTTTAGGGGGTTGACTTCAGAAGGAGCCACTCTCTACCCACAGATATCTGAGGTAGCAAGTCCTCCAATTTCAAATTCTCTGCCGACAGAGCAGTACAGCCTGCTCAGTGATCAGAGAGGCCTGGAATCAGGTACCAGGAAACGGGCATCCTGTCCTGGCTCAGAATCATGGGAAGTAGGGGCTGGCAGGGGTGAAACAGGTCACACATCATCCATTTCACAGATGTAAAAACTGAGGCCCAAGGAGGTGAAGGGATGCCCCCGAGTCTGCACTGTTTGCACAGAGCCTGGATTCTGGACCAGGCTCTAAATAGACCTCTAAGTAGACCTGAGTCTATCCTTTTTTTTTTTTTTTAATTGAAATATAGTTGATTTACAATGTTGTGTTAGTTTCTGGTGTACAGCAAAGTGATTCTGTTTTTTTATACACACATACATATTCTTTTTCAGATTTTTTTCCTTATAAGTTATTACAGGATACTGAATATACTTCCCTATGCTGTACAGTAGGATCTTGTTACTTAGCTATTTTATATATAGTAGTGTATACCTGTTAATCCCAAACGCCTCATTTATATCCCTCCCCCACCTTTCCCCTTTGGTAACCATGAGTTTGTTTTCTATGTCTGTGAGTCTGTTTCTGTTTTGTAAATAAGTTCATTTGTATTATTTTTAAAGATTCCACATGTAAGTGATATATCTGTCTTAACCTATCTGACTTACATCACTTAGTATGATAATGTCTAGGTCCATCCATGTTGCTGCAAATGGCATGATTTCATTCTTCATTTATGGCTAACATTCCCTGAGTCTATTCTTTGAGCTGAATTCCTTCACCTGTGAAGTGTTGGAAAGGACAGGTGGGATGGATGGGTGAAAGTGTGGTTTGAGCTGTCAGCGCGTGGTGCGTATGTGTTACAAAACGTTATTACCGACCTGTGCTATGAGTTTCCTGCCCTCCCCTGACCATCTGCTCACAGCGTGGTTGGCTCTTTCTGACCTCCCTCAGTGGGCCCTTCTCCTTGCTGCTGAACATCAGGCTCAGGACAGCGATTTAGTGAGGACATGCAGGGGTGATGCTGAAATGAGATCAAGAGGGTATGCAGAATTGAATCCAGCAAGGAACCAGAACCTGCGCCGTCAACGTCAGGCGTGAGTGAAATGGCAGCTCGCCCTCCGTCTCCTCTTGCTGACGATCCTTCAGCTCTACCGTCTCCCACCTCCTCTCCCTCGTCCAGTCAGTAACTCTTCTTGCCTGTTCACTCCGTGCCAGCCCCTGTATGCCAGCTGTTGTACTGCACTACTGGACTTTTCAAGGTACTGTACTGTAAGATGAAAAATGCTTTATTTTTTGTGTTTGCATTATTTGTGTGAAAAGTATTATAAACCTATTACAGTACAGTACTATATAGCCGATTGTGTTAGTTGGGTACCTAGGCTAACTTTGATGGACTTACGAACAAAGTGGACTTAAGAACGTGCTCTCGGAACGGAACTTGTTCGTATGTAGGGGACTTGCTGTACATTGTAGGATGTGTAGCAGAATCCCTGGCCGCTACCTGGTAGATGCCAGCAGCAGCCCCCAGCCCAAACACACACCTGTCGTGACAACCAAAATCGTCTCAGACACTGACAGATGACCCCTTGTTGTCTTTCCCTCGTTGAGAACCTCTGGTTTAGAGGGTTTCTTTGGCTTATTAAAGTGAAGTCGGGAATTCCCTGGTGGTCCAGTGGGTAGGATTCCATGCTTCCACTGCAGGAGGCCCAGTTTCGATCCCTGGTCAGGGAACTAATATCCCCACAAGCTGCTCAGCACAGCCAGAAAAAAATAAATAAATAAAATAAAGTGAAGTCAGGTCATGGCATTGGTCCTTTGGGCCTGGCAAACATTCCACGTGTCTTTCTAAATTTCCTCCCTCCCCAGCCCCCAACACTGAGTTTTATTTTAATGTATTTTTTTTAATTAATTAATTAATTAATTTATCTATTTTTGGCTGCTTTTGGTCTGCGTTGTTGCACGCAGGCTTTCTCTAGTTGTGGTGAACTGGGGCTACTCTTCATTGCGGTGCGCAGGCTTCTCATCGCGGTGGCTTCTCTTGTTGTGGAGCACGGGTTCTAGGTGCGCGGGCTTCAGTAGTTGTGGCACATGGGCTTCAGTAGTTATGGCTCGCAGGCTCAGTAGTTGTGGCTCGTGGGCTCTAGGGTGCAGGCTCAGTACCTGTGGCACACGGGCTTAGATGCTCCGTGGCATGCGGGATCTTCCCAGACCAGGGCTCGAACCCGTGTCCCCTGCATTGGCAGGCAGACTCAACCACTGCGCCACCAGGGAAGCCCCCCCACTTCTTCATTTTAAATATCTTGAATTTTTTCACTTTATTTCCCAGCAAGTTCAAGTGGCCCACTGACCTGTATTCTCCATCAGAACGCTGTCTACCTCTCCCACCAATATTCCCTAAAGCAGTGGTCCCCAACCAGCAGTGATAGTCAATAGCTGAGATATGGCCGTGTTTGAAGACATTTTTGATTATCACAATTGCTGGGGGGGCAGGGAGGAGGAGGGAAGTTGCTACCCTTGAGCGCGTAGAGGTCAGGGACGCTGCTAAACACCCTACAGTGTACAGGACAGCTCCCACCGGACAGAGTGATGAAGCCCCAACGTCAGCAGTGCTGAGGTTCAGGAACCTTGCTGGGGGGGCATGCAAAATGCCCAGCCGGAAGACCTCCAGACTCAGGCTTGGGAGTTGGCAGGAGTGGGTGCAGCAGCACGGAGCCCGCTCTGTGCATCTGCTGGTGTTCTGGGCCCAGGCTCTGAGGGCGCTGGTTAGTGATCAGTGAAGGGAAGCCAGAGGGCGGGCATGCGTGCCAAGTGTTCACCGTTCCCGGTCTGAGCTGTTCCAGAGCCAGATCCTGTGATCACTCTGTCTCCGTGACTCTGCCCCCTGAGGATCGGAAACGATTTCACCCTTGCTGTTCAGCCAGGTGAAGAGTCGTCCTCACTGAACCTGTCAGGGTTCCAGGCCCCTTAGGGACACGGAGCCTGGATGGAATCTGGTTGCAGTTTTAACACCTCCTGGAGCCCTCAGCTCCCACCTGGCCCAGCAACACCAGGAAACCTCTCTTAACCGCACGCCACCTAAGGACCACCCACATGGCGGCCAGGCCACCAAGCAAGCAGGCCGGACCGAGAGGCGGCCCCCAAACCCTCTCCCCACACCCTCTCCATCACCTCCTTCTCACCTCCTTTCCCACCATCTGCCAAAATAAAAAGTCAGTCTTCAAGAACAAATCCCGAAAAATGAGTGAATCTGGAAAATCAGGTTAAGAGGAAGGTATCACTTAGGCTTAGAGCATTAAGAGGGGAAAAGTCTAGAAGGAAACTTGAATGAAGAGAGGCAGTGTCTGAGGGGAAAGCCAGCAAGAAGTTAGAAGGGTGGAGTCCAGTCCCGTTTCTGCCATTCCCCCGGGTCTGAGGGTTCCCACCTGCAGGAGGAAACAAGAACCAGTGAGGGAGGCAGACCTCACAGCTCCCACCTGAGGTCCTGGCCCCCCTCAGAGGTCGTCTCTCGGCCTTAGAGGGAAGGGCTGATAGAGCCAGCCTCCACGGAGCCCCCCTGCTTCAATTAAGGCAGTTTCCAGGTGAAATGTTCTGCAACCTACGAAAATAGAGTATTAAATGTTTCATACAAAGAGTATATATAACCTAGAAGTACATGATAAAGAATAGTAATAAAACGCACACCTGTATGCCCCCCATCCAGCTTAAGAAAATTTCTTTAGTTTTTTTTAATTTTTAAAATTTTTAATTTTTGTTTCCTCGTTTAAATGTAATATATGTTCACTATAGAAATTCCACAAGATCCAGAATACTGGGAAAATAAAAATCATCGCAATCCCATTCCCTCACTGCTAATGCTCTGGTAATAACACTTCCCCGTTTATTCTGGATATACGATTTTTCTGAAACTGAAATCCTATTATACAAAATGTCCCCTTTTGTCATCCTGACCACTTTCCTTGGACCAGCTAATCTCTCAGCATCCTTCCACCTCTGGGATGCCAAGAAAATGACCCCCATATGCTCTTACTTTTGAACTGAGAGTTGTTTTTCCAAAAAGAAGCAGATGCGGGAATTGGTGGATGGGGGAAATCTTTCTTGTCTGGCTTCCACCTGAAACATAAACTAAATTAAGAGGTTGATAAAATGCATCCTGTCATGTCTGGCACAGGGCAGTATCTGGTGAATAAATGTTGTTGGATGATTGCCTCCAACGAGGCCGAAAGCACCTCTGGAGATGAGAGGGAAAACAAAAGCCAGTGCTTTCATGATAAGCAAAAAGGCCTGAGAAGCCTTGTCTTCAGCCCAAGCCAAGTTCTGGGTCCAGGGTGGATTCTCAACACAGACCAAGAGTTCTCATTGCCTGGGCCTTGTCATTGCATCTTTGTTTAGTCATAATTGGTCCAGAGAATAAGACACAGTGTTGGGGGCTTTGAGGCAGGCAATGAAGAAGCTGGCATGGGTATTGCTTTGAAGGAGTTAACAATTTAATGGGGAAAGCAGGACACGCAGACAAAAGACTCTATACCCTTTGTAGCCCAGCTCTGACACCTGCATTGGCCTCCTGGAGGTGGGAAGAACATGAGACCAAAGTCCCATCCTCAGAGCTTGTCTTGGAAATAGGTTCCCCCTCTAGTTCGGCCACAGCCATTGCCTGGTGACCTCACTTCAAATATGGCTGGGAGGTGTCATGTTGCTAGTACTCACCTGACTGTCACAAGTCCCTGTCCTTTGTCACAAGTTCCCTGTTGAGTGCAGTATTTTTGTCCCCGTCTATGCCTGTTTTTTTTTTTTTTTTTTTTTTTCTGGTACGCGGGCCTCTCACTGTTGTGGCCTCTCCCGTTGCGGAGCACAGGCTCCGGACGCGCAGGCTCAGCGGCCATGGGTCACGGGCCCAGCCGCTCTGCGGCATGTGGGATCTTCCCGGACCGGGGCACGAACCCACGTCCCCTGCATCGGCAGGCGGACTCTCAACCACTGCACCACTAGGGAAGCCCCTATGCCTGGTTTTTAGAGCAGTTAGATGAAATAAGACCTCCTGTCTGTTCCCACTTCTAAAATATCGGGTGTAAAGAAATATTCTCTCTGAATCAAAAATACTCCACGTTGAACCGTTAACTTGAAGGTTACCCCTGACTCTCCTTTTCCCTTTCCTCTCTTCCTTTCTTCTCCTTTAATTCCTCTCCACCCAACCCCATCCAGTAGTTCCTAAACTTGTCTTCACATTAGAGTCATCATAGAACTTTATAATAATGCAAATTCCCAAGCCTTACCCCGCCCCCGCCCCGCCCCCGGCCAAGAGATCCTGATTCAGACAGTCTGGGGAAATCTGTATTTTTGATAATGGCATCCAACCGTCCCCCCGGTTCCAAGGGAACTCATCTGAAGTCTGTATTGAGAACTATTATTAGACTCCCTCCCTCCAAATCCAGGATTTGAATCTCTTCTGCAGAGTCCCCACCCAGTGGACACTCGGTCTATGCGAGGAGCTCACACTACACCCCAGGTTAACAGCAGCACCTACTGTGAGCCAGGCACCGGCCCAGGGATTTATAGATTATCTCATTTAATCACACGAAAGCCTCAGAGCTCAGGATAATTCCTAACCCCACAGGGAGGCAGAGACTCCAAAGGCGAAGTCAGGTTCCTGAGGTCATAAGCAGGTAAGCGGCGTGGGCTGGCACAGCGTGAACTCTGACGTGTTACCTCAAGGGGGCGCACTTACTCTCAGGCAGCTCTGCGTCTCCAGCTATGCTTTGATGGCTCACTCTTTCTTGCATGTTATTTTTAATCCTCAGATATATCATAACTTCCTCTAAACTGAGAATTGCATGCTTTATTTCTGTTATTCTGATACTAGGTATAACAGCATAGTATTATAGTCGATGTACAGTATATATGGTATTGTATAGGAATAATGATAGCACCTGGGGGTTGATATAAATGAAGAATGAAAGGATAAGCATACAGAGAGTACCTACTATGTGGTAGGCAGTGCTTATCCCATTCATTCCTCACAACCCTGTGAGGCAATATTATTGCTCCTCATTTTAAAAACGGGAACACTGAAAGCCAAAGAGGTCAAAAATGCTCCATGTCACATACCTAGTAAGTGACCCAGGTGGACCTTGGATCAAATCTGTCTGAACCAGAATCCCAGGTTTGTCTCAATATGTCACAGCCCTTTCCAGCAGAGCGCCCTGCAGCTCCGTCCCCGCAACAAGGTTTGATGTCAGGAATGCCACACTCTCCACGATGACCAGGGCAGTACATGCGGTGGGTTTGAATAAATACTTCTCAGATGGAGAAATAAAGAGAAACACTTGCACATGTACAACGAGACATTTATGAGACAGTTTACAGCAGCGTTGCACACAACAGATAAAAACCAGGAACAGCCCACGTGTCCTTCAGTACGAGAACAGATAAAAAAAAATGTGGTCTATTCATTCAACCAAACACACACAGCAGTCAAACGACAGCAAAAAGCAAAAATATAGAAAAACTTTAGCAATATAATCTTAAGTCAAAAAAAACTAAAATAAAAAATGTATTTTGAGAAATGCATATAGATGCAACAAAACTATCTTTATAAAGGAAAGAAGGAAGTGATGGACACAGGAGTCAGGATGATCATAACCTCAGATGCAGGAGACAAAGGCATGGGTGGGATGGGTAGAGGGAATATGACTAAACATAGGTGATTGTCAAGGTCCTAGCTTTTGGTTTGAGTTTACAGGTTCTTATTGCATTATAATGAAAGAAGGAAGGAAGGAAGGAAGGAAGGAAGGAGGGAAGGGAGGGAGGGAGGGAGGAAGGAAGGAAGGAAGGAAGGAAGGAAGGAAGGAGGGAAGGAAGGAAGGAAGGAAGGGAGGAAGGAGGGAAGGAAGGAAGGAAGGAAGGGAGGAAGGAGGGAAGGAAGGAAGGAAGGGAGGAAGGAAGGAAGGAGGGAAGGGAGGGAGGGAGGAAGGAAGGAAGGAAGGAAGGAAGGAAGGAAGGAGGGAAGGAAGGAAGGAAGGAAGGAAGGAAGGAAGGGAGGAAGGAGGGAAGGAAGGGAGGAAGGAAGGAGGGAAGGGAGGGAGGGAGGAGGGAAGGAAGGGAGGAAGAAAGGAAGAAAGGGAGGGAGGGAGGGAGGGAATCATTCATGGATGAATGATGAACGTGCTAGAATTCTATTATTTTGATTACCCCAATTCTGTACACCCTGAAGTTCAATTGAAAGAAAAAATAGCTTAATAGATGAATAAATAGCTTGAGATCCTTGCATTATCAGCTCTTGGAAGGAGGGATTGAATTCTCCTCTTCTCAGTTTTGACGTTCAGTTGTGTGCCTTGAGGAGAACATCACAAAGGAGAGGGAGCACGCAGGAGCCCAGAGTACCTTCTGCCTCTTCTGAAAAATACCTGAAACTGAATCTGCCGAACCCTGCAAGCAGGTGGCAAGCTGCACGAGAGGACCTGCTGGCATAGGATCACGGCCAGGTGGTGTGTGATTTCAGCAAAGAAAGACCCTCAAAAAAATACGATGCCTCCTACATGGAGATGTACAACACACACCTGCTGCGAACTGTGGATAAAATCTTCTGTTAATTCTCACAGCCAAGGCTGAAGCCTAAAGAACAAATCCCTTCCCAAAAGGTGATATGTGCACTGAAGAGCATATTAAGATGTAAATGACAGGTACCTTCACTTCCTAAAAGTATATTTCTTATGTGCAAAGGGGCCCAAGTGCCACAAGCAGGAAGGGACGGAGCAGAAAGGGTAGCCGAGTGAAGCGCAGGTAAACTTCGCCCACTTCGTCTCTAGTCTGGGCTTGCCTGACTATTGGGCAAACGCAGCCCATCTCCCCCGATCTCCCCCGGGGCTTCTGACCTTACAGTCCTCCAACAGCACAGCTGCCAGCTTCTGTGCGCCCGCTGGGGACAAATGTCCACAAGGAGGAGACAGTAAGTTACAAAGGACTTTGAGCTCAGTAGGGAGCCTGCCTGGTTGCTCCGTGGGTCCGGAGGTCTGTGCAGCTGGCCTGTGCATGAGACAGGACAGCACCCCAGTACTGATGACCCGTAGAAGGACCACCGGTTTGTGGGTCCCAGCCCATGGGGGTTATCACACTTGTGCAGATTCCAGGTAAGAAAGGCACTGGGACACTGCTCACAACTTTGTGGCAATCCCCTGTATGTGCCAGGTATGGGGGTGCCGGAGCAGATGCACTAGCACTTCTGTGCCTCTAGAGAGGCAGACCCCCTTAGCTTTTCCTCCCCCGACCCTGACTGAGTGGCAGAAAAGGTTGGAACTTAGAAAAAGTAGTGTATGTCACAGAGTGTTCCCAGTGATGGAGCTTAAAGCACTGAGTAAATCTCTACAGTCCCTTCTGTAGAAAAAGAAAACCACAATCCTTTTTTCTTCTTTTTATAAATTTTGTTTATTTATTTATGGCTGTGCTGGGTCTTCGTTGCTACGCGTGGGCTTTCTCTAGTTGTGGAGAACGGGGGCTACTCTTCATTGCGGTGCGCGGGCTTCTCATTGCAGTGGCTTCTCTTGTTGTGGAGCACGGGCTCCAGGTACACGGGCTTCAGTAGTTGTGGCACATGGGCTTCAGTAGTTATGGCTCGCGGGCTCAGTAGTTGTGGCTCGTGGGCCCTAGAGTGCAGGCTCAGTACTTGTGGTGCACGGGCTTAGTTGCTCCGCGGCATGTGGGATCTTCCCGGACCAGGGCTCGAACCCGTGTCTCCTGCATTGGCAGGCGGATTCTTAACCACTGTGCCACCAGGGAAGTCCCCACAATTCTTGACTGATGATTCTATGCAAATGAGGCAGTTGCAGGATGTGAAATGCCTATCAGCCTGCGGCCACACTGCAGGGACCAAATCTCAGTTCTGTCTGCTATCTGCATGATCTCGGTGATTACTGTCCCTGAACTGAGCTCACTTCCACCATTCATAAAACCGGAAGAAGAGTAGCCGCCTCCAGAGGATTATTGGGTTAGATTAAACTAGATACCTGAAAAATACCTGAAAAAGAGTCGGGCAGGTGGTCATCATAATACAGGTTCATTCATTATTCACCCTTGCCTCTCCCAGAAAGCAGCCAATAAAGAAGCCAAGGCAGCAGAAATCTGGTACCATGGTTAAGTTACCCCAGTGGCCTTAGAGTGAATTTCCCTCATGGGAGGCTCTTGTCAATGGTCAAAAATGTGACTCCTGGGCTTCCCTGGTGGCGCAGTGGTTGAGAGTCCGCCTGCCGATGCAGGGGACACAGGTTTGTGCCCCGGTCCGGGAAGATCCCACGTGCCGCAGAGCGGCTGGGCCCGTGAGCCATGGCCGCTGAGCCTGCGCATCCGGAGCCTGTGCTCCGCAACGGGAGAGGCCACAGCAGTGAGAGGCCCGCGTACCGCAAAAAAAAAAAAAAAAAAAAGTGACTCCTTGGAGTTCTGGGACAAGGGAAGATACTATCTGGGGGCCTTTTTTTTTTTTTAAGATTTTTTTTTGATATGGACCATTTTTAGTCTTTATTGAATTCGTTACAATATTGCTTCTGATTTATGTGTTTTGGTTTTTTGGCCGCGAGGCATGTGGGATCTAGTTCCCCGACCAGGGATCAAACCCGCACTCCCTGCATTGGAAGGCGAAGTCTTAACCACCGGACTGCCAGGGAAGCCCCTGGGGGTCTTTCTCAGGAAGGAAGTGTCAGTGCTTGGAGATCCCTTCCTGGATGAAACCCTCCCTGACTCCCACCCTCTTCCTCATCTCCAGGCAGAGAGCTGATCACCATCTTCTCCAGACTAGCAGCACACGTTATTCTCAATATTATTATTCTCAATATTTACCAGGTACTGAGATGAGCATTTCCCGTGCCTTATTTCATTTAATCCTCACAACAACCCCATGAGAGAGGAAAGTGAAGATTAGCAAAGTGAAATAATAGAGTCGTCTAGACAACAAACGGCAGAGCTGGGATTCAGACTGCTGACTTCAGTGTTACACTGTCTCCCTGACATCCCATCGTGGCCTGTATCACATGCTATGCTCTTTCTGTATCCGTTAGTCACACCTAGTAGACTGTCAGCTCTTCAGAGGCAGAAACCAAGAGGCTCTTTTACGTATTTATCCCCAGCACTTAGCACAGTGCCTGGCTAAGAAGGAATGCATGATCTTCTCCAAAGCCCCAAGGAAGGAGACCGCACCATTTCTCCTCCTAGGTCAGTATGACTCATAACCTCCATCCTCATCCAAGCTTGTTGGGGGAGGGGGTGGATTTGGGGGAAAGGACAGGTGGCTGCATATACAGGCTGCTCCTTCCTATAGTGCGTGTCTCACTCACGCCAAGAGCCCAGAGCTTCATCACGGGAACTGAGCCAAGCCCTTCACTAGGGGAGAGATGTTGCTGCATCTTTAATGCTACAAAGGCCATCCCGTCTCCTCCTCTCACAAATTTTTGCAGCATTAAATCATCATGGAGTTGATTCTGGATATCAATAGTTAAAGGGAGAAAAAGGTTCAATCAAGAGAAGTACCCAAAGAAAAAGGAGACACTCGTCTTCAAACCGAAAGGGTCTACAGAGTACCTAGCACGGTAGATATAAAAAGGTATACAACCTATACTCGTGCTTCTCTTCATAATTGAATGAATCGTTTGCTTTTTACTAAAGATTCATGTAGGGATGGAAAAGCATGACTGTTGCCTCAATTTTTTGAGGCCTTGTGGGAATAAACAAGGCTGATATTTCTGTGATAAAAATAGATCTAGGGGCTTCCCTGGTGGCGCAGTGGTTGAGAGTCCGCCTGCCGATGCAGGGGACGTGGGTTCGTGCCCCGGTCCGGGAGGATCCCGCATGCCGCGGAGCGGCTGGGCCCGTGAGCCATGGCCGCTGAGCCTGTGCGTCCGGAGCCTGTGCTCCGCGGCTGGAGAGGCCACAGCAGTGAGAGGCCCGCGTACCACAAAAAAAAAAAAAAAAAAATAGATCTAGCCATGGACCTTCCTGCTAGTCCAGTTTTTGAAACTCGATGCTCCTGATGCAGGGGTTCCGGGTTTGATCCCTTGCCTAGGAGTATGATCCCATGTGTATCCAGCAACTGGGAGTTCACATGTTACAACTAAGGAGCTCTCCTGCCGCAACTCAGGAGCCCACGTGCCGCCATCAAGACCCGGTGTAACCAAATAAATAAATTTTTTTTAAAAAGGTGTACAATTAGGTAAATTAATGTGAAATTTCAGAAAACCTTGGATCAAGACAAGATCCTAAAAGCTGCCAAAGAAAAACAAATAATAAAACAGCTCATTTCCAAAGCTGAGCAATTAGTCTGGCAACAGACTTTCTGTTGGCAACACTTCCAATTAGCAATGCTCACTTCGATTAGTGCACCTGAGGACACTGCAGTAATGTCTTCAAACTTGGGGGAAATAGTCTTCAACTGGAATTCCAAATTCAGCTGAAATTGAGTAAGAGGAGAACAAACACATTTTCAGATGTGTCAAGACTCAGGAAGTTCACTTCCCATACTCCCTTTCTTAAGAAGTTATTTGAGTACATTCTCAAGTAACTTCCTCAAATACTTATTCACGAGAAGTAAATCAAGAAAAGTAAGCCAAGTTCATGAGGGGGTAAACAAAGAAAGAGGAGGAAGGTGTGAATCACGGGGAATACGGAATCCACATGGGAATAAAACTGAAAGAAAATACCCGAGTGACACCCATGCAGCAGGCCCAGAAAACAGCCAGCTCAGACCGGAGCAGGAGAATAAAGTCCTAGAGTGGAGAGGTTATGAGAGAGCATAGAAGTGAACTTGGAAAACGAGGCTTGAGCATGTGATGAAGGCCCAGAATTCAACTTTTTTTTTTTTTTTTTTTTTTGCAGTACGCGGGCCTCTCACTGCTGTGGCCTCTCCCGTTGCGGAGCACAGGCTCCGGATGCGCAGGCCCAGCGGCCATGGCTCACGGGCCCAGCCGCTCCACGGCATGTGGGATCTTCCCGGACCGGGGCACGAACCCGTGTCCCCTGCATCGGCAGGTGGACTCTCAAGCACTGCGCCACCAGGGAAGCCCCAGAATTCAATTTTTAAAAGCAATTAAACACTCAAGGAAAAGGAAATAAATATAAGAAAGTCATTATCTAAATACAAAGAAACCAGTCCATACCAGACCCGGAAGTCACTGAGATTCAAAAAAGGAATGGAATGAATACCGCACAAAAAGAAAAGCAAAAAAGACGGAAAATCTGGGAGTTATAATAAGAAAAAGGAATGTATCTCCTCTTGCAACAAGCATAAAGAAGGGCAATCATAAATATCAGAGAAAAGACAACAAATATACCCAAAAAAAACCAAGTACATATTAAAACAATGCATGATTTTGAGCAATGGGGGTATTATAAGAATAATCATTTTGAGCTTGATGATATAAGCCTTTGAAAATGAAATGAAAACATAATCGTAATGTACTATCTGCTTCTCCGAGTAAACTGTATTTGCCTACCTATAGCAGTTTAAATACCAGCGTTTGGAAAAGCATTCAAATTTTAGAATAAGTCTATGAAGAATCAAAGATTAGAGTATAGTTACATATTATATTACTATGATTACATAAAATACATTCTATCCGTTGAGAAACTTTAAAAGCAAAAGTACACCTGACAGGGACTTCCCTGGTGGCGCAGGGGTTAAGAACCCGCCTGCCAGTGCAGGGGACACAGGTTCGATCCCTGGTCCGGGAAGATCCCACATGCCGCGGAGCAACTAAGCCCATGCACCACAACTACTGAGCCCGCATGCCACAGCTACGGAAGCCCACGGGCCTAGAGCCCGTGCTCTGCAACAAGAGAAGCCACCGCAATGAGAAGCCCACGCACCGCAACAAAGAGCATTCTCTGCTGGCCACAGTAAGAGAAAGCTTGCACGCAGCAATGAAGACCCAATGCAGCCATAAATTAATTAATTATTTTTTTAAAAAGTACACCTGACAATATCTCAGTAGCAACGAACATATCAAGCACTCAGATCTTATTCCTAATATTTTCTCCAACAAAAGGAACCAGGGGTTCTTAGAGAAATGACTGATTCTAAGTCTGGGGTAGAAATGTATACGATAACCCTAATTAACAGATACACACTACTGTATATAAAATAGAGAAACAACAAGGTCCTACTGTAGAGCACGGGACTATATTTAATATCTTGCAATAACGTGTATGGAAAACTATATATAATCACTTTGCTGTACACCTGGAACTAATACAACATTGTAAACCAATAAAAAAAGAGGGAAAAAGAAATATACAAAATAACCCTAGAGCTAGCACCCTGGAATCCTAGGAATCTTAGTTCCATAAAGAATGAAGTATTCCAAAAAAAAGAAGTATTCCAAAAAAAAGAAGGATGTTAAAGAGGAGATAGGGCTTCCCTGGTGGCGCAGTGGTTGAGAGTCCACCTGCCGAAGCAGGGGACGTGGGTTCGTGCCCTGGTCTGGGAAGATCCCACATGCCGCGGAGTGGCTGGGCCCGTGAGCCATGGCCGCTGAGCCTGCGCGTCCGGAGCCTGTGCTCCGCAACGGGAGAGACCACAGCAGTGAGAGGCCCGCGTACCGCCAAAAACAAAAATAAGGACATACAAACAAAGTATGGACTTTAGTTAATGATAATACATCAATATTGGTTCATAACTGTGACAAATGTGCACAGGTTAATAGTAGGGGAAACTGGGTACGGAGTATACAAGAACTTTCTATACTATTTGTGTAACTCTTCTATAAGCATAAAATAATTCTAAAAGGCTATTTTTTAAAGTATATCTGAGAGAGGTTGGGAAATGTAAAGGGAAGAGAAGTGAAAGGAAGGATGGGGGTGCTAATTATTCATCTTACACCTTGGGGACTAAAAAGATACAATCTACGATTAACGAAGCAAGAAACGGAGGTTTCAGTCTGTTACACGAAATGGCAGAGTTAACTAGTGAAAGAACGGAAGACAGTGGCATAACTCTATCAAGAAAGATGAGTGGGGAGATATAGAGGTACAACAGCAAGTGTCTGTAGTTGATAAACATAAAATTGACATCGTAGGAACTAAAATCGAGAAAGAGCTAGAAAGGGTTTGCCTTAAAGGAGAGAGATTGGTAGTGGAGAGAAGAGCCTTTTCTCACCGTTTTATTTTCCTTTTTATTTTTTTTCTGTAATATAGCATTCTGGTTTTGACTATAGGCATTTATTGTTTGTTTTGTACTTTTTGGGTTTTTTGGCCATGCCACGTGGCATGTGGGACCTTAGTTCCCTGACCAGGGTTCGAACCCGCCCTCCCTGCATTGGAAGCGTGGCGTCTTAACCACTGGAAGTCCCTATTGCTTTGTTTAAAACTTTCAAAATGAAGTGAAAAAAATAAAATTCTTTAATGTTGTTAGTTCAGTCATGACAGATATGGAAAGGGAATCCACCAAAAGTGATTGTCTTTCCCAGATAAAGGACTGAAAACTTCCTATTAAAATGTAAATGAGTGCTCGTAAGAATCCCATCTAACAGGGAGTTGCTGAGAGAGATAAATTTCTCAGGGTGGACATAACCTGCCATTAATATAAAAATGTGGATTGCAAACCACAAAAGCAAAGGCAACTGAACCCACATAACCCAACAGCGCTGATCACTGGAGTTGTGCAGAGATAAGGAAGGGAAACTGAGCACAGAAAATTCAAATACTCACTGACCCTGAAATCAAGGGCTGAAAGAAGAGACTCTGAGAACCACATGCCCTAGTAGAATTCTAACTCCATTTCCCAACAGAGGGAGCTGGACCAAGAGGCAGACCCCAGAACAGGGAATAAGCCGTTGGCAACAAAGCTGGACTTGCAGTGTAGTTGCCTCTCTGCCTCTTCAAGGAAACATGGCGTCAGAGAGTCCATGCGCAAATAAATTACCTCCTCAGCACATGGAGACAATTGTCGACAAAAAACTGAATCCAAAAAAATTTTTTTTAATTTTTTTTTTTGGCCGCGTTGGGACTTCGTTGCTGCACACGGACTTAGTTGATCTAAGAAAGGAACAGATCATTTTATTCAAGACAACCTAAGGATTATAACCTGGGAGACAGTCTTTCAGAAAGCTCTGAGGACTATTATATATGTTTCTGAGACAAAGGGTTATACATCAAATGAAGGATTGATAGTTTATCCAATCCAGAGCTGCACGTACAAAGCGAGTAATGGGTCATTGTGACCACTTACAAGATGAAGAAGGAATGTTATCGTCTAAGGAGGTCTGGGTAATGCAGATGCATGATACACACTAAAAGGGAGGGAGGAGACCCAAACAGGCAGAGAAATATGTTAGATTTGAATTTTTCTTATCTTGCCATAAAATATGAATTTTATTTCATTGCAGTGTAAGAAAATGTCACTTTAAAAATGTCCATAAAACGAATCACTATCCTGAGATAGGTCTGCTAACGTGTAGGCAGATAGGGTTGGGGGTCCCCAGAGGAAGAGAACCAGACATAGCTTTCTTGACATAAAAAAGGCATCTTAGGCCTAAACCATTTTGTGACCTAAGCCTGACCACAACGCTCACCCTTGCAGGTCTCAGTAGTTAATGATTTTAAGAGGAATAAAGAATGTAAGAACAAACAGCTATTACCAGCCCAGAGAGATAACTTAACCATATCGGAGGCAATATATCAGTTACAAACACTCCCAGTTCTGTTTTGAAGGTAAAGAAAAAACTTTTAGCTTAAAGCACGTTCTTGAGCTGTGCTTTTAGCCTAAAGCACGTTCTTGAGCTGTTTTGCAAGATCCAAACCCCTTAAACAGTCAACCACCAGACGAACCGGAACCTAAGGAATGATGATGCTAACCTTTGCCGACCATCATGACTTCAATCAACTAGAGCCTGGACTCTGTCGACCCAATTCTATGCTGAATTCTCCTCTGCTCAAGCCCCTTCATGAACACGCATGCACTCTTAGCTTAAAATTTTCCCAATTTTGCTGTTCGGAGAGACACTGCTTTGGGACAGATCCCCAGTGTTCTCCTTAGTTGCTGAAAGTAATAAATCGTTCCTTCTCCCACACTTTGGCTTGGTTGTGTCTTTTTTTAGACACCCCCTCAAGAGGCAAACCCAGTTTTCAAGTAACAAATGTACTTTCCAATGACACTTGAGCAGCTCCAGATATTAAAAACATACTAATCCAAAATGTAATTACTGTGAGAATAAGGTGTCTTTGAAAATTATCATGTTGATTTAAAATGTTACAAAAAGGTCCAGAAGACATGAAGCCCAGAAAAAGAGATTGGAAATCAAACTTCTGTTTGTTTGGCTGGTTGATTTTTGTATTTATTTTGTTTTGTTTTTTTGGTATTTTTCCCAGGAAAGATGATACTCTAATTCTAAATGAAGGACTCGTGGTTTTAACTCTGATAGGTAAGAGTTGGAAGTCATCACTCCCATCCTTACAGGAAAAAGCAGGACAAACTAAAAATCAACTGCTTTTCTGGGACCCATCAGAGAACTGAGTCTGCAGGGAAAACTGCTACCCTGAAATCTGAAGAGACAGATGAATCCAGAAAGTCACGGCCAAGATCTGCTTCCCTGGAGGAGAAGACACTGGAGCCATGAACTGATAGGAACTCTTAAATGGTAATGTTAGGGGAACCACTGACTGAAACCGCCCACCCTGGTCAGGCACCACAGTAACCATCTGCATGCGTTATCTTGCAACAGGAGGTCCTGGTAAGGAACGCAGAACTAACAAGCCACGTCCAACCAGAAGAATTCAGGAAAGGTCAAAAGGAGAGAGGACATACCAGTCCTACCAACCTCCCAGAATCCTTCTCGCTGGAATCCATCTCAGCTGAGTGATGCACGCACCACCAGGAAGGACCCTGAGTCAGAGTGATTGGCCAGAGACAACCCGGAAACTAACCCCATTACCATTAGGCTTCCCTGGTGGCGCAGTGGTCGAGAGTCTGCCTGCCGATGCAGGGGCCACGGGTTCGTGCCCCGGTCCGGGAAGATCCCACATGCCGCGGAGCGGCTGGGCCCGTGAGCCATGGCCGCTGAGCCTGTGCGTCCGGAGCCTGTGCTCCGCAACGGGAGAGGCCACAACGGTGAGAGGCCCGCGTACCGCAAAAAAAAAAAAAAAAAAAGTAAAGGGATGGAGGGCTTCCCTGGTGGCGCAGTGCTTGGGAATCCGCCTGCCAATGCAGGGGGCACGGGTTCGAGCCCTGGTCCGGGAAGTTCCCACAAGCCGTGGAGCAGCGAGGCCCATGAGCCACAGCTACCGGGCCTGCTGCGCTCTAGAACCCGCGAGCCACAACTACGGAAGCCCGCGTGCCTAGAGCCCATGCTCTGCAACGAGAGAAGCCACCGCAGTGAGAGGCCCGCGCACCACAGCAAAGAGTGGCCCCTGCTCACCACAACTGGAGAGAGCCTGCGCGCAGCAATGAAGACCCACTGCAGCCAAAAATAAATTAATTAAATTAATTAATTAATTAAAGGAAAAAAATAAAGGGATGGAGAAAGTTATACCACGTTAGCCCTGATCAAAAGAAAGCTGGAGTAGCTGTATTAATTTCAAACAAAGAAGATTTCAGAACAAAGAAAACTGTCAGTAATAAAGGAAGACACTTCAAAATGATAAAGGAGTCGGTTCTCCAAGAAATGCGTATGCACCTAAGAACAGAGTGTCAAAATACTTGAGGCCAAAACTGATAGAACTGAAAGGAGAAAAAGACGAACCCACAATTATAGTAGGAGGTTTCAAAACCTTCTGTCAGTAACTGATAGATCTGATAGATCTAGCATGCAGAAAATCAATAAGGATAGAGTTGACTTAGGGAGGGTGGGAGGGAGGGAGACGCAAGAGGGAAGAGATATGGGAACATATGTATATGTATAACTGATTCACTTTGTTATAAAGCAGAAACTAACACACCATTGTAAAGTAATTATACCCCAATAAAGATGTTAATTAAAAAAAAAAAAAAAAAAGGATAGAGTTGACTTGAAAAGCACCCTCAATCAACTTGATCTGATTGATATATTTTTTAAACATCTTTATAGGAGTATAATTGCTTTACAATGGTGTGTTAGTTTCTGCTGTATAACAAAGTGAACCAGCTATACATATACATATATCCCCATATCTCCTCCCTCTTGCTTCTCCCTCCCACCCTCCCTATCCCACCCCTCTAGGTGGTCACAAAGCACCGAGCTGATCTCCCTGTGCTATGCGGCTGCTTCCCACTAGCTATCTATTTTACATTTGGTAGTGTATATATGTCCATGCCACTCTCTCACTTCATCCCAGCTTACCCTTCCCCCTCCCCGTGTCCTCAAGTCCGATCTGATTGATATTTATAGAATACTCCATCCAACAACAAAATACATATTCTTCTCAAGATCACCTGGAATGTTCAGCAAGATAGATCATAAAACACACCTTAACAACTTTAAAAGAAATCATAAAGTTTGAATTCTAAATTAATAGTATTAGTTATTTGAACATAAATAGCCCTAGAATAAAGAAAATCAATTTATCATCCTATCACATTTTAATGGACACAGTCCCTAAAGAATATCTATTTTTCTTTACTTATATTGTTTGCTCAACAATGCACTTTCTGATATCCTCTGCCTGGCTAACACCTACTTATGCTTAATCCAAACTTAAAGATTAAAAACTTTAATATGGTACAATGAAAGCATAAACAAAGTTCATCATTAGAAAACAATCCACAGAAAATAATGAAATATTTATGACATAAAAGATTAATGTCCTTAATATATAAAGAGATTTTAAAATCAATATAAAAAGATGAGCACATTTATTCTTGACTCTTAATCCATTCTCTACACAATAGCCAGAGTAGTATCTTTAAAACTCAAATCTGGCCACGTCACTTCCCTATTTAAAGTCCTTCCATGGTTTGAATTGCTTAGAATAAAGTCCAAAACCTAGCCCACAGATATGGTCCTTACCTCTCTAGGGTTGTCTCCCATCATTTTTCTCCCCTCCTTTTCTGGACTCCAGACAGACTGGCTTTTTTTTTCAGCTCCTGACCACCGTGAAGTTTTTTCACATGCTGATCAATGTGCCTAGAGACACACCACCACTTCCTTCACCTGACAGATGCCCACTCTTCCTCTCAGCTTAAACATCATTTCTCAGGGAAGTCTTCCGTCATCAACTCCAGATCAGTTCAGATCCTCCATTATGTGCTCTTCATAAGCCTTGAGCAAACAGATGAAATCATGTTTATGAACCTTCAGCACTCAGAACCAGACCCCAAGAAGTGGTGACCCTTCCCAGGAATGTAAAGTTCAGGGCTAAGCAGCTGTTGGCTTCTGGAACCTTCTTAACTACAGTAGTCATGGATGGTGAGGAAGCTCAGGGAAAAGTTATGATGAGAGTTTCTTTTAAGCTGTTGACCCTTAAATTTTTTTTGAATAGACAACTTTGAAAACGTAACGAAATCTATGAGACTTCTCTCCATAAAAATCCACATAAGCAAAACTTTTCATAACATTGTTCCAGCAAACAATGTTTCACAGTTACCTAAAGTCCATCTGTTCACCTCAGGTTAAGAACCCCAACCACAGGACTACTGAGAATGTCATACATACAAACACAGTTTCCCTGGCTTTGTTCATTTAACTAATACTTATTGAGTATCTATAGTATAGAGATTCTAGTAATACTACCACCTGGTAAGTAAAAGTTGTTTTACAGGTTAAAAAGAAAGTAAGATGTTCACATAATTGTCTCACTTACTCCTCACAAAAACCCAATGAGGTAGGCACACATAGCTCTAGCAATTTTACAGATGAGAAAATGTTAGCAATCCCAGAGAACTTAAGTGATTGGTTAAAGCTACCAGGCCAGAAAAGGAACTGAAGCCCAGAAGTAAATGCACCCTTTGAAACTTAGGCCTGGCCCTTTCCCTCCATATTAATATTGACTCTAGAGGCCAGTGGTGATAGGACTTGTGTCTAATGAGGTAGCTGCCTGCTGAATGCCAAGGTCATCATATTAGGAAAACCTCTGAGACCACAGTCTCAGCTCCCAGTTCCCATGGTGGTCATCTTCATGCTCACCTTTCCCAGTGGTAACACAACTCTGCAAATTGGTGGTCCCAGCAGCAGGACTCTCCTGGTGTTTAGGGGAGGTAGACAGAGCTCCCATCCCCTTGCCCAGAGAGCACAACGGCTAACATTTTTTTGAGTTCCTAATATACGTCAGGTACCGTACCAGGCTCTTTACATAAATAAACTCATTAAATCCTCAGAACAACACCATGGTGTAGGTACTATTATTATTTCCATTTTGTGGACACTTAGGGGAGGTTAAGTAACTTGCCCAAGGTTACACAACTTATAATTTTCAGAGACATGATTTGAACTCTGGAGGCTGTGCTCTTAACCAAACAACCCTTCTGCCTTTCCCAAGACAATTGTTCTTAACTTTGCGGGGGGGGGGGGGGACATATGCATCCTAGAGAGTGTAATTTAAGCTCTGGACCCTCCCTCTAGGAAAATGCAGTTAAGCAAAATTTTGAAAAATATTTCAGAAACATCAGGGACCCCTCTGGGTCATCATCTGTCGACCTCATACATACTGGAGGGAACTGTCCAGAGACCAAAAGAGAGGTGGCTCCAGCGCCGCAGGGCTTTGCCTCTGCAACCGCGGGAGGAGAGTTGAGCGGCGTGGTGTGACGGGCATGCTCGGTCACTAAGAATCAGGGACGGTGAGCTCCCGGGACCGCAATACCCTGAGAACGCAGCTGGGTCGCTGAGGCTCCGGAATCCGGTAGCTGAATGAGATACGCACGGGCCACCGGCTAGATTGAAATCTTGCGTCCCTCCCAGCATCCTGGAGTCACGAGACAGGGGACTAGGACAGAACTCTGGTCCCAGGCGCGCAGGGACTGTATCGCTGTTCCTGGTGCTGAAACGCCGCGGTTGCCGAGGGCAGCAGCCGCCTGCTCTCAGGGTACCGCGCCGCAGCGGCTGCGGGAGCTGTCCAGTGCTGAACCGGATGCGGCCCGGTCCGCGGGGCTTAGACCCGAGCCGGCTGCACAGCGCAGAGCCCAGACAGAGCTTCTGGGAGCACTGACTGCAGAGCGCTGGGAGAGTGGGGAGCAGCGGGCTGCAAGGCAGGCATGGATCTGCAGAGACTCGACTCCTACCAGGGGGGAGCTGGCCCTGACTTCCATGAACACGTCCTGTATAAGGTAAGGATCTCTAGTCCCCCGCCCCCATCTCAATTCTGGGAGAGGGTGCCGTCACCAGTTCTCTCTGTTCCCCTCGCTTTGCTTTGGAACTTAAAGAGAAACTAGCCTGTGTCTGTGAGCCTAGAGAACGCTTTCTGCGTGATCCTGTTTGCTGCTCAAAACAGATGCTTGAACGCGGGGGAGGGGCCGCCCCCAGTGGTTCAGAAGATCAGGAGCTTGGCTCATGCATTTAAATCACCTGTGTCCCTTTCTCACTCACTCTTCCTGCCTCTCAGCCCTGTGAACCTCGAGCACCTTTGCCCTCCGTTAACCCTTGTGGGAGGCTACATTTGTCCTCCCACCCTTACCTCACAAGCTCTGGACCCGGTAAGTCTGGTAGCTGTGGTCAAATATCTGAATTCCTGGCCAACTTGGCTGAGACTAAACATAGAAATGATCTGCAGCAGAAATAAACTGTTGTTTTCAATCCAGATTCCCTTGTGCCTTCAGAAAGCTGCCCTCCAGCCATGACTCACTCATAACCTCCTGAAAGTGTTTGTGTACTTCATCGCTCACGCTCATCCCTCGCTTCCCTCATTCAAGTTTTTTTAGACAACTAAGTCATCAGTAACATAACTAGATTATAACTAAATTATCAATAATGTAAATTATCAAAAACGTCCTCTTGAAGTGATTGTTGGGGAAAAGTAGCAGCTTCTCTCTAGGCAGCACTTACGGATCCAACACCCATCACTCTGAAGCATCAGAACCTTATATTTGCCATAAGAAGTCGTTATTATACCTCATCCCTTTCTCTGCCCTCCTCATTCAGCCCTTATATTTCCCACTTTGCTAATACCAGTTTATCTATTAGTCTCCTGAAAGGCTGTACGTGCTCCTATAAGTGGAGATGTTTTAAAATCAAAGTATCCCTCTGAAAATTCCATGAACGTAAGCTTCGAAGTCATTGCATCCACTTTGGTCCCCTATTATACAGTTGACATCTGAGGAAACTCAAATCCGGAGAGGCAAAGTGACTTGTTCAAGAAAATAAGACCAGGGATTATGATTCAAAGCCTAATATTCCTTTCCCTCTACAAGTTTGGTCCATAGACCAGCAGCGTTGGCATTACCTCAGAGCTTGTTAGAAATGACATCTCAAGCTCCACCCCAGACCTGCTGAATCTGAATCTGTGTTTTAACACGATCCCTGGAAAATAAATATGCACATTAAAGTTTCAGAAACACAGCCGTGTGCCACACTGGCTATTTCTGACACAAATTGCAGAAAACCGCACACTAAGGGAAGTGGGCTATAGATTTGAAGAGCCCAGTGACTTCTCCCTCCAGGTCCCTAAGCCCCTAGGGTACAGAGAAGGAGAAAAGTGTGTAACTTCCCCAGTCAGGAAGTTTAAAAACCACTACAGTTTGAAGTAAACTAGAATAAGATCTGTGTTCTTTGAGGTGGTGAATCTAGCCTCAGTAGAAAATGCATGCAAACAGAAGGGAACATAATTACAAATCAATTACAAAAGCATCCTGCTGACTAGATACATGGGTCTCTCCAAGTTTAAACCATCTTATAAAGATATAAATATTCATTTTAAAAGCTTTAAGATTTGGTGGTCAAAGATTTAAAATTATTGATCAAGTGTGGGCTTTCCCACCTCAATTACCCACGCATGAAATGCAGGATGTAGCCCATGAGAACTTTCACTTCCTTTGGGTTTATTGATTACCAAATTGGAAGAGAGCCTTTTCCTACGAGTTCCAGTATATTTGAAGACGGGTGTCTACTCACCACTAGTAAATACTCAATATCTTCAGCTTGGTTGTAAGCATCTTGAGAGCAGAAGCTGGCCTTAAACCTTCTGTGATGCTCAACAGAGTAACATATATGTGTAGCAATTTTCCTTTTCCTATAATACTGGTCACCTCGTCCTAATATTATTTTATTTTTGTACAAGACTTTTTATTATGATACGCTTAGAAACCTTTTTGTAAAGGGGCAAGGTATCAACATATTTGTATTTTTTTAATTAATTTATTTTGTTTATTTATTTTTGGCTGTGTTGGGTCTTCGTTGCTGCGTGCAGGATTTCTCTAGTTGTGGTGAGCGGGGGCTACTCTTTGTTGCAGTGCACAGGCTTCTCATTGTGGTGGTTTCTCTTGTTGTGGAGCACGGGCTCTAGGCGCGCGGGCTTCAGTAGCTGTGGCTCGCGGGCTCTAGAGCACAGGCTCAGTAGTTGTGGCACACGGCCCCAGATGCTCCGCGGCACGTGGGATCTTCCCGGACCAGAGCTCAAACCCGTGTCCCCTGAATTGGCAAGCAGATTCTCAACCACTGTGCCACCAGGGAAGCCCCTGGAGGGGACATTAGTCTTTAGATCAAACATTGCTCATGGGTCATGTATACATTATAATGCTTACTGTATACGTTTCACTTGATAAAGCTAATTACATCACATTATTTGTGAATATCCAAATTTTAAAAAGTCTTAAAATTAAAATGGCAGTGTGATACAACCAGCATATAATATTGATCCACACAGAGTCTGATGCCTTATTCCTTGTTTTCCTTCTTTCTTTTATCTTCCCACTGAATCAAAGCCTCAAATTACCTAGATTTCCATCTGATAGTCTGATTAAATTAATTGAAACTCAGATTTGAATTAATGATAGATCAATAATCTTACTAATTTTCCCAAAACTATAAAAGATCTCCAGTTGACAGAGTAAGAAATGATGATTTTCCCGGCATAACTCCAGGCATTCTTCTTAATCCATAAAATGGCAGGCATGTCCTTCTCCTTCCTTCCCTATATATCGAGTAAACCTGCTAGCATTGGAGGGTCTTCTGCAGAGGCGGGGGGTGGCCGTGGCTCACTGTGAGGACAAGGACACTGGCAGCAGAAGTTCTGGACATATTTGTATTATTTTTAAATGTGCTGTGTAATAGAGTCCAGGGAATCCTGATGATTAATTAGAACACATTGACCATGGGAGGCAGGGCTCCCCTCCAACATTAGTTGCTAGGAAGGATTTTTTAATTAAACATTTTGTTGAAGTATAACAAACACAAGAAAAGCCCAAATCATGTGTATACCCTGATGGGGTATAACCTGATGGGTTATCACAAAGAGAGCCGCTCTGTGCAACCACTATCAAAATAAAGGTAGACCCTTACCAGCTTCCCAGAAACCACACCCCACATACCCCCTTCCACATACACTTCCTATTCTCCTCCCCAGAGGTCACCTTTATAGACGGGGAAGTGTTATTTAATGTTTTGACAGGGCAATCAGATTTTACGTAGGATCGTCTTAGAAACCTGCCAGAAAAGAGGTATTGCTGTATGATGGAGAGAAACCCCAGGCTTGTATTCAGACCTTGATGTGACTTTGAATGGCATCTGTGAGCCTTTCTTTTCTTATCTATAAAATAGGAATAGTAATACCTGGCTTATTGGGGTTTTTTGAGTGAAAATGTTAGATAACATAATGTAATTTCTTTCTTTCTTTCTTTCTTTCTTTCTTTCTTGGGTGTATAGGAAACATTCAATAAATGGTTGTTATTAGGACACACATCTTGAGCTCCAGCACAACTTCAATAGGTGTCGCATTGGGTCTCACCTAAAATAATGAAGCTTTGTGAGAAGAGCAGCAACTTCATATGCAGAAACACACACATATTTCACAGGCACAATCCCATGGGATTAAGCTCACACACCCACCTACACAAAAATCATGACTGTGTGAACCTTGCCACCCTGAGTTCCTAAGTTGAATAGCTCTTTTCTCTGGGAGGTGAGACATGGGGTGCAATGAAAAACTTCACTTATCTGGAAAACATACACCAAGTATCATCAACCTTGGATAGCACTTGCACTTTAGCTCATCCCGAGAGGTGGAGGCTGACCCAAATGAGCCTGAGTAACTCTTAGAATATCCTCTGAGTGTGGGCTGGAAGCTGGGAACTGTCTGGAAACACTGAGTCCATCCATGACATGCTTGGAGTTTTTAAATAGAGTCGCTGATGTTCTCACCAATCTGAATATTTGATGCAACTAAATAATTTAAAACATGTGAACAACCTTGCTGCTCTTTCCCTTAGAGTGCTCCCAGCCCTCTTTCACTGCCAGTACGATCTCATGAGCTATCAGAGGCAATGATGGGAGTTAGGGGCTCAGAAACACTCCGTGGTGGGTTCTTGCTGTGTCAGGTCCTGACTGTGAATTCTGAGCAAATGAAGTACAGAATGGGGGCAGCTTTTGCCCCAGATGCTAGTGAATCAGGACAAAGTGAGTTCAATAGCTCACTTCCTGGACTTCCCTGGCGGTCCAGTGGTTAAGACTTGGCGTTTTCACTGCAGGAGACACAGGTGCAATCCCTGGTCAGGGAACTAAGATCCCGCAGGCCACGTGGTGCAGGCCCCCACCCCCGCAAAAAAAAAAAAAAAAAGGAGCTCACTTCCTAACTCATCCTCCCCAGTGCTGTGATGAACACCCTCATGCTAATCTTGTTCCAAGAGGAGCAAATAATTACTAAGTTAAAGTCAGTCTCTTCTATCGAAACTCAGAAAAACCAGCAACCAGGGGGCATAAAGGCGTGGACGGTCCATCCATTCATCCAGGGCTTGGGCCTCACTGGAAAAAAGATGGAATCATTAGAGAGATAAGGATGAAAGTTCTCTGTCCTACAAGGATTCCCATGTCCTCTAACTCTGGTCACCTCCACTCCTCTCCCACCTCTCTTGTGCTTGTGTTTCATGTCCCTCTCCTACGGCTCATCTTGTATGTCTACCTCTTTCAATAGTCCATGTGCCTCATCTAGTCATTCAGCAAACATATACTGAGCATTTTCAAAGGGTAAGAAACTATGCTGAGCGTTATAAAGAACACACACGCACACGCACACCCCAAAAAAGTAGTTCCCACCTTCAGTAAGCTCATGGCCTGTAAAACATGGACACACGGCTTCCCTGGTGGCGCAGTGGTTGAGAGTCCGCCTGCCGATGCAGGGGACGCGGGTTCGTGCCCCGGTCCGGGAAGATCCCACATGCCGTGGAGCGGCTGGGCCCGTGAGCCATGGCCGCTGAGCCTGCGCGTCCGGAGCCTGTGTTCCGCGATGGGAGAGGGCCCGTGTACCGCAAAAACAAAAACAAAAACAAAAAAAAACATGCACACAAATTGCTATAATACTGTATAGAGTCTCAGATGGGCCCTGATCAAGGTACAGGAAGATACAGTGAGATAACTCAGAAAGAAATGGTCACTTCTGACCTCAATTTGAGGCCTCTCTCTCATGGCCTCTGCTTGAGACTTAATATCTGAAACAGGCAAAGTTCCATACACCAGCCAGCCTCCCTCCCACAAGGCTGTCACCCACTGATCCTAGAGAAGGGTCTGGGTTCAGTGGTATTGTTATTCCTCGCCAGAAGATTTTACCAGAGAAAGACAAATCAACCAGCAAGAGGCCATACCAGCTATTCTTTCTCCCTCTACCATTCTTTATCCCTCAAGAGCACTTTTCTTCCATTAAACAATATTAATGAGGGACTTCCCTGGTGGTCCAGGTGCTAAGACTCTGAGCTCCCAATGCAGGGAGCCTGGGTTCGATCCCTGGTCAAGGAACTAGATCCCACATGCTGCAACTAAGAGTTCGCATGCCGCAACTAAAAGATCCCTCATGCTGCAAGGAAGATGGAAGATCCTACGTGCCACAACTAAGACCCAGCGCAGCCAAATAATTAAATAAATATTTTTTAAAAAACAATGTTAATGAAACACAAATTTGTGGTCAAAGAATCCGATTCCACAGAAAATCCATGCCCTGTAGGTGAAGAGATTTTAGTCTCAAAGTGAGTTCATCAATACGTCAATATCATAGTACCTCAATAAAGTGGGTTATTTTCTAAAAAAGGAAAAAGAGAGAGAAAAGAAGAAGAGGAGGCGAGGAGGAGGAGATGCAGGAGGAAGAAGCAAAAGAAAAAAATATACAGGGTTTCCCTGGTGGCGCAGTGGTTGAGAATCCACCTGCCGAGGCAGGGGACGCGGGTTCGTGCCCCGGTCCGGGAAGATCCCACATGCTGCGGAGCAGCTGGGCCAGTGAGCCACAGCTGCTGAGCCTGTGCTCTAGAGCCCGTGAGCCACAACTACTGAAGCCTGCGGACCTAGAGCCCGTGCTCCGCAACAAGAGAAGCCACCACAAAAAGAAGCCCGCGCACCGCAACAAAGAGTAGCCCCCGCTCGCCGCAACTAGAGAAAGCCCACGCGCAGCAACAAAGACCAAACGCAGCCAAAAATAAATAAATAAGAAAATTTATTTTTTTAAAAAAGTTTTTAATTAAAAAAAAAAAGAAAGAAATATATAAAAGGAAAGTGTGAGAAGACTAGATCCAGTTCTTGCCAGATTTCTATCTTCAGCTCAGGAACAAACAAGAAAGCCAAGAAAGGTTAGCTGCTCCACTCCCTGTAGAATATTTCCATTTGCTTGTTTTCCTCCCTTGTCTGCTCTGGAGACTTTCGGATAAACAAATGTCTATGTTATATCATTAACAATCTCTGACCATCTGGGACTCCTTTGGCTAATTCATCAGTCCCGCCCAGATCCCAGCCAGCCAGCTAGCATGGGGAGTGATGCCAGCTGGTTCTCCTGCATAACCTTAGCAGGAAATGACCGTGACTCTGTCCAATGTCTCAAAGGCATTTTCCAAACTCTCAGGCTTCCCTCTCCAAGTACTCTTCCCTCTAATTTAGAGTTCCTGGGACCCTTTGTGAAGAAACTTCTGAAACTCACTAGTGTTGCTGTGCTAACGTTTCCCTCGTGAGGTGTTCTGGGAAAGGGCTACGCCTTCCTTCATCTTCAGGACAGGAAATCCAGCTTTGCTGGAAGTAAACAGCCAGAGGTGAGCATCAGGCTAGGGAATTGTGGAAATGGACATTTGAAGTGGCTCTAAGTTTATCCCAGCATGCTCCTTGTCTCTATCCTCCTCTCTCAGGCAAGAGAAACAATCCTTGGAGATTCCAAGTGAGAATGGAGATCACAGCTCCTTTGCTACCTAGCAGAGCTCAGGCAATGTACCTCCCCAGACGGAACAGCCCTGGACCATCCTCCCATCTGCCAAGCAGAGGAGGTTTTCTGGGGACAAATGAGAGAACTCCAAGACAGCAGCAGACAACAGATCTGTAAATCTTAACCCCTGAGTGCACCCATCAAAGCCTCCCCGACCTCACGCTGCTCGCGAAGTTAGCAAGGTCCTAAGCAGTGCAGTGAAAATAATAGAACCGTTGAAACAAGCAGAACTCAAAATTCCCCCAGCAAATGATTCTTACTTCCCTGACCTTGATGCCATAGTCTGCTCCCTCTCTTCTTGTTTGCATTTCTGATTAGCGGACAGTTTTTACCCATCAACATAAGGGTGTATTTTTAATAATTTGTGCTTATGTAAATGCCATAGGTGGTATGCTTTCAGGTGTCTTGAACCAAGTTGTGTTTAATCTCATATTTCCTTTTGTTTTCTAGTCCTCTGCCCACTGCTGCCAACAGCACACACACACACACACACACACACACACACACACACACACACGCGCGCGCGCGCGCACACACACACTCCTCTCACAAGCTATAGGCAGGGCCAGTGATGAGACGTTCTTATTCTTTGTCTCTTCTTTGGTTGTCACGAGCCTTTTAAAGGCCAAGCAAGAACGTTCCCTTTTCTTCCTCCCTCTGCCATTTGAGTTTTGCATCCACATCTCTGCTGGCAGCTCTGCTTTTTAAAAAGCGGCTCTGCCCTCCAGCAGAGCAATACCCCAAGGGGACAGTCAGGAATTGGCAACTACTTCTTCCAGCCCCTCCCAACTTCACAAGGAGAAGCCACTTAACCTCTGCGAGGGAATGAAGCTGCTGGTACGGGCTCAGCACAGAAGAGGCAGAGACCCCGTCCAGCTCCTCAGGATCCCCCTCCCTCTGTGGGAGCAGTGCCGAACCTTCTCTGTGCCCAGATTCTTCCCTCTTCTCTGGTCCCCTTCCCAGGTTTCATTAGGCTATGAACTAAGTATTAAATCATCTGCACTATAGTCTAGAGGGGCCCAGGAAGACTAACAATTGTTAATAATAAATGATAAAAATAAAGACAAATGGTTCATTTGTGGAGCATATAGTTTACAAAAAACTACAATGCAAATGCTGTGACACTTTACTCTTACCCCATGCTTTTTCCAGTAGCTGTTATTATTAATTCCATGTTATAAATAAGGAAATGCAAGCCAGATGGAAAAAAAAAACAGTTGCTTGCTCGAGGTTCACAGCAGGTAGGCATTATGGGAATTCCAACAATAACAGCAGAGCCTTACGTAGCACGTATGTGCCAGGCACCGTGCTAAGCACTTTATATCCTTCAGTCCTACAACAGCCCTATTTTTTTTTTAATGAATGTATTTATTTATTTTTGTCTGCGTTGGGTCTTCGTTGCTGTGCGTGGCTTTCTCTAGTTGCGGCGAGCAGGGGCTACTCTTCGTTGCAGTGCATGGGCTTCTCATCACGGTGGCTTCTCTTGTTGCAGAGCACGGGCTCTAGGCACACGGGCTTCAGTAGTTGTGGCGCGCGGGCTCAGTAGTTGTGGCGCATGAACTTAGTTGCTCCGCGGCATGTGGGATCTTCCCGGACCAGGGATCGAACCTGTGTCCCCTGCATTGGCAGGTGGGTTCTTAACCACGGAGCCACCAGGGAAGTCCCAACAACCCTATTTTAATCTCATTTTACAGATGAGTAGACTGAGGCACATAGACATTAAGAAACTTACCTAATGTCACCCAGCTAATAAGTGGCAGAGCCCAGATTCAAAGCCCAGCAAGCTGGAAATGCAAAGAGGTAGAATCGGGAGAGGGCAAAGGGTTTCTCCAAGGGGCTCACAGACGGTCATCACTTTATGGTGTCCCCAACTCTGCAGGATCAAAGATGAGTTTTGTTCACTCAGCCAAGGGTGGATCCATCTCAAAAAAGCATTAAAAATAAAAGCTAAAAAATGCAAAATAAAACAAAAAAGAGTGGAACCATATCTCCAGGCAGGCTTGTGTTAATCAAACTCACAAAACTGAGGTATTGTCCTAGATGCCAAGCCACATTATAATCAGGGGATGGTTTGCTAAGCATGAAATTCAGAAAAAAAAAAAAGAGAGAGAGAGATTTGGAGAACTCAGATGTTTAAAGATATCAGGCTGATATGGTTTGACGGCTGGCTACACTACAAGGACAGCCTCAATCTACAACCCCCTCTGCCCCTCCGACCCTCGGGTCCTCTCCACACTGACCTCTGCCTCCCTTGACTGTGTTTAACTGTGACTTCGGGCAGGTAGGCATTCTATTCTCCCCAGATACCCAGTTTCCAACACTCTTATAGGGACCACTTGCCTTTGAGTTTGAGAATGCCCTGGACTTGACCCGGTGATGGGGAGAGAAGAAGGTGGGGGAGGGATGCTTCCCCCAGCTGTCGTCCCACCACTCTGCCTCCATCTCGCTCAGGGCCCATGTCAGGGCCTTAGGGATATGGGTTTCAGGGGAGAGACCACGAAAGAGAAAAAAGGTGATTGCAGCCATTTCCTTATATCCCCCCACTGCCCCATTCCACATGCCCCCCTTGAAACTGGATATCTCTGGTTGAGAATCTTGAGAATCAGCAAACGTCTGCCGGATGCCATGTGTCCCTGAGGGTCCAGGCACAAGACCCATTCCCCACCCCAAGGAGCTGAGTCTGGCAGGCTGGGTGGCTTAGCTGGCTGGCACAGAGGACTCAGGCCACATCTGACTGTAGCCCATGTTGACACATGGACATCAGTGCCCATGAAGACTTCTCAGAAGTCAGAGACCTCTCGTCTCACACGGTGGGAAGCAGGGGACCAGGTCAGATACCTGCAGCTCTCTCAGGCTGTCAAGTTCTGGATCCTGACTCAGCCACTGATCCGAAAGGCTGTAAACTCCACAGCCCCAGGAAAGGGCCCCACCTCTGAAGGCCAGAATGGCTCTGGGCACCCAAGACAGGGATCCCTTCAAATCCACGTCCAAAAAAGGAAGGCGTTTGTTCTGTGAAGTGCCCAGAGCAAAGATCCGTGGCCCAAGCATGGCAGAGTCAGATTCAGAGAAACAAAGCTGGTACCCCTCCCTCAGCGTCGCTAAAGATCTGATCCAAAAAAACATCCAAACTCAACAATGCCAGGGCCCTTTTTTGTTTATTTTTTTTTATTATTATTTTTTTTTTGCGGTACGCGGGCCTCTCACCGTTGTGGCCTCTCCCGTTGCGGAGCACAGGCTCCGGACGCGCAGGCTCAGCGGCCGTGGCTCACAGGCCCCGCCGCTCCGCGGCATGTGGGATCTTCCCGGACCGGGGCACGAACCCGCGTCCCCTGCATCGGCAGGCGGACTCTCAACCACTGCGCCACCAGGGAAGCCCCAGGGCCCTTTTTTGATTTGGATTATTTTATTTATTTTTCTTGTCTGATTGTTCTGTAATAATTGTCTGATTGTTCTAGCTGCAACTTACAGTACTGTGTTGGATGAAAGTGACACAAGTGGCAAAAAAAAAAAAAGGCCAGGGCCCTGACCCCTTAGGATGACAAGTTGATGCATGAAGAGAGGGTTTAGAAAGAGAGAAGTGAGAGGCCAGGTGAGCTCTGGGGTCATGCCCTCCAAGACCTTCACTCTGCCCTGTCTATGCCTGAAAAGCCAGGTCTCCCCCAGACATCACAGACACCACAAACACGTGAGAAGGACACACAGAGTAGTCCCGGACCACCTCTTGTCCTGTCCACTTTCTTCTCATCTACACCCTGCTCTGTTCACCCCTGTCCTGTCCACCAACTATCCTGCCCACTAACTGCCCTGTCTGCCACCTGCTCCATCCAACACTTGGTGTTTTCACTGATTTTCTTAGAGCAGGAGACAGCTCGTTAGCAATAAAAGAGAACTGGGCTCAGGGTGTTGTCCTGGCTCTGCATCAGCTGACTGACCTTCCCTGGTCGTTCCATTCAAAAGCCCTTTGCAGTCTGCAGAGCAGTTGCACATATGTTGTCACATTTGATTTCCACAGCACGAAGCATGAGCAGCACTGACATTATTACTGCCTGTGAAAGGGGAGCTCTGTGGTCAGGACCCTTTTGATTGCCAGTGACAGAACCAACTCAAACCATCTTAAGCCAAAAAGAGAATTCACTGGCGAGCCTGGTGTTGCTACTGACATCCGGCTCGGTTGGATCTGGGGACTCAGACAATGGCACCAGCAGCCTCGCTCTCTCTGTCCCTCAACATTCTTCCCTCTGGTTCAGCTTTAATTACAACTTCCTCCTGGGGTCACATGGTTGCCAGCAGCTCCAGGGTCACATCCTCCCAGCTCCCTGTTTCAACTAAAGTCCTGGATCTAATGCTCATTGGGCTGAGATAGGTCACGTGTCCACCCCGAAGGTGGAGTCTGTCCTGCCCATTCCCTGTCAATGGAGAGTGGAAGAGAGCCATTTCCAAGGAAAATGGGGGTGATGTAAGCTGTGGGCTCGCCATGCAATGACGGATGTCCCTATGGCAATCTCAGAGGAGGTTGGGTAACAGTGTCTTTTAAATGTTTCAGTGAGAAGTGATTGACAAAGAAATGAACTGAACTTGCCACTCTCCCATCTAAATTGGGCTAGTTGTGTCCCGCTCACGGTGTCACTTAAGACTGACTAATCCAACTTAGTTTCTTAGTAACCAGACCCAGGAAAGGAACTGATGTCACCCTATAAAGGGATTGGTTTACTGGGGCTGTGGAGCCAGACCTCACCCTGAGGCTGGGAGTAGATTTTCCTATGGAGGAAGATGACCCAACTTTCCACTTTCAATCACCCAAGGAGGAGGCAGATTGGGGTGGGGGAAGGGGGGCGGGGGTGAGGATGCAGGAGGTGAAGCTCAGGCTGGAATGAAGGAAAGTTCTCCCTCTTCATTTTGGGATCAGAATCAGGTGGTGTGAAGATGCCTGGATTGGACTCAGGAAGGCAGATGAGAAGTGAGACAGAAGCCTGCCCAGCAAGGCAAGTGTCATGAGTGTGCAACCTGGGCCCTACATTTGGAAGGGCTCCGTGATTGTTTTCATACTCTGCTGTCGCCATCTTGAGAGTATTAATTTTTGTATTTTGTGCTGAGACCCACAAAATATATAACCATTCCTACTGTCAAATAGGAAGCCCTGGAGGGTCTGAGCACAGGTCTCTGCAGTAGTTCTGAGCTATCCTTTGGGGCGTATCTCCTTTCTTTTGGCCTCACCCCACGCCTGGTTTCAGATGAGCTGGGAGGACCTAGAGAAGGGCTACCTTACGCTCTGGGCAGAGCGGCTGAGGAGTGAGTTGCACTCCTCCCCAGGGCCATCACTGTGTCAGCAGCGGTGGCCACTGGCAAAGAATGGCCCAGCCGCAGAGCAGTCTGCAAGGGCCGCGAGCAGGAAACCTGGCACGGAAGGCAGATCAGAGCATCCAGGGGCGGGTAAGCCAGGCCCCAGCCTCGGGCAGGCCCCTGGGGTTGAGTGGCTGCCACATAGGCCGGGGGAGAAGTAAATGAGGCTTGAGCACGGTGCTGGGCGAACAGTCAGCTTTTATTGGTGGCTGTTAGTCAGTAATGGGAGCCATTATTACTAATACATGTTTAATTACAAATTTGAGAAAAGCAAAGCAAAGCAAAAAGTTACCTGTGGTGCCACTGCTTCAAAACACCTTCCTTAAATAAAAGTGGAATCGCACTCTGAATATATCCATGTGTATGTATATGTGTGTGTATATATATGTGATGTGTGTATATGTATGTATGTGTGTGTATATATGTGATATGTGTGTATATATGTATATATGCATATGTGATATGTGTATATATGTATATACATATGTGATATATATGTGTGTGTATATATGTGATATATGTGTGTATGTACATATGTGATATGTGTGTGTATGTATCTGTGTGTATATACATATGTGATATATATATGTGTGTGTGTGTATCTCTGTGTGTGTGTGTGTGTGTGTGTGTATATATATATATATATAAAACAGGCATTTTGTCATCCACCTTTTTTTAATGACTACATGATATTCCATTGTATGGATACGTGAAAATTCATTGTTAATTCTGAAATTTTAAAGCTTAACAAAAGATACAGAGACTAACATAACAAAAAAGAAATGCCCATGTGCCCTCCATCCATATTAACTAAATGCTAACATTTTGCCTTTAAAAAAGCCTTAAAGAAGCTTTCTACTGGGTGTGTGGCTGTAGCTCCTGAGGGACCTTTCAGAGAGAGCTGGGGTCAGCTGGAAAGACATCAGTGGGGCCTACGCTATTACACACTGGGAACCAGAAGGTTACCTTGAGATCACAAACTAGAGGGTCTGTGGCACTTTGGTTAACCTCCATCTTGCAGAGGACTGAAAAGACCCTGAGACACATCTATGATTGTCCAAGGCCACCCAGCAAATAAATAAGAAAAAGACAGAACCCCGGAACTTCCCTGGTGGTCCAGTGGTTAAGACTCCATGCTTCCACTGTGGGGAGCACAGGTTCAATCCCTGGTTGGGGAACTAAGATCTCACATACCATGTGGTGGGGCCACAAAAAAAGAAAGAAAGAAAAAGGAAAGAAGGAAGGAAGGAAAGAAGGAAGAAGAAAGGAAAGGAAGGAAGGAAGGAAGGAAGGAGGAAGGAAGGAAGGAAGGAAGGAAGGAAGGAAGGAAGGAAGGAAGAAAGAAAGAAAGAAAGAAAGAAAGAAAGAAAGAAAGAAAGAAAGAAAGAAAGAAAGAAAGAAAGAAAGAAAGAAAGAAAGAGAGAAAGAAAGAGAGAAAGAAAGAAAAAGACAGAACCCCAACCCGGGGCGTCTGAACTCAGGCCCTGAGCTCCTCCCCATTATCATGCTGGCATGTCTCACCTTGGACCACCTGGGTCCACAGGAAACAAAAGCTTGCACTGGAAGCTGCCTCAAGCCCCTTCTGTTGCTGACCTCCCAAAATTCTAGTGCAGCCCTGGCAACTATCTCAGCCTAGCCCTGGACATACACTGAAGCACAGTCGATGCCAATGGGGGACACGAAGCAGATCCAAGACTCTGCCTCCAGAGCTGCCCAGACATCATTGGAAAGTAGGCCTGGGGCAGTGAGCCCCTGTTAATTGGGGCTCAAGAGCAATATTATCCCCTGGGAGTTTGCCTCCATCAAAACCTCACTGTGGGGGCTTCCCTGGTGGCGCAGTGGTTGGGGGTCCGCCTGCCGATGCAGGGGACGCGGGTTCGTGCCCCGGTCCGGGAAGATCCCACATGCCGCGGAGCGGCTGGGCCCGTGAGCCATGGCCGCTGAGCCTGCGCGTCCGGAGCCTGTGCTCCGCAACGGGAGAGGCCACAGCAGTGAGAGGCCCGCGTACCGCAAAAAAAAAACCAAAAAACCTCACTGTGACTGTCATATAGAGTGAAGTAAGTCAGAAAGAGAAAAACAAATATCATATATTAATGCATATATGTGGAACCTAAAAAAACGGTACAGATGAACCGGTTTGCAGGGCAGAAATAGAGACACAGACGTAGAGAACAAACATGTGGACACCAAGGGGGGAAAGTGGTAGCGGGGTGGGTCGGGGGGTGGGTCGGATGACTTGGGAGATTGGGATTGACATGTGTACACTAATATGTGTAAAATAGATGACTAATATGAACGTACTGTATAAAAAATAAATTAAATTAAATTAAAAAAAAAAACCCACTGCTGGGACTTCCCTGGCCGGTCCAGTGGTTAAGACTCCGAGGTTCCACTGTGGCGGGCACAGGTTCGATCCCTGGTCAAGAAAGTAAGATCCCACATGCTACACAGCACGCCCAAAACATATATATATTAAAAAAAAAACAATATGCGATAGATAAACAACAAGGACCTACTGTATAACACAGTGAACTGTATTCAATATCTTGTAATAACCTATAAGGAAAAGAATCTGAAAAACAATATATGTGTATATATATATATATATATATATATATATATATAAACTGAATCACACCTGAAATTAACACAACACTGTAAATCAACTATACTTCAATAAAAATTTAAAAATTAAAAAAATTAAAAATTTAAAATTTAAATTTTAAAATTTAAAAATTAAAAAAATTTAAAAATTAAAAAAAAATTTAAAAACCAACTGCAAGATAACAACCCCAGGAAAGAAAGCCAAGATTTACTGACACCAAGACAGCTCCAGGGAAGAGTCTCCTTTATTTTACCTCCACTTTCACATCTGTTCTCATGTCTCAGATATTTTCTGGTAAAATACTTCTCTGCTAGTTCTGCTTTCATTTGCCATCCAATAGACATCAGGGTGTTTCAGTGGGAGGACAGGGGTCTCTGGCGTCTAGTCCTTCTGCTTTTGTGGCTTATTACAAATCTTGCAAAGGCCTGTGAACTTTTGAAATGAGTACATCGTCTGAACTTTGCAGCTCCTCCCAATAACCAGAGGGCTGGTACTGGGAAGTGTGGCTAAGACCAAGGGTTGTGACCTGGTGCTTCCTTGTCACAGAAACCCTCACCATCCTTGAGAGAGGGGAGCATTCTGCATGGGGATGCCAGAAAGAAACTCAGTGTGTTTGCTCCCCCAGTGACAAACCCATCACCAGATCTTTAAAGAGCACATAGGCACAATTAAGCAATTGGCTTGCAGGTTTACTGGGGGAGAAAAGTCGTATTAATACAGGAAGAGTTGCATAGATTTGTTAACTTAGGATGAACGCTGCATAATGTAGACCAGCTATCTGATGGCTTTGGTAATTAACATGAAGGCAAGGAGAATAGGCCAAGTGTCGAGATGGGCCCTTAGAGCCACCGTAGGCAAGCAGCACATTCTTCCTTGGAAGAAAACAAAGACAAACAATGAGTGGGTGGCTTCAGTGGATTTGATAATGTTCTATTTCTTCATTAAGGTTGTGAACATGAGGTGTTTGCTTCCCTATCCTTTATAACATATCTGCATCCTATATAAACATATAGTATACACCAAATATTTTATAACTTCAGATGAAATAATTAATAAGCTCATAAAACACAGGATTGGGGATATCTGGGTTTGTGGCACTGCAGATGGAAAGGGTGATAGGGAGGATGTGGGAGGCTTCAGAAACTCCCCAGGATGGCATTTTTATTCTGGAACGTAGAGTAGGCATCCCTCCTTTCTGCTACGAGTGGATTTCCTACCACACAAGCATTCAGAATGTCTCTTCTCTATTTCTGACCCTTAGAAACAGAGTCTCACCCCTTCCTTAATTCTGAACCGCTCCTCAGAGGTTCAGTGGGTGGGTCACCCTTCCTTGATGCTAGAACCGCACCCCTTCAGGACAAGACCGCGTGAGTTTGCGATCGCAGTGGATTATTTGGGGGAGAGCTTATGCTGGGCGGGGGAATCTAAGTGATTAAAGGGGCCTTTCTCCCAACTGATATAGGATCACGGGGCCCTCATGTGTGAAAACCTTAGAGTTTCGATGAATAAGATTACTAGAAGGCTTTAGGGGGACACTAGACCACACGAGCTGGACCTAGAGGAGAGAATCCACGTCTAGAGAACAGTGTAGACAAGCTCTGTAGCTGCCAATCTTTAGCCCATATGTGAGCACCAGCCCTTGACAAAGTATCAATAAATTTGTAGGAGATTATATACACACACAACAGAAATCCATATTGGCATAAAGTCGCCAACTGTCCTTCTTGGGAAACACTGCCTATCATTCTGACTTGGGGAATGTCCTCTCTTTTACGAAACTATGGTCATAACAGATGGTTTAGTAGAAACTGTCTTAACCAACCCCTTTCTTAACCAACTTATTAGATCAACCAGCACCCTCCAATCTCTTGGTGAAACATACTATCTTTATGCTTGTGGCAATGGGCAGATTCTCTTGAAGATGCCCTCGCTTCTGCTCTCACCCGTTGAGGTATGTGTTTAACAAGAGTCAACGGCATTCAGGCCCAAACTTGTTTAGGCCGGTCAAACATGTTAATTATAATTATGCAATTTAATGAATTCATCCATAAACTAACCAATTAAGAGTGTAGACAGAAAGGATATTGACCAATGACAGGAAATGTAAACAAAGAGAACTGGTTATTTCTACAAAAACTAAATTGAATGCTGTAGAGCATGCCATTTTTTTTTTTTTTTTTTTAGAGCATGCCATTTTTTTTAAAAAAAAAAACATCAAATTAGGAATGAGGGAGAGGACTGTAAAATAGTCACAGTGAAAACATAAAAATGAAAAGAGGTTTTGCAATCAGATCGCGTCATAAGTATCCAGAATGTCTTGCTTCACGTTAGGGAAACTGGAACTAGAAACTCCAGGACGAGACAGTGTGTGTGATTTGTGCAGAAAAGGCAATGAGTCCCTCTTTCAGCAGACCCATCAGTGAAAAAGAGGCTTAGAGCTACGTCCAAATACTAGCAAATGATGACACATTTAGATATTTTGAGCCAAAGAAAGCATTTAGAGGAAGAATATATCTTTTGTGTGATTCCTTGATTTAACCAACTTTTCCAATGAACTGACCAATAACAATTTCAACTACATTGGGTAAGAATGCACCTACCTGATAAAATAAAAGGCTGACTACTATATCAGTCCCTCCTGATCTAAAAAATTGTTGATACATGAAATCAACAGATGTTAGCTGGCCCTTCCTGGCCATTCCTGCTAAAGGCCATGTATTTTGAAGATCGCCAGTGCAGTATATTTTTCTCCCTCAACTGACTCTCAAAAGGACTCTGTCCATAGAAAACGGACTTGTTTGCCAAGGGGGAGGGAGGGTGGGAGAGGGAAGGATTGGGAGTTTGGAACTAGCAGATGCAAACTATTATATATAGAAAGGGTAAACCACAAGGTCCTACTGTCTAGCACAGGGAACTATATTCAGTATCCTGTGATAAACCATAATGGAAAAGAATATTAAAAAAGAAGATATATATATATGTGTGTATATATAATATGTATAACTGAATCACTTTGTTGTCCAGCAGAAATCAACTACACTTCAATTTTTTTAAAAGGGCTCTGGGGCTTCCCTGGTGGCGCAGTGGTTGAGAGTCCGCCTGCCTATGCAGGGGACACGGGTTCGTGCCCCGGTCCGGGAAGATCCCACATGCCGCGGAGCGGCTGGGCCCGTGAGCCACGGCCGCTGAGCCTGCGCGTCCGGAGCCTGTGCTCTGCAACGGGAGAGGCCACAACAGTGAGAGGCCCGCGTACTGCAAAAATAAATAAATAAGAGAGAGAGAAAGGGCTCTGTCTTCTGAAAGCCAGCAGTATACACATAGTTCTCAACAGGAGACTATCCAAGCCCTCCAACTTTTATAAAGTGGAATCTTTAAATATTAATCATTCAAAAAGCAAAGGAGGGAAACCCCGGAAGCTTTAGTCAGGTTATAAATAATCGTGCACTCAACCAGAACTGAGTGGTTAAATCTCTCGGAGTTTGTCTTAACAGAATGTGCTTTCCTGGAAGGTGGTAAATGCCACCCTCACTCAGATCAGCAGAACCTTACCTGAACTTTCTCTCTCTTGCAGTAAAGGTGCCAGTCCACAGCCCAAAGTCTGCCTTAGCAGGGTCTCCGGAAACGGTTGAGACAACACCTAGATGCCGGTCATTATGAAACAATTTCCCTTCAAACCTCTTGCACATGTTTGCCTCCCTTCTCCCACCCTGACTACTTCCCCAGCGCTCTCAGGACTGAACAAATCGGGCTGGTTTCAGGGCAGAGTCCTGTAGTCACGACCCAAAACCTAAAGAACCTAAATGCCTCCCGTGAGGACCACCAGTCAGAAATCCGCCCCATCCAGCTATAGAACGGACTGGACAAATTTCACAAATATCATGGGCTGCTCAGCTACATCTCTGAGGACATGAGAAGGTCTCTTTTCAGACAGCCACCCATCCAGATGGCTGGGAGCTGGGATAAAAACATTATATCCCGCGATATATCTGGTAGACACTTTTTTAAAGCTTGCATGAGGCAATTAAAAGCGTGAATCAGAGTGAATCTGTCTTCTAGGCTGATTTACCTTCCCTCGGCTCAGCCGGGCGACCAGGACCTTCCACGTCCAGCCCGTATCCACCATGCAGACAAAGTCAGGGTGGGAGGGAAGTCCAAGAGGGAGGGGATATAGGTATACATATAGCTGATTCACTTCATTGTACAGCAGAAGCTAACACAACGTCGTGGAGCAATTATACTCCAGTAAAAATTAAAATTAAAAAAAGAGGAAGAAGAGGCCACCAGACTCCTCCAGCCAAATCAGACGGAGCTGAATACTAGTCTGTGTTCCTAGACATGACACAAGTTTCACGACAGTAAATCTTTACTAGTATCTGTGGTAGATTCCAGAGAAGATGAGTCCCCTACAATCCGACAGAAGCTTGTACTGAGCGAGTCTGTTTTGTGCGGGCTGCTTAAACACTCAGCAGTAAAGGTACGTCCCACACAACGGTTAAAATGGCGCAGTGACGCCTTTCAGAACGTGGCTGTCTGTTGTGACTTATTCATGGAGCTCAATTCACTGTTTCATTTAAAGGTCTCCCTACAGGCACTTTGTGCTCTGTAAGTCCTAAAACCACCTGGGTCAGAAATACTCTTACTCTGACCCACTCAGCTCAGGTGACCAGCCCAAGAATATTTAAGCTTGCTTGGGTTCTGTAAGCTCTCCCAGGATGATAAAGCCCTTGAGATTCTAGGGAATCATCTTTCAGGGAGTGGGGGGCAAGAAGAAAGAGCAGCCCATGCTGAGATGAGATGGCCATCCACTAAGGCCACCTCCGCCAGACTACTTGGGATGTCCAGAGCTGTGAGAAGTTGGGGAAACCCCAGGACACACTGATAATGGCCCAACTAAACATCCCTACGGTCCCAATACCTGCTGGGGCACTTGTCTGTGACCCCCAGGCAGAGCTGGTCCTTTCTTCCCAAGTCATGACTCTCTTCCCTGACACTTCCCTCCAGCCCCAAACAAAAGAAACCCAAGCAAAGGAAGAGACCTTTGTCCTCCAGTCAAGGGGAATCATGGTGCCTCACCGCTCTCATTTCGGGAGGCGGAAAAAAAGTCTCTCCACTGCATGCTGCTGGGAAGGGGATCCTGAAATCCCTCTGGTTGCCCAGGTGACCCAGGGGTCCCTTCCTCACGTGATGGACACGGGTGTCCCTGCTCCTGAAAGCTCACCCTGAGTTCCCAAGTCTGAACCATCAAGTTACTTATTCATTCGGTCAACACATAAATATTCAAGAACGCACCCTGTACCTGACATTAAACTAGGCACGGGGGATACAGCAGTGAGGAAGACAAATTCCCCACGTCTGGGCAGCCTACAGCCAGGTGGAGAGGGGGCAATCAGTAAACCCATGTGCCAATCAACAAGTTAGCTCATAAAGTAGTAAGTACTACTTTTTTTTTTTGCGGTACGTGGGCCTCTCACTGTTGTGGCCTCTCCCGTTGCGGAGCACAGGCTCCGGGCGCACAGGCTCAGCGGCCATGGCTCACGGGCCCAGCCGCTCCGCGGCATGTGGGATCTTCCCGGACCGGGGCACGAACCCGTGTCCCCTGCATCGGCAGGCGGACTCTCAACCACTGCGCCACCAGGGAAGCCCAAGTACTACTTTTACTTAGGGCAATGTGACAGAGAGGAATCAGAGGTGTAGCAGGGGCCACTGCTGTTAGGGGGGTCTGGGAAGGCCACCCTGGGAGGGAACATTTGAGCTGAGTTGTGATAATAAAAATAAGCTTTTTTTTTTTTGCCACACCACATGGCCTGTGGGATCTTAGCTCCCCGACCAGGGATTGAACACAGGTCCCTGCAGTGAAAGCACAGAGTCCTAAGCACTGGACCACCAGGGAATTCCCTTTTCTCCTTTTCTCCCTCTCTCCCTCCCTCCCTCTCTCCCTGCCTTTCTCTCTCTTTGGCAAACCTAACTATTCACATATCCGCTGGAAGAGCATTCCAGAAAGAAGGAATAGTAAGTGTCAACGCCCTGAGAAGGAACCACGTATTATCTTGTTAGAAGGATGGAAGAAAGTCCAGTGTGGGCAGAGCAGGGCAAGTGAGAGGCAGAGTAGCCAGAGAGAGGGTCTTAGGGGCAGGCAGGGACCCATGGACCCCGGGGGCCTCCTGGGCTGTGGAAGAAGCCACTGGAAGGTTACAAGCAGGGAGTGATCAAGTCTGTGCTTTAAAAAGATCCCTCTGGCTGCTGGGAGGAGACTGGACTCAGGAGCAGAGAACAAGAGGGACTCCAGGCCGGGGACTGGACTGGTTTGGTAACCATGGAGATGGCAAGCTGGGATGAGATTCAGGATTCCAGAGGGAGAGCTGCCAGGACCCTAGAATAAAGACAGCAAGTCCAGCGTCTGTATATGCTCGATGACTGTCCCTGTGTGAGTAGCTGTGTATAGACACACACGCTCACACACACACACACACACACACACACAACACACATTATCCTCCTTATACACACAGTCCAGGGTGGTGGCCCAGACTCCAGATTCTGGAGCCAAGATGCCCAAGTTCAAATTCTAACTGATCCACTTGCTAGCAGTAAAATTTGGTAAGTCACTGAACCTCTCTGTACCCAGATTCCTCCTCTGTAAAATGGGGACAATAATAAAGGCGTCCTCTTAGGGTTGTGGTGAGGATTAAATTAGTTACTATAGGTAAAGCATTTAGGGAAGAGTACCTGTTACACAGTATATTTTTTCCTATTTCTGCTGTAACAAATTACCACAGATGTAATGGCTTCACTAACACAATACAAATTTATTCTCTTACAATTCTGGAGACCAGAAGTATGAAATCAGTTTCACTGGGCTAAAGTCAAGACGTCAGCCGGGCTGGCTCCTTCCGGGGGCTCTGGGGAGGATCCGTTCCTGCCTCTTCAGCTCCTGGAGGCTGCGGCGTTCTGCGGGCCCTGGCTGCATCACTCCGACCTTTGCTCCCACCATCACACTGTCTTCTCCTCTGTGACCTTCTTGCCTCCCTCCTATAAGAAACCTTGAGCTTATATTCAGGGCCCAGTTGGATAATCCAGAATCATCTCCCCATTCACAATCCTCAACTCTGTTACATCTGCACAGTCCCTTATGCCACAGAAGGTAACATTCACAGGTTCCGAGGGTCCAGGTACCGCTAAGTCTTAGGACCATTGTTCAGTCCAGCACTCGTGATAAGCAATAAATAAAAGTGAATTACTATTATTATCGTTACCATTGTGACTGCTCCCTCAGCAGCTCTGGAGTGTATCCCCAGCCCCCTCCCAAGCTGTGTGGGAGAGAAAGGGATGTGGAAAGACCCCTGTCTAACTCCCAGAAGCTCCCTGAGACTAGGCCCCGAGCCCAAACCATAGCTGGCCACGATGCTGACTGTATCAGACAGAGGCCTCAGGACCTGGCTGGTCCCATGAGGGGACTGGGGGGCAGGCAGAGAGCAGATGAAGCAGGAACATACTCAGAGGCCTCGAGTGGGTCTGAGAGGGGCCCCTGGAGCGCAGGCTAAGGCTTCCTGATGGCGCTGTATTCCGTGGGTTCCTCATGGCTCCTGCTGGGAATGCGGGTGATGAAGCACTCCATGTTGCTATAGGTTGGCTCTTGATCTGAAGTTTCCAAAGACAGAGCTGCACAGGCAATGCCCTCCCTGAGAAAGGGAGTCTGCAATGAAGACGTCCTCGGGGTTAGAGAGGCTGGCAGGAGGCTGTGCCCACAGATGGAGGAGACCTTGGAGGAGCCTGGGGAGACAGACCCTCCAGGGCTTCTGGAGTCTTCTCCCAGGCCCCCCAGCTGCTCCCCCCTCCACTCTGCCAGGCACCTTTAGCTCCGGCCACGGCAGAAGATGCTCTCCCTCAATTCCATGCCAGGGCGGCACATTTGGCATGGAATCCAGGTCCCTCAGCCTGTCTGGGTCTCCCCTGCCCAGCATGAGGACCGTGTCTGACCGGGCTCTGAGTCTCCCAATGCTAAGACCTGGTGTGGAGGTACTTCAAATGCCAAAAGCATGCAGGAGCTCTGCCAGCAAGGCTTTCAATGACTGCATCTTGTCCCAGCACCCACCCTCCCACGTGGGCGGGAGAAAGCCGGTCCTCAAAGGAAGGGCAACAGCGGGTCCGGTCTGAGCCCCGTAGCAGCCCCACCAAGTGCATACCATGGTGACATACTCCACTTCCTCCGCGTTGGCCTGGGCGGGGGAAGAGGACCTCGTGGAAGCCTTCTTCTGGGACGACCCAGAGTTTTCAGTCTGCTGCAGGCTCAGGTTTGCGTAGCACATGTCGCCCTCCTTGGGCTGAAGCACCTAGGAGAGGAAACACAGGTTTCTCTTCCACAGAAGGACACGTGGCTCTCTGCTCCCCTGGGACCCCCCTCTCCCAGCTCCCTCTGCAACCCCCATCTCCTCTTAGCCTCCCACACCTCCCCCTCCCAAGCCCTCCTCCCTTCTGGCTGATGCCAGCATACGACTGGGCCCCTTCCCCGGCCCTTGCAGCTGGGCCATGAGTATATGGACATTTGGGCACAGAGTTTGTCTGATACATTTGGACCTTGGTGCTCCTGGGAGATGGAAAATAAGGAAGTGAGGGAAACGTGTCTGGTGTCTCTGCTCTGACCTCGGGGACTCTCTTACCTGCTCTGGGGATATCTCAGCAGCTAAAAGACAAAAACAATCAGAGTTAGAAAGCCCATCCCCTCAGGTCTGGGAGAGAAAAGAGGAATTAGGTTTCGGACTCAGAGAGAAGAGACCCGCTTCTAATTCTGATCCCTCAGATGAGAACTAAGGAGACCTCAGCCCATCCATTCCCCACATCACAGAACTGTGCGATCAGCTGCTCAGGTGGCCCTGCCAGTTATCAACTCCCCCGGGATTAGGCTCGACCTAAAACTTCTGCTGGGATTCTGCCTGTGACGCCACCATTTCTCCACCTGCAGGGCTCAACTCAAAGTCACACCTACTTTCTCCAGCTATCCAGGCTGTCGGATCCCTCCCTCCCTGGCTCCCAGGGCATTTGATTTATGTCTGTCTCATCACCCTTGTCCCACTGAATTCTGGTTGGTCTTCAGGTGGGATGCGGGCTGCTGGATGGCCAAGATTGTCCCTCCCATGCCTTCCGGGTGCGGACTGTACCAGGCACAAGAGGGGCTCCATCAGTACAAGCTGTCCTCGCGACGGGATGGCTCTAAGCTGCCTCTGAGTGGCGTACCCGAGCTGGGTCATCACTGTCCGGACCAGCTCTCAGGTGCCCTCTGGTTCCTGTTTCTTTCTCTCCCTGCCCTCCCCCTGCCACCGTCACGCCCCCAGCTTCGGAGACAACAAAGAAACAAGAAAGATTTTCCCTATGATTTTTAGATACTGAGGGGGACAGAAAGTATTTTTAACTTAGGTCACGGACAATACATTGGGGGGAAAGTATGATGAACAGGAGTCAGGCTCCCGTGTCTCCAAACTACAAGATTCCCCAGGCTGTGGGGACAGAGCAGTGTTAAAGAGGGTCCCGTGAGTTCCCAGATCCCAGTGGGTTCTGAGAAAGGGAGGAGGCGCAGTTAATGTGAGAACGTGGAAGTGGAGCCAGACAGGAAAAGTGTTTGGCCGAGGCCAGACCTCGTGATAGACAAGTGCAGACTCGTGAGCAGAGGCCCTTCCCTAAAGGGCAAATATACACAGAACAAGTAGGGTAGCCTGAGAAAGGGCTGAAGGGAGGAAGGGCAAACACAGGAGTGGCCACCAGCATTCCTGAGAAAACACAGAGAACCGTGTATGCGTGTGCACACGCACATGTGCACATGCGTGTGCAGGCTATGTTGTGTGTGCGTGCGTGAACATGTGCTCGTGCATGTGTGTATACATGCGTGTGTGTGTGTTTCTCCATGCCCCCATGTCTATTCAGTACCCCCTTGACCACCACAGGAATTCTACTAAAGTGTCTGGGGACCCTAGGAAGGCTGCCTGCCTAAGGCCATTGCCATCTCTGCCACCAGGAACCAAACCAAGAAACAGACAGGGAGGTGGAGCAGAGAGGCAAGAGGAGCAAAGAGGGATGAGCAAGGTAGAATTGAGTCCAAAACCTCCTGGGTTCACCTCCAAGCTCCAGCCCCTCAAACTGCCAGTTGCCGTGGCCTTTGGGACGGCACCCCTTCCAGACTGTGCAGGTATTCCCTTGGGCTGATGGTTCCCGGATGACCATGCTGGCCCACACACTTCCACCCAGCCCAGCCCCAGCCCGGTGTCAGCCAGGTCCCCTCACCTTTCTTCTGTTGTTTCATCATTCTCCAAACCACAAGTGAGGTCACCATCAAGAGAAGAAGCAGCACAGCAAAGATGAAGGGAAGGAGGGTGTTGGCCTTCAGGAACACACTGCTGGGAACGACAGAGGATGCCCCAGGCACCCAGGCTCACCTCCTGTCTTTGGTCTTATCCCACCCACCTGGGAGCAGGGACAGCCACAGGCCTTGAAACCTTTCAACCTACAGGCCTGAGGTTTCCAGTCGGGGAACCCCTACTCCCAGATGCCCTCAAAGATGGTGTTTTAAAAAAAGAGAGAGGGGGGTTCCACAAGGGGTCTCAGTGAGCCTAGAAGCCAAACAGAAATTGTATGGCAAAGGCTCTGAAAAGGCCTCCCTGCTTCTAAGCTTGCCCCCTGTACAGGCTGAACAGTGTCCCTCACCCAGGAATTCATGTTCATTAGGAACTGGAGAAGGTGACCCCTTGGGAAATAAGATCTTTGCAGAGGTCGCCGAGTTAAGATGAGGTCATACTGGATTAGGATGGGCCTGAATCCAATGACTGGTGTCCTTATAAAAGGGAAATGGGGGCACACAGACACAGAGGGAAAAGGCCATGGGATGACAGAGGCTGAGATTGGAGTGATTGCCATAAGCCAAGGAGTGCTTGGCTCACTGGCGACCACCAGAAGCTAGGAGAGAGGCCTGGGACAGAGTCTACTTTTGAGCCCAAAGAAGGAGCCAACCCTGCCGACACCTTGATTTCATTTCTGGCCTCCTGAGCTGTGAGAGTAAGTGAGAGGAGGCCCCAGCATCCTTGAGCTTGAGGGTCCGGAGACAAGCTCTGGCTGGGACCTGGGACTACAAAAGTCTCCCCTTTGGAAGAGTTTGGGCCAAGTGGGCCACATGTAACAGCAGCATCAGAGCTGGCTTACCCGCTGTTGGAGCCGGGGCTGGTTACAGCCAGGGAGTCACTGGTCTCTTCCAGGTTGACCGACACTGTGGACACGTTGATAGCAGAGGTGGCAGGAGTGGTGGCCGGCACTGTGCTGGGTGCTTGGCGTACAGACCAGGTTACACATGGCTCTGCCTGTTCACCCACCCGCAGCCTTACACATGGCTCTGAGCCGGGGGTGGGGATCATGGGCTACCTGAGGAGTCTGGAGCAGGGCCAAGGGAGAGAGCCTATAGCCTGGACCACTCATATCTCCCTGGCCGCTAGGAGACTCAGAACCTCAGAGGCAGGTGGAGCTGGCACAGGTCCGGGGAGGACATCAAGCAGAACTTGGAAGGTTAGGGGGGGCCAGGCTTGCCTCAGGACAAGGGCAGCTGGAGTTCAGCTGGAATTCAAACACTCCGGCTGCTTATGACAGGGCCTCGGCCAGAGGCCAGTGCCTCTCACCTTATTTATCCACAAGGACATGAACAGAATGGGGGCTCTCAGGTGGCTGACACGCCCCAAATCTGTGACTTCGAACATGAGGACCAGCCCTGAGCAAAACCCTGAGGTTCAGGAAGAGCCTTTACTTGGGGCAAGTTCTAAAGCTTTCGCAGTGGGGATGGTTACATCTCAGGAGCGCTGTCGGGACTGAACGAAATGAGGCTGTGCTCTGCAAGTATAACGGGCCTCACACGTTCCTGGTGTGGTGGAGGCTCCGTTGACTGTGCGCCCACCCCCGTTGCCACAGGTGCCCAATGAGCTGGTGTCACCAGCTCTCTGCAGAAGCAGAGCCCAACAGATAAACTCGATCAGACCAAGGCACTGAGACCACTGAGCCGACACGCTCAGCGTGTTTGCATTCTGAAAGGATTTAGGAAGAGAACATCCTTCATCCCAAATGTGTAAATGGCAAATGACGGGATTTCAGGCACCTGGGAATGCGGTCCTTGGATTGTGGAGGCCTTTCCAGACCCCAGGAATTAATGGCAGCAGTCCAACTGTGCTGGGTCTTTCCCCCTGAGATGGGACATGGACCAGGGGGTGGGAGCTGCAGCTCTGAAGACCCAGCCCCAAATTCCAGAAAGAATAGGAACACCTGGGCAACGGGAGTCCCAGGAAAACATTAGCAGAAATTAGGGTCTCCGGGTGAGCCCATCACCTTGATCTCCATGGGCAATAGACTCGGGCACCGGGAAAAATAATGTGTCGAGAAAGGCTTGTCCCATCCTGGAGGAGGCCCTGGGGGCCATGAGAGCCTCTAAGGGAAGCCTTGCCCCTCCCAATCCCAGGTGGTCAGTGTGGGTTCCATGAGACCTCAGGACTCCCCCACCCCTGTGACGGTTCACTCTGAGTGACAAGTCACTAAAGAGGGACCCCAGGGACCAGGACAGAGCAGGCCCTGAAGAGACACATCTACACATACACATACGCTTACCTGGGTTAATGGTCACTTTAACTGGGACCCCAAGGTCAGTTCCAAATCTCTCAATCCCACACCAGTAAGAGTCTGCATCGTTTAGCCTGAGCTTCTCCATGGTCACGGCGATGGTGCGGCTTTTCCTATTGTCCCTGATGGACACGCGGCCCTCCTTCACCTCCTTCTCTGGTTCAGTGGTTTTAACGACTAACTTGCAGCTGCTCCAAGCAGCTCCTCGGCACCACCACTTCGCATACGTCTCCCACCCAGGGCTGTATTGACACTTCACAGTCAACGAGTCTCCCTCTGGGCCGCTCACTGCTTCTGGGCCAGTGATGGCAGATGAGCCTGGAAAACACGAATCCATGTACCTGTCACCTCCCATCCTGAGGGCAGGGCCACAGCCTCCTGCATTGTGAATAGTTCCAATAAACCCAAGGTCCTCATGAGTTAAGTAGCAGTCAAGAAAGGAATACACCTTACACGTAAAGACCTTTTGTTCTTCAAAATCCTACCAGATCAAAGCCACCAGGAAAATCCCATAAAAGCACAACTACAGACCTTAAAGAAACAAAAACGTTGACACAGAGCAATAATAACTTCCTGTAGTTCACCCCCTCTCCCCTTCTCTGAGGCCAGAAAGTCTTTCTATTTCCAGCAATGTCCTTTTGCAACCATCTCTGTGTTATGCTGGTCTGATGGGGAAGAAAGACCAGAGGACCCATTTCCACAGAAGATGACTTTGTACTGAGGACCTCAGGAGGTTCAGCTGAAACACCCCCATCACCTAGCCCTGGAGAAACTTCCTAACGGTTCTAATTGTTTCGAGCGGTTCTACTGTAAACCACCCTGGAAGGAACGCCTTTGAAATCGACCAAAACAGTGATGCTAATCAGTCTCCCCATGCTGTGGAATCTGTAACACCCGGATCCCATTTCTCCCCATTGAATTGCTTTGGTTCCTTTGTCAAAAAGCGAATCTGTGGGCTTCCCGGGTGGTGCAGTGGTTGAGAGTCCACCTGCCCATGCAGGGGACAAGGGTTCACGCCCCAGTCCGGGAAGATCCCACATGCTGCGGAGTGGCTGGGCCCGTGAGCCATGGCCGCTGAGCCTGTGTGTCCGGAGCCTGTGCTCCGCAACAGGAGAGGCCACAACAGTGAGAGGCCTGTGTACTGCAAAATAAAAAAAAGCAAATATGTGAGTTCTTTATGGATTTTCCATTCTGTTCCGTTGATCCATTTGTCTGTCCTTTTGCCAATCCACACTGTCTTGAATACTATAGCTTTGCAGTAAGGCAGGTATCACAGAGTAAAGCAGCATTTCCCGATATATATGTTCTTACTCTTTCTTTCATTTTCTCGCCTTTGAAAGATTCAAGATACAGAGAAATGTATCTTTATTATAAGAAAAACAACACTTCAAGCATGATGAAGAATGGCATCAGTGTCAGACCCCGGGAGGTAGTGAGGACCAGGGCAATCTGGAGAGCAAACGCCCCCCGCAGAGGCATGGCCCCTCCCACTCAGCCCACTGTCCTCTTGCAAGAAGCAAGCAGTGTAATTTAAGACCTTCTCATTTTTCTGGAGGAGTCCAAATTCTGGGTTTGGGGTGGAACCTCTCAATTTTAAAACTCTGGCTTATTTAGAAACAACAGCCATCCAGCCCGGGCCGCCCAAACCCGTCTGCCGGCAGAGCCTGCTGTCCGGGCTCAACTCAGATCCACACGCGTAAGGGAGGTTCTTTCTGTCATTTTCCTTGTGTGTCTTTGTCAGCGTTGGTAGTAGAGATATGCTACTTTCACACAATTGATCTGGCAGATTTCCATTATTTTGCGCTCTGAGATCAGAACATAAATAGAGCAAAGGAATTTTGGTTTCTTTCGGATCTTAAAAAATTGGCTAGAAAACGATCTGGCAAATTCTTCATTGGGGCAAATTCTTTGATTACTTAAATTTTTTTCTCCATGAATATTGACCTATTTAAGCTTTTTTATTGTTCTTTAATAAATTCTGTTCTTTTGTTTTGTTTTTCCCCAAAAGATGTCTATTTTACAGTGTATTAGCATAAAGTTCTGCAAATATAAAGTATCCTTTAATAATTAAATTTTTCATACCTATTATAATGACACATTTTGATGACATGTGCTGTTTTATTTTATTGATTACATGTGTCACAAGATTTCCTCCTTCATGTTTTTCCTCCCCCTCTTCCTCTTTCTTTTTTCCTGTGCTAAACCCTTTTGAGATTTAGTTGGTAAATGTTACTGTTTTTAGTTTTAAGTTATTAATTTCTCATAGATATAATTTTATTTCCTTGAGATTACCACGTATCTTTTTCTAATTTGCTCAGTTTAAAGCTGGGATAATTTTCTTCCTTTCTAAAGTTAAATAAAGCATGTTGAAAACTAAGAATTTACTTCTGTCCACTTTTAAAGTTAAGATATAATTCGCATATCATAAATTTTACACTTTGAAAATGTATACTTCCGTGGGTTTTAGGATATTCACAAAGTTGTACAACCATGAACTCTATCCAATTCCAGAATGTTTTCATCACCCCAGAAAGAAGCCCTGTACCCATTAGCAGTGACTCCTCACCTACCCCTTCCCTGAAGCCTCTGGAGACCACGAATCTTTCTGTCTCTATGGACTTGCCTTTCTGGACATTTCATATAAATGGAAGCATACAATATATGATCTTTTTTGTCTGACTTCTTTTACTTAGCATAATGTTTTTAAGATTCATTCATGTCATAACATGTATCAATATTTCATTCCTTTTTCTGGCTGAACATTATTCCATGGTGTGGATCTGCCGCATTTTGTATATCCATTCATCACTTCATGACATTTGGGTTGTTTCCACTTGATACATAATTTTGGAACACTGTAAAAGTGCTTTTCTTATAAAACAAAGCATGAATCTATCCTCTGACCTAGCAATTTCACTTCTAGGTATTTTTCTAAGAGAAGTTAAAAACAAATGTCCACAAAAAAGAATTTTTATCACAGCTTTATTTATAATACCAACATATTAGAAGTAACTCAATGGAGTAGGAGGTTGGGGTGAGCAGATGTGAGCTTTTATATAGAGGATGGAGAGACAGCATGGTCCTACTGTGCAGCACAGGGAACTATAGTCAATATCCTGTGACAAACCCTCATGGAAAAGAAACTGCAAGGTCCTACTGTGCAGCACAGGGAACTACAGTCAATATCCCATGATAAACCCTAATGGAAAAGAATATAATTTAAAGGAACATATATATATGTATAACTGAGTCACTTTGCTGTATAGCAGTAATTAACACAACACTGTAAATCAACTATACTTGAAAGAAAGAGAGAAAGAAAGAAAGAAAGAGAGAGAGAGAGAAAGAAAGAAAGAAAGAAAGAAAGAAAGAAAGAAAGAAAGAAAGAAAGAAAGAAAGAAAGGAAGGAAGGAAGAAGGAAGAAAGAAAGAAAGAAGGAAGGAAGGAAGGAAGAAAAAGAGAGAGAGAAAGAAGGAAAGAAAGAAAGAAAGAAAGAAAGAAAGAAAGAAAGAAAGAAAGAGAAAGAAACTCAAATGTTCACCAACAGGGGAACAGGTAAACAATTAGTAGCATATTCGTAGTAACAGCATAGTACAGAATAATAAGAAGGAGTGAATTAGTGATACAAAAAACAACATGGATGAATCCCAAAAACACACTGTGTGAAAGATCAAAAGAGAATAAACTTCATGATCCCGTTTATGCAAAGTTCTACATTAAGCAAAATAACCTTCGGTGATAGAAATTACAACAGTGATTCATGGGTGGGGGAAAGATTGGGAGGGACACTAAAGAACTCCAGGTGATGGAAATGTTCTGTATCTTGATAGGTGATACAAGTTACACGAATTTGTCAAAACTCAGAATTATACACTTAAGATCTATACATTTCACTATATGTAAATTATACCTTAATTTAAAAGACTCTTATGGGATGCATCTGGAGTTATGCTTAAGGACATTTTATGACGTTAAATGCATCTATTAGAAAAGTAAAAAGGACTTAAATTTAATAAACATATATTTCAGAAGTTAACCGAAAAACAGAAGGAGGAGTAGGAGGAAAGAAGAAAGGAAATAATGAAGTTAATAAAAATTAATGAAGTGGAAAAAATCATATAATAAGGAAATCAAAAAAGCCTAGAGTTGGTTAAAAATAAATAAATAAATAACCCTAATTAGATATTCATTACAGAAAGAGAGAGGTCTAAATAATGAATATCAGGAATGAAAATGGGGACATCAGTACATATCCTGCACACATTAAAAGGATGATAAGGACTTCCCTGGTGGCACAGTGGTTAAGAATCCGCCTGCCAATGCAGGGGACACGGTATCGATCCCTGGTCCGGGAAGATCCCACGTGCCGCGGAGCGTGCGCCACAACTACTGAGCCTGCGCGCCTCGAACCCGTGCTCTGCAACAAGAGAAGCCACCGCAATGAGAAGCCCGTTCACCGCAGCGAAGAGTAGCCCCCGCTCGCCACAACTAGAGAAAACCCGCGCGCAGCAACGAAGACCCAATGCAGCCAAAAAACAAAAAAGCTAACAAGAGGATAAGGCAATAATAGGATAGGATAATAAAAGGATATCTAGATAAGATTATGGCAATAAATTTGAAATTTTTTGGAATAAACAGATGCCTAGCAAAAATAATACAATGTGCTAAAACAACACAAAAAGAAATAGAAATCTGAATAATCTTACAACTATTTAAATAAATTAAATCCATTATTAAAAACCTCTCCAAAAGAAAACTCGAGACGTCTATAGCTTCAATGGAGATATCTATTTACTAAACATTGAAGGAAGAAGTCATGTCTACCTTACACAAAAGAATTCTGAAACAAAGGAAAGGAGGATGCAATCCCAAATCCATTTAATGAGACTGGCATAATCTTGATGCCAAACACTGACAAGGGCAGTGCAAGAAAGAAATATTATAAGCAAATATCACTCATGAATATAAGTGCAAAGGTCTGAAATGAAAACTCAGCAAGCTGAATCCAGGGCATCTTTTTAAGATTCGTGCATATGTTATAACGTGTGTCAGTATTTCATTCCTTTTTATGGCTGATCACTATTCCATGGATCTGCCACATTTTGTATATCCATTCATCAGTTCACAACATTTGTTTTTCCCACTTTACACTAAGATCCCACATGCCGCGAGGTCAACACCCATTCATGATTTTCTAAACATTCTTAGCAAATGAAGCGTAGAACATGCTTTATCTGATAAAGACCATCTATTAAAAGCCTCAGGGCTTCCCTGGTGGCGCAGTGGTTGAGAGTCCACCTGCCGATGGGGGGGACGTGGGTTCATGCCCCGGTCCGGGAGGATCCCACATGCCGTGGAGTGGTTGGGCCTGTGAGCCATGGCCACTGAGCCTGCGCGTCCGGAGCCTGTGCTCCGCAATGGGAGAGGCCACAATAGTGAGAGGCCCGCGTACCGCAAAAAAATAGGAAAAAAAAAAAAAGCCTCAGCAAATACCGCAATTAATGTGAGACATTGGCATCTACTTTATAATAATGTGTTAACCTGGACATTGATTCTGTATCCACTTTTCTGTACATGTGCTGTTTTCTGAAATTCTGACCAACGTAGTAAGACATGGAAAAATATAAAATATATAATTATTGGGGGGAAATAATAACAGTTATAGAAAAGTTTTAAATCTTAAGTTTAAAAGGATTTTCATTTATAATGGAATTCAATAGAGTGGCTAAAGCCACAATAAATATATTAAAATCAATGGCTTTCCTATAAACCAGCAACAAGTAGTTGGAAAATAAAATAGAAAAGTGCTCATTTACAGTAGTAATAAAGGTGTATTAAATACCAAGAAATAACTTTAACAGAAACAATCAGGACTTATAGAAAAAAAACCATACACAAACACAATGAAGTTTTCTTGACAGACATAAGGTCTAAATATAAGAGAAGAGCTCTGTTATGATCCTGAATGAAAATGCTGTATACTGTAAAGATTTTCCTCCTTCCCAAATACATTTATAGATTTAACTCAAAACCCCCAGAACATTTTTAGAGCATGTACATTTTTTTCAGATAATCTCCATCTATACACATGTGTGTATATATATGAATATGTATGGCTATGTAATAAATATTATATTTAATATGTGCTAGAGATTATTTGAATAAATGAAGAGACAAGAATTTTTAACATATTAAAGATGAGCAGTAAGGAGGGACTTGCCTGCCAGGTATCAAAATAGTACCAGGCCAGGGGCTTCTTTGGTGGTGCAGTGGTTAAGAATCCGCCTGTCAATGCAGGGGACAAGTGTTCGATCCCTGGTCCAGGAAGATCCCACATGCCGTGGAGCAGCTAAGCCCACGTGCCACAACTACAGAGCCTGTGCTCTAGAGCCCACAACCCACAACTACTGAGCCCGCGTGCCACAACTACTGAAGCTCTCGAGCCTAGAGCCCGTGCTCCACAGCAAGAGAAGCCACCACAATAAGAAGCCTGCACGCCACAGCGAAGAGTAGCCCCTGCTCTCCACAACTAGAGAAAAGCCCATGTGCAGCAACAAAGACCCAACGCAGCCAAAAATAAATAAATATTTTTAAAATAAATTTAAAAAAATAAAATAGTACCAAGCCATAATAAAGAAACCAGTTTGTGAATATAACAAGACTGTATACACATATCAATAGGACACAGTCAATAGCCTAAAAACAGACCTAGTCTATTTAAGAATTTCACATATACCATAGAAGACTAAAACGATAAATAGAGAAGGGAAGGGTTAAGGCATATCGCTATCCTGTCACCTCTCAGTGTGCTCCATTTAGGTAAATATAGAGAGATTAAGGAGGTCAGCATAAAATAGCAAAGCATTTTTTAAACTGAAAGAAAACAGAAGTGAATCTATAAAATTCCTGGATGACAGGGAGATCTTTCGAAACTTGAAATCAATGGACGACAGGAAACTAGAAAGAGTTAGTAGTGAATTTGACTGCATGCAAATATAGCACTTGGACATACCAATAAAAAAAGACTGAAAAGGCAAAGAACAGACTGAGAGAAATATTTAGAACAAACAACATAGAAAAGGATTAATAGAGTTTCTCTCGATTAAGAGTGTATAGAAGAAAAACATTAATACCCCATTTGGAAAACTGATGAGAGGTAAGAGGCAAGTCACAAAGAGGAAATTCAGCAGCTAATAAAATTCAAATGTTTCATTTAAATAATCTCGCAAATAAGAAATGTGGAAGACAACACCTTTTTTCACATAACAAACCAATCAAGTTTTGATGACTCACTTTTTTGCTGACGGGGGCCAGGTGGTCCAGGCACTGTGAGAATATGCTGGAAGGAATGTAGCTGGTTCAGCCATACAGAAAGCCACATGGCAGTCATATGTAACAAACACAGTCATGCCCTTTGCTCCAGTAATGCTACCTCTAGGATTTGGTTCTCAGGAAATAATCAAAGAGGCTAACAAAAAGGGTATGCACAAAGATTCATCGCATAATTAGCAAAAATAAAGGAAACAAAGTTAACTTCCACCAATTAGGGAAATAAGTATATAATGAAATATAATGCAAACACTGCTGCTTATGCTTAGAAATATTTTTAATTATGTGGCAAATTCTCATATGAAGTGAAAATAAGGGTGTTAAAAAATCGTATGCAGTATAACACCGATGAACTTTTAAAATATGCATAGAAAACAAAGCTTAAACATAAGTAAACCAAAATCTTAACAACTGGTCACCTTGGGCATTAAGACAGACATAAGGGTTTTTTTTGTTTTTGTTTTTGTTTTGATTTTGATTTATTTATTTTTGGCTGTGTTGGGTCTTCGTTTCTGTGCGAGGGCTTTCTCTAGTTGCGGCGAGCGGGGGCCACTCTTCATCGCGGTGCGCGGGCCTCTCACTGTCGCGGCCTCTCTTGTTGTGGAGCACAGGCTGCAGACGCGCAGGCTCAGTAGTTGTGGCTCACGGGCCTAGCTGCTCCGTGGCATGTGGGATCTTCCCAGACCAGGGCTCGAACCCGTGTCCCCTTCGTTGGCAGGCAGATTCTCAACCACTGCGCCACCAGGGAAGCCCCAGACATAAGGTTTTTTGATTTTTCCTAATTCTTCATTTTTTTCCTGTACTTTCCCAAGTGTCAACAATGAGCATTTACTACTTTCAAAATCATAGGAAAAACAAATGCCTGGACAGGGCTGTTTAATAGTGTGGTAGGCAGAGCAATGGCCCCCAAGGATGTCTGTGTCCTAACCCCCAGAATCTGTGAATATGTTCACCCTTACATGGCAAAAAGGGACTTTGCAGATGTCATTAAATTAGGGATGTTGAGATGGACAGATTATCCTGGATTATCCCGGTGGCCCAATATAATCAGAAAGGTCCTTAACCGAGGGAGGCGGGAGGGTCTGAGTCAGGGAAGGAGTGATGACAATGGAGCGGGGGCTGAAGTGATGTGGGACCACACGCCAAGGAAAGCAGGCAGCCTCTGGACTTCCCTGGCGGTCCAGTGGTTAAGACTCCGCACTTCCACTTCAGGGGCCGCAGGTTTGACCCCTGGTGGTCGGGGAAGTTCCGCACGCCACAGGGTGTGGCAGGCAGCCTCTGGAAAGCCTCTGGAAGTCGAGGAATCAAATTTTCCTCCTAGAGCCACCAGAAGGAGCGCTGCCCTGTTGACTCATTTTAGACTTCTTATCTCTAGACTGTAACATTATAAATTTGTGCTGTTCTAAGCCACTAAGATTGTGGTCATTTGTCCCAGCAACGCTAGGATTCTAACGCGGATGGCCATTCCATCTTTAGTTGTCATTTAGTAGCGGATCTGACCCTTGAACTCGACTGAGCATTTAGTATCAGCTCTGACCCTTGGACCATCTGCTCCACTCACTTCTCAGACCCCTCTTCCAGGTCCCCACTCCCCAGCAACCTGTGCTGTGGGAACCCTCCTGGCACAGAGGCAGCCTGGAGCTCCAAGAAGCAGCATCCTCCCTGGGCATGGTTACTCGCAGCCTAGATGATCAGGAATAATCCTAGATCAGGTGGAAGCTAAGCCCCAGGGGGAGGTGAGCGGCTCACGGTCAGTGAGTGACAGTTGGGACTGGACCCCATCTCCGGCTCAGCAGGGGACATCAGCTAATTTCCACTCTGGGTCAGCACGTCTGGGGTCTTGTCCACCTCTGCCACCACTTACGGTGAGGCTTAAGTTGGACAAGACAGCTCATTTTTCTCTGAAAAAAATAGCATCATTAAGACTCTTGTCTCATAGAAAATGAATGCTATAAAGCCCGGTGGGAACTTTCTGGGGTATCTTCTCGTGTACTTTTAAAACAGTGAACCCTTGCAAAGAGGGAAGTAGTGCTGGTTAAATGTGTTACTTGCAATCGGAAGTTCTATGGGAAAGGCTGGTGACAGGTGGCACAGAGGTTCCCACTTGAGACTGGCTTCCTGTTAGTGCACAGCTGAGCCTGTCCCACTTCAGACAGATATTCCCGCTCTGCCTCAATCACTCCTAAACCATATACACACGCGTGCGCACGCGCGCGCACACACACACACACACACACACACACACTACTCTCACATCTGCTCACCGTCAAGTTCCCCTGTTCCCAGACGTCAGGGAAGAAAAGCAATCCTTTACGTGCATTCGCTGCTTTGCTTGTCAATTTGTCCCCTGACTTCTCACCCCAAATCTATCTTCTCTGTTTCTACACCGAAACTCAAGGCGGAGCACCCACAAGCCACCCGCAGCCACCGGCAGGAGGAGAGCCACACATCTCTCTCCTCCCCAGAGACCTTTTCCCCAAAGAGATAATAGTATCCTCCCAATCGGCCCCAGCAGGCTGTTGTGAAGTGTGTAAGGAAGCCACAAGGCCTTTCTGTTCCTCAAACGTACCACGGCCAAGCTCATTTCCACATCAGAGCCTTGCTGTGCCCGGTGCCTGAAAAGGCGTCCCTGATCTGAAGTGCCCGTTCCTTCTCGTCTCCCAGGTCTCAGCTCAGAAAGCGCCTCCTCAGAGGGCTCCTTCTAAGCCCACCCTATCGAAAGCACAGCCACCACCCCCTGAGTCAGGGCATCTAGCTCAGCTCTGTTCACAGCACGTGTCACTGCTTGGAAGCATCATTTTCATTTCTATGCCTGATGGAATGAACGATCCAATCAGACCACGTAAAAGAGTCATGGGTCACAAAGGGATGTCCGGTTGTCACGCCCCCTGGAGACTCAGATCCAAACGCAACCACAGAAACTTTTCTCAGGAGAACACGACGGCTCCTAACTCTTCTCTCTGCTCCGTAATTCTTTTCTTACGGAGATATAATTCACATACCATGTAATTCACCCTTTTAAAGTGGACAGCTCAGTGCTTTTGTAAGATACTCACAAAGCTGTGCAAACATCATCACTAATTCCAGAACACTGTCGTCATCTCAAAAGAGAAACCCCGTACTCATGAGGCGTCCCTTCCCCTTCCTCCCTCCCCCAGTCCCTGGCAACCACTAATCTACTTTCGGTCTCTATGAATTTACATATTCTAGACTTTTCATATGAATGGACTCATACAAAGTCCAGCCTTTTGTGTCTGGATTCTTTCACTGAGCTTAATCCAGGTTGTAGCAGGTGTCAGTACCTCATTCCTTTTCATGACGAGTAGTATGCCCTGGTGTGAGTATGCCCTGGTGTGAGTACACCACGTTTTATTTATCCATCCATCAGTTGATGTGCATGTAGATTGTTTCCAGTTTTTAGCTATTATGGACTATGTTGCCCTGAACATTTGCATACCAGGTTTTTGTGTTCTTTTTTTTTTTGCGGTACGCGGGCCTCTCACTGTTGTGGCCTCTCCCGTTGCGGAGCACAGGCTCCGGACGCGCAGGCTCAGCGGCCATGGCTCACGGGCCCAGCCGCTCCGCGGCATGTGGGATCTCCCCGGACCGGGGCACGAACCCACGTCCCCTGCATCGGCAGGCGGACTCTCAACCACTGCGCCACCAGGGAAGCCCCCCACCCTTGACTTTTAATCAAAATGGTATCCATGGGACTTCCCTGGCGGTCCAGTGGTTAAGACTCCAAGCTTCCAATGCAGGGGGTGCGGGTTCGATCCCTGGTTGGGGAACTAAGATCCCACATGCCACACGGCGTGGTCAAAAAAAAATGGTATCCATCAACCTCAAGTTGGCTTCAACCCTGTGTCTCTGCTCACGTCCCTGTCCCCTTTTCCTCTTCATTCTACAAAGCTGACCTCCTCTCGACCTTTCCATTCTACTATTTCCTTCCCCAAAAGCCTAGAACTGCCTCTCCCTCTCCATCTGGCAAACTCCCGCTTCCCTTCCTTCCAGGTCCCCTTCACCCTCACCCCTTCCCGAGAGCCCTCCCTTGCTCACAAAGCTTTCTGGAAGGTGACAGTGCAGGAGCGATTATTCGCCAGTTCTCCTGAGCAACCAGGGTGCCTCTGCTTTTCTGTGACCAGTGGGGGCCATCCGTCTGTCCATTTTGAATGACTAGCCCCTGGGTGGTCAGGAGTTATGCCTGGTTCTAGGTTCATCATGAAGACCACGTTCCATATTTCTGCATCGTCCGTTGTGGGCACCGCAACACGAGGGTGAGGGATTGAGTGGATGAAACACACAGGCTGACGACTGGGAGGAACTACTTAGAAAGGGGGTTGGTTTCTCAGCAGGACACCTTGCTGGGCTCCCCCCTCCCTCTGCCAGCCACTTCCTCCTGCCCCATAGGCTTTTCCCGAGAGAACAGACCCAGGCCCAGCTCACCTGCGAGCCGGCGGAGGAGATAGAACAGCAGCAGCAGGTGCATTTTCTCCTCACACGGGTCCTCCTTGGTGGAGCGCGTCAGCGAGAACCAACTGCAGTCTGCTTCATCTTCCAGCCCTTCTGCGTTCACTTATTCTCTTGTACTTCCTCCTTCAGGCCCTTCCCACTGACGAATGAGACTCAAAGAGGAAGGAGGTGGAATGGGTGAAATTTCAAGGCAGTTGGCAATTCAAGAAGTGATCATAAATAAGCTTTTGAGAAGTACCTCCCTGTCCGGAGCCATGATGGGTTCTCTAAAAGGAGAACTTTGCTCCTTCTTGGCCTTGAAGTTTGCAGACCCACCAGTTCTGAGCAGCTCTTACTCAGTCCTTCTCTGTTGGTAGGAAGACTGGGATGGGGGAAAACCAGCCCCACTGGAGAAGTCGTGGGGAGCACACAATGTCCTAAATGTGGAATTTCAAGCGTAGCCAAATTCTCGGGAGCCTGGAAGGTCAGGAGTTCCACTGTATCACGGGGGGTTGAGCCAAAGTCAGAGAAGAGATTGTAGATTCCAATCTAGACCAGAGATTGGAATGAGGGGGTGAGGGGGTAACAAAACCCAGACTACCTACTAAAAGAAAGGGGCTCAAAGAGTAGGGACACGGGTATTCCCTGGGGGTCCAGTGGTTACGGCTCCGCACTTCTTCCACTGCAGTGGCTACGGGTTCGATTCCTGGTCGGAGAACTAAAAAACAGAGTAGGGACAAGTGAGCAGGGAACTACTGGTCCAATGGGCAAGAGGGGCCTCTGTCCTGAGAACATACCAGGAACTCTTGTTGCTGTGCCCCAGTTTACAACGTGAGAATCGTGGATATCGATTCCAGCCTGAATCCTCCAGAAACTTGTCAGTTATACCTTCCTGAAGAAACCAGCTCATTGTTCCTGGCTATTACCCCCTAGCTCCTCTCACCCCCTGACACACACCTTGTAATAACTGTCTGTTGCAGTGGGAAGAAAGGATGCACCAGCTTCGCCTGTCTGACTCCCTTTCTTTTTTGACAATTTTGTGCCCATCTCCCACCCCTCTCCCCCATCAGAATCCCAGCAGGACCCGGGGTTAAGCACAGAAATTAGGAAAGAATGGGACGTTTCTCATATTTTGTTCCTAGAGCCACTTTTGCTGTGTGTCACACATACCTTGTGACATCTTGAGGAGCGAGTGAATCCCAAGGAGAGATATAAGCCCTCACAGGCTCATCAGGAGTGAGAAGGCATCAGGAGGGTTACCTGCACTGAAAAGCACAGCAGCTGATAAGCCAGGATGTGGCCAGAATTGGTCTCGCACTTTACATACCTCCAGACCGTAAAATAAGGTCAACAGTACAGGGTGAGAGCTCGGTCAGTCCTTGGTCCCCGCTGCTCAGCAAAGCCATCCTGGGCCTGTGGCACTGAACAGCTATGCCAAGAGACATTGGGCCCCAGCAAACAGGAACACCATTTGGCTTCCAGGGGAAATGACCAAGGAATTAAGCAATTTGGAGCACCCTGAAAAATAAGGGACGGGTGCTTTGAGGGATGTGGGGTAGTCTTTCCTTTCTTGAGAGCAGGCAGTAGGAGTAAACAGCCTCTGAACTACCCCAAAACTCTGCCTGTGGCCTGACCCTCTGCTCCTGGGCCCTTCTGGATCAAGAAGAGAAATTCTCCTTTGAATCAAGAAAAGAGAATTCTTGGGCTACCCTGGTGGCGCAGTGGTTGGGAGTCCGCCCGCCGATTCAGAGGACACGGGTTTGTGCCCCGGTCCGGGAAGATCCCACATGCCGTGGAGCGGCTGGGCCCGTGAGCCATGGCTGCTGAGCCTGCGCGTCCGGAGCCTGTGCTCCGCAACGGGAGAGGCCACAGCGGTGAGAGGCCTGTGTACCAAAAAAAAAAAAAAAGAAAAGAGAATTCTCTGAGCATCTCTAAGTGATAGCAGGTCTGTTCCTCTAAACAAATGCCTCCGGGCACTAGGGGAGCGTCAGGCTTTTCTGGGGGCCCTGTGTCCTCAAAGACCCATTTGAGGCCCGCATCCCGGCTTGGCCATTGACGTCTACATGAGCAGTAACCTTCAATGGCCTCCAATGTCCCCATCTGCGAAGGAAGGAATTGGACAGGTCGTCTGAGATTCCCCTGCCCCGAGGCACCTGTGGGTGTGTGCGTGAATATGTGCACGTGCTCGTATGAGCACATGTGGTGTGTTCCTGTTTGTATGTGGGCCCATGCGTGGGAGCTGTGTTACAAGTGTGCAATGCATTGTGCATGCTAGTGCTGTGTGTGCACCTATGTAGTGTGTGTGTTTTGTGTGTGTGTTGATGCAACCATCAGGTTCTCCTGGTGACAAGGAGCAAGCAGCTTGCTCAGGCTACTTCTCTAGGTCATATTGGACTTACAAACTACAACCATTTCAGAACCCAATCTGTTCTCAGTGGGAGGAGCTCCTGTATCGAAAGGGCCGGTTTTGTTGAGTCTCTCCCACTCTGGAATAGAAGGCCCACGAGATGTCTGTTCCAAGACCCACTGGAGAATTACAAAACCAAAGTCTAAACCAGGCGGAACTGAAGAAAACCAAGGAACTAAACCTCTCCATGGAGGAACAACAAGAAACAGCCAGACTTCACCGGGACCAGAGCAGATGGGTGTCCAGAAGCCAGGCACCCCTGGGCTGAAGGAGCCTCACTCTGGGCTCTGCCACCAGCACGGCAGTGGCTCTGCTGTGCTCCCCTTCTCAGCTCTTCTCACTAGGGTGGCTAGATTCTCGCTTCTTTGTGACAGTGAGGAAGAGGTCCATTTGCCACGAATCGATGGTGTCAGCACCCCTCACTTGACCAGACCCCTATATCAAATTTTGTGTTCATAATTTGGGGATCCTTTTTTTCTTCAAAAGGGCCCCCAACATTGTATAAGCTTCAGGCCTGTGATAGATGGTCCCACCCTGGATATCTACCCTTTGACTCCCTAGCCCTTCTCCCAAAGAGGCAGAGTCTCTCCCCCCTCCACTCGAGTCTGGACCAGACTTAGGATCTCCTTTGCCCAAGAAAATGCAGCGAAAGTGATGCTGGGACTCCCCTGGTGGTGCAGAGTTAAGAATCCACCTGCCAATGCAGGGGACACGGGTTCGATCCCTGGTCCGTGAAGATCCCACATGCCGCAGAGCAACTGAGCCTGTGCGCCACAACTACTGAGCCACACTCCAGAGCCCATGAGCCACAACTACTGGAGCCCACGAGCCACAACTACTGAAGCCCACGCACCTAGAGCCCTTGCTCTGCAACAAGAGAAGCCACTGAGATGAGAAGCCCGCACAGCACAATGAAGAGTAGCCCCTGCTGGCTGCAACTAGAGAAAGCCCGTGTGCAGCAATGAAGACCCAATGCAGCCAAAAATAAGAAAGAAAGAAAGAAAGAAAGAAAGAAAGAAAGAAAGAAAGAAAGAAAGAAAGAAAGAAAGAAAGAAAGGAAGGAAGGAAGGAAGGAAGGAAGGAGGGAAGGAAGGAAGGAAGGAAGGAGGGAAGGAAGGAAGGAAGGAAGGAAGGAAGGAAGGAAGGAAGGAAGGAAGGAAGGGAGAAAGAAGTGATGCTGCACCGTTTCCAAACCCCAGCCTGCGGAGGCCTCCTGCACCTTCTCTTATTCTCATGCTCTTCTGCTTCTGCCACGAGAACACGCCAGGCTAACCAGTGGCTGGATTGAGAGACAGGTGGAACGGAGCGAGGCGGCCCTAGCCAACAGCCAGCTGACCCCCAGACGCGCAAGGGAGCCCACCTGAGGCCAGAAGGACCACCCAGATTAAACTGCCAATTCACAAACTTATTGCATGCCACTGAGTTTGGGACAGTCCATTGCAGCATTATTGTAGCAATCAAAAACTAAAAGAAGACCCCACAAAATCCAGACCCGCCCTGACAGCAGCTCGTCCTCCACTCCATGGTTTTATCTGCCCCATGGTTTCTGTTCACTCCAATCCTCTCTGCCCTTCTGACTTTTCCTCGCAGCTCCTCAAGGATGGCCTGGCCTGGCCCTTCTGTCTCAAGACTCTCACCCTCACCTCTTCCCCAACGTGGTTCAGATCAGAACAGCCTTTGGACCACTAGAGTCATCCATGGCTTGTGATTCAATAAATTGGTCTAAATTACAAAAGCAATACATGTTCATTTCAGGAAAGTAAATTGTGAAATAGAGATAAGGTCAAAAAAAAGGATTTAATTGCTTCACTTTTAAGAGCTAATCACTCGCAACATTAAGGTTTATACTTCACCCATCTTTTTTCTCTCTTCCTGCAGAAATGCAACGTTATTCCAGAAATTATGGAGAGTGACTAATGTATGAGTTCACGTCACTCACTGCTCAACAGATTTCCACCGCAAACAACACTATCTCCTTTGGGGAAAGATGTCCTGTAAAACAAATATCCTCAAGGAGGATGGTTTTGGGGAATTCCCTGGTGGTCCAGTGGTTAGGACTCGGTGCTTTCACTGCTGTGGGCCGGGGTTCAATCCCTGGTCAGGGAACTAAGATCCCGCAAGAAGCGTGGCACGGCCAAAAAAAAAAAAAAAAAAAGAATGGTTTTAAAGCTTTGGAGAGTAGAACCAGTTCACGTTTCTTTTTGGTGGAAATGCCTCCAGCGACTATATGACCACAAATTCCTCTTCGTCCCGTTGGACTTGCAAACTACAGTCTTTTCAGAACATAACTTGTCCACAGGTGAAGGAGCTCCTGTATTGAAAGCACCGGGCTCGTTGGGTGTCTCCCACTCTGGATTAGAAGATCTGTGAGGGCTGTATCCCCAGTGGCTAAAACCACATTTGACCCTTAGTAGATTCTCAATAAAGTAATTGGTGGAAAATGAATGAACGAATGAACCATTTTTACTGCATTGTCATTCTTCCCCTAGCCATGTAACCTCTGCTAAGAAACTCTGTCTAGCACCTAGGAACCAGTCATAAACCATAACTGTTCTCAGCAACTGTCCCCAACCCCTTTCGGTTCACCTTGGACCCAACCTCACTCCATCTTTTCTACCCACTCTGTGCTACGCTCCGTGTTTCATATCGTTACCGTATTGACCGTATTGAACCCTCACTACAAATCTAGGGGAAAGGTGATGTGATTCCTATTTTTCAGGTAAAGAAATTAAGGCTCAGAGAGCAAGTACCTTGTCCAAGGTCACACGGCTAATAACTGGCAAACCCAGGATTCAGCCCCAGGTCTGGCTCGTATAAGCATGCCATCCTGCTTCCTGCTGGAGAGGTTGAGAAAGAAACCAGCTGCCCTTTGATCCTGTTCAGTGCTGACAATGAAGAGGAAGGTCAGCATCAAAGAGTGAATAAGACAGAGCATTCTTGAGCTGCTTGTCTTCAGGGTATCCACTCCAACGCTGTTTTTTTTAAATTTTATTGAAGTATAGTTGATTTACAGTGTTGTGTTAATTTCTGCTGTACAGCAAAGTGATTCAGTTATTTATATACATATTCTTTTCCATTATGGTTCATCACAGGACTGAATATAGTTCCCTCTGCTATTCAGTAGGACCTTGTTGTTTGTCCATCCTATATATAATAGTTTGCATCTACTAATCCCAAACTCTCAGTCTTTCCCTGCCCCCCACACTTGGGAACCACAAGTCTGTTCTCTATGTCTGTGAGTCTGTTTCTGTTTTGTAGATATGTTCTTTTGTGTCATGTTTTAGATTCCACTTATAAGTGTTATCATATGGTATTTTTCTTTTTCTGACTTACTTCACTTAGCGTGATCATCTCTAAGTCCATCCATGTTGCTTCAAATGACATTATTTCATTCTTTTTAATGGCTGAGTAATATTCCATTCTGTATATGTACCACATCTTCTTTATCCATTCATGTGTCAATGGACATTTAAGTTGTTACCATGTCTTGGCTATTGTAAATAGTGCTGTTATGAACATAGGGGTGCATGGATCTTTTCGAATTATAGTTTTGTCTGAGTAAAGACAAAAAAACCTTCTCCAAAAGTGAAAGAATGTGTTATCATGAACTGGAAACTGATTTAACAAAGCAAGTGACTGATAACACCGGCGTTGAACATTTTCCAGGTCTAACGCCCCTCTAGTCTGCAGTCTATGGAATGAGAAACTGAGTCTCAACTAAGCTCTTGTCCAGGAATTCAGGCAGAGGCAAAACTTCTTTTTGAGAAAAACATAGGTCTCCAGAGAGTGAGTTTACCCCCTACTAGGATCAGAAGATGAAAGGGTTCTTTGATTTTCAGAACAGAGTGTCTGTCATCTCTGCTGCCTGCTCCTCGGGTATCCAAGGTGTGCAACACCTGCTGAAATGGATGAAACGGAATAGCTGCTATTCAGGTTCCCTTTGCCCAAAGAGCCTGATCCATTTTAGTGTGCTAGATTTGTTTGCAAAAATAAAATCAAGTATTTTTAAGCAAAAGTTAGGCTAAACATTGGCATTCTTCCTGGCTTTTACCAGAGTTGTCCTAGCTCACCATGCTTCCCCAACACAGACACGGACTTTTTCAGATTACGAAAGTAATGTGTGGGACTTCCCTGGTGGTCCAGTGGTTAAGACTCCATGTTTCCACTACAGGGGGCATGGGTTTGATCCTTGGTCAGGGAACTAAGATCCCGCATGCTGTGTGAGGCGTGGGCAAAATTAATTAATTAATTAATTTTTTAAAAAAGCTTATGAAAACCAGCATATACACCTAAGTGAGGTACACATAGGTCATCATAGAAGCAGACCTCTCTGCCCCTTCTTCTTTTGCTTAATAATATAGTTTTTCCCAAACAGCACATATAGATCTTCCTCATTCTTTTATCATTCCCAATATTGCATTGCATGTACATTCTAGAGTTTATTTCACCTATACCAACTGCTTAATTATTTGCTCCTACAAATGCTACAATGAGCAGCCTTGTACACATATCTTGGTGTACTTTTGCAAGCAAAGCCATAGAATTGCTGAATCATAGGAATTTGCTTTTGTAACTCTGCTATTGTCAACTGCTCTCCAAAATGCCCCAATGTAGACTCCCACCAATGATGTATGTGTGAGTACCTGCTTCCCCAAGTCTCAGCCAATATTGACCATTATCAAAGTTTTATCAAACCTTTGTATATTATTTTGTATCAGTCAGGGTTCTCCAGAAAAACAGAACCAGTAGGAAATATATCTATAAAGGTAGATTTCATTCAAGGAGTTGGCTTACACAACCGTGGGAGTTGGCAAGTCCAGAATCTGTAGGGTTGGCCAGCAGATTGGAAATTCTCAGGCAGGAGCCAATACTACAATCTTGAGGCATAATTTTTCCTTTCTCAGGGAAATCTCAGCTTTGCTCTTAAGGTCTTTCAATTAACTGGATAAGGCAAATGCAGATTATTGAAGACTTACAAGTCAACTCATTGTAGATGTTAATCACATCGAAAATATGCCTTCACAGCAATCTCTAGATTAGTGTTTAATTGAATAACTGGGATTATAGCCTGGCCACCTTGACACATAAAACTAACCATATATACACACACATAAAATATATCTATTCATAACCTTTGTTCATTTTTCTATTGAGACTTTCTTTTGAGAGCTCTTTATATTACTTGGTGTTTTAACCCTTTGTCTGTCATACGTCTTGCCAATATTTTCCCTCTGTCTTTTCTTTTTTTTTTTTTCGGTTTGTAACTGCATTTTTTTTCTTTTTTTTTTTAACATCATTATTGGACTTAATTGCTTTACAATGGTGTGTTAGTTTCTGCTTTATAACAAAGTGAATCAGCTCTAGAGCCCGCGAGCCACAACTACTGAGCCCTCGAGCCACAACTACTGAAGACCGTGTGCCTAGAGCCCATGCTCCGCAACAAGAGAAGCCACCGCAATGAGAAGCCCACGCACCGCAATGAAGAGTAGCCCCAGCTTGCCGCAACTAGAGAAAGCTCTCACGTAGCAATGAAGACCCAACATAGTCAAAAATAAATTAATTAATTTTTTAAAATGGGCATTTGTAATTTTGCAGAAGATGCAAAGCTTTTCCTATAGTTTTTGTATCGACCCTTGCTAAAAGCCAGGGACTAACATTAAATCACATTTCCATAGAGGCCTCTCACCGGGAGCTGGGCTAATGCTGTCTAAATACATTGCTTTCCTGTGACTTCGTGATTCAGGGGAACATTTAGAAAGCAAGATGAATGCGGTGGTTACCATGGCTCTTACAGTGGCTCTGAGCGACCTTTTTTTTCTTTTTCTTTTTCTTTTTTAACACTGGTGTGTTCGTTTCTGCTTTATAACCAAGTGAATCAGCTATACATATACATATATCCCCATATCTCCTCCCTCTTGCGTCTCCCTCCCACCCTCCCTATCCCACCCCAGCGACCTTTTAAATAAGACAGGAAATTTAAATGCCATAAAGAAAAAGATCAATAGATCTGATTGTATAGAAAAATATACTCCGGTCTACAGAAGATACCAGCAACAAAATCAAAAGACAGAGGGGGACATATATACACTACCAAATGTAGAATAGATAGCTAGTGGGAAGCAGCCGCATAGCACAGGGAGATCAGCTCGGTGCTTTGTGACTCAGTAGTTGTGGCGCACAGGCTTAGCTGCTCTGCGGCATGCGGGATCTTCCTGGACCAGGGATCGAACCCGTGTCCCTTGCATTGGCAGGCGGATTCTCAACCACTGTGCCACCAAGGAAGCCCTACAAATGCCCATTTTGTCATTCAGGACCTCTTGTATAAGAATCTACATAAGAGATTCCTCTCAGCAGCTCATGCCAAGAGAAAATACTCATTGATTGACAGGACTCAAGTACCACACACCCCTTCTGGTTTCCCATTTTGTCTTGACTGCCAAGAAACCCAGAATCAAATGTAATTCTCAAATGCAGGAAAAACCCAGCCTCACTCTGGGGCAGAAATTCCTCGGGCAGCATCATTAACTGCCCTCTTTTATAGTGGGTTTTGTTGTAAATCACCTCAAATCCCTTTTGGATGTGGATGAGGCACAAATACGGACATAAACAAAATGACTTAAGAAGAGAGAACAGGGTTCAAGATGGCGGAGTAGAAGGACGTGCGCTCACTCCCTCTTCGAGAGCACCGGAATCACAACTAACTGCTGAACAATCATTGACAGGAAGACATTGGAACTCACCACAAAAGATACCCACATCCAAAGACAAAGGGGAAGCTGCACTGAGACAGCAGGAGGGGCGCAATCACAATAAAATCAAATCCCATAACTGCTGGGTGGGTGACTCACAAACTGGAGAACACTTATACCACAGAAGTCCACCCACTGGAGTGAAGGTTCTGAGCCCCACGTCAGGTTTCCCAACCTGGGGGTCTGGCAATGGGAGGAGGAATTCCTAGAGAATCAGACTTTGAAGGCTAGCAGGATTTGACTGCAGGACTTTGACAGGACTGGGGAAAACAGAGACTCCACTCTTGGAGGGCACACACAAAGTAGTGTGCACATGGGGACTCAGGGGAAGGAGTAGTGACCCCATAGGAGACTGAACCATACCTACCTGCTAGTGTTGGAGGGTCTCCTGCAGAAGCAGGGGGTGGCTGTGGCTCACGTGGGGACAAGGACACTGGCAGCAGAAGTTCTGAGAAGTACTCCTTGGTGTGAGCCCTCCCAGAGTCCGCCATTAACCCCACCAAAGAGCCGGGTAAGCTCCAGTGCTGGGTCACCTGAGGCCAAACAACCAACAGGGAGGGAACCCAGTCCCACCCATCAGCAGACAAGCGGATTAAAGTTTTACTGATCTCTGCCCACCAGAGCAACAGCCAGCTCTACCACCACCAGTCCCTCCCATCAGGAAGCTTGCACAAGCCTCTTAGATAACCTCATCCACCAAAGGGCAGACAGCAGAAGCAAGAAGAACTACAATTCTGCAACCTGTGGAAGGAAAACCACATTCACAGAAAGATAGAAGAATTTAGATAGAAGAATTTAGAATAATGAAAGTGAAGATGATCCAGGACCTCAGAAAAAGAATGGAGACAAAGATCAAGAAGATGCAAGAAATGTTGAACAAAGACCTAGAAGAATTAAAGAACAAACACCTGGAAGAATTAAAGAACAAACAGAGATGAACAATAACTGAAATGAAAAGTACACTAGAAGGAATCAATAGCAGAATAACTGAGGCAGAAGAACAGATAAGTGACTGGGAAGACAGAATGGTGGTATTAACTGCTGCAGAACAGAATAAAGAAAAAAGAAATGAAGACAGCCTTAGAGACCTCTGGGACAACATTAACAACAAGATTCATATTATAGGGGTCCCAGAAGAAGACAGAGAAAAAGACCCGAGAAAATATTTGAAGAGATCATACTCGAAAACTTCCCTAACGTGGGAAAGGAAATAGCCACCCAAATCCAGGAAGCGCAGAGAGTCCCAGGTAGGATAAACCCAAGGAGAAACATGCTGAGACACATAATAATCAAATTGACAAAAATTAAAGACAAAGAAAAGTTATTGAAAGCAACAAGGGAAAAATGACAAATAAAATACAAGGGAACTCCCAGCTGATTTCTCAGCAGAAACTCTACAAGCCAGAAGGGAGTGGCATGATATACTTAAAGTGATGAAAAGGAAGAACCTACAACCAAGATTACTCTACCCGGCAAAGATCTCATTCAGATTTGATGGAGAAATCAAAAGCTTTACAGACAAGCAAAACCTAAGAGAATTCAGCACCACCAAACCCGCTCTACGACAAATGCTAAAGGAATTTCTCTAAGTGGGAAACACAAGAGAAGAAAAGGACCTACAAAAACAAACCCATAACAATTAAGAAAATGGTAATAGGAACATACATATTGATAATTACCTTAAACGTGAATGGATTAAAGGCTCCAACCAAAAGACACAGGCTCGCTGAATGGATACAAAAACAAGACACATATATATGCTGTCTACAAGAGACCACTTCAGACCTAGGGACACATACAGACTGAAAGTGTGGGGATGGAAAATGATATTCCATGCAAATGGAAATCAAAAGAAAGCTGGAATAGCAATACTCATATCAGATAAAATAGACTTTAAAATAAAGAATGTTACAAGAGATAAAGAAGGACACTACATAATGATCAAGGGATCAATCCAAGAAGAAGATATAACAATTATAAATACATATGCACCCAACATAGGAGCACCTCAATACATAAGGCAACTGCTAACAGCTATAAAAGAGGAAATCGACAGTAACACAATAATAGTGGGGGACTTTAACACCTCACTTACACCAATGGACAGATCATCCAGACAGAAAATTAATAAGGAAACACAAGCTTTAAACGACACAAGAGGACAGATAGATTTAACTGATATTTATAGGACATTCCATCCAAAAACAGCAGATTACACTTTCTTCTCAAGTGCACATGGAACATTCTCCAGGAAAGATCACATCTTGGGTCACAAATCAAGCCTTGGTAAATTTAAGAAAATTGAAATCATATCAAGAATCTTTTCTGACCACAACGCTATGAGATTAGAAATTAATTACAGGGAAAAAAATGTAAAAAACACAAACACAAACACATGGAGGCTAAACAATACATTACTAAATAACCAAGAGATCACTGAAGAAATCAAAGAGGAAATCAAAAAATAGCTAGAGACAAATGACAATGAAAACATGACGATCCAAAATCTATGGGATGCAGCAAAAGCAGTTCTAAGAGGGAAGTTTATAGCTATACAAGCCTACCTCAAGAAACAAGAAAAATCTCAAATAAACAATCTAACCTTACACCTAAAGGAACTAGAGAAAGAAGAAAAAACAAAACCCGAAGTTAGTAGGAGGAAAGAAATCATAAAGATCAGAGCAGAAATAAATGAGATAACAACAAAGAAAACAATAGCAAAGATCAATAAAACTAAAAGGTGCTTCTTTGAGAAGATGAACAAAATTGATAAACCTTTAACCAGACTTATCAAGAAAAAGAGGGAGAGGACTCAAATCAATAAAATTAGAAATGAAAAAGGAGAAGTTACAACAGACACCGCAGAAATACAAAGTATCATAAGAGACTACTACAAGCAATTCTATGCCAATAAAATGGACAACCTGGAAGAAATGGACAAATTCTTAGAAAAGCACAACCTTCTGAGACTGAGCCAGGAAGAAATAGAAAGACAATATGGTACTGGCACAAAAACAGAAATATAGATCAATGGAACAGGATAGAAAGCCCAGAGATAAACCCACGCACCTATGGTCCACTAATCTATGACAAAGGAGGCAAGGATACACAATGGAGAAAAGACAGTCTCTTCAATAAGTGGTGCTGGGAAAACTGGACAGCTACATGTAAAAGAATGAAATTAGAACACTCCCTAACACCATACACAAAAATAAACTCAAAATGGAATAGAGACCTAAATGTAAGACCGCACAATATAAAACTCTTAGAGGAAAACATAGGAAGAACACTGTTTGACATAAATCACAGCAAGATCTTTTTTGATCCCCTTTCTCGAGTAATGGAGATAAAAACAAACAAATGGGACCTAATGAAACTTAAAAGCTTTTGCAAAGCAAAGGAAACTACAAACAAGATGAAAAGACAACCCTCAGAATGGGAGAAAATATTTGCAAACGAATCAACGGACAAAGGATTAATCTCCAAAATATATAAACAGCTCATGCAGCTCAATATTAAAAAAAACAAACAACCCAATCAAAAAATGGGCAGAAGATGTAAATAGACATTTCTCTTAAGAAGACATACAGATGGCCAAGAAGCATATGAAAAGCTGCTCGACATCACTAATTATTAGAGAAATGTAAGTCAAAACTACAATGAGGTATCACCTCACACCAGTTAGAATGGGCATCATCAGAAAATCTACAAACAACAAATGCTGGAGAGGGTGTGGAGAAAAGGGGACCCTCTTGCACTGTTGGTGGGAATGTAAATTGATACAGCCACTATGGAGAACAGTATGGAGGTTCCTTAAAAAACTAAAAATAGGATTACCTTATGACCCAGCAATCCCACTACTGGGCATATACCCAGAGAAAACCTTAATTCAAAAAGACACATGCACCCCAATGTTCATTGCAGCACTATTTACAATAGCCAGGTCATGGAAACAAATGCCCATTGACAGACAAATGGATAAAGAAGATGTGGTACATATGTGCAATGGAATATCACTCAGCCATAAAAAGGAACGAAAATTCCTTTCGTAGAGAGATGGATGGATCTAGAGACTGTCATACAAAGTGAAGTAAGTCAGAAAGAGAAAAACAAATATCGTATATTAACGCATATATGTGGAACCTAGAAAAATGGTACAGATGAACCGGTTTGCAGGGCAGAAATAGAGACACAGATGTAGAGAACAAACGTATGGACACCAAGAGGGGAGAGTGGCAGTGGGGTGGGGGGGGTGGGGGGATGAATTGGGTGATTGGGATTGACATGTATACACTCATATGTGTAAAATGGATAGCTAATAAGAACCTGCTGCATAAAAAAATAAATAAAATAAAATTCAAAAAAAAGTCCTATGATAAACAATAATGGAAAAGAATATGAAAAAGAATATATATATATATATATAACTGAATCACTTTGCTCTACAGCAGAAATTAACACAACATTGTAAATCAACTATACTTCCATAAAATTAAAAAAAAAAAAAAAGAAGGGAGAACAAAGACACTTGTCTGAATGGTGGCGAAGCTGACACAGATTTCTGTCACAACCACAATTAATTAACAGTTTCATAAATGCTCCAAAAGAGGAAAGGTGGAGTAGAAAATCTAGATCTGAGGTTGACATCTGGCTTCTCCAAGCAGTAACATTTGGAGCCCCCCTGGAGAAACTTGAGGAAAATCCTGGCAGCTTCTGAGTGGAGAGAGAAACTCCATTGTGTCTCTAAGGTAATAGATTAGGCAGACCCACCTGTAACATTTGGGAGACCAGGGCTAGAATACAAATGGTGGCCCATAAACCTTATGTCTCAATATTTTCATGTTCTAAATCAAGCTAAAAAAACTATCCAATCAAGTGCATCTGATCTTCCTACCTTGACAAAAATACCAGCCTAGTGACCCAGAAGGATTTGAATGTAGGATTCTCAGAAGTTCTGCACCGAAATGTGGCAGCCTAGTGACAGCCATCTCCCAGTCCTTAGCCCGCCATCCACAGACACTCCCCTGCCCTTCTCCCTCCTGCACATTCCACACCCCAAAGGTCCTAAGGAGGATGCATGTAGACACCCCAGCCTTCACATCCAAGCTCTGTTCACATCCCTGCAAAGAGCCACCCCTTGGCCACTCCTCAGGCAACTCTAGCAGTGAGCTAGGAGCAAAGTATAGTCTATAGGAGGGACACGGGTCTTTGGACCACTCATTTCATGGGGAGAGGCACAGGCAGAGGATGACCAGGGCTAAGGGTGGTCCTGGATTTAGGGGAAAATCATTCAATGTGTAAATTGATCCACTCTGAGCTCTCCATGGTGACCCAGGAAAAAAGTCTGGGTCATCAATTGATTTCCTGATGTGATCATCTTCACGGGGCTGATGTTTCTAAAACGGCCTATACGAGAGCATCGTCCTGGCCCTGCCTCCAGGCAGGATTCACCTGGATCTGAAATGCTGAACCCCGTCACCCCGGACTGTGAGCTCACTGAATCAGAAGGCGTCCTAAGAAGATGGAACTGTTCTCATATGAGAGAAGAAAGTGATGAGAACTCTTCACCCTGGAAAGGAAAAGGATATAGCCTTTAGTAAATGAATGAGGTGGGCACGGATGGACAGATTGACCCCTCACATTCTGGAATATTCTCTCTAGGAAGCACTTCCTCCAGCTTGAGGAAGTTTGATTTGAGACGTGAATTATTAAAGCCGCTACACACAACAAACAAACGGAGCCTTTTAACCCGGGAGGAAAATAAAAGCTGAACGGAATTTGGTTCGCGAAGTGTGGGTGGGGGACGGTAGTCAGAGGAGGTCCAAAGGCAGCATCATGGGTAACCCCATGTTTGCCCTGCTATCGAGTCAACGCCACGGTCAGAGCAAACAGTGCTGGCGCCCACGGCTCTGACCTAAGGAGGCCTTGTCAATCTTTATGCTTTTAAATTTTTGGTTTTTTATGTCTTTATGTTTTTCCAAGTTGAGCTAAAGTTGGCATCTCCTAAGCCTTTCCAATGACTCTGAATGCTTGCCTTTGGAAAGTGGCTACTGTCCTCTTTGAAACTAAGGCATTTACCCATTCATTCATTCATTGAGCACCCACTGGGTATCAGCCTCTGGGTGCATGTATATTTCTTCCCTGCTGCTTATGATTTTCTTTCAAATACAGCACCTGAACTTCCAGCTAATTCTCCCCACTTACTTCTTCCAAGTTCAAAAGTAGCCAGACCCTTCTTTCCCAGACTCTGCTTCCCTTTGAAATGCTGTCCTCTCCAAGGCCAAGTGCAAACTCTTCCCAAGATCTATATGCAGACATCCTGATTTTTTTTTATTCTATAGATTTTCCCATACAGGAAACCCATTGTATTAATCCAGGTCTTCCAAGAAGCAGATGCCAAAAGGGAATTAAATGCGCAAGGATTTTGTTAGTGGAAACACCTACAAGATAAATGGGGTGGGAGCCAGGAGAGGTAGGGAGAGCGGTGAGGCCATGGGGGAGGGCAGGTCTGACCCCAGGTGAAGGAGGGAGAGCAGCAAGGTTGGGTAGAAGCAGCTGAGGCTGCTGTGAAGTCTCTGGAAGGTTCTGTAAAACGTAGAGAGAGTCCTTGAGCCTAATTCGGCTTTTAGGGGCGTCTTGTGTCTCCCAGGAACAGATCTGCCTCAGTGTTCCCGCCACGCTCCACCTTTGGCCAGGAAGCTCCCGTGGGAAGCATGGCCTCAGCACAAACACGTCAGTGATGGATTGGATCGCAGAGTGCAGCCACGGGGGCCTCCGTCAGGAATGCCCCTGTGTTCGGAAGTCTGAGAGGCACATTCTCAAGGTCACCTCAGATGCTAATTAACTTGGGCTGAAACGAGGTTTCCTCTGTGCTTTCACGCTGTCCTCAGTGGTTTCAATAGGAAATCCAGAGTTTGGCCTGTGTCTGTGTGTGTGTGTGTGCGCGGGGGTGGATGCGTGTGCACACACGTATATGGTATTTAGAGAACCCACTCCCGCAGCCACCAGGACCTCTCAGCAGCCTAATCTACACCGCAGGCCCTCAAACCCCTCTGCTGCTCCCTTTCAGACCATCCTGGTGGGCGACAGCGGCGTGGGGAAGACATCTCTGCTCGTTCAGTTCGACCAGGGCAAGTTCATCCCGGGATCCTTCTCAGCCACCTTGGGCATCGGATTCACAGTAAGTACCTCTGGGCTCGGGGCCCTGCTGGGCCTCTGACAGGGTTCCGGCAGGAAACAGGTGGATGCTCACATTGGATCATTCAGGAGGTTTAATAGAAAGGCTATTTACCAAGATGCAGTCCATGGGTGGGGAAACCAGGAGGGATGGCCCAGGGCCCTTGGGCAGTTTCAAGGCGTCCATCCCACCCCGAGCCTGAAAATCAGTGAGGAGGGCACCGTCACCAGAACCAGGGACAAAGGGGGCTGCGTGGGCAGGGCTGGGAGGAGCTGCCACCCTCGGTGGTGGAACGGAGCAACCAGTGCAATAAGTCGGCCGCCCTCCCGCGTTGCTCTCCTCCTGCTTCCCCTCCATCTTCTTCCTGGGCTCCGCTCCAACTAGTAAGCAAGGGAATATCTTGATACAGACACAGGGCAAGAAGAGCCTGGAGAGGCAAAGGGATGCCTTAAAAGTTTAAGCACAGGGCTTCGCTGGTGGCGCAGTGGTTGAGAGTCCGCCTGCCGATGCAGGGGACAAGGGTTCGTGCCCCGGTCCGGGAAGATCCCACATGCCGCGGAGCGGCTGGGCCCGTGAGCCATGGCCGCTGAGCCTGCGCGTCCGGAGCCTGTGCTCCGCAACGGGAGAGGCCACAACAGTGAGAGACCCGCGTACCGCAAAAAAAAAAAAAAAAAAATGTTTAAGCACAAACCACACTTGGCATCGTCATGTGGGGCCTAGGGCGCTGGCAGGTCAAGGGTTAAAGTTCAGGTTTCAGTACTGTCTCTCCCTGGACACAGCCTCAAGTTTCCTCTATTCCCAGCCCTTCTGTGGGCCACGAAGCCCTCGCTCTAGCTCACATCCCCACTTTCACCATGGCTGCCGGCTGCTGTCAGAAGACCTTGAACCCTGGGGAGGCCTTTGGAAGGGTCTCAGCCCTCTCTTGGACAGTGGCAGGAGCAGCAGGACCCTCTTTTGGGGTCTCCAGAATCCTCGTCCCCAGAGATGCAGAAGAGCAAATGTCATTTCTTGGGCAGCATGGGTATTTGAAAGGCCAGCCCCCGGGACCGAACAGAGCACCAGGCCTGCGAGGTGCTGGGACACAGCAGAGCCACGCTGGTGGGAAGAGAGAGGGGACCCCCAGAATCTGGGCCTGCCCACTGGGTCACAGTGCAGAAGGCAAGGGCCCACGACGGAGCAGAAATGAGAGGCTGGCCAGGGTGTGCGCCAGGGCCTGGAGTGATGGGGGAGACCGAGCCCCCGGAGGGCGGGGCCGAGTCCAGGGGGGCGGGGCTGAGTTCCAGGAGAGTGCGGCCCATCCTGGCAACCCCCAAGCCTTGGACCAGGCTGCCATGAAATGAACCAGGATGGCGGTGTCAGGCGTCCTCCACCGCGGGCCCACATCACCTGCCCCTCAGCACCCAGGGCACACGGTATCCCCACAGTCACACTCCTCACTCACTCCAACCCCGTCCTTCCGCCTGTCAGAGGACAGGAGGCAGAGAGTGGGGTGGGGAGTCTGCGTCACACTCCACAGAGGCACAGGGGTGGGACCTCCAAATTCTGCCACCAGCCTGGTAAGAAAAGTGAGGCAACTCGCCCGTGAGAAGGAAGAAAGTGTGTGGTCCACAGGGCAGGCCGGGCTCTTCCCCTCTCCTGGGCCAGGGCCTTCCAGAGGCTCAGCTGCTCGCCTGGCACCGGTCAGCACCTCAGGACAAACCCGTGGGCAGCTTATGCTGGGTGAGGGCCTGAGGGCCCAACTCAGGCCTGAACCTGGGCTCTCCTGTGTCAAGTACATGACCTGGGAGCAAAACGGGTACATAGTCTACCCCTCAGCTGGGACACAAACCTAGGGGAACCCCCATACTGGTGGTAGAGGGCAGGATCAACAGCCCATGATGGGAACCACACCAAGGACAAGTGACTGACCCTGGGCCTAGACACACTGCCCAGTTATATACAAAGAGGTCTGCAGCTCTCGCTGAGAAAATGTCTGTCTCCTCCGCAAGCCCCCTTCCCACCCCTTGTATAGCACTAAGGACCCTCAATTCCTTTCCTTTCCAGAGACAGGTCTCTTTCCAACCCTCTGCTCAGAGCAGCTCAATCTTTGTGGAGCAGCTGAAGTCTCCTGTGTTGTCTGACAAAGGGGCTGGAGGGCATTGGGGTCTCCTTCCCATATCAGTGGTCTGGGGAGCCCCAGAGAGCTGGGCTGCAGGACACTCATTTGTCTGTCTGTCATTTGCACAGAGGTTTGAATCACTGCCGACAGCTGGCCATGTGCAAGTGCCCTGTGGCCAGCCCTGGTTGTGGCTGAATTCCCGGTAACTGAGGTCCTGCTGGCCTAGCTCATAAGGCTGAGTGTGGCCTGGGCAGCAGGAGAGGGGAGGAGTCCTTGATCTTTACTTTAAAGGAGACAGAGGTGGGGAATTCCCTGGTGGTCCGGGGGTTAGGACTCTGCACTTCCACTGCAGGACAGCAGGAGTCACGGGTTCGATCCCGCATGCCATGCGGCCAAAAAAATAATACTACTACTAAAAAATAAAGGAGACAGAGGTAAGTGGGGGGAACCACCTGGTATCTGTCCTCAGGCCACTTCTCAGAGCCTCTGGAGCCCACTGCTTCCAGAAGCGGGACCGGCCCAGGTCCTGGGTAGGTGCCTCTCAAACCAATATCTTCCCCAACTGCTCCCTCATCACCTCCATCAAACTGGCTGCTGAGTCCTGCGGATGGGTTCACTGGGGTGCTGACACCGACCGGGCTCACACACTAGTTGCTCCAGCTGGCCCCTCCCCCGTGCCAGTTCAGGTCCTCCTGGCTACCTCTTGCCTCGGTGTGCCCCAAACTCTGCAGTCTTGCCTGGACACTGCTGTAAAGTTCATCTTCCGAAAGCCTTGCCCCCGCGCCCCACCACCAAGCACCATCAGTCTCGCTACCGCCTTCCAATAAAGTCAGAACCCCTCATCTGCCAGCCAAAGTCTTGCACAATTTAGCCTGGTGGTTTTTCAAGCACTCACGCAATGCTCATGAAAACCTCCATTTTGTCTGCGGTGCAGATCCCAAGCTCACCCACGCCCATGTGGGGACCAGGATTTGCATGTTGTCAGCCGCCACGGACTCTCACGCAGATGCTCCTCGTGCCTCAGTCCCCCAGCCTCTGTCCTGGTCTCCCCTCTACATCCTGACCCTGCACTCACAGGGCTGTGCACCTTTCCCCCCAGCTCTGGGGGTTTCTTCCAGCCCCCTCTGCTCGTTCCCCGATCTCCTCAGCTGCACACAAGGGCCCCCCTCTGAACCACCATGAGGTTTCATGAGGCATCATCACCTGCTGTATCAGGAAGGGGTGTGGCTGTGTGGGGTGACGTGCACAGGCGGGCAGGGAGGTCTGTTAGGGGTAATGTGGGGTGTATGTGCCTTCTGGATTTGGAGGTGATGGGAGGGGCTGGGGTCATTGAAGAGGCGCTTTCTGGGAATTCCTCGGCGGTCCGGTGGTTAGGACTCCTCGCTTTCACTGCCGAGGGCGCGGGTTCGAGGCCTGGTAGGGGAACTAAGATCCTGCAAGCCCCATGGCACGGTCGGAAAAAAAAAAGAGGGGCTTTATTTGGGGGGTGATTTGTACATCTGGGGACGGCGTGAGACATGGGGGCCAGTTAGGGGTGTATGTTGGTGGTGTGGGATAAGCTGTGTAACTGTGATGTGGTGAGAGGTGTTTAGGGGGACGTGAGGTGTGTGTTTGGGAGGGGTGGTCATTTAAGATGCGTGTTTGGGGGGGGCCGTGTAAGGCATTGTGTGTTTATGGTATGATATGAGGTGTGCCTGTGTTCATGATGTGACATGTGTGTTTGTGGGATGATGGAGGGTATGTGTGGTTGTGGTGTGTCATGAGGCGTGTGTGTGTGATTGCAGCTGATACAAGACGCTGCATGTGGCTTGATCTGCGACGTGCATGGTGTGAGGGGTATGTGTTTCTGTGACGTTGCGTGTGTGTGAGATTTGAGGTGTGTGTGTGTGTGTTGTGTGCATGATGTGAGGTGTCTATTTGTGGTGTGGTGTGAGCTGTGTGTGTCTGTGTGGGGTGTGAGGTGTGGGTGGGGTGACGTGTCCCTGGTGTGAGTACTTGAGGAGATGCAGGCTGGCCCAGCGTGTACACAGCACTAAAGAGGCTCTCGGGAGGCCTGGACCTTCCAGCAGTTGTGCTCTCCAGGTCACCCATCTAGAGCCCCCATCCTTGAGTGGGTTGTGCTCCCTCCCTTTGGGGCAAAACCTGCCTCTCCTGCACCCCCAATTCTGAGCACCCCTGACCCCCTCTCGCTTCTGCCTCACTGGCCGCTGCCCTTGAACACCCCGCCTGACGCTGCAGTGTCCCAGAGGACAGTGTGTAACACTCTGCATACAACACACCCACAGGCCCCAGACCCAGCAGGCCACACAGACATGACCCAGAAGAGGGCGGCCGGGCCTCCCCGGTGCCACCAGCCCACTCGGACTCCGCTGCAGTGTACAGCAAGACAGTGCTTGTACTTCTCCCCCACTTCTGGAGCATTCACTGATGGGCAACCGTCTCCATCCCAAACCTGTGTGCCACAGGACAGAAAGGGTCTTGGTGGAGCCAATATAAACCACAGCCGGAGGTCAGAAACCAAGGTGTCGGCAGGGCCACGCTCCCTCTGAAAGCTGAGGGAGGGTCCTTCCTTGCCTCTTCCAGCTTCTGGTGGCTCCCGGAAATCCTTGGCATTCCCTGGCTTGTAGCCGCAACACTCCCATCTCTGCCTCTGTCTCCACATGGCCATTTTCTCCCCGTGTGTCCTCTTCTTATAAGGACCCCAGTCGTACTGGATTAAGGGCCCACCCTACTTTCTATGACGTCATCTTAAATAATTACATCCGCAATGACCCTCCTTCCAAATAAGGTCACATTCTGAGTTACTGGGGTTTAGGACTTCAGCATCTCTTTGGGGAGTGGGGGGAGCATAGTGCAACCCGTATCAGCCTGGTTGGCAGTGGAAGGCCCGGGAAGACCAGGCCAGGTCCCCTCTCTCCTTCCTCCTTGGTCATTACCCACTTGCGCTGAAACCCGCTCCCCTGCAGGGTTCCTGGATGAACCCTCAGGAGCCCGGGGCCCAGGACATTGAATGGACTGGGGCGTTATGTACAGCCAGAGCCTCTGGCACCCGAACAGCAGGCAAGGACGCACACCTGCAGGGCTGTGTAGAGCTGCTCCTTGCCCAGGTATGGCTCCCCGTACGAGTCCCTCCCTGTGTGCAGATGAGGTTACAGCACACCACTTCCGGCAAACAGCTCCAGCTGATGCCAAAAGTCACGTGGTAGGAGGCGGGTGCACACACAGTCCCCTCGGGGCCTGTGGTCACCCATAAGCCGTGCCTGCCCCTTGCCCCTCACCCCAACATGTAGGTAAAGAGGTGCAGGGCCCCTGCCTCTCCTCACACCCTTCACACAGTTCCTTTGCATTGCACCCACCCCGTTCCGCGGGAACCTGACCTCCCTTATATAAGACGTTGGGACAGCGTAACTGAATGGTTAGCCCAGGCCAGGGCCCCTGAACTCCGCTATAGACAACCCCGGACATACTCTCACCCTCTGTCACCAGGAGCTGCAGGGTTCCTTAGATGTCCTGGAGACTCTGCTCAAAATGATTCACCACAGGGACTTCCCTGGCGGTCCAGTGGTTAAGACTCTGTGCTTCCATTGCTGGGGGCGTGAGTTCGATCCCTGGTGAGGGAAGTAAGAACCCAGGTGCCAGTGCGGTGGAGCCAAAAAATAAAAAAGATTCAGGACTTCATGAATTCTTTTGATACCAAACCTTTAAGGCCTACTCGGTGCCAGGGGTCAGCTCTGCCTTCGGGAGCGCCTGGATTGGGAGGTGTGCAGGGAAGCCCACCTCGGAAGGCTCTCCGGGGTGGGTACATTCTGGGCGCAGCCCAACAGGGCGGGCAGAAATGGGAGGTGTCAAAGTCCAAGCACCGGCCAGGGGCCCCGAAGTGCAAATGTGCTGCAAGGTGAATATCCATCGGTCGGTAAACGCAATTACATTCAGATGACGTCGAGCTGGGGTGCATTAGCAAAAGCGAAACCGCCTGAGAGCTGCGCTCGGAACGCACGCCTCCTCGTGAACCCCGCGCCGCGCTGCCCAGGGGCGTCTCCAGCCTCCCCCGCCCCCGCTCCCGGAGCCACCTGTTGCCCGCCAGCCGGATGGAGCCCGGGCGCCGCCTCCTGGCCACGCTGCGCAGTGGCAACCCGGGCGCGGGTCCGCGGGTCCCAGCGAGGCCAGACCTTCCCCTGAAGGCGGGGTCTCCAGGGACAGCTCCCGGTGGGAACCTAACCCCGGCAGCTGGCAACCCTGGGGACCGGTCGGTCCTAGGGCTGGCTTTGGCCCACGCCCTCAGGCCAGTGTGGCGCACGGGGGCCCTCCTGCCCCTCCGGAGCTGACCCTGCGGTCCTGCGCGCCCCAGCGGGACAGCCCGCTCCACGCCAGTGTCTTTCAGGTGGCGGACGGAGGGAGGAGCCTGTCGGGGTCCGGGCCGGGGCGGTGGAGGGGAGAAGGAGTGGGTGGAGCCTAAGGCGAGGCGGTTCCTGCGCCGTCCCTCGCCCGTCGCCTACCCCAGCTCACCTCTGGTCCAGGGACATGACGGGCACTCCTGGCGCCGCTGCCACCCGGAACGGCGAGGCCCCCGAGCGCTCCCCACCCTGCAGTCCGAGCTACGATCTTATGGGCAAGGTGGGTGGGCACTGCACCCAGCGCTGGGGACTCGGTGCCGGCTCTGGGGGTCACCCCTCCCCGCGCTCTTCGCCCTGAGACCCCGGCCTCCCCGCCCAAGACCCTTTCTGGCTGCGTCTGCGTTGGACTCATCCCTTCCCCCCAGGCAGCCGGGTCTCCCAGAATAAGGAAGGAGGGTCGAGACAGAGCCCTGGGCCCATGCCAGCGTCCAGGGATCTGGGCTGGCTCCGTGGGAGAAGGGAGAGGAAGGTCGGAAGGAGCGAGTGACTCCCCACCCAGAGGACCGCAACCCCATTTTCTTCTGCCACACTCCGGCCAATACGAGCCCCAGGAATCCCATGCTTCTAGGTAGGGTTTGAGCGCACAACCCTCCAGGGTACAGGTACCCGAAGCGCTGGGAAATAGGGCTGCCTGGCGACTTGGAAAGGACGCCTCCTGGCGGCGGGGAAACTTGCAGTTAATGCCCTTCTCGCAGTTTCCAGGCCTTAGGACTGAAGATCTTTAGGACCCCAGCTGCCCCCAGGCGCTACCCCTTCCCTTTCCACCCCTGCAGTCACTGCCCACACCTTCTTCTGGGAGGATGTTGCTAGCCAGAATGCAGACCCACATGGGAATTTTCAGAACCTGAGAAAGACCTGGGGCGTTAGGCACAAGTCTCCCACCTGGGAGAGCTTAAGTCAGCTGTCTGGGGCTGGTTCCCTCTGCGGGTGGCCCTGAACGGAAGCAGGTGGGGCTGGTGGTGGACACTGGTCTGTATGCCCTCCCTCCATGCCCTTGGAGCAGGCAGGTACCAGGAACTCTGAAAGAGGTGCTGAGAGAGCCCAGAGCCTCCACTCTTCCTCTGTACGGTTGGGGATAGATTAGCGAAGGGGCCGCCCATCTCATGCTACATGGCCTTGAAGGAGACCTGCCTCTTTCTGCGCCTTGGGTTCCTCCTGCAACCCCCCTTGTTTCAGAGGAAGCCACTCTGCAAGTCACCCACCCAGAGCCGTTGCGATAAGCGTCCTCTGTGGGCTCCAGGCAGGAAGTCGGCCCCCACTGTGTTCGGGGGAGGGGAGCTGCTGAGGGCCAGCCCCAGGCCGCTGGGAACTGCCTGACCTCCTTGCCTGACACGCCAGCTGGGTGTTTGCCTAGGAGGTGGCAAGGCTGGGCAGCTGTTTGGTGGACTTGCCTGGCTGGGTGGGTGGCATCATTTGCTCAAGGCAACCGTCAACTGTAAAGTACACAGGTGCTTGCCCTACCTCCCTCTCTCCCTCCTTCCCCATCGGGTACTGGGACCCAGGAGCCAGGGAGCAATGCAGGCTCCCGAAGGCTCCTTAGCCCCCAGCCTGCCATCTGTCCCCTGGGCCAAGCGGCATCTGTGGAGAGTTGGCCTCTGGCCCCCACCAGCCTTCGTGCCCGAGGCCTGCCTAGGAGACTGAGTCCGGGATGGTCTGGGAAGAGCCTGGTGGGAGCTCCTTGGGGAGGATTAGAGGGGATGGGGCCACAGGCAGGCAGCACCCACCCCGGGCCACTCTTCTGGAGTCAGGTGGTTCATGCCAACATTGTTGACCCTAGACATTAACGGAGTCTAGAAAAGCCTCAAAGAAATTATCCCTCTTTCCTTCTAACCACTATGGAAACTGCCACAGAAGGGTTAAGAAATCTTCCTGAAGTCCCCCAGTAACCCACGTACAAGCCAGGACCCCAGCCTTCATACACCTTTGGTTCAGCCCCCCACCTCTCCACCAAAGTTAGCTAATCCCATACCCCATGCCCACAGCAGGAAAGCCCTTGGGCTCCATTGTCAAGGTCACAGCCTCAAAAATAACTCAAATCCAGTCCCTGCTCAGCCCATTAAGTATCGACTCGGCCTGTTGGGAAAGTTCCAGCATTAGGTCTGGACCTCTGTTCTCCAAGATTGAGGAGTGACTGGACAGAGGGGTCCCCTCCCCCGCCCATGGTCCCCAGAGAAGATGAGCAGAGACTGGACAGACAGGAAAGGGACAAACATACCCCCCCACACACTCCCTCCTGCTCTGCCACCTACAGTGACCAGGGATGCCAACTGTCAGCCATTTGTCCCACGTGGGAGGTTTCTGCGGAACGAACTTCAGACTAAATGTCTCTCCGCTTCAGTATAAATTTCAACCTTCCCTAATTCACGCAACGCTTTTATAAACATAAAATGTCATCAGGAACTTCCAAATAAATGTAACCAAAAGTAAAACACCTGAACAAAAGTAAGTTTAGAATATGGCTTTGCAAATGACAGAGCCGTGCCCCCAGCAGATTCTGATACACTCCCTTGGGTGGGAATCCCTGTCCGAGGTATTAACACTTCTCTTTCTGGCACCATAGCCCCACCCACGTGTGCACACATGCGTGGAACACACACAGAGAGGGAAGGGATCCTAGCACGGTGCAGAGTCGAGACCACAAGAATGTGGTTGTTCTCTGGGGCCACCGAGCACGTTTGAGGTCCTGTTAGTGCTAAGTTGGCAGCTCAGGCTTCCAGGAAACCAGATGAGGACAGGAGGGTCAGAGGGAGAGCCTGAGAGGCAGCCGGAGCCAGGGAGTGTGGAGAGGAGAGGCAGGGTGAAGGCAGCAGCAGGCTTTTCCAGAAGCAGGTGCCCTCGGGGCAGTCGGCATCCTTCCCTGGCTCTCCCTGGAAGCCCAGCTAACTGCCTCTGCCCCCATCTCCTAGGTGATGCTTCTGGGAGACTCAGGCGTCGGCAAAACCTGTTTCCTGATCCAATTCAAAGATGGGGCCTTCCTGTCCGGGACCTTCATAGCCACTGTCGGCATAGACTTCAGGGTGAGGTGGCTGCAGGCTCCTCCTCCAGCAGCGAGCCAGGGGCTATGGCTCAGGCACGGGGGACGGTCCTCTCCTCACCTGCGCTGGCTTCTCAGGACCGCTGTGGCTCACCCTAGGGCACAGGATGCTCCCCTAGGGACCCCAGAGGTGGCCAGCTAAGAGGAGTCTGGGCTTGGGGAGGCTCTTGGCTCCCCTACAGGATGAGAAATGAGAGACTGAGTCTTAACATCCTGCCCCCAGCCAGGCAGACATATCCCACAGTGCTAGCTGGGCCCCCCGGCAAGACCTGAGGTCAGCCAGTCTTTCTGGAGTCCCGGGAAGCCCAGCACAGCACTAGGTGGAGGAACTGGGCTGGCCCTGTGGGAACAGAGCAGCTTGCCAGCATTCCTCCCTCTCACCTCGATGAACCCATCTTTACAAATCGGCATCCCGGATGCCGAGGGCTCTGAGCACTGCACACGCGCACGGGCCAGGAGAGTGAGGGTCTAACCCTGGCAGGGGTGCTCTCAAAGGCCAGGTGCCTCCCTCCCAGTGCGAGGGGAAGCTTCACTGAGGAGAACTAGTGGACAGCCAGGGGAAAGACGGCCCTGCAGATCCAGCCTCTGCGGTCCCCGAGATGCTGGTGGGCGTCTTATCTCTAAGAGCTTGGAGGCTGGGCTCCGCCTGTGCACCTTGCTGAGCCCGGGCCGGGGCGAGAGGAGGGGTGCGGTCAGGCAGGTTCTCAGGCTCTCCCTGCCTTGGCGTGTTGTGAGAAGGGCAGACGGAGTCCCCAGAAGAGAGGACTCCAAAGTAGGGGTACCTGGGGACAGAGTCCCACTGCCCTGATGGGGCAATCCGGCTGGAGACGTCTCCGGGGCTCACCGGACCCCCGTGGCCCTGGGGAGCAACCAGACAGGATGTTTGCTGTACTGTAGGATTCAGCAGAAGGCAGAAACCGAGACTCCCCTGCCCTCCACGCCCACCTCTCCCTCTGCCCTTTTCTCTTTCAGAACAAGGTGGTGACCGTGGATGGTATGAGGGTGAAGCTGCAGGTGAGACCAGCGGCTGGGAGGGCTGGGGTGTGGGCGAGAGGATGGGGGAGCCTGCCCAGCCTCCGCACCCAACCACAGGAGGCCTGCGGCCCTGCGCTCCGCCTGGGCTAACTTCCTGTGGGGGTCAGGAGAGGAAACGGCCTTTGTTTGTTTGATGTCTGCAGAAAAAGCCGTTCCCAGGCACCCTCCCTTCTGTCAAAGGCAGCAGCTCTAAGTGCCTTCAGACAAGCTTAGGCTCGCTTCAAATCATCCCCAGGTTCCCAGGCCTCATCTGCTCTGGGAGGTTGGACACCTCTAATCCCTGGGCTGGGCAAGAGGCAACAGCACCGAACGAGCTTGAGAACTCATTAACTACCGCCATCCGGGACATCACCAGATGTTCACAAGCCCATGAGAAACTAAAGAAGGAAACATCTCACCTCCCCGCCCATCTCTCGTACCACAACATGGCTTTCCTCTGCCCAGGACAGTCCCTGCCCCCTTCTGACCATTTGTCCATCCCTTCCTAGATCTGGGACACCGCAGGGCAGGAGCGGTTCCGCAGTGTCACCCACGCTTATTACCGAGATGCCCAGGGTAGGTCCCTCACGTGCTCCACCTCCACCACCCCCCCAGCCCACTTGTAACATCCACCCTTCTGCCCCAAGTTCCCCATGTGACCTCTCTCTCCCCCTCCAGCCTTGCTCCTGCTGTATGACATCACCAACAAATCTTCCTTCGACAACATCCGGGTAGGTCCTCCCCACCCACCACTCACGAGCAGGCAGGGCAGGGCCTGTGCAGGCCAGGGCTGCTTCCTGCTTTGTGGGAATGGGTGGAGCATGGAATACTGCTGCCTCGTTAAAAACACCGGAGCTGTGACTCAGAAGTAATCAACTGCTCCTGGGTGGTTGATGGGCATGTGGGCATGAAGGCCAAGCAGGCTGTGTGTCACCTGCTCATCCCTATGATTCATGGAGCATTTCATGACAGAATGTTCAGAAAGTGCCCAGCGCCACCCTGGACAATTACCCACAGAGACCAAGAGGAGAGCCCGAGCAGAAAAGTCTACCCATACATCCACCCCAACTTTCAAGAAGGTGACTCAGGCAGACAAAGCGAGTGGCTCCCTCCTCACAAGCAAACTATTAAATAGTCGAGACAGTAATTCAACAAACGCTGACTCTGTGCACAGCATCGTGACGATTTCACATGCTCCCTGACCTCAAGGGGTTGACAAGCAAACTGGGGGAACAAGACATACAGATATAAAACTGCTTATAAACTGGATGGAATCCATGGCACTCCTACTGCCACCTCCAACCCCATGCTCATGGCAGACATCACTAATCAATCACAGTATTTTTGATCACTGAGCCCTTATGGGGCCTTAGAATCCTCAACAGGGCACTCGAGGAGACTGCTGGTGACTACCAGCTGATTTATAAGATATAGCCTCTGTCGCCTCTGTCTTTCATAGAACTGAGAGCTACACTGCAAGGGGTTTAGAGCTACTCAGGACTGGAGAGGCCCAAACAAAGATGTCGATGAGAGAATGCACAGGGCATTATGATCGGTGTTCAGGGGCAGTGAGTAGTCCAGGATAATCCACAGGGCAGAAGAAGGAAAGGCAGGAGGGAGGAGGGGAATGGCTGGGGCTCAGCGCACCCTCTCCCGCAGGCCTGGCTCACTGAGATTCACGAGTACGCCCAGAGGGATGTGGTGATTATGCTCCTAGGCAACAAGGTGAGTGGCTCCAGGGCAGGGTCAGCCCATCCTTCTCCCACTGCCACAAGTATTAGCTGGACATCCTTCCAGCAAAGCACTCTTTACAGCCTCCAGTTCAGGAGTCAGACCTATCTGGAGGCTTCAGTCCATCATATCTGCCCTCTTAAAGCTTTGGAAATGGCCCCCTGCGGGGAAAGGTCAAGCTGCTTCCTGAGAGATCCAGGGATGACCAGCTGCTCAGCCCCTATTAGATCCTAGGGACTAGATACACGGATTAAGAGCTGTGTGTGGAAAGGGTTAACCTCAAATACTGTCAGCCCTTCGAGGCTGGCCACCACCCCCTTGCCAAGCAGAGTTACCCACCTCCCTGAGTTGGGGTGAGATCCCCCTGCTGGGAGCTGGGTAAGAACTTGAAGAAGGCAGAAGCCCTGGCCCCAGGTGGATCATACCACCCGCAGTCCCGCAGGCCACCAGCAGAGGGCGGGAAGTACCTGCTCCCAGGGCAGAAACCTGGGCCCGCGGGGCGGGAGAGGGGCCATCCGGGGTCAAGGCTTCCTTCCCCAGAGTGACCCACCTGGGCTTGACAGGCGGACGTGAGCAGTGAAAGGATGATCCGTTCAGAGGATGGAGAGATGCTGGCCAGGGTAAGTGACTGCCTGGGGGGAGTGGGGGTGGGCAGCCGGAGACTGGCCACTGAGGCTAATCTCACCCTGGCAGGAGTATGGAGTTCCCTTCATGGAGACCAGCGCCAAGACGGGCATGAACGTGGAGTTAGCCTTTCTGGCCATTGCCAAGTGAGCGCTGAGCCGGGAAGGGAACGTGCAGGGCAGGGTGGCACCATCTGGGAATTCGGTAGGGCCTGGCCCTTGGCCCAGTCCCCGGGCCCAACTATATTCTGCGTTCGGAGGCCCCCTGGCCCCGGGCCGTGGGAGTGGGAGAAGGCTCAGTTCCTCACTGCCTTCCCAGCCCATTTCTTCTTCCTCTTCAAGGGAGCTGAAGTACAGAGCCGGGCGGCAGGCTAATGAACCCAGCTTCCAGATCCGAGACTATGTGGAATCCCAGAAGAAGCGGCCCAGCTGCTGCTCTTTCTTGTGAATCCCAAGGGGCTGAGAGGAAGCTCCAGAGACGCACAAGGATGCAGCCTTCTCCCTCAGACCTGGTTTATTCTAAGCGGCTGAGCCAATGAGGAGAGAGTTGGGGGACCCAGTGCACAGCCCCTCCGTACTCCTGCCCCTATTCTAGCTCCTGTAGCTTCCCTGCATCCCCGGAGGAGGGTAAAATATTTTTATTTCATTTTAATGATACATAATCTAATCAAAAGGGCACCAGAAAACGGAGGAAGGGAGCTGGTGCCCCTTTTGCCTTCTAGTGCTAGGACTCAGGGGCCTGGGCCTCCCACCTACCCACCATGAGGGTGATATTGCACCAGCTCAGCACCAGGGGGCACTGATGCACTTCTGGGGTATGAGGCAGGTAGTGACCCCATTCCCACCCTTCAGCTGGCAAGAGGCTGAGCAGACCCAGGCCTTCATTTCCTCCGGCTCCCCAGAGAACGATCTTCCCCAATAAGACAGGGCCCTTGTGCCAGGAGCGAGACCAAAGCCTCAGGAAGATAAGAGATGTGGAGATTGGGCAGGGACCCAGCTCCCTGGGGGGAGGGGGGGAGAGGAGTAACAAAGATTAGGTCTGTTAGGCTACCTCTGGCCTTACTAGCCCCTCTCTGGGAGGTGCACCCCATTTCCCCCAGCCCACAAGCACATTAGGGCACCTGGAAACATCTGGTTCCTATTCACTGGACCTCAGATCCCAGGGGAGCCCCTCCTCCCTGAATCCCTGGCCTTATCTTCCTACCTTTCTGCCTGTGTCCCCAGACACCTACAGTTACTGATAGGGAAAGGTTATTCTTCTGTTCCAATCCTTAGGCCGGTATGCAGCCCACAGGCTACTTCTTCAAGCAGCTGTAGTGCTTCCACTGGATAAAGAGCCAGATAAAAAGAAAGCCCTGACTCCTGGAGTAGGTGGGAGATAGAAGTGAGCAAACCTCACCCCGTTGTGTAACCCCTAAACCCAAGGGCCATCTCCTCCCCCATCAGCCACATCCTTTTCTTCTCAGATGGACATTCGGGCCCAAACTTCTTTATCTCCCTTCGTACTGAGCCAGGTTAGGGAGTGAGAGGTCATCCATTTCTGGGAAAATCAACGCATTGTATGCAAAACAAGGTCATGTGGGTGAGGCTTGGGGTGGGGAGACGGGCAGCAAGGAGTTTACATGCTAAAGGAGTTTACATGGGGCCAAGGTCACATGTCTCCCAAAGCCCTGACCCCAACAATGGGAAGAGGGCAGGAGACGTGCAGCTTATGACCTAGAGGCACCTTTACTCCAGCTCTGTTCACCAGGGGTGGGGAGAGGGGTGAGAAAGGTATGCACTGTACATTTCTGCAGCTGCTGCATTTGCTTTCAAGGCAGAAATCTTGCTCCCAGAGCAGAGCCAGCACGATAAGGACGCTCTCCAGGCCTCTCCCAGGCAGAGCAGGGAGGAGCCTGACCTTGCCGGGTTCTTCTGGGGCCCAAGGCAGGTCGCAGGCAATCCAATCACATGGGCTGCTCTGGGCCTTTGGCATTTGTGTTTTTCAGAAGTAAATGGCAGTATTTTGGAAAGTACACCCTGTCCATTGCTTCTTTGAGGTGCACATGATGCGGGGGTCGGGGGGGGTTGCGGGGGCGGATCATGTTGAAAGGATTGTCGTTGCTTGTCACTGATTGCCAAAATCATTTGCTTCTCATCCTTCAATGTCCCCAACTAGTCACCTCATCCCTAACAGACTGCCCCCAGCCTCTGTGACCAGCCTCTCATCTGAAAGTAGGAGCTGAAAGGTTTATCTTACGGTCCTAATCATTTTTCCTTCTCTATTGAAAAAAGCCAGGGCTCCTTTTCCTATGGAATGTACCCAGAGATTGGTTACCTGACCCTGATCTGCCTCTCCCCAACCCCACCTCCCTAGCCAAAGGCTGACGCCAATTCCCACGCCATTGTCCCTAGGTGGCCTGTCTTGGATGGGCAGCCCCGTGAAGCCTTGGGCTCTCTGCTGGACCCTCACACTGTCCCAGCGAGGATCAGAGCCCGCACCCCTATTAGCAGTTCCTGGGACAAAGCAAAGTGGCCCCACAAATGGAAAAATCTCGTTATTCAAACTACTCTGTTGGGTCCGAGGTGGACCTCGTTCTTATTCGTAATACCGCTCGCAGCACTGGAGCGGCATTGATTTTCCTGGCAACAGTCGCCCCCGCCCCCACCCCCAACTGGAGTTGCACACTTCGGCTGAAGGCTGTTGAAATGTTAGGGTCCTTTACCCGAGGGTTGGCTCTCAATCCCCGAGGCAGGTGGAGGGAAATCAGAAAAGATCCTGCGGGCCGCTCTGCCCAGTACCAGGAACTCGCCCCCGCCCGGCCCTCCCCCTCCTCCTCCCCCTCCCCTCTCCCCCCCACCCCCGGGCCTCAACCAGCCACTTGGTAACAGACACTTCCACTTCCTGAGCCCTCTTTCTTCTCCCGCCGCGGGGCGCCGCGCTGAGAGCAGAAACTCACCCCTGCGCGCTCCCATTGGCCGGTGTCGTTCACCCTGCCAGAGCGCCCCCTCTCCGTGGTGTCTGATTGGCCCTCGGTGGTCCACACCCTCCACGCGGCCCCGCCCCCCGGAATAAGCAGCCTGGGCGGGCTCTGGAACGCTCAGACTCCGCGCACGGCGGGGATTGGTCCGTGAGCTTCGGCTTCGGCTCCTCGCAGTTCGCCTCCGCCGCTCCCAGGACACCTGCTCGCTCTGCCAGTTCGGCGGCGCGGGCTTTCCCTGCCTCCCTCGCTCTCGTCTCCCGGCCCGCAGGGTGAGAAGAAGGGGTGGACCGTCCCGTCTCCGGACCCCGACCGGACGCCGCTGAGCCGTTGCAGGGCGAGATGAGCACGGACGCGGCGGCCGGGGCGCCTCTACCCCGGCTCTGCTGCCTGGAGAAGGGTCCGAACGGCTACGGCTTCCACCTGCACGGGGAAAAGGGCAAGGTAGGCCAGTTCATCCGGCTGGTGGAGCCCGGCTCGCCGGCCGAGAAGTCGGGACTGCTGGCCGGAGACCGGCTAGTGGAGGTGAATGGCGAGAACGTGGAGAAAGAGACCCACCAGCAGGTGGTGAGCCGCATCCGTGCCGCACTCAACTCCGTGCGCCTGCTGGTGGTCGACCCCGAGACCGACGAGCGGCTGCAGAAGTTGGGCGTCCAGGTCCGGGAGGAGATGCTGCGCCCCCAGGAAGGATCCGGGCAGGCCGAGCCGCCGGCCGCCGCCGAGGAGCAGGGGGCTGGCGGCGAAAATGAGCCGCCCGCCGCCGCGCCGGAGCCGCACGAGGCCGAGAAGAGCCATCAGGAGCGGGTAAGTGCGGGCCCGGGCCGGACGGCGAGGCTGGAACCGGGTGGGAGGGAGAGTAGTCCAGAGACCCAGGCGCCCCGGACGCCCAGCCCTGCTGCCGCCTTGTCTTTCTGAAACTGGATCCTCACGGGGGAGACTGCATCCGCCCGCCAACCGGGCGAACTGGCAGTTACAGCCTTGAGGCTGCGTCCCGCGACCCCTACTCCCTCTCCCCAGACTGGGCTGGGACCCTGAGCGCCTTTGGGAGTGAGGGTGAGGGCGAGCGGCTCCAGGGAGCCCAGTCCCCTTTTCCTCGACTCTGTCGGTGGTGTCTGCTCCGGTCCCTTGGGACTCCCAATCCCGCCCCTCCTGGTGAAGTGACCAGCTTTCTCCACGGCCCCTGGGGGTGGTAAATGGAGCTGGGGTGAGGCTAGAGCGGCCCCGACTTCAAAAAGCTAGAGGAATAACTACGCTCTTTCTGTGTGGAGCTGCAGCGCTGGGAGGGGAGGGGAGGGGGTCACACGCTGGGTTCTCAGGCACTTCCCCCCTTCCCCACAGCCCGCTGGCTGGCGTGTGTATCATGAACTTCCGGCTGGCTGGACTTCATCCTCCTGAAGTCCGGTGTGACTTCTAAGAAAGAAGCTCCACCGTCCCAAGGCGATGTATGGGGGTGGGGCTCAGGGAGGAGGCGCAGAGGCGTCTGGTCTGGGGGATGGTGGCAGCTCTGCCACCCAGGGGGATTTATGATTCTCAGGAATGTGAGGAGTAAGCGCTGGCTAGTATCTGGGAGCGGGAGGGAAGACCTTGGAGGAGGAGAAACGGCGGCGGGAGTGGTCCAGCGTTCCTGGGCTGGACAGCGGACAGCAGGTGGTCTTGCCCGGGCATCAGCTGTCTCACTCCAGTCCCTGGACAGCAAGCAGACTGGTTGCTTTCTAACCACGTTTGGTGTTTCCTCTCATGACCCCAGTTTGGATCGGCCGTAGGAGGGGCGGAGGCAAAAGGGAAGTTGTACTGAGCCTGCCGTTCCCCGGAGAGTGAAGGGGGGGCCTCAGGGTGGGGTTGTGGGGAGCAGGACCAGGGCATCCCCTGGGCCCGTTTGGCTTCACCAGCTCTCCACCTGCTGGCAGGGGTGTCCGTGGTGCCAGTAGGAGCCTCCCTTGACAGAGAAAGGGCACAGTTCAGCCTTTAAGGGTAGCAGGTGGAGCCGGAGAGGGCCGGTTGGGTTGGTGGAGGTGAAGTCACCAGGAGCCCTGTCCAGCCAGAGCTGGGTGCCGAGAACGCCAGGGCCACCAGGCTCCTGCTTCCTGCCGCTAACAAGCTGGCATTGGCAAGGGTGGGGGTGGGGTCGGAGCACCCCTGGCAGGGGTTTGACACTGGGGAGTTGGAACCCATGACCTCTGGTCCCAGGCAGAAATCCAGTTTGAACTTTGTGCCGAGGGCATCGATTGACCATTCCTGTTCTGTTTTTGTTTTTTTTGGACTTCGGCACTGGCACAAGTAACCGGCCTCCCCGACCCGCCCCCCTAGGTTGCAGTCATGTTTAGCTCCTCCTGGTGCCCTTTCGGTTTTGCTGCTGGGTGCAGGAGGGCCTGCGGGGAGCTGGGGGGCGCAGAGGCCAGGACGGAGGCTTGACCTAGCTCATGTGCTCCCCACCAGGCCACCTGAGGAGCAGCAGAGGTTGGCTTCTGCTCTCTGGGTGAGCGCAGGATGGGGTTGCCCCAGGTAGTGGCGTGACACCTGCATTTGTGTGTATGCTCTGTTGGGCCCGTGGAAGGGAACAGAACCCTCCAGCCAGTCCCGGGGACACCATCACCAGGCCTCTTGGGGTTTCAGGTCAACGAGCAAATCAGAACTTCTGTGAGCCTTGGTTCTCCCATCAATAAAATGAGGGCGTTGGATTCCAGTGACACCTGCCTTCTCTAGAATTTTACAACTAATGGAAGGTCCTTGAGCCCCTAGTGTGCTGGACTGAGCATCTGTACGCCCAGGCATTTGAATCCCAGCTGTGAGCGGGGTGTCTCTTAGCCTCTGCATGGCCGCTGAGCAGCATTCAGTCCTTCTGGTGGGAGGTTCCCATGAAATCTGGTACGGTGGGCCTGCAGATGACCCGCCCTGTCGTTGCAAAAAAAGAAAAGAAAAAAGAAGTTAATAGACATCATAAGAGTTCATCGTTCCCTGAAGAGACAAGCGATGTCTATGTAAGGGATATACCCAGCATTTGAATGTTAACTGATTAGTTTGAGTCTGAATTCGTTTACAAAGTGGGGGCTGTTAATGACATCATCGTTAGTTCTCAGAAGTGAAAAAGGTGTTGGTGGGAAAGTGTCATGCAGAGCGGGTGGCGGGTGACATCTCACTGGGAAGAGCGGCCTGGGTCGAGAACGATGCAGGGCAGAGGGCGAGGGGTGCCCGTAGTCCTGATCTCGGAGGAGGTGGCGGGGTGCTTCCAGCTCGGCACACCTCCACCCACGGGGAGGGAGGAGCAACAGCACCCCTGCTCACGGCCCCCCGCAGTCACAGGATGAGGCCTAAATCCTTGAGCTGGGCAGCCGGCACGGGGCCCACAGCGGGGGCTGGGCAGGCCTGAGCCAGCTCAGCTGCACTCCCTGGGCCACCGCGAGCGAGCCAAGTTTCTCTAAGCTTCCATTTCCTCTTGTGTAAATTGGGGGTGACAGCAGGGGCCTCGTGGCGTTGGCGGGGGTTACATGAGGATGCCTGTCGAGCCAGTAGCTCAGAGCCTCCACTAAGTAAATGCTCAGTGAACGTTGGTTGCTGAGATCTGAATTAATACATATTTCACAGTGATGATTACACGCCCACCCAGGGGGCAGCTAGCCCTGGATCTGCCTCTCCCGTAGGGCACGTGCTGCCGTGGCCAAGCCTGGCATCCGAAAGCGCTCCATCTGGGGTCGCTGTCATTGAAGAATCAGCCCTTCACAATCCGGCAGCCTTCTCTCGCCACCGCCCCTCTTGTCCCCACCAGCCCAGCAAACCACACCGAGGGTCCGAATTCCCTCCCAGCATGCCATGTGCTTTGAGCCTTCGCCCCTGATATCTGCACGTGGGAACCCTCAGTCCTCTTCCGCACCAAGCACGCTCCCCAAGACCACTCACCTCCCAGGAAACCTTTCCTCGACCCCGCAGGCATCGTGAGCTCTTCCCTCACCTCCTTCTGCCCCCTGTCCTTCCACCTTTTCTCACACGGAACACGCAATATCTCAATCATCTGTTCATATCTGCTCCACCAGCCCGTGCTGGGTCCCAAGGGCAACAGCTGTGGCTGATTTATGTTCATATCCCCATCACTGTCCCCGGCACCGAGCAGGGAGGGGCTCAATAAATCATTTTTGCGTGAATGGATGAATGCGAAACAGCCATGGGGGACTTTGTCCTAATTCATCTCGGCCCAACCCACCTGGGCCTGTTCGTGCCTCGAGTGCCTCGAGAGCACACCCGGAGATTGGAATTCCAGATAGAGCTTTACTCGCTCCTTTTTCTTGCCTACTAGCAGCTTCCGTTTTCAAACTAGAGAGCCAAAAGTCTGTGAATCCCAGCCCTGCTGCCCTCTGGCTCTGGGACCCTGATTGTTCAGCGTTCCCCACGAGCCTCAGCTTCTCCCTCTGTGAAATGGGGACCCCGACCCCACCCTGTAGGGTTGTGGGAGAGATTTGATGAGATGATGCGGAAGGTGTGTGTTAAGTGCCCAGCGTGGGGTGGGTTCCCGCCACGCCTGACCTTGATCCCAGAGGTACCCCAGGTGGCAAAGTCGGGGGTGGGCACCATTAGCTGGCAGCCTCCAACCTCTTTCCCATGTTCCCGTTTCACATGGACCGAGCTGGAGTCTGCGAGGGCAGAGCAGGGCTTGAGCTGCAGGATGTTTGGATTGGAAATGGACAGGGTGTGACGGCTTGTGTGCTGGTTCCTCCTCTTAAGTCACATACTTGGGATTTCTTTCTCCCCTGGGATAGCCCCTGGTTCTGACCTTCTGGTTCCTGTTCAGTCCTGGAGATGATTCTCTTGGAAAGAGAAAGGGGCTTTTTTCTCAAGGAACCCCGTCCTGTCTCCATGGGGGGGCCCTTCTCTTCCTCCCCAGGCTTCCCATCCCATGGATCCCTGAGGAAGTCAGGGAGCGCTTAGGAATTAGGGGAAGACGGGGCCTGGCCAAGGTCTTGAGGGTGCTGTGAGCCTCTTACAGAGAGAAACCAGAGCTCTAGACCCCAATAATGGGAGCTACTCTAAGCCTACTAGTTGCCCGGCCCTAGAGAGAGTGATACACACTTCACTGATTTTTTTCTTTTTCTTCCCTCACCACAACCCTGCAAATCAGGTATTATTTTCTCCATTTTGTAAGTTGATAAATAATAAGTAAATGGTAGTTATTATGTGTGTCTGGCGATGTGCTGTGTACTAACACGCCTTATCTCAGTTAATCCACACGACCACCCTACGGGGTAGCTACTAGCCCCCTTGTCCATATGCGGAGACTGAGGCTCCATCAGTGCGGGCGGTGGCCCCACGGTTCTCAGTAGGGAGCCCTTACCCTGTAGCAGGGCTGTGTCTGAGAACTCCGCTCACTCTGACTCCAGTGTCTGCACGTCCATCCGGCTTGGGTTGTGCTTAAGGGCCTGACCCTCCAGCTGGGTGTCTCTGCCCGTCACATTCTGGGCCATACCAGGGCCATCACAGCAGCGTAAATTCAGGCTGCTGGAACCAGCTCCCTGCAAGGATCCAGGGCTCCCAGGTGCTTCTGTCCCCAGGGGACACCATCAGGAAAAGTGTCAGCCCCGATGGAAGGCCTCAGCCCAGAAGGGGCAGGCTCCAGGCCCCATCCCTTCTCACACTATGGGCCCAGCCGGGAGTCTGGTGACCAAGTCTCTACCCTCATCCCCAGGGCCTGAGAACTGTCCTTGCTGGCTCTGGGGCTTCCTGTAGCACAAAGGACTACCCCTGAGAGGCTGGCCTTGGCTGTCGGCCTTGGCCTTCCTCCCCCACCCCTCAGGGTAGGACAGTTCACCACGTCCCCCGACCCCAGACCCTGTTTGGCTTCCTGCTCCCTGAAAAGGACAAGTGGTACGGATGCCCCGAGGCCTGGGTTCTAGTGCCGCCCAAGGCTGGGGGACTGAGGCCGGAGCTCTGACTTTCCAGGGACAAAGGCTCCGGCCTCTCCCTGTGCTTGTTTATAAGGTCGTGATGCCCAGTTGAAACAGCAAAGGCCATGGGGACGTAGGGGACAGCCTAAGAGTTGAGAGTGAGACCTCTAGGGTCTGTACGGGCCTTTTGGGCAGCCACTGGCCACGTGTGGCTCTTAGCGCTTGAAATGTGCTGGTTGAAATTGAGATGTGCCGTAAGTGAAAAATAAAATGCACACCAGATTTGGAAAACTTAGTACAGGAAAAAGGATGTACAGTATGCCATTAATAACTTTTAACTAGATTACGTGTTAGAATGATAATATTTTAGATATGTTGTGTTAAGTAAGATATTAAAATTGATTTCTCTTGTTTCTTTTTACGTTTTAATTTGGCTACTAGAAACGTTTAAGTTAGCTACGTGACTGGCGTTCTGTTTCTCTGGGCACTGCTGCCCTAGAGCTGAGCTCAAAGCCGACCCTCTCCTCCCATCAGCTGCGTGTACCTGAGTGGTTTATGCCACCTGTTTGAACCTGAGTTTCCTCGTCTGTGAAGTGAGGGCAATAATACCCTCCTCCCAAAGGGTTACAGTTGGGTCCTGACAAGAACGTACACTTATAAAGCCGTGGTGGGGTGCTTGGCACTTAGTAAGTGCTCACTAAACGTAGAGCCCCGATTTCACAAGCTCCGAGAAGGTCCTCACAGAGCCTCTCGGGACAGCCCACAGGAGTTAAATCCAGCAACTTCTGGAAGGAGGGTGAGGAGGGATGACGGTAGAGAGCCTGCCAGCCTGGGTGGTGTCCAGCCAGGCCGCAGCCCAGGTACCAGCCTGCTCTATCCCAGGCTTGCCCAGGCCTGGGGAGAACTGAGCCAAACTCCCCATCGGGTGGGTCTCTGGCCAGCACCGGGAGAAAAGAGCCAGAGGGAGAACCTGGCTCAGGGTCCCTGCGTGGGGGTGTCAGAGAAGCAGCCCCACTTTATCATCTGGATCCCACCCTGCGGGTCTCCGGAGAAGGGCCTTCCCGCTGAGAAACGGCAAAGCACGAGATCAAGGCCTAGAGTCGCTCCTTTTTTGCAGAGGGAGGCGGCCAGAATTCCTCAGTGTGCACAGACCTTGGGCTGGGGTGTCTTCTAGGGAGAAATAAATGAAGCCACATCAGGGCCAGAGATCATGGGTCAGTGACAGCCGAGCCCTTGGTCACCTCCCTTTGGGTGAGGAGAGGATGCCTTCAGCCTAGAGCCTGGACACTGGCCAGCAGTCTGAGCTCCTGGTCACTTCCCAGCCTGGCCTAAGGACAGTGCCCCCGTACTGCCCAGTCACACGTCACCCCCAGGCAGAGGCAGCTCGCTCCATCCTGGTTTCCTTGAAGAGTTGGCACCAGACCCAGGCCTGTGTCTCCAAGAGCCCCGCGGAGCGGCCTGAGCTGCAGCCCGGGCTCCTTACACCCAGTATACCCCACCCCTCCCCCACCAGAACAGCCAGGGCTCCATCTCTCCACCCCCCCCCTCCCTTGTTGGGGCTGATTCCCCAGCGTGGGGGCAGGGTATCATTCTTATCTTATTTGCATAAAGAAGAGCCCTCGGCTGGCCGGGCTGGGGGGAAGGGCAGCCTTGGGAGGTGACGAGTCACCTCTGTTGTTCCCCTAGCCACCCTGGTGGTCTTGCTGCTCCTCCAGCCGCCCCTTCTGGGGCCCGGAGCTGGCTGGCCTGGGAGAAGCAGCCTGGCTTGTTTTCTATAGGGCCCATCACCATGGCACCGGCCAGGGCGGGGCTGGGCCCAGTGGGGCGTTGGCCCCCAGCCGCCCTCCCCAAGGAGGAGCAGGGAGCGGCCCTGGGCCTGCTCCCCAGAGACGGTCACCAGGATTAGGGTATCGACTTTCCCCAGCTTTCCAGGTGGCTGCTGGTGGTGCCTATTGAATTCCGTGCCCAACATCCGCTCCCTGGGCTGAGTGGGTGGAGGTGACTGGGCTCCCTGGGTGAAGAGGACGGAATGGAGCCAGCAGCCGGGGCAGGCCTGTGCAAGGCTCGGGGCAGCCCGAGACCCGCAGGGTGGGAGAAGCCCCCATGGGAAGAGTCTAGAGGCAGCTCTCCTGACAGGGTCTGTTCTGGAAGGCAGGTCTGGCATTGTCTGGAAGTGAGAGACTCATCCAGCCCCCAGCCGCCCTGGCCCATTTGCACAGCCCGTCGGCCACCACCGCCTCCTGGTCTTTCCTCTCACTTCTCTGCCAGTCTCCCCACTGAGCAGATCCTGATCTTTCCTTCCGAGCTGTCATCCACACTGGAAGACCCCCCTGAATCTCTGAACACGCTGGGGCCATGTTCCCCTCCGGAGCTGCCACCATGGCACAGGTCCCCTCCTGAGCTCCTGGGAGCCGCATGCCACCCCCAGGATGTCCCAGATGTTCCATTTCTTCCCCTTGCCCCAGCTCTGGGGTGTGGGCCCAGAGCAATGGTGGCCAAGCTCCGGCCAGCACCTGACACCTCCCGTCCCCATCTTCTCTTCTCGGTGCTGACCACACACCCTGAGGGAGCTGCCCCCAGGACTCCTGACAGCAGCAGCCTCCGCCAGGCTGGGATGGGCGCCTTTGATGGGCTGACTGAGCAGCTGGCAATGACGCCTCCTGGGGGCAGCTGGGGGAAGGGTGGAGAGCAACTCGGGAAGAATGGGAAGCCCCCCCCCCAGCCCCATGGGAAGGGAGGGAGCCTCTGGGGACTGGGGAAGATGGGAGCTGGGTGGGGCTCTATACCTGTCTGAGCGCTTCGGAAAACGCCTGGGGTTTCCTTGTCCCCCGCCCCAGCCACCCCAGAAAGCAACGGAACAGGTCCCAGTGCAGGGGGAAGGGAGCAGCGGGGGCCTGGGCTCTGCAGGTGAATCTGCCCTGAGATCCTCATGGCTTGGCGCCAGCAGAAGGAAGTGAGGTGCACACGACAAGTCACCAGGCAAGGGTCCCCGGGGTGAAAGGTGCTGCGGATCAGGGAGGGAAGCCCGCGGCACAGGGACCCATCACGGGGGCAGCCAGTGCCGCCCCGCCAGCCAGGAGGACACCCGAAGCCGCCGGGCCTGCTCGACCCCGTGTCGCCCCGCGAGAGGCCGCGAGCCTGAGCCTCGGAAGGAAGCCTGCGGTTTCATCATCTCCTTGCCCCTCCCAGCAGAGGCTGCAAGCGGTGTTTGCAACTCCCCACCTCCAGTGGGCCTCCTCCCAGCCTGGGCTTGGGTCCTTCCAGGGATGGTGGCGGGAGCACAGGTCCCAAGTCAGAGCCCGGGGTGGCGTCCTGGCTTCTCCACCGTGAAGCTCTGACATCAGGCAATGGGCTTCCTGTCTCAGTTTCCCCATCTCGAGGATAGGGGTCAGGCTTAACCCTCACCCTACCCCTAACCCTATCTCGAGGATGGAGGGAAGGCTCTCTGGAGTGAGGGGCGGCGGGGGGAGCAGAGACACCAGAGCTGCCCTCTCCCTTCCCCGTGATTCACCCTCCCCGCTTTCTCAGGGTGACTGCAGAGCACTGCCCGGCTGGGGCAGAAAGCTGCCTGCCCCGTGGTAGCAACTGGTCGGACCTGTTCCTGTTCCCCTGGGCCTGGGGGAGGGCTGGGCTGGCAGCTCCGCGGAGGGATTAGCTTGAGGGGAAAAGAGCCTCACTCCCGGAACTAGATCCCGGTGGGGGGCGGGGGCTGCAGGCTGCGGGAGGGCCTCCCCCCCACACCCCAGGGGAAGCAGCGGGAGGGGGGGCATCAGCGGGGGTGGGGGGTGGGCCTGCAGTGAGGACCAGAAGGGATGAGGAGAACTGGAGAAAAGAGGGTGCCTCCGTGGGCGCCTCCCACTTTTTTATGCTCACTTAACTGTCTCAGCTGTGGTCTGGGGTGAAGTGAGAGCGCACGGGGCCTCTAGCCCAGATTAGGGTAAACCCAGGCCTAAACGTCGCCTCACCCCTCCTTCCTGTCTTGGCCTCTCCACACCCCCTACCAACATCCTGAAACACACAAAGGCCCACCCAGGCATCTAAAGGAAAGCAGAGTCACCCTCCTCCGGCCACCTCCCTACCCCTCCCGGAGCAGAGGGGTGGGGACTGAGGCTTCACTGCAGACGGCGGCCGCCTCCTGGGGCCAGCGAGTTGGGGCAGGAGGCCTGTAAGCCCTCCTCTCCCTCCCCACCCCTCCCTTGCCTTCTCCTCTCCCAGCTGGGGAGTGAGGTCTCAGAGCTACCCGGCACCCCACCCCACCCTCAGAATCTCACTTCTCAGCTTGTATTGATATTAGCAACGATGGCAAACCGGGCACAGAGATTTTAGCGTGGTCAGGTGTTCCCACATATGTTAATTACCCCCTGGACCTCCTAGCAACCCTGGCACTAAGAATGGTCTACAAACAATGAACCCTAGGCTCTGAGAAGGAAATTACTTGCCCCAGGTCACATAGCTCCTCAGCGGGAGATACCTGGCAGCCTGGTGATAACCCAGAGCTCGCAGGCCTTGGAGAAGGGGGAGAGGCACCCCAAGTCGGTCATGGGCTCAGGCCTCTGGCCCCCTCACACTGTATTCCCTCCGTCTTGTAAACGTACCCCAGGGCTGCAGCTTCTAAGCTAAGCTGCTTAGGCTGGTGAAAACTGTTTTCAGCGGAGGGTCTGAGTGTTTAAGAGCAATCTTCCTGTGCCTTTTCCGTGGGTCCCCCTCTCCAGGCCATGGCCACAGCCACACGGGGCTCCCTTCAGCCCAGCCCTGCTCCCCACCGCTCCCCTCCCCATTCAGGCTCCTTGGGGACCCACACGGTCTTTGGGGTTCTGTTGCTGCCTTTCCCCTCAGCCTTGGTTCTGCCGGTGGGATGTGCCTGTCCCGTCCGGGACCCCTGGCTGTGCCTCCCTCCGGTCTGTGGTCATCTGGCCCCCGGCTCCCTTCTGGCTGGGCCATTTTGCTTGGTGGGGACGAGACAGGAGTCCGTGTGGGCGAGGAGACGCTTTACTGTAAACATGCTGACCAGCTTTGAGTAACCAGCTGCCCTTGCTTCCCCCGCTGCAGACAATATTGAGTACAAAAGGGCTGGGGGTCCCCAGTCCCTGTCCCAGGTACCCAGCCAGGCTGGCAGGGATGCTACCCGCTGAGAGACGAGGTAGTGATCAAAATAACGTGATTACCCTTAGAATGTCAGAAGGGGAGAGACTTGAGCTAACCTGCTCCCACCCCGCATCTGCCAGAAGAGGGAACGGTGGCCTGCCCAGGGTCACCCGGCCGGGTTGCTGCAGTGCGGGGTCTCGGGTCTTCTGAGTCCCAGGCCAGCATGTTGCGTCCTCCCCCAGTTCTCCTCGGTGGGGAGGTGGGGTCAGGCACGGAGCAGGGAGGGCAGAACCCGGGGTGCTGTGGGATGACCGTGGCCCCTCCTTTCTCCCCGCAGCACGAGCTTCGGCCACGGCTCTGCGCCATGAAGAAGGGCCCCAACGGCTACGGCTTCAACCTGCACAGTGACAAGTCCAAGCCAGGCCAGTTCATCCGGGCAGTGGACCCAGACTCGCCCGCTGAGGCCTCGGGGCTCCGGGCCCAGGACCGCATCGTGGAGGTAACGCTTCTTGCTTTCCTCCCAGGCTCTTCCTTCCTGACTGCAGGAGGCCTCCCCTGCGGCAGGCGTCACATCATTGCTCCTTCATTATTAGCCTGTGAGGCTCGGGCAGCCCAGAGATACCAGACAGATGGATGGATGGGAGACGGGGGAGGATGGTGGGGGAGTGGGAAGGAAGGAAGGAAGGACAAAAGGAAGGAAACATGGGGGACTTCCCTGGCGGTCCAGTGGTTAGGACTGTGCGCTTCCACCCCTGGGGCCTGGGTTCAATCCCCGGTCGGGGAACTGAGATCCACAAGCCATGCGGTGTGGCAAAAAAAAAAAATTTTTTTAAAAAAAGGAAGGAAGGAAAGATGGGTGGTGGACGGATGGAGAGATGGACTGACTTCTCTCCTGCCTGGATCTCCCCTGGGCTCTTCGTCACCGAGCAGACACACTCAGCTGTCCACGATGCACCCGTCCATCCAGCTAGACGTCTGGGGCCATCGCCAGAGCTTCCCTCCGCCCGAGGCCTTCATGCCAGGCACGAGGATGCGGGCAGGAGGATGAAATCCTTCTCCCAAGTGGGGCTCTCAGGCACACTCTTACACCCTTGTGCTATGCTCGTTGGGAGAGGAAACGTGAACCAAGTGTCTTGGGGCCGGTCCCAGAATCTCAGTCTTCGAACCTTAGAGCTGGAAGCTCAGCTCTCCCAAGACTTCTCATTTTACATGTGAGCAAACCAAGGCCCAGGGAGGGAAGTACCTAGAAAAGCTGGGGCCCAACCCAGGCCTCCCAGATCTTTCCCGTCCCATGTCACAGCTGTGTTTGTTCAGTCTTGGCCGGCTATTTTCTTTGGCTTTTCCCACGTGTCCTGCCTCCCCATCTGACCATCAGGTGGGAGGATCACTTGGCCTGGTTCAGGACTCCACAGGCAAGGGGGGGCTGAGTGTCCCCCAGTTGCCAACTGGCCGAGGACAGAGAGGACCCCTTGTACTGCTTCCAGCTGCCCCCGCCCACCCCGGAACTGAGACCTGTGCCAGTAACCCCTGCCCCCACCCACAGGTGAACGGGGTCTGCGTGGAGGGCAGGCAGCACGGGGACGTGGTGTCCGCCATCAAGGCTGGCGGGGACGAGGCCAAGCTGCTGGTGGTGGACAAGGAGACCGATGAGTTCTTCAAGAAATGCAAAGTGATCCCGTCTCAGGAGCACCTGCATGGTGAGCTGGGCAGGGCGGCCCAGGCCCCCAGGTCAGGGGTGCGGGCCGGTGCTCTAGCCTCTACTGTGTCCCACGGGACGGGAGGCAGACGGTGTAGGTTGGGAGAGAGGGTCAGGGAGAGGACGCCGGCGCTGACATCGGGTCTCTGAGGGTGGCATATGACGGGGGGGAAGCTGGCACGAGGGAGGGCGAGATGGAAGCGAGCTGCCGATTCCCAGGCCAAAGCTGCAGCAGCGGAGGGAGGCCTGGGCCCCCACCCCTCTCCCCCCAGCAGTCTCTCAGGGCAGTGCTGATGCGAGGAAAGGGTTAAGTCTCGAGAGGCTTCCAGCCTTAGCTTGGTCAGATCAGAGTCCAATGACAGGGCCCAGTACCTCCCCTTCCCTTCTCTCAGGTTGTCTTGGAAACCCAGGCTCGCTGGCTCTAGAGAGCAGTGGGTCCCTGGGCCCCTGCCCTTCCCATCCCCCGCGTCACCCTGCCAAGCCTGGCACCTCCCCCGCCCTAGCCCAAGCCAAATGGGGCAGGGCTGCTGCACCAGGACAGGGAGGAGTTGAGTGGTGCTCTGCTCCCTGGTCTGGACTTTTCTCCCTGGGAAGATGGCTCCTGGAGGGGTGGGGGGCTGGGTGGTAAATCTTTGGACTTTGCACTGGGTGGGGCCTCCCTGAGGGGCATATTTGTAGCAGATGGGTCCACGCAAAGGTCCTGCCACAAACTTAGATCCCCAGCTGGAGGGGCCCAGTGGGTCCTGGGGGTTCCTGGAGGCGGGGATGGGTGAGTTAGAAGTCGCTAGCAGACCCTGGGCATGGGAGGTGGGTACCCCTTTACCCTTGGCTCCCAAGTTCATGGAAACCAGGTCACTCAGATAATCCCCTTTCTCACTGAGGGGGAAACAAGCCAAGAGAAGCCCCCAGCCTTGTTCTTGGCAACATGTGGTGGGGAGACACAGCTGAAATCTGGATTCCCCGCAGCTGCTCAAATACCTCCCCCGGCCTCCCCCAGCATCCTTCTCTGCCCCCCACCCCCAAGTCATCAACACTCAGACATTCCTCCCTCCTCTGTCTCCCTCTGGCTGGGTGGGAACGCCCTGGGAACCTCAGTGCCTGCAGCCTCTGGCCAGAGGACCTGCGCAGGGAGACCTGGGGGTGGGTACTCTCCCCAGGTGACCCTCCTCCCAGCTGGATGTAACTGTCCCCGTGGAGAGGCATGCCCCCTCCCAGCGGCTGCCTCCCTACCACAGTGAGACAGCCTACAGCTCATGGGTGAGGGGCTGCTTGCAGGGGGATGGGAGTGAGTGTCCCCGTGTCCCAGCAATCCCCTGCCCAGCCACCGTGGGAAGGCTGGGTGAGCGTCAGGTATGCCTGCCTGTGCCGGGGCCACGGTCCAGGGGAGGAGAAAGACACACACTGATCTTGAGCTAAGAGTTCAGAAGAAACCCACCCAGGCTGACCAGTCCCCAGAGACGGAACAGCTCCCCTTGCAGCCAGGTGGGGTGTCTACCCTGAGTGAGCCCAGGGAGGGTGACCCCAGGGCCCGGTGTCTCTCCCTCTGACCCCTTCTGCCACCACCAGGTTTCCCATTGGCTGGGGGAGGGCACACCCAGGACTCTGCCCTGAGCCCTCTGGTCCCCCGCCCCACCCCGATCCCCACACTGGCCAGTAGGAGTTGGGCTTCTTTTCTTTCAGCTGATGCAGGTACTAATCATAACCAGGGTGTGGTCCCAGTTCTGGTGATGCCGCTGTCACTTAGGAAGCATTTGAAAGATACTGATTCCTAGGCCTGTCCCAGACCCACTGAAACAGAAACTGATACCAAAGCCCAGGAATTTGTATTTCTAACAAGCTCCCCGGGTGGCTGGTAGGCAGCCAGCCTGGAATTTCAGCCCCCTCTAGGACGGCGCTTTTTTTCAAACAGCTCCTTACTCATCGGTGGTTCTTGGGATTAATCGAGTAGGCAGAGGCCAGCATCTTTTTTTTCTTTAATGAAACTGAATAGAAAATATCAAAAAGCATTGCGATGTAGTAAGGGCAAGTTGTTTCGTTAAACTTTGGTCACACACACGCATAACGTATGCGGGTGCTGGGTTGTCAAAATGTCAAAGGTACTCACGGTGGGTGGCAGTCAGGAGACTTTTAAACACTGACCTTGGGGAACGTGATCTGCTTATCTGCCCAAAGCCCGCAACTTCACTGCCTTCCATGCCCCACTCCATCGGCATTCCCCAGAGCCCCTGCCTCACCTCTGCTCTTCTCTCCTTCGCCTAGGTCCCTTGCCTGAGCCCTTCACCAATGGAGAGATCCGGAAGGTAAAGGCAGACCCCTAATTGCTTCTCTGGCGCTGAGTCCTGGTGTGCAGGGGGAGGGGGGAGGTGGACAGCATCTGGCTCAGGTGGAAACTGCGGGTTTCCAGGCTGCTCCCTCCTGGGCCCCAAGCTATGTAACTGCCCGTGTATCCCTCAGCCCCCGCCTGGGCCCAAGGCAGCGGGGAGGGAGAGGGGCCTGGCCGGCCCGTCCGCAGCCCGCCATCCTGGGTGCCAAGCTCCGCCTCTAGCTCCCCACCGCACAGAGGCGGCCATTCTTCCCCCCGAGAACAGAGCTGCAGTGTCTGGCCGCGCGCTCCCCGGCCCCTGCTACTTCCAGTCTGGGCTGGAAGAACAAAGCCTGTCCTCCCCGGACAGAGGGAAGAGGAGGCAGCGGAGGCTGGGGGGAGATGGCGGGGCCCGGTGGCAGCTGGGGCCACAGAGGAACCCAGGCAGGAGCTGAGCACCAAGCCACAGCCCTGGTCAAGGCCTTGGCTCTAGGATGGGCCGACTCGCTGTCGGACCACAGAACGGGAGCTCTCTGCAGGGTCTGCTCAAAGGCTTCCCTTCCCCGGGGGCTCCTGCTGGGGGACAGACACAGCAAGGGGCTGGCCCTGGACCACCTGAGCCTCTGTCACTCTGCCTGTGGGTCTAGAACTCATCCACCTCCTTCCTTCAGAGCCCTTCTTGGCAGCTTTGGGGTTAAGACTTCAAGAATCCCGGGGTCAAGTCCAAGTAAACAGTCAGATGGGCTGCAGGAGACTCAGGGAGCATGATGGGCGTTCCCCACGCCAAGCAAAGGTGCTCCCAGTGTCCCCACACTCCAGGAGGCCCCTCCCGGGTCGCCGTCCCAAAAGGCGAGTCAGCCCCAAAGGCTGCATTGGGAGGACTGGGGCGGGTAACTCGGCTAATCCCACGATGGATGGTTCCTCCTGCCTGGGTGGTGGAACCGGGCTACCCTCTGATCCTTGGAAGAATGTGAAAATGTAAATCCTCGAGGGGCCCTGGCAGGCTCAGGCGGTGGGGCTCTGGGGTGGATAGCGAGGGCTTAAGTGGAACTTCTCAGACCGAGGCGCCTGTCTTCCCTGGGAATGCCCTTCCTCGCCCGGGACTGCCCACCCCGTGCCCTGCCCACCCACACGCCTCCTCTCCGTGCCAGGAGAACAGTCGTGAAGCCCTGGCCGAGACGGCCTCCGAGAGCCCCAGGCCAACCCTGGCGAGATCCACCTCCAGTGACACCAGTGAGGAGGTAGGCCGGCCAGCTGGGCGGAGCGGGGTGGCACTGGGTGACAGGAAGTCCATTGCCAGGCCACATTTGATCCTGGCACACCAGCCTGTGTGGAGGTCACATGCTGAGCCACGTTCAGTTCTTGTGACCTGGCTTCCCTGGGCACCGCCCCAAGGGAGCCACCTCTCCAAGGCACTAACTCCCGCGCTCTGCCGCCCCCTCCTCTTTACAGCTGAATTCCCAAGACAGCCTCAAGAAGCAGGACTGCACGGCACCCTCATCTACCTCCTCCTCCTCCGACCCCATCCTGGACTTCAACATCTCCCTGGCTGTGGCCAAAGAGAGGGCCCACCAGAAGCGCAGCAGCAAACGGGCCCCGCAGATGGACTGGAGCAAGAAAAACGAACTCTTCAGCAACCTCTGAGTGCCCCAGCCACCAGGAAGGCTGGCAGGGCCGGGCCAGCCCCACACCCCGACCCGGCTCCTTTTCCCTCTTCCCCACTTACCCCCAAATCGACATTACAAATCAGCACCAGCATCTCCTCTCTTGGCAAATCTGACTTTTTTCTAGAGAACTGTGTTCTTCCCTTACTTCAGGGAAGGTGACTGTTTTTCCGTCCTGGCCCCGATCAGAAAGCAGACTGTCCCCCACTGGGTGCTTCAGCCTACCAGGTGTCCCGATGCCACCCTCCTGGGACATCACTGGGACCTCCACCGAGCAAGGATCGTGGGACTGGGCGAGAGGTCACCTTCCCACATGACCCCAAGTGATGACTGGGTCCAGGATTGATCGAGGACTCAGGTCACAGCAACATCTCAGAGTGGACAGGGGGCCGTCATCCTAAGCCGTGGCTTGGGCATCTTACTTTTGTTTGATTTTTTTTTTTTTTTTTAAAGAGTGCAGTACCACAGACTTTAGCGGGACGTCCGTTTCCTTGATTAATGTGATTTCACAGGTTGCTGCACCCAGGACATAGCAGCGGCCTTAGCCTAGAACTTTTTTGTTTCTGCTCCCACCCCCCAGAGACCTGGGCAACACGGGGAGGGTTTCGCCACCCGCTGCCCAGCCCTGAGCCAGGCACAGTTGTAAGGAAATGCTATCGAAATGGAACCGGTTTCTCCAAACCGCCTTGGCCTCTGTGTTTTCCTTTGGAGCTCTGTCCATGGGTGTTCCCGGCGTGGCCTCTGGCAGAGAGGGTAGGGAACAGCTGGAGGGAGGGGAGGTGGGGTGGCTTTATCCCGAGGGCCTTGAGCCTATAGCTGCTAGGTGGCCCTGCCGAGGTCCCCCCCCCCCCCCCCCCGCCACCACCCCATGTGCTTGGCTCACCAGGGCTGCCCTAGAGGGACATTCATCAGGGAAAGTGGGAGCTAAACCCACGTGCTCGGAGGGCGCCGGGAAGGCACCTCGGATTCCAGGAGCGTTCAAACTGTGAATTCACGATGGAGCCAGACTTGGAAAGAGAAGGCTTTTGGCTTTCATCTTTCCACCCACAGCCAGCGAGGTACAGGAGTCCCAGGAGTGACCTGAGCTGGTCCCAGATACTCTCATCTTATCTGGCCGTGGACCTGACTGGAGGGACTGGGGGAAAACAAACCTGGCCTACCGAGCCCTGGGACGTGCCTGTGGCAGGTGGCATGGAGGGGACTCTCCAAGGACTCACCCAGGTCCCTTATACCTCTGCCCCTGAGGCCACATCCTGGAGATCTGCCAGGGTGGCCTGCCAGGGCCAGGTTCCTGGGCAGGTGCTCAGAAGCAAGGGAAGCTGGCCCTGGGCTGTTCTCTACCCAACCAGGAGACCACTCAGAAAAGCCAGGTTCCTGGGACTGAGGAGAACAAGTAGGGAGACAGTGGACCAGGGAGGGGACCCGTGGAGCCCCTGGGGTGGAGAGAAGGGCAGGTCACTATCTGGCCATCACTATCTGACCTGTTAAGGTTTGAATCCCACCATCGTTAAGAGAAACCTTTCAAAACCCTTATCACAGCACCACAGGCAGCAGTTAGGCTGAGCCTGGCCGGGCCCCCAGCCTGCCCTTTGACCCCTGATGGAGGGCCCCCGCAGGTTAGCAGGCCTGAGAAGGGGCCCCTCCCTACCTCACCTGCTGGGTGGGGAAGTCCTCAGGACTTTTGACTCTGATTAAGCTGGGGACAGGTGGAAGGAACACGTGGCTCAGAGGGAACTGTCGCTGAGGGGCTGGGGGCCCCAGCAAGCAAAGTTTGTGTGTTCGCTTCAGGCATGTTTCAGATTCGTAGTCTGCTGGGAGAGGCCAGGATCGAGAGGCCTGGGCGCTGGGAGTCGTCAGCCACAGTCCTGGCTCTGCCATCAGAAGCTCTGGGGCCTTGGGCGAGTGCCGCAACTTGCCTGGGACCGTTTCCCCCCCTTGAAAATGTCCTAGGTGTCCTCGAGAGTCTCTTGTCCAATTGTGTTTTGAAACACGCCTGACTTTTTTGACGGCCACCCCGGATTACGACAGGGCATGAGACGGGGTTAGAAGTCAAAGGGTGTCCCCCTCGCTGTGAGGTGGGGAGCCCCGGCCCGGCTCCGCCTGTTAAGCCCCGGTTGCCAAGCAGCCGAATCATCCGAACCTGTGCCTCTGGCACCCCCTAGTGGCCTTCGCAGGTGCAGCTGCTCCCAGAGGCAGAGGCCTGGAGAGCGAGGACGCAAGTGCCCTCGGGAGGCCACCCTGCAACTGAGGAGGCCCGGAGCTTCCTCGGCAGCGGGGGTACTCCAGCCACAGGCAGCTGCATCCGAAACTAACCTACGCCACCCTCAAAACTGGCTCCAAAGAGGAAGGAGCAAGGACACTCGCCCACTTTCCAAGCCACCTGTCTGTCCTTCAAGGCCGAGCTCATTTATTTCCAGACCTCCCGGGGTCACACCCACCCGCTTCTGCTGGATGACACAGGACCGAGCTACCCCTCCCCTGTCCCTACGACGCCGGACCAGATGCCGCAGGCCGGCCCTCCTGGCAGCTCACCTCCACACGGGCCCGATGAGAGAACAGGGCAAGCTGCGTGCAGTGCGCTTTACTCCCGCAGAGCCTCGGTGGCCCCTCTGGCCCTCCGGGGGAAAGGGAGGTCCTGCCCATTCACCAGGCGCCCCCTCGTCTCCACCTCCACCCTGCCTCTTCCCGTGGACTCATGCCGTCCACTCCAGATTCCAAGAGTCTGAGTCCAGCTTTGGCCAGGAGGAGGGGCTGGCCCTGGAGTGGCTCAGCCACAAGGCCGGCCAGAGGGAGGCCGAGGCAAGTCCAGCCCGGAGTCCGAAGGGCCCCAAGAGGAGAGTCCCAGGCCGCAGCAAGGCCAGCGCAGCCTGCCCCATAGGCCCCCCTATGTGCCTGCTGCAGGGCTCTGGTCTCACACCCCCATCCACGCAGGGTGGCTGGTCCGCAAGGCCGGCTGTCAGCGGGGCTCTGACGCCCCAGCTCTGTAGGGCTTCTCTTCCACGTGGCTGGTCTGCTCGAGAAGCCACTGCCGCTCCGGCTCACTCATCGTCAGTCTGAGCGTCACCTCCTGGAAGACACTGCTCACAGCCACCTACGTGATCCAGACAGAGCAGGGCCGACTAAGTTACAGGCCCAAGTCCTAGCGCCACTGGGCCCGCCCAGACCCAGGCCTCACCCTCGCACTGGCACCATCCTCACCTGCTCAAAGTGAAGCTTTCGGAACATCCGGATGCTCGGTTCATTTCCTTGCCCAATTTTAGCCTCAAACTTGGTCAGACCTAGCTTGGTCACTCCTCCAAGAGGTTAGAGAGGGATGAGCAGCAGGATGAAGCCCTCCCCCACCTCCCCAGCACCCTCGGCCCCCCCTTTCCCAGCCCGCGATGGAAACGCCTGTCACCGGCTTCCACCCTCAGGCCCGAAGGCTCCCTCCCAACACGCCCTCGCCTTCTCCTGGGGCCTGGCCACTTCTCCCCAACATAGCCTGCTCGGCCTTCCTTACCATAAGACATCATCATGAGGACGGCCTCGGTGCCCAAGCCCTGGCCCCTGCAGCTGGGCTCTAGGAGGAATGACAACAGTCACTGACAGTGCGTGCCCGGCTCACGTCATCCTCACAACCCCTAGGAAGTTCGCAGATATGGGTACCATTCTGCAGATGAGGAGACAGAGGCCCAGAGAAGTTAAGTGACTCGCCCGGTCGCACAGCTTAGAGGCACCCAGCAACCTGACCCCCAAACTGACCCCTTCGGCTCAGCGTGCTGCCCCACGAGGACAGTCACACGGCCCCTTAGAAAGAGGCTGAGGACGCTGATGGACACAGAAACTGGAGGGGCTCCTCCCACGGCATGGGGAGATGCTCCAGGGAAGATCGTTTATTTTGGGAGGGTCCCCAGTCCACCCCAAGGATGGGGCAGACTGCAGTTTGAAGACCCTAACACCAAAGGTTAAGTTCACACCTAAGCATAAGATGGGAATAAAATGAACTACCGGGGTGAGCCGCAAGGCTGACAGGGTGCCAGGTGACAGTCCGCCCAGCCAGGTGCTAGGCTCACCAAGGCCGGAGCTGCCCATGGGGCTCTCTGAGTGCCCTACACAGCCTCGGTGGCTTCAGGTTCAGCGGATCTGAGGACCAGAGGGATGGCGGGCAGGGCCCGGTGGAACAAACCTGCAATCATGACCTCAATCTCCCCCAGGGTGGGGTCCCCTAGATCCGTGAGGAAGAGGTTCACATCTCCCGCCATGCAGCTTTCCTCGCTGGTGCCTAGCTGGGCCTGCCACTTCTCTGCATCCAGCACGATGAAGGTACACTCTGAGGAAGGAGGCGACGGGATTATCACCTACACTCCCCAAAGGACTGCAGGGAGGCCAGTCTTCCTACCCGAGCCAGAGAACTGCAGGGAACTACCGCTGTCTCTGAGTCGGGCAGGAAAAGGGAGCCAGCACTTCCTTCAGCTGATTACAAAGCCTACATCGGCCTCATGCAGGAGACGATGGCCTTCTGCAAACAGCAACTGTATTCTCAGAGAGCACGAACCACACGGGGCTTGTGGCAAGGGGCACAAGGGGCAGGGCCTCGATTTACAGCCAGAGCCCCAAATGCTTTCCTTTCTCTAAATCCCTTCACGCCTGGTGCAGGGAGTGGGGAAGAGGACGGAAGCGTCAGCCACAGGGACTTGCTTCAGGGGGCGTCGCAGTCTGAGGGCTTCAGGCACCTCCCAAGCTTTTCACGAAGTATTTTTTGCAAACTTTCTGTGGCTCCAGCGGGGCTACAGCTGGGAACAGTAAAGGGTGGGAACCCGGTAAGGCCTCTGGAATCAGCCCTCCCGTGACCGGCACAGCCCGGGGCCTCCACTTCTCACTGTCTGCATCTTCCTGCCAGCTGTGCTGCATCACATACTCCTGCTCCAGGGTCAGCGGCTCGGAGGCTGTCAAACGCCGCAGCTCCTCTGATTTCATCCACTCGTGGTACCTGCAGGGACGGAGGGTCGGCCTTTGGCAGGCAGGACAAATTGAGAAGCCTAAGTCTGACGCTTTATGAGATGAAGAAATGGATGGCTGAGGGGAGAACCCCCCCCCCCAGGGCTAACAGAGGGCTAGAGAAGAACCCCAAGAAAGAGTTATAATGGCTCCTATGGTAGAAGGCCACAGGCCCAAGAACTAGAGGCAGGCTAGTCCTAAAGAGAACCGCAGGAGGCAGTTCTATCCATCCAGCCTCCTCTCCTATCTCAGGGGTCAGTGCGGTGGAGCAGCCTGGAGCCGAACATTCCTCAAATTCCCCAGGGGAGGTCCTGGCAAGCCGAACTCAGCAAAGAAGGCTGGACAGATCTCCACAAAGGCCAGGCACCAGGAACCCCCAAACGGAAGACCACAAGTAGAGAACACACACCTACAGCACCAGTATCCCTGTCTACCAGACATTCGTCACCTGGCCCACGACAGTCCCACCCTGCGACTCGGTCCTGCTCTTTCCAAGCAGTAGACATCACGACGACCCACCTGCTCAGTTTTATGACAAGCTGACGTTTAGTTTCCAAGAACTGAGCCTATTCACTGGCCCCAGAGGAATGGCACTCATTTGTAATTAGAAGACAGTATCTTTTTTTTCTTGCACACGTGTAGTTTACATAAAAGAATTCCTGGCTGAAAGGCCAGAAAGGAAGCTGAGGGGATGGGAGGGAGAAACAGGGGGATGGATGACTTCTTCCAGGGAGGTCATAGCCCTCTGTTTCAGTTTTCACTTTTTCCCGTATGCAATTACTTCTCACACCAGTGTTTCTCCTTCTCAGAGAAAACAGCCTCTGAGATTTGGGTTAAGTCAGGCTCACCCTCCTCGCTGCACCTTGGAGAGCTGGCTTGCACCCCATGTCAGGGGAATGGTTACCTAGGCACATGCTCTGGGGTGTAGGGTACCAGCACCACCTTCTTTCCCAGCAGCAAGATGTTCTGATTTAACCTCATGGTAGCAGCCTGCGGGTGGGAGGGCAAAGATTTCAGCACCTGAGTTTCCTCCCACTTAGGGTGGGAGCCCCGGCTCTCAGTTCACTAAATGCCTCCTGGGGCTAAGCTGTCAGAAGAGCCTCTGTCCTTCTTCCTTTCCAAACACTTCAGAGAACACGGACTTTAAACCCTTTGCAAGAAAGGGAACACGGCTGGTGAAAGATGATTAAACAATCCTGGGCTCGCATCTCAAGGGGCCAAATATGGGCTGCCTTTTCTGCCAGTCCCTTCAGCCCCATCACCCGGAACTTCGATGCCCCACACTCACCAAGACTCATCACCAAAACTCCCATCACTCGCCCCAGTTCTGAGACTCCGCCCCACGGTTACTTCTCAGCCCTGTCTTGAACCTATTTCCAACCCCTTTTCCCAGCGACCACCCCACTGGGCTCGGGTCCTCCCTCTTCCTGCCCCCCAAGCCATCGGGGCCTCCCTGGCCACTCTTGGGTGAGGCAGGCTTAAGGCTTCAATCCCCTCCTCTTTGTGAGGAGTTACAGGCTACTCTTCTCGAACCCCCACAACCACTGGGGTCCCGCGACGGCCAAGTTCACACCCACTCCTCGCCGACGAACGTGTCCCCAGCAGGTCTGATCCACCCCTTCCAACCTACCCCGCTTTCCCACCTGGCAGGCGGCCGCCCCTCCCGCATGCGCGTGGGAGCGCACCCCGCCCACTTCCGCCACGCAGACGGCAGCCGCCGGGACCTAATCCCGGTCCCGCCTCCGCGAGGCGCCCAATCAGCGCCGTGCGCCCCGCCCGAGGCGCGCACAAAAAAGGTGGGCTCCCGGCGCGGGCGCATGCGTGCTGCCGGCGCTGGTGCGGGACAGCTGTTGCCGGCAGCAGCCCCGGGTCGGAGACAGCGGCCGCGGCAGCGGGAGCAAGCTTCGCTGCAGGTGTCGGAGCGGGAGGGTGGGATGGAATGGGGTCGTGCCAGACTCGGGGCTCCTCCAGGAGGGAGGAAGAAATGGAGGAGAGGCTCGGAGAGGGCCTCTTGGGAAGAGGAGGAGGCTGGAGGGTGGAGAGCCCTAAGGCAGATTGGGAGACGTGGAGGCCCCGTTAAAAAGGAGAGGCTCTGGGGCAAGGAGTTGGGTTGGGGGGCGACCTAGGAAAGCCCCCAGCCCCTTGCTCTAGGCGGAGGAGGCAGACAGTTGCTTGGCTTCCCTGTGTGGTAGTGAGCTCGCTGTTCCTGGCATTAAATGGGGGGTAACCAGAGTGGGTAAAGGGGACCCTTGTGGTGGGTGACTCTTAGTGGCGTCTGAGGCCCCTTAAATCACTTGGAGTCTGAGCGGTAATGAATACATGCCCTGCACAGACAGGAAAAAGTTAGAAGAAGCCACCCAGGTGTCATCATACAGGGAGGTCCTTCCCTCCGGGCTCTCTTTTGACAGATAAGGCCATAAGTGGCTGTGATTAAAGGACAGGGAGGGGGTGGCTCTGTAGACATCCCTCCGCCCGCGTCTAGGTCCGTCAGAAAGCTGAAGTCTGTTTTTTTCCTAGGGAGCCGCGGCCGCCGCCGCCCGTGCACGGAAGGAACCTTGGCAACCAACGGACCCTTCCTCGCTTTTGGAAATGGCGGGTGAAATCACAGAGCCCGGGGAGCTCTATTCTCCCTACGTGAGTTTTACTTTTGGAGATGTTTTGCCCACATCAGTGCCCTTGGCTTCTGGAGAAGCACACTGCTTCCTGTGGACCGTACTTGTGAGTCCAGCGGCTTTCATAGCTGCGGTCTGGGAGCCCCATTCAGCAGCAGCCACGGTGAATGTATGGTGAGAGTCAGGTTTGTTCACTCTTCACGCGTTGATCAGAGAGTGGTCAAGAAAGGAGACCGGACTTGCTCGCTCGTTATTTTTGTCTCAGGGCTGCTAGCACTTGCACACTGAGGCCAGTTCAGATGGATGAAGGCTGTCGGCTGTTGACTCTGGGTTCTGCTCCCCTCAGCAGTTTGAAACCACTTCGGTTCTCAGCTGAATTTTCAGTGCACAACTTTTATAGTCTTGGGTGGCGTAAGAGGCGGAGAAAGCATACCGAGACCTTCAGTTGCCGTTGGGCGGAGTCTGTAACTAGGACAACTAGAATGATTGATTTCTCGCTGTCTTGGGTCTGCTGTACCCCCACCCCTCTCACGTACACTCAGTTTATCTTCTTTGTGTAATATACGATTGGTCGTGGTTCCATCATGGAATCCTTGCTGGGATGAGTAGCTGGAGGACTGGAATAATCAAATGATGGATTCATGTTGCTGCCAAGTATCCCAGAGAAAGGCAGCACTGCCTTAAGTGGCAAGAGGCCTCTTTCTAGAAAGTACCTAACCTTCAACAGCTGCCCTGCTCTGCACCTGCCTGGGGATCCATGCTCTGTTTCTGCCAGCTTCATAGACTCTAGAGCTGTGGTGTGATGCGTAAGGAAGCACCTCTGAGAACATCTGGCAAAAACCCTCCCGCTAGGGTCCTCCTGCTGGGTCTGTGCCATTTGTGTGTGGCTCCAAGGGAGCCTCCTTCACCTGAATAATTTATCAGGGAAGTCTTTCTTTTTTTTTTAAATAAATGTATTTATTTTTGGCTGTGTTGGGTCTTCGTTGCTGTGCACAGGCTTTCTCTAGTTGCGGCGAGCGGGGGCTACTCTTCGTTGCGGTGCATGGGCTTCTCATTGCGGTGGCTTCTCTTGTTGCAGAGCACGGGCTCGAGGTGCGTGGGCTTGAGTAGTTGTGGCTCGCGGGCTCTAGAGCGCAGGCTCAGTAGTTGTGGCGCGCGGGCTTCGTTGCTCCGCGGCATGTGGGATCCTCCCGGACCAGGGCTCGAACCCGTGTCCCCTGCATTAGCAGGTGGATTCTTAACCACTGCACCACCAGGGAAGTCCGGGAAGTCTTTCTTGAACCTTGGAATGAATCAGGTCATGCCCCTCTCATTAGTGGAATTGCGTAACACCTCACAGCCTCCTCTTGGTATCAGCAATGACATGTCCACACTGTCCATGAAAGTCACCACGGTTCCTGCATCATCTTACAACATCTGTAAGCTGAGAGGCGAGGAAATGAGTTATTTCTGTAGCTGAGTGTTGGGAAGGAAAACCTTTGATGTGCCCACTTTTCTCGTGCTTCCAGCTGTTCAGTAATTTCACATATCAGCATATGCTCACAGGAAACGGGGCGGCGAGACCTAAAGGTCTCAGCGGGTTCTGCTTTTTTAAATTTTTTTCCTCCATCTCCTGTGTGTTTGGTTTTGTCTGAGGCATGTGTTCAAGGGCCGACTCTGGGCCCTGGCCGTAAACAGCTGCTCGTATTCTCTTATCCTGCCGGTGAAGAGAGAGGCAGGGGGAAGGTGGGTGGCACTGAGGATGAGGTGGCATTAACCAGGATTCGTGGTCTCGGTTTGAGCCGAGAGCACACCTTTTGCCTGAGGTTTCCTTAACTCTGCCACCCTGCAAGAGTGGTTCTTGATCCCCTTGTGAGACCAGGAGAAGGGTGTGAGGTGCGCCACCCACGGAGCCCAGAGAGGCTGCAGAATGGACTTTACCGCACGTGCTGCTCAGCACGATGTGGGCGGCACCTGCTCTGCCTGCCTTGGGAGACCATGACCCTGAGCGGTGCGTCAGCCCGTAACACGGGCATTCTCAGCACCAAGCCTCTCCCTACCTCTGCGGTGCCCTGTTGGGAGTTCTCGCCCCTCCTGGGTGTCAGGGGTGTTTGCCTTAGCCCGCATTCTTCTGCATAAACTGTGTGTGTGTAATGGGCAGACGAGCCTCGCAGGGGACTCGGATGACAAACTCTCTCAAGGATAGTGCCGGACGCAGGAGCATGGTTTAGGCCCACGCATCCCCCCCATAAGTGATCTCAGAACAGGCGTGTCTGTTTCCCCATTTACGGGGACCACGAGTGGCTCGGGACTGAAGGGGTCGTGGGATCAAAATAGAGGAAGAAGGGGGTCACTGCCTACATAAGGATAACTGCTGAGGCTGCCTTCCGCTGGCCGGTCTCGCGGAAGATCGATGCGGGTGCTTTCGAAGGAAAGAGGGCTTGTCTCCCGGCCTGAAACCCTAGTTGTTGCTTCCACATCTCTGCCACCTTCTGTTTCCTTTGACAGCTGTCGTTGGGAAAGCCGTTGAAAGGTGCCCGTGACCCCTGCTTCATGCACACCTGTGGGTGAGGCCGTGGGAACGCTGCACTGAACCCCCTCGAGCACAGGGGAGCGGGTCAGCCACCCCAAGGGACAGGGACTGTGTCTTCTGCACTTCAGCCACAGGGGAAGAGTCTAGAACAGGAGGAAGCTCGGTTTGCATAGCCTTCTTTATTGAGACCACAGCAGGGTTCTATTTCACCACTTTTGGTCATGCCTCCCTGCAGGCTGTCCCCACAGAACTGTCCCCTAACAAACAGAAGAGCAGTTCACTCCCCCGTTTCCTTCTGCGTCACAACTGCCTTCCACCCGGCCTGTGGCTCAGCTCAGGTCTGCTTCCTGCGTCGTGCTCTTCTCCTTGGTGTTGGTCCCTACTGATCCCCGTTACTGGAAGTAAGGAGGGTTTAACTCCGGCCGGGAAGGTGGAGAAGCCGTATGTTTCCCTATGGGATTCCCTGCAGCACCACCAGGCCCGGAGTGCTTGCCTCAGAACTAAAACATAGCAACAACCCAAGACAGATGTGATGACTCATTTCTGCTCGTAACTGCCAGTAGTTGATCCCTAATTAACCTCCTTGTCACGTTCGTGGAGGGTCTTTTTCACTGAGGTTTATTGGAAGTTTCCATCGGGAGTGTGTTTGTTTCACTGCATCTTTATCAGCGGTGGTTCTCAGCTGGTGGCAGTCTTGCCTCCCAGGGGACATTTGGCAATGTCTGGAGACGTTGTGACCATCACAACACAAGGGCAAGGTGGGGGGTACTGGAATCTAGTGGGTACAGGCCAGGGATACTGCTAAACATCCTACAGTCCACAGAACAGGCCCACAGCACAGAGTGAGCTGGCCCCAGGTGTCAGCAGCGCTCAGGCTGAGAAACACTGCTTGACAGCAGACCCTTGACCTTCACATCCCAAGACCTTCAGGCATCCCTGAATTCACAAATGCTTCTTGTACTAAATTTCCCCATAAAACTTTTTTTTTTTTGGCCGCGCCCCGCGGCTTGCGGGAACTTAGTTCCCCGACCGGGGATCGCACCCATGCCCCCTGCAGTGAAAGCGCAGAGTCCTAACCGCTGGACCGCCAGGGAAGTCCCATCCCCATAAAACTTTTGGCTGAGAACCATCACTTTCTTAGGCCTCTTTGCTTTCTCTTAACTTCTGTCACGAGCCCATCACCAGGGCTGTTTTCCATAAAGAAGTAAGGTTCTGCCCTTCAAAGTGTTACAGCTTCTAAAAGCAATATGCAGAGAACAGAGCTCCCGGGAGATCAGACGTTAGGTCATCGACCAGGGCCTGGCCTCTTAGCGTCCTGCTTACGACCCTGCCTGTGACGTCGAACTCCCTGTCCCGTGCGCCAGGGCCCGGGAGTCTGCCTGCAGCCACGCTGGCCTCAAAGTTCCTGGAAAATCCCTCCCCCTCTCCCACCTGCCAGTGTCTTCCCTGGCCCTTTGCCTGGGTGGCTCCTGCTCGGCCCTCAGGTCCCGGCTTGAACGTCACCACGAGGCCGTCCTCTGCTTGAAGTGCTGACCCACTGTTCTTGGTCACGGCGCCCCTTCTTTCCTTCAGAGCGCTTCTCCAAGGCAGTAATCATCGTTTGTCTTCTTGTCTGTGTCCTCCTGTCCGTCTTGCTCACTGTCATTCCCTGGGCTCTGAGCACAGGGCCAGGACCGTGGAAGGCTCTCGGTAGCTGTGCAGTAAGTGAGCAAACGAGCCCACGCCTGGACGTACTCGCCTCAGAGCGCCGGTGATCGAAGTTAAACCCAACAAAGGGCAAAGTTAGTTTGTAGACGTTCCCATTTGTGAAAAGTCAATTCAGAAGGCCCGCTGTCACCCTCACATTTATTCTCATAACATCACCCTGGACCAGGACTCCCGGCAGGGCAACCACATCATGGTTTTGTGATCCAGTCAGGAGCTAGAGGAAGACGATTCAAACTTGTCTTAATCCTTCTGGGATCTGCCTGGGGGATCAGAGTGAGACCGTGACGTTTAAAAGGGGCGGAAGACTGTCAGGTTCACGGCAGAGAGGACCTGAGCCAGAGCCGTTGAGGACCCCCATCTTGAGGCCATGTGCCAGGCACCCCGAGAAATGCAGAGAGAAGTGAGTTGCAGGCTGTGACCGCAGCGAGCCTCAGATATAATAGTGGGGAAAAGATAAACACATCAACATCAAAAACCCAAACTAGGAAAAAAAAAAAAAAAAACAACCCAAACTATGGCGTAAGAAGTGTTTTTGCTCCAGGGCTTTGAGGGGGGAGCAAGATGGGTTCGGGAGACTGGGAAGGGCTTTATGGTGGGACAGGCGTGTGAATGGGCCCCTCGTGGTGGGTGGGAGTTGAGGGGCTGGGTGGGAGGCACAAGGGCTTGGTGCCCTGTGTCAAGTGTACGTGGGCTCTGGGCAGAGCTGTTTCCTCTCTACAGGACGCCCTCCCGTTTGGCCAGCACTCACATGGCCAGTCGGCACCTACCCGGAATCCCGTCCCTCCCTGTCAAGGGCCCCAGAATGGTAGCTGTTGCTCCCTATCTCTGTTTCGTCTTGTTTTTTAGATCTGACTGAGGCTGGTCTGAGAATGGGCCCTAATTTGTGTGTTTCTGATTAAGAATGCAGCACGTGGTTATCTTGAAAAAAATGTAGATACAGAAAAGTGCGTATTTCTCAGAAAGGGGACGTGATAACGAGCGATGGATAGGTATTTCTGGTGTTTGTCTTCTCATGACCAGAAACAAGTGGTAAAGCAAACTGTAAGTTAGCCAGTTTAGTGGAGTACAGGGAGACCCGTTAGGAACCTACTGGCATAGGCCAGGCCAGACATGGTTCACTTGAATTGTAAATGGAATAGGAGTCAGAGGCACCCACAAAAGACTCTTCAGAAATAAAATCACTAGCCCTGGGATATGGAGGGGAAGGGGGGAGCTGAGCCCACGCTGGGGTGCCCAGGTGGAGGTGACCAGCAGGCAGTTGGATTTGAGGTCTGCAGAAAGCCTTGCACTAAGAGAAATACCGTCCGCCATGATGGTTAAAGCCTTGGGATTGAATGATGTTGCTGAGGAAAAGAAACGCAGAGAGAGAGAGACCGCTGACGTCAGAAGTGCAAGAAAGATTATGTCTAAGAAAGCCGTTGGATTTGGCAAATAGGAGGTCATTGGTGATTTTTAAGAATGCAGTTTCAAAAGAGTTCTGGGGATGGAAACCACAAACTAGAGGAAGTCGGAAATGAAGGCGGAGGATATAGATGGCTCCTTCAAGGAGTTGGGCTGAGGGAAAGTGAGAGCGCGCTGAGCCTGTCAGGGAAGAGGAAGCAGCCGCGCTCCCCCAGACATGGGGAGGGGGGCAGAGGGGAGGCTGACACTGACTTCTGAGCTCAGAAGGAGCGAGGCTTGGGGAGCGCATGTCAGGCGGTCTCCGTCCCCTCCGTAGCGTTGGAGGTGCAGCCTTCACGTGGGAGAGATGGGAGCCGTGGGTCTGGGACTTGGAGACTGAGGTTTGGAGCCTTTACGTGCGTGGGAAATACTCGCAGGTCCACAGGGAGGAGTAAAGAGAATCTGTTGCTGCCGGACCGCAGCTGAAGAGACCATCTGTTAGGGGGACTCACAGTTAGAATTTTTTAAAAATCCCAGGAGCCTTTAGCGGCTTTCTATTAGGGAGTCGAGGAGGCGGGTGCCGGGCTGTCTCTGAGGCTGGGGGCCGGAGAGGTTAGAACGGGGAAGGTGTGGGGAGCTCGGGGACAGTGTGGGCTTTGAGCAACCAGCCGATTGTCAGTGAGGCCACCGTGGAGGTGGTGGCCTGGGTAGGGAGGGTTTGGGGGGACTGGACATCATGATGAGGACAAGGGCGGGTCAGTGGGAGTGCACAGGGTTGTAGGCGGCAGGGGCTTCAGGTCAGCGAAAGGGATTTCATGATCGAGGAGGGCCCGAGAAGGGAATGATTGTAATTAGCTGAGCTAGAGTCAAGTTGGTGTGAGTTAAGTTTAAAACCTGAAGTCAGTGACCCAGCAATTCCGCTGGGAGGTTGGTTGCCAGGGGAGAGGGGGAGGGGCTGCCGCTGAGTAGGGGGTTTCTCCGTGGGGTAATGAAATGGAATTAGATGGTGATGCTGGTTGCAGAACTTGTGGAAATACTGCAAGGCTGTGTACTTGAAAAGGGGGAATTTTATGGCACGTGAATGATCCTTTTTTCTTTTCACCCCTGAAGTTAGTACGGGGCAGAGGACAGGAAAAGGGAAGCAGCGTGTACGGCGACGTCCTGAAGGGCAGTGGCAAGAACGGGCGGAGAGGAGGATCAGGCCACGTGCTCAGTGGCCTTGGAAAAGTGGGAGTTTTTTGGGGGGTCAGCGCTATGGGTTGATCCATGTGCCGGGTACCCCAGACGTGACGGCCCGTCCTCAGGAAACCTGCAGTCTGGTTGAGCCCAGAGCTATCGTCTGAGACACGGCTCTGAATAATACGCACTGATGAGGGGATGGGGCTGATGACAGCCAAAGTGGAGAATCAAACCCAACGCCAGAGACATTTTGAAAAGACTGATGGAAGCCGGGCCTTCAGTCTTCCAGGTGTTCACATTTGGCTCCCAGCGGCCAGCTGCAGATCCCGCCTTCCTGGAACCTGGGTGGAACCCTCCCTGCTTACCTGATCGCCTGCCTAAGGCCTGGCCTGCCAGCCTCCACGGTTCTGCCGTTGCGCAGGGTCACCCTTGGGAGCCGTTCGGGGGTGAGGTTCGTTAATTTCTGGGCTCGAATGTCACCTCTCTCGCTTCCAGGTCGGACTGGTGTATATGTTTAACCTCATCGTGGGCACCGGCGCGCTCACCATGCCCAAGGCCTTTGCCGCGGCCGGGTGGCTCGTCAGCCTGGTTCTGTTGGTGTTCCTGGGCTTCATGAGGTAAGAGGCCACCCCCGGGGAGCTGGGGGCAGAGCTGGGAGAGTCTGCCCAGGAAGCCCGAGCTCTCTCCGTCAGTGTGGGGGAAGAATTCTGTGGTGAGGGAATCCTAACAGGTGCCCGGAGCCAGGAAAGGAGGCCCAGAGGTCTCAGGGGCTCGCTCTGATGGAGCGGTTGTCCACCCCCAGTCACTGCGAAGTGAAGACCTCCAGTTAGGCCGTGGGGTGTCTCACCGTGGGGCTCGTGTGTTTCTTACCCAGCTGCTTTGCCTCCGCTGTTGTACCCTTTCTCAATGGACAATTAGACGGACGATTAGTAGTGAAGATAACAAGTGTAGAGTACAGTTAGGTGATGAGTGATAAGGGGAAACGTACAGCGAGGTGAGGGGCTCAGGAGCCTGGGGGGTGACCGCGGTTTGAAGTAAGTGGTCCATGGCCATGGAGGGCAGCAGACTGGAAGGACGAAGGAGGGGGCACTAGTGGAGGAATGAAGCAGTTTAGTAGCTGAAGTGAGTTAAGACCTAGAGGAGGCTGCACAGGATGGGAAACACCCATGTTTTTCAGTTTCTTCCCACGTTTTCTTCGGGGGGGTTTTGTGGCCAGCCTCGCGGGACGGTTGGCTCGTTACGTACTGCGAGCCCTGGTGACCGACAGCCCCAGAAGTCCTTGTCCTTCGGTGACCCTGCAGTCCCCTTCAAAGGACCTTCAGCGCAGGCAGCCACCTGAACGGGAAGTGATTATTGGGGGCCCCCAGCTAGGGGCCGCCACGCCCCAACCTCGCTCAACCCATCTGCGTTCAGACATGGCTTTGTGCAGCCTGGAGAAGCCTCTTTACGCCTTAAGATTGATTTTAGTTTTACTTCCCAAAAGAAGGGGAAATCTAAAGCCCTTAAAACGGTCACTTAGGCAAGGTAGTGAGAAACCTTTCTAGGAGGTGCTGCAGTGGCCGGAGTGGGAGTTTCAGAGATGGCTGCCCCACCCGTACCGAGATGGAGTGGGTTCCCCCCCACCCCCCCAGCCACCTGACTCCTGGGCCAGGCAGCCAGCCTGCAGCAGGTGACAGCGCCCGAGGCAGGGGCTTGGGGTCGAGTCTGGTGGCAGAGCCTGCCGGGTGGCTTCAAGAAACAGATGCATGTTACACCCCGCGTCGTTTCAGCAAGGACGGAGTCATTCCTCAGGCTTTATCAGCAGGAAAGCGGCCCTCCCCTGTACTACCGGCTGCTAGGGAGAGCCCTCCCGCTCTCATCCGTGTCTCTCCCATTTCCTTAAGTAAAGACGATTTTTCACTCTAGTCTGACTTCTCAACAAACGTCTGGTGCCACCTCCCAATTTCCATTTTCGGACCAGATTATTAGGAAATTAAAATGTGAACATATTTTAATTTATTAATACGTTTTAATTTATTAAATATATTAATTTATTGGTATATTTTAACTTAGTAATACGTTGTTTATTGGGACTTCCCTGGCGGCGCAGTGGTTAAGACTCCACACTCACAGTGCAGGGGACCCGGGTTTGATCCCTGGTCAGGGGACTAGATCCCACATGCATGCCGCAACTAAGAGTTCGCCTGCCACAACTAAGGAGCCCACGAGCTGCAACTAAGGAGCCCACCTGTTGCAACGAAGACCCAGCGCAACCAAATTAATTAATTAATATTTTAAAAAATACATTATGCATTAATATATTGTAGTTTATTTTAATAACTAATATTGAAGCAACAGTTACTTTAATACTAAACAGATTATTAGGAAAGTAAAGGTACCCCCAAAAAAAGAAGGAGGGGATGATTCCAGAGCCAAGTGTCCTTTTCAATTATTATTATTATTTTTTTAATTAATTTATTTTATTTTTGGCTGCATTGGGTCTTCGCTGCTGCGCGCAGGCTTTCTCTGGTTGCAGCAAGCGGGGGCTACTCTTCGTTGCGGTGCGCGGGCTTCTCATAGCGGTGGCTTCTCTTTTTGTGGAGCATGGACTCTAGGTGCACAGGCTTCAGTAGTTGTGGCACACGGGCTCAGTAGTTGTGGCTCACTGGTTTAGCTGCTTCGCGGCATGTGGGATCTTCCCAGACCAGGGCTCGAACCCGTGTCCCCTGCATTGGCAGGCGGATTCTTAACCACTGCGCCACCAGGGAAGTCCCCCTTTTCAATTATATCCACACCTGTGCTCTGTCCATTAGTGTGTGTAACTGGGGGTTGACCGCTTGGCTAGCGAGGAGAGGTGAGAGCTGCCTGCTGCCCCTCCCAGAAGCTCTGGAAGGGCCCCCTTGTGGACCAGTCTCCTCTTCCCAGCTTAGAGCATTACCTGGTGTCCGTCCTCCCATCTCTCCCACCTCTGCCCCCCGACAGGCCCCTTCTGGGGAGCAGTACCACCTTGCCCCCCGGGCAAGGGAGCACCTCTCCGCCAAGCTCATTCTCCCTCCTTCCCATCAGCTTACTTCACACCCTTCTCTCCAGTGCACTGGAAATACATTCTAAGTATAGACAGACGTCAGGAAGAGCACAAGAGGCACCACGTATTCACACATGCTTTTTTATCAGGTCAGACCCATCTCAGAAGTTGCCATCCCTTCCTCAGGAGAGAGAATGCTGTGGGCTTACTGGTCGGGTCAGGTCTTAAATGGCTTTTCCTTTTATTTTGTACCTTCTCCAAACTCCTCCCTGCCTTTCGCAGTTAACGCGTGGCCTTCCCTTGCAGTTTTGTGACAACTACCTTTGTGGTGGAGGCCATGGCGGCAGCCAACGCTCAGCTCCGCTGGAAGAGGATGGAAACCCATCAGGTGTGTGTGCTGCTCCTGGCCCCAGGCAGTGCCCCCAGGCAGTCGTGTGCAAAGAGGTGGCCCTCAGCAGCCAGTCCTCTCCCTCCCGACGCCTGGAGGGCTCCTGACCACAGCGCGGCTCCAGGAACCCAGCCCAGAGCTGAAGTTCACGGCCATGTCAACTTACAGAACAAACGCAGTCTCTGCTCTTTTAACATCCCCTTGTTGGTCCCTCCTACCCCGGCCTTGAGCTGGCTCAGTCATTCTGAACCTTTGTACCCAGGAACTGTGCCGCAGCTTCTCCCTCCCCGTGTGTCTGACCCTCTAATGTGACAGCGGGAAGTGTTGAAAGCTTCCTAATCAGGTACCTTCTAGAAGGAAATCACAAAGGAAGCAGGCTGTCCATTGGCCGCCCCGGGGGTTGCTGTAGAGCTGTGTGCCCTCTGTTTCCTTGTTTGTTCTCATCCGCCCTGTCCCCCCGCCCCTCCCCAGGAGGAGGAAGACGATGGCTCCTCCACGGCCTCCGACAGTGATGTTCTCACCCAGGACAACGACGTGCGGGCAGAGAAGCGGCCCATCCTGTCTGTGCGTAAGTCCTGGGGTTCTGGGCTGGCCCGTGCTTCCCTCTGGTTCGTGGGCTTTCCCTTACTCGTGGAGAGGGCCCCAGGGACTCCCTACAGAGACGCTGTGGCATTTACCGCCTGAGGGTTGAGCCGAGGACGGCACCATGGGACAGTAGAGCAGAGCACCGGCCCTGCTGTCTCCGCTGCTAACTGGCGCGTGCAGCTTGGGGAGGTCCCTTCACCTCGGCCCCTGGAAGCTCAAGTAAATGTCAGTTCTCTGACTCTGTCCTTCCTCCTATCCCAACACACACACACACACGTGCACACGCGCCCTCACGCACACGCACACACACGAACACGTGCCCTCACACGTGCGCGCACACACGCTCACACACTCAGTCTCACACTCTCACACACTCTCACTAACACACACATACTCCCACACGCGCACACGTGCCCTCACGCGCACACACGTGCACGCACTCACACGCTTGCACGCCCACGCACACACACGCTCACACATGCACACACGCTCACACACACACACTCAGCCACACACCCACACACGCACACACTCCAGTTGCGCCAGGGCGAAGCATCCCAGCCTTCCCTCTCACCCCACAGTGAGCACCCCTGGGATCCCTTTCTATAGACGATTTATTTATTTACTTATTTATGTATTTATTTACTTATTTAATTTAGTCTATTTATTTATGGCCGTGCCGCATGGCAGGCAGGATCTTAGTTCCCCAACCAGGGATCAAACCCACACCCCCTGCAGTGCAAGTGTGGAGTCCGAACCACTGGACCGCCAAGGAAGTCCCTCTAGATATTTCAAAATGTTTCAAGCAGGAAGCATTAGGAAAACTTTTCTCAGGAGTTTGAACCCGTTGGGATGTCATTATTCTGGAGAATTCAGTGAACTCAGCACCCCTTCTAAGAGCTTTTCCTTGTGAGAGAAAAAAAAAAAAAAAAACCACTTCCTCTTTCTTCTTGGTTCCACAGAGAGGCATGGATCTCCGAACCTTTTTGAGATCACAGACCGGGTGGAGATGGGGCAGATGGCTTCCATGTTCTTCAATAAAGGTGGGAGTGCTTTCTCCAGGTGGGGCATGGGCAGGGGCAGAGCTGGTGCCTTCTTGGGGGCCAGGGCAGCCGGAGCGGGGGTTCCACCTCAACTAGGGACGGGGCAGGCGAGGTGGGGGAGCAGGTCCTCAACCCGGAGACCGCCTTGCTGAGAGACGTGAACCACTTCATGGTTTTTCCTGGATTCCTGCCCGCTCGTCAGCGCATCAGGAATAAAGAAGCAGCTGCTTAGCGACTACAGCTCACACAGGTTGAGAGTCCCAAGCAGCTTTCCAAGGAAGGAAGCCAGTGGAGGCGGCTGGTGGTTCTGTGCCTCCTGCTCGATTACTTCTGACTTGTCTTCTCTTTTCTTCTGGACTGTTCTGTTTAGGACAGGACAGAGCAACCACCTTGTGACAGGGTGTGTGTGTGTGTGTGTGTGTGTCTGTCTGCCTGCGTGTCTGTGTGTGTGTGTCTGCGTGTCTTCCTGGTGGCCAGCAGAGGGCGCTAGGAGCCCACACTCAGGACTGCTGTCTGGACTCTGTGCATCTAATCCTAACGGGGGGGGGGGGGGGGGGTGTGTGGTGTGTGTGTGTGTGTGTGTGTGTGTGTGTGTGTGTGTGTGTGTGTGTGTGTGTGTGTGTGTGTGTGTGTGTGTGTGTGTGTGTGTGTGTGTGTGTGTGTGTGTGTGTGTGTGTGTGTGTGTGTGTGTGTGTGTGTGTGTGTGTGTGTGTCTTCCTGGTGGCCAGCAGAGGGCGCTAGGAGCCCACGCTCAGGACTGCTGTCTGGACTCTGCGCATCTAATCGTGACCTCTCTGTGTGCTCCACCTGCGGCTTGGTGGGATCGAAGGATAGCACCCAGCTCGGGCGCTGCCTTGTTGGTTCCGGCAACAATAGCTTAGACCTGCGTTCCAAATCTTGTTCTTTTGGAAGATGAGCTATTTAGGGTTTAGTTTTTTAAAATGTTCGATCCTTCACAGAAAGTCAGACACATCTCAAAAAATCCTTGACCTTGCAGTTACCTTGGGAGATTTTGTGCCCCTTCGTCAAAGCCCCTGTTTGCAGAGGGGAGCGTCTCCCTTGGTTCTTTCCTGTTTTGAATGTGGCCGCACTAAGTTAGAGCCGAGGGGGATTGTGGAAACTAGAATCTAGAATCTTCTCAATGGCTTCTTAGGACATCCGGCGGTCCGTTTATCACCATGGTGTGATGTGACAGAAGATCCTGATTGAGGTTGCCTCGGGGTCTGCCTCCCTCCGTCCTCCCCACCAGACCGGCCTCACTGAGGGTTCTCAGAATTTATCAAAACCAGATTGGGGGCTTCCCTCGTGGCACAGTGGTTAAGAATCTGCCTGCCAATGCAGGGGACACGGGTTTGAGCCCTGGTCTGGGAAGATCCCACAGGCCGCGGAGCAACTAAGCCCGTGCACCACAACTACTGAGCCTGTGCTCTAGAGCCCACGAGCCACAACTACTGAGCCCATGTGCCACAACCACTGAAGCCCGTGTGCCTAGGGCCCGTGCTCCGCAACAAGAGAAGCCACCACAGTGAGAGGCCCACGCACCACAATGAAGAGTAGCCCCCACTTGCCGCAATTAGAGAAGGCCCGCGCGCAGCAACAAAAACCCAACACAGCCAAAAATAAATAAGTAAAAATAAATATACTTATTAAAAAAAACCAGATTGGTTGTGTCTGGCGCACTTCTGTGCTTTTCCTTTGTTCCGTTTCTATCTCTCCCCGTCTCGTTAGACTCAGATCAGAGAAGCAAACATTCCCTTCTGGCTGCTGCACAGCCTCCTCCCAAATGCAAGCTTCTGAAATAAAATGCACGTTGGAGGGGGGACACATACCTCTTAAACGTCCTTCCTAATTTTCATGTTTCACAGTCCGCCCTGATTTCTTTAAGAATTCTAGGAACTTGTGGTTTTGTTTTGTATTTTAATTTATTTATTTATTTTTGGCTGTGTTGGGTTTTCATTGCTACGTGCAGGCTTTGTCTAGTTGTGGCGAGCGGGGGCTACTCTTAGTTGCAGTGCGCGGGCTTCTCATTGCAGTGGCTTCTCTTGTGGTGGAGCACGGGCTCTAGGCGCGCGGGCTCAGTAGTGTGGCTCGCGGGCTCTAGAGCACAGGCTCAGTAGTCGTGGTGCATGGGCTTAGTTGCTCCGCGGCACGTGGGGTCTTCCCGGACCAGGGCTCGAACCCGTGTCCCCTGCATTGGCAGGCGGATTCTTAACCCCTGCGCCACCAGGGAAGCCCTGGTTTTGTTTTGTCTTGTGTGTGTGTGTGTGTGTGTGTGTGTGTGTGTGTATGTGTATGTGTGTGTGTGTGCCCCACAGACTAGACTCCTACTTTACCCAAATCTGATAGAAAATAAACACGTTCGTACAAGAGCAGCTCAGCCTTAAAGGATGCTCTCTTCCCACCTGCTCCTGGATTTCTCAAGCTCACCACTAGAGCTGTGTGACTGGGTCCTTCTTCATTGCAGGGCCTGCCCTGTGTGTTGTAGGATGTTGAGTAGCATCCCTGGCTTCTACCCACTAGTCGTCGGTAGCACCACCCAGTCGTGACAATCAAAAAGGTCCTCAGACTTTGCCAAATATCCCCGGTAGGGGGTGGGGGACAAAATCACCCCCTGTTGAAACCACTGCTCGGCTCTATCCTAATTCATAGACCGTCACCTTCACCTTTGGGAGGGCTGCCACACTCCACACAAGTCTCCCTTGGGGTCCAGACTCCGTCCTTGTAATGAGAAATGCCAGTCCTGGTCATTGCCGTCCTCAAGGAAGTTCATTGATCCTCCCACTTTGTGTCTCGTAATGAAATTTATTGATCAGGGAGGGCCAGTGACAGTTTTATGAACAGCGGACATGAGTCCATGGCAGGTGGAGAAAAGGATGGGAGTGGGGAGGGGCAGTGCCTCCCTGCAGGAGCCACGGCTCAGAGCGAAAAGATGAGCGGGGGCTGGGCTCGGAGCCTGGCGGTGAGTGGCAGCTACGCCAGGGGCCACTGAGCTTGGACATCCAGGGTTCTTTCAAGAACTATATCTTCCGAGTCTTTTCCGCCTAGGCTCCTAGGAGCAGAGCCGACCTCAAATAGCCCAGGAGGAACATGGCCCTGGCTTTCCCCCGGGACCTAGAGGCTCATCTGAGCCACCTGGATTAGAAGGGCACTGTCACTTCATTTTTCTTTCTGTTCTCGGAGACTCCAGCAGCTTAAGATCAATGAAACCAAAACCAAGCAATCAGTCTGAATGGGAGTTTGAGACTGGCCGTCTGGGGCCACGACCCTGAGGTTTTAGGGCCCAGAGGCTTTTTTCAGCACTTTTACCCCTGATCTTCGTAGCTGGAATCACGTATGGAATTTAGCACTGGCTGAATTCTTCTCACTGCACAGGGTTAGAGACGGTCAGGGACTTGCCAGGGTCAGGAGAAGAGGCCGATGGGATGAAGACCAGAGCCTGAGTTCCCGCCTGCCAGTCCAGGCCCCTCCTGGAGGGAGAGGGGACCAAGGTTTGCCTCTGCAGAGGGAGCTTCCTCGTCCCATGCCTTCCAAAGTCAGCATCCTCCCCTGCAGACGCTTCCTGTACGGAGGGAAGTGCGCCGTCCCACTCCTGCCACCGTCTCCCTCCCCAGCGCCCCAGGCCACCCTTCTTCCTCTAGGGTGCTTGGTGATGGGCCACATTCAGAACGAGGCACTTGGTCTTTGGAAATCAAGAGCTTTTCACCCTCCTGATTTCAGCTTCCGGAGCTGGGCCACTTCCTGTTCTCTTCTTTTCAGTCTCTCAGTCTTTCATCTTAGAGCCCTGTGTGCGGCTGCAAAGGAGGCCCTGGTCCAGGCAAGCCCGGGGGTTCAGGCCCTGACTCAGGCCATCCCTCCTTCTCCCCTCCGGGCAGCTCGTCCCGAGCGCGAAGACGCCTCCAGGTCCTCCCTGGCGAGTCCACGCCCCACACTCACCCTGGATGCAGAACCTCTCTGATCCTGTCCCGCTCACCACCGGGCGACAGTCTCGAGCAGATATGTCTCCCGCCAGCATCTCAGTGTCGGTAGCCAGAATGAGAAACAGGACTTGGGGGTTGTTTTCCGCCTCTGCTCGGAGAACGAAAGCCGTGGGTGAGGTAGAGCTGTAGTCATCAAAAAAGCAGGCCGGCTTCTCCCTGTGGCTCCCTGACCGATGGTTTTGTTGCTTTCAGTGGGGGTCAACCTGTTCTATTTCTGCATCATCATCTACCTGTACGGGGACCTGGCCATCTATGCTGCCGCCGTGCCCTTCTCTCTCATGCAGGTGACCTGGTGAGTGTCCCCCCTGCCCCCCACACCAGCTGCAGCCAGAGGGGCTTCCTTGGGCAGTCGGGGCAGTGTTTTCTCAGGGTAGAAGCCCAACACCAAGCGAGTCCATCATGTCTGAGGCCCTTTTCTGCACGCATCACAGCCAGCTGTGCGTCCTGGCCTTCGGAGACACACAGCTCACCGCTGACCCCATCCCTGCCCCGCTGGGAAGGTGACTGGGATTCCCACCAGTCGCCGGGAAACAGTGCAGCAGGAATAAGGAATAAGGTGCCTGCCCCCAGAGACAGAAAAACGTGGCTTGTGGAGAGTCGGAGCGTGGAACCTGAAGCTGCAGCTGGGGGGGGGGAGGGCGCGGCAGTTGCCCGATCAGTAAGGGCAGGTTCTCTCTGCTCCCGGCCAGGCAGGGAGGCCCACACTGAGCCATTGTTCTCTCTATCAGCAGCGCCGTGGGCAACGACTCCTGCGGAGTGGAGGCCGAGGCCAAGTACAATGACACGGACCCGTGCTGGGGGCCCCTGCACCGCGTGGACGCCTACCGCATCTACCTGGTGAGTGGTTTCGCAGGCTGGCCCGGGGGACCAGGGGCCTGGGAGCCGCCCGCCTGCACTCTCGGCTAGAACCTTCCCCAGAGAGGAGAGTCTGCACAGCCCCACAGCCTGGCTAATGACTGGGGCTTTGGTCCCGGGCAGAAAGTGGATCACGTGGCTACAGTGCCAGCCCCAGCGCGTCCCGGCCAGCGGGCTTCCATCGTGTGTGGTTTGGAGTTGGCATTGGCGTTGGTGCCAGCTCCAGGGCCGTGAACTCTTCTAAACTCATCTAGGGGTTTGAAGGGCATGCTTATCAAAGCCCTGTAAGAGGGCCAGGGCTGGCTTTCCGGAAACTTTCCCTGTTTTGACCTTGCTCCCGGCCAGCCCAGGAGCACGTGAGTGGATGCCGGGGTTGCTGGCTAGGCAGGCGGGACTGAGCCATCTCACGGCTGACCCCAGGTACAGACAGCTCTCCAGATCAGGAGGGATCAGCCCAGCTCGCTCCCAGTCTCCCCTGCTCCTCGCAGACAAGGGAAGAAGATGAATGTCCAGGCTCCGTCTTGAGTGCTTTGTGCCGGGGGCGGGCCGGGGGTGGGCGGAGGGGGGAATTGGAGCTGAATAACGCGACCCACGGGTCTCGGGGAATAAGACGCAAAACCAGAGGCAGGTGTCTGTCTGCCTGCTTTGCAGGCGCGACTCAGAAATGGTTCCCTTTCGCCTGTGCGGTGTCTGTTAACACCCTCCGCTTCCTCCTGGCCCTCCTCAGCCCTGACACAGATTTAGGTACATTAGGCGACACACAGCTTGACACGCGGCCACTTAGCTGCTGTGAAGCGGGACGCGGGACACGGGAGAGCCGGCCTCGCCGGGAGGCTCAGGGTGTCGGCCTCTTGACTTGATTATCCCGATCCTGGCAGAGCTTCCCGCGGCCGCCACCTGTGTTACGCGGCTCTGAATTTGTTAACCCCAAGGACAGCGGAATGGTGGTCTCACCTTCCCAGTCCTATCCTATCGACCTACCCCAGGAGTCCTGCGGCCCCAGCCCCGGGAGAGATTCGTTTTCCTCTGTGCGTTTCTGGAGCAGTCGGGTGGTCAGCTACGGCTAGGAGGGTGTCTTCTAGGAGGACTGTTATCTCAGCCGAGGTCCGATGGGACTTCGGTGGCAGGTTAATTTCCCGGCCCCTCCCCCACTTCCCCAGCCTTGGGGGCAGGCAGAGAACTCAGCAGGGCCACCAGGAGAACCCGGGAGAGCGGAGGCCTGTTAGCCTCTCAGCTTTCAACAAACCGTGATTGATACAATTAGCAGAAGTGTTGGTAATTGTAAGGACCCATCTGGAGCTCTAAGCGGCACAGTCAGGCAGAAGGAGGAGGTTGAAGAAAGGGTCCCAGGGGCTCAGCACAGACCCGGGAGCAGGTCCAGGATGGAGGGTCAGCGGCGGAGCCCCTCAGGCGGGTCTGTACCGGGGGCGCTGCTGGGGGCTGTGCAGGGCCTGCCTGGCTCATTCCCCCGCGCGTCGGCAGAACAGACACGGAGTGCTGGGAATATTGCTGCCGCCATCGGCCCGATGAGTTATTTAGCAGCGTCGTTACTGCCTTATTAAACTGTTCTTCCTCTCATTCCTATAAACCTTCCACATGATGGAAGCCTCCCTGCCCAAGTTTCAATAACTGTCTGACCGAATAGGAAGAGCCCTTCAGGAAAGCAGACAGGCATTAATTACAGCCTTTGTCTCCCAGATGCTGCACTTATAGCTCATAAAGCTAATTGCCACCGGGCCCACAGAAGCCGCACGAAATAGCAGGGGGCGGGGCTGAGCAGAAACAGAGCCCCTTCTCTCTGGGTGGTTGACCCCCTCCCACTGCCGGGGACTTCGGTTGGCTCAGAAGGTTTTCGGTTCAGACGTGCTCTTCTGCCTGGTTTGGAGAAATTCAGGGCAGGTGGACCTTCGCGTTGTCTCAGAAGTTACTTTACAACTTTGCATGTGGCTCCCGGGGTCCGCGGCTTCCACAGAGCTGTGCTAAATACCGGGGGGGGGGGGGGGGGGGCTCTGTCCCTCTGCAGGCCACCGCCTCTTAGTGAGTCGGAAGCGGCCTAGCGACTGAAGGAGGGGGTTGGCAGACGTGGGTTTCCTTCCTCCGTCCTGGGCGCTCTGTGACAGGTGCTAACAGCATCTTCCCCTCCCAAGTCCGGCCCGCGGGGCTCATCCCTGCATCCTTGTTCCACCAAGTGGCCCCTTCAGATCATGGGAGAAGAGGGGCATCCTTTCCCCTCGCCCCCCAGTCATTCGTGTTTGGAAGATTGTCCATCCCGCCTAGAGAATCCCGTCGCGCCTCTTTCTACCAGCTGTTTTGTTGCTGCAGCGTTGGCCACGGAGGCGGGCGGGTTTTAAGCCCCCTTCCCACCCCAGGCACCGCCGCTTCTCTGTCTCAGGTACACGATACACCTGTCCGGCCTGCATGTTCAGAAGGACCTCTAATAGCCGCTTCTTTTCTATTCCAGGACAGTATTTTTCTGGCTTTAACTTTACGGCTTAATTTTTAGAAAGTCCTCTGGAAGCAGCCTCTTCTGTGTCTTCCCGGGAGTGCTGCTGAGACGCACACACAGAATGAGAATATTTGAGATATTAACTATCTCCAGAGGCCAGCCTGTATAGCATCATGATTACTTGTCAGAAGGGAGCTTTCTCTACCACCAGCTACCGGTCGCCTCCCGAAGCCCTTGACCTTAATGAGTGGAAAATTCCTCCTCCCCTCCCGTAGCCTGTGACCTCTGTCCACATCCTGTGATTCCCATGCAGCTGATATGAGTCAGTTTCTCCCTCTCCCTCCTTGAAGTAGCCGCAGAGCAGGGCGCCGTGAGGTGGGGGTGGTCCCGTGAGTCACACGTGCCCCCAGGGCGTCCCAGCAAGACGCCACAGCTGGAGCCAGCAGGGACCTGGGCCCCCCGTCATGAGGGCCCGTGAGAATTAGCATCAGGATCTGATCTTCCAGGCCCCACCGCCCACCCCTCATGCTCCTTTGAAGTATCAAATGGGACAGTGTTGATGCCCCAGCGCTTTCAGACCCGCAACCTTGCCTCCAGGCTGGGGAACGTCATGGGATCTCTCTGCAGAGCATCTCTGGCTTGAGTAGGAAACAAAGTCAGAATTTAGCATTTCATTTTCTATGTGCTGAGGAAGAGTCAGGAGCTGCTGGTGAATGGCAGGGTCATGTGGAAATGAGTTCCATCCAGGAATCGTACTGTCCTGAGTGTCTGGGAGGCAGGACGTGTGTCGCTGTCCCCTTGAGTCAAGGGCACTGCCCGGCGCTCTTGTTCTCCTTCCTCATTCCTGCAGGGCCGTCCGGCCTCATTTGCGCCCCAGGCCCCGTCGGTACCGTCTCCTGGAGAGTGTCAGAGGGAAGTCCTGGGGGGACAGCGGGACTCCCCGAGTGCTGAAGCCTCCTCACTGCCGGCAGGAGCGGCCTCCACAGCTTACAGGTGGACAGGTGCCGCTGCGGCACCGGCGGCCCAGCAGGCCCCGGCTGGGCAGAGCCGGGCCCGCAGATGACAGAGCGGAGCTCATCCTGGCTGGAGACCCAGCCGCAAACTGGCAGCGTGGGGCAGGGGGCCCCTCGTGGGCTGCTTTGAGACAGGACAAGGTCACCCTGGCTTGCCGTGCTGCCTTGAACGCAGGAGCTGTGAGGTCCACCTCCAGGGTCTGGGGCTGAGCTGGGAGAGAGGTGCAGCCTGGCAGGTGACCTGCCACCCACTGCCGGACAGAGGGGCCTCTCCCTGCAGACACCCCTTGAAGAAACAGGGTATGTGTTGGGGGCTGCAGGCGGGGTTCTGCCTACTGAACTCTCTTCCTAAAGGAGCAGGTCAGTCTGATTCGGGCTCAGGTTAGCGGTGAAGGGTCCTGGTCTCTCCTCCTCTGGCAGGAGGCTGTTTTCTGAGTCCGTCTTGTCTCAGCCTCACACGGCAACGCTTGCCTGTGCCACCGGCGACGTTTAAACAGCGCGCGCTTCCCTTTTTATTTTTATTTATGTATTTGGCTGCTCCGGGTCTTAGTTGCGGGATGCGGGCATGTGGGATCTAGTTCCCGGACCAGGGATCGAACCCGGGCCCCCTGCATTGGGAGCACAGAGTCCTAACCACTGGGCCACCAGGGAGGTGCCACACAATCCCCTTTTTAAAACCCAACAGTCTCTTTCTAGAACGGTACCATTCAGGGGGAGAAACATCCCTTGTGCTGGGGGGTGGAGAACGGAGTGACGTACCCGCGCGGAGGCGCCAGGCCGAGCACTGCCAGGTCCTTCCTGCTGTGTGGTTTGCGTCAGTGTAGCGAGTTACCCGTTACTTTCTAGTTTCCAAACAGTAAGGTCTGTGGCCTCATCCCATTTCACAGCAGAGAAAACTGAGACTTGGAGACCGTGACTTCCCCAGGGTCTCTGAGCTGAGGCAGAGATGAGAGCCCAGAAACGAGGGGGCAGGTCACGCGTGCTCATCAGCCCTGGGAGCCTGACGTTTGCAGAGGTTGGGGCGACGCTGCCCCAGGATGGCATCTGCTCAGTGACCTGTGTCTGCGCATCCTGCCCATCTGCCTGACTGACCTGCTGTCTTCCTGCCGCCCCTCACTCCTGGGTAGCGAGATGGGCTTCTTCCGTTCACTCGAGTAGCGCTGGAGCTCAGAGCGTCTGCCCAAGGACGTCTCCCTTCCCTGCCACCGTCTCTCTCTCTGTTCTTTCAATAGCAACCACGGTACCCTGGAACTGTGGCATCTGCTAATAAGTGGGTCACCACTGCCATTGCTTGAATGTTTATTCTTAGCGACGCTGGGGCAGGAGGTGGTCTAGACGCCTTCAGGATCAGTGAGGAGGGAAAGTTAGTGTGAAGCAACAAGGCTCAGCGGCAGCAGTGACTTCACGGGACCTGGGGACTCTCGGGGACACCTCCAGGGGCACCAGCCTGTGCCCCTAGAGCACAGCCCCAGTAGGAGACAGTGTGAGCGCCGCCCCTGGATTTGCACAACGTGGGGAACCCGGAAGGAAGCAGAGACCATGGCGAGACAGGCAGGGTGGTCCTGGAGGGCAAGCGCAGTGCTCCCAGGATGGGCCGTCTTCATGCAGGAGTCTGATGGGTTGGCTCCGTCCGCAGATGGAGAGCAGGGCCCTAAGTGCAGTAAACGGACCAGTGGCAGTTTCCCTTCTTTGGGGACATCGCGCTCCTGTCTGCCTCTGGTGGGTTGGGACCTAGCCCAGCACCAACGCGGAACAAGCCAAGAGGAGGTTCCCGGCCACCTGGGCAAGAAGTGGGTTGCTTACAGGGTCTGGGACGTCAAGGCGCCTCCCTCATAGGATGGGGACTGTTTGGAGACCTGCCTGGGCTACCAGGGAAGCCCGTCTTCTTTCCCTTCCTTTCCTCCCTTCCTAACCCTGATATCAGCTCCTCGTTTGGTTCTGGAGGCTCCTGGAAGGTCAGTTTTGTTGTGCTTCACCCTTTCCTCGCCGCTCGCCGGTGGGAAGATGCCGGTCATGCTGGGCAACCCCCTGCAGGTGCGGCGAGCAGAGTAGCTCTCCCGACCCGGGCCGGTCCCACCCCGACTTGGTGGGGGGTCTGCGGTCGTCTGCCAGCTCATCTGGCCCCCCGGGAGGCCTTGTGTCTCAGGGTGCTAGCCCCCCAGGTGCCGAGCCTCTGCTTTCAGCCCACGGTCCTGGGTCTCAAGGGAGAAAGCATTTCTGCCCAACACCCTAAAACTGCATGTACCCAGTCTGCAGACAGGCAGGCGCTCTTGCTGAGCAAATTCTAACTTCAAACAGTGGCCGGCGCTCAGGTTGAAAGGACTGACTTTAAAGGATTGGCTTGTCTCTTCTTTCTCAAGGATATCAACAATACAGGGGCAGGCCTGCATTTTTCCTCCTCCCTCCCTCCCTCCCTCCCTCCCTCCCTTCCTCCCTTTCCTAGGAAGCTGTCTCTATGGCTCATCCAGGGAATGGCTGCTTGTGTTTCATTGTGCTTTCCATCCCCCCCCCCCCAGCCCTTTCTAAATGAAGTTCAGATCACGCTGTCACTCACTCTGACACTATGGCTTGTCTCTCCAGCTCCTGCCAAGGGACCCCAAGGGCACCCCCGTCACTGCCCCCCCACTGCTACTGGTGTCTGGGCACAGCGTCCGGTCCATCCCCAGTGCCAGCTCAGCTGCTGCCCAGCATTGCTCAGGACCAGCCCTCACCTTTCCGAGGAGACCTGGGTAGCGCCTCGCTGGACCACGGTGACCCCCTCCTCCCTGACCCCCAGTGCCTTGGGGTGTTTGGCCCGAGCTCCCTCCAGCTCAGTGAGAGGACTGTTTTTATTTTTAACGCGGCTCTCGGGGACATGGGTTCTGTCCGCCAGCGTTAAGCTCGCCATCCATCACCCCCCACGTCCTGCCTCTGCGATGGCTGATGCCTGACACACCAGCTTAGAGGACGGCGCTGACTCCCCTGTGCCATCCGCTCCGAGCTCCCGGTAAAGATAGCAGGTGACGGGCGTCAGGATCACAAGACAGTCCACACCACCCCCTCCACGAGCCCTGGAAGCTGCTCACCGGCTGAGCTCGAGTCCTCTGGCCTTTCTTCCGTCCTGGTGGATGAAGGGAACTCGGTTGTAGCGCCTGAGCCAGGTGAACTGCCCAGACCCCCTTCTCACAGTGGCAGCTCGAGTGTCTCTCTGACCCTGTTAGAATGTCCCCGACCTCTGCCCCCGTCTCCGTCGTCTGGAAAGTAACGAGTACCTCCTTACAATAGGACTTGCCCAGGGCACAGGCCACTTTTACCCTGAGCTCGTGGGAAACTGTCGGTTTGGCTCGTCTGGTGTCTCGTCCTTTCTCCCTGCCCCCTCCCCCAGTTCACTCAGGGACGGGCACTGCGATGGGGAAAGTTGTCTGTGCGCCACAACCGGACGGCCCCTGCCAGCAGCCGCGGCTTGTAAGAAGCCCCAGGATATGAAAATCCCAACGTATAAAACGAACTCAGCGGGTAATCGTTTGTTACAAAACAATTCGATACTTTGCAGAAGGGCTCGCTGCAGGTTTCTCTGGAGCACTTACTTTCCCTAGTGCGCATAAAACGTTATTCTGTGGAAATTAAGTATCTGTAAATAGAACTTTTAGAGACCCATCTCTTGGGTAAAGCGAATCCACATGTTTGTGTGTAAAGTGCAGGAGTCCAGAGCCCATTTCACGGAGAAATAGGCCGACATGGGGTTGGCGTGGACATCACAGGCAGACGGATACACACACACGCGCACGTGCACACACACGGGGCCCCAAGCCGGGAAGGCGTCACGGAGCTTGTTAAGAATACACCCACGACCCACACTCATGCACAGGCCAGTTTGGTTGGGAAACTTCCCAATAAGTCTCCCTGGGGAGTGTTCATCCCTGCTGGGGACCTTCTGCACTGCGCTCTTTCAGGACCGTTTCTACCCACACTTCACGCTGATCCCGGGCACGCCCTCATCTGGAGGCTTCTTTATTCGTGCGCAGCGTGATCGGTGATGCAGAGCTGCTGTTCTTGCTTCATGCGCTCCCCGGGCTGGTCCTGGCCACTGACCCAGGTGTGTGTGTCCACGTCTGTGTGCTTTTAGTCAGTCCCCCCAGAAGCTGCTCTAGGCAAACTCCCAAAATGCCACAGCTGAGGCCATCTCCAGACTCTGCATCCCCTCTGCTTGCAGACCTCCCATTTCTGGGCAAAGAGCTAAAAAAAATGACTTTGTATTCTTTAAGGAAATGTCCCAGTTGTCAAGTTCAGATCCTTACTCTCCCCTGCTCCTTTTTTTGGCTTCATTTCCCAAAAAGTATAAGAAAGAACTATAGGAAATACAGAAGCCTTCCAGTTGTTTTAAGAGTAATATGGGATGTTCTTAAACATCTTGTGCTAAGGAGGGTCAAAACTGTTTACGCTAAACCACGTTCCTCCTTCAGCTCCATGTCTCTCTGATGCTTTCATTCCATAGCTGAATCCGTGGTCCTCGCGACGGCCCTGCTGACTTCTGTGAGGCTGTGCTACCCCCTGAATGATACTTGCTCTCTGTTACAGGGCGTCTGTTATAAACAGAATCTGCTGTCTTTCTAAATAGTGTCCCAGGGCCCTGGCAGTAATTGTTTAATTAAATAAAGCGCTCATTCTAAAGTAATAAGCGTGCTCCGCCATGTGGCTGGTGTCCCAACCGGAGGCCCAGCAAACCGTGCGGAGACTAAAAGTATCCATGGGCACGTTCCCCAGCCTGCAGGCTGGCCCCGAGGAGAAAGCGGCAGCTAAGGAACCCCGAAGCGTTCTCAGCCAGCAGAAGGGCGCCTGGCACACGGACGTGATTAGGCAGAGCTGAACAATTAGGGTGCATATCAATGATGACATCCGATTAAGTAGCACAAACTTGGGATGTCTCGTGAATTAGCCGAGAGTAGGCCAAGGTACGTTTTAATAAGCCTTCGCGTGCAAAGGGAGGTACCGCAGAGGGCACTGCTGAGCAGATGCTGTGTGAAGCCAGAAGGAAGGGTCACAGAGCCCAGCAGGGCACGTTGAGTTGAGCTACAGGAAGAACTTCCTTTAGCCGCAGATTGAGATGCACTCTGGAAACCTGGACAGGAGGAGGGAAGAGGCTGCCGGGCCGGGTTAGAGGCTGACCAGGGCTGGAAGGCCCCCCCCAGTTTGTGACACCCAAGCAGTTCTGGCAGGAGAACTTCTCGCTGCTGTTTCAGGAGGCCGTGCTGCACCCGAGGGGTGGGTCACCAGCCTCCAGGGACACTGCCCAGCCCTCTCCCCACCCCCGGTCAGGAACAATAACCTCAACTGAGTCTCAGAGCTTGGCTCCAGGACCGCTGGTACTTATTAAAAATACAGATCCCTGGGTTGCACCCCAGGCCTAATGTAGCAGCACCTAGGACCGCAAGGCCCAGGAATCTGCATGTTCCACCTGTTCTGAGGGTGATTCTGTGTCCTCTGCCCTTTGAGAAAGTCTGCTGGCCGAGGCCCTCTCGCAGCGATAAGTGGTCTTGCTGACACCCAGCCTCCCGGGGAGAGGCCTGCTCTGGTCTCCCTTGGATCTGCTCCCCAAGCTGCAGCTGAAGAGGCAGTGGTCAGGGCCCCGCCGAGCCTCCTCCAGGGAGAGACGGGGCAGGCGTCGCAGGTCTCCAGCCTGGCTGCCGGTGCGTCACTGCAGACAGGGAGCAGCTGCACTCCAGCTTTGACCAGACTGGTTTCAGACTTCGAGCGTCCCCAGGAGAAGAGGGCCTCCAGCAGTACCCCTTTGCCAGCGGCTGCTTTGTTACCTGTGGCCAACAGGTCCCGCCCGGTCCCTTCCTCGTGGAGCCCACAGCGTGCCAGCCCCACAGAGAGGCCTTGGCCTCTGACCATCCACTAGGGAGGGAGCCGGGGGTCATTAGCGTGGTTTCTTATACCCGACTCCACGGAGCTCGTTAATCAGCCCCCTTGCCTTGCCGGCTCCCCTCCCTCCCCACCTCCAAGGTTACTCGGTGCCCCGCAAAGAATCCTGCTGCTTTCCGTTTATTTCGAGGTCAGGGGTCAGCAGGGGAGAGGTGGAGCCAGTCCGCCCGTGCTCTCTGCAGGGCTTCCGCGTCCCGGGCCCTGACTTCCTTCCCTCCCTCCGCTCCAGCCCTGGCCCCGCTCTTCCTGCGCAGAGATGAGCGGGAAGAGTTGGGGGGGGCGGGGGTGCCTGCGCATCCGCAGTGATTATCCGGCACCTCTCCGGGAGCATCACACAGGCATCAGGCAGTTGAGGTGACAGAGGGCAATGGCTCCGCCTCCTCGTGTCCCCGGGGCGGGGCCAGCGGAAGCAGTCAGATTCCAGCAGGTTACTGGAGACGCTAACAGCCCTGCGGGTCCTAAGGGTCCACGGGGCTCACGTCCCGCCCAGCACCCAGGGTATCTGAGCAGCTTCGTTCTTGACAGAATCCGGTGGTTGGGGGTGTGGGTGCTTTTTTCCGAGGGAACTGAGAGCCCAGAGGCTCCCCAGCCCCTGTTACTCATAACACAGTCCATGATACAGGGTGTTACCTGCCCACCCGTTCCCCTCAAGTCCTCCTGTTCTGAGGACCTGTAAGGCCCAGTTGATCTTTAGTCTGGCCGCGGCAGCTGTTCCCCAGCCCCTGGATCATGGGGCCAATAGCTCCAGCTTCCTCGTGTCTGTGAGGCAGCGTTTAAGTTCAGCCGGCCCTGGGGGAGGGACGCCAGGTACCCATCCTCTCCCCTTGTTTGACAGCCAGCAGAAATAGGCCGGGCCACAGAGCTGGCTTTGATTCTCTGCAGACAGATTTCAGTGGCTAAAAAGTGGGAAGGGGTCAACCCAGCCTGCGGTGCCCAGGAAGTTGTCATCTGTGCAGCTGTTCACTGAGCCCAAGGAGAGGTTGCCGCGCTCTTCTGGGGCTTTCAAACTCTGCTGCCCGTGAGCAGAGCCCTGCCTCCCCCGTGAGACCTGTTCTCTTCTCGCCGTAGAGGGCTGCTTCAGAGCCTGCCCCGGGCTTGTACACCTCCTTGCTCGGGCTCACCGCCAAGCCCTGGGTCAACGTTTTCATGCATCTGTCACTGCACCCAGCTGGACAGGGAGTCCCAGCCATGCCCCCTCTCCTCTGGCCCCCAGAACTTACAGTTCTAACGTTCCAAGTCCCTTTCAGATCTCCTCCCGTGAGAACAGAGAGGACTCCCACGCTGGGGATTCCGAGGGGGGCCTTGGAGCCCGGGCGCCCGGGCTGCTTGTCCAAGGAGAGGTACCTCCTCCCAGCGTGAGAATTGCCCCAGGGTCCTGAGGCGTTTCTGTTTCTGACATTTCATTCTTTCAGCCTGGTTTTAGGTAAATCTGACTGCCATCTCCGTACTTAAAATCCTTTAGAAACTCCTCTCTGCAAGGCAGCTCTAAACTCCTTCACGGGACGTGGTCTGCTCTAATCTCCTCCTGGAACTTTCTCTCTCACCACCGCCCCACCCTCACTGGCCACTGTCCTCCACAGACGCCGGGTACTTTCACGGCTCTGTGCCCTTCACGTGCCTTCCGCTCGCTTCAGAGCCCGACAAGCACTCGCTCATTCCAGACTGAGCTCAGGGACCCCCGCCCCTCACCCGCGCGTGGCGGTGATCGGACTCTTATCCGTGTTCAATTCCTTGGCCTCACCGTGAGCTCCTCGAGGTTAGGGCCATGCCTTATCCACCTTTCAGTCCAGAGCCAGCACGGGGCTGCCCGCAGGGGGGTTGCTCCACGAGCATCTGAGTGGACGAGACCCTTCAGGCGGGCCGCCGTCACGGGGTCTGCGGCCGGGCAAGGGTGCGAGACCCTCCATCAGCCCTTGGACCTGCTGACGCCCAGGGCTCACCACAGCTGGCGGCCGCTGCTCCGGCCAGAAAACCTCCCCGTCCAGCCGACCCCTCCTTCCCCAGAGGCATGGCCGTCCTCTGCTCCTTGGTGCTGGGACAGAAGCTGCCCCTCAGCGAGGGCTTAGGGGCCCCCTATCTTTGGCGGCTGAAGGTAGCGGAGAGCAGTCCGAAGCCATCCAGGTGGCAGGAGGTCGAGGATGGCTCACCACCCATCTCCTTCTCTGCCACCTCTTGGCACCTGGAGTGTGAGAAGTGAAGTATTAGAACAGGTACCATCTCCAAAGTCCAGTCTTTTTCCCCAGGCAGAGCCCCCAGCCTTCCACCTGTTTCACCCCGCTTCCCACATCCTCACACACCCCCTGTCCCTCCCCAGCTCCTTGTCATAATGTCCTTAAAGCCCACCTAGTTCAAGGTCAAGCCCCTTGGTCTTTCGCCTGGATGTGGCAGGGTGGGGGGAATGGACCCTCCCCTCCCCGCCCTGGTCTCTTTCACACCTGTGAGAAGCCAGCCCGTCCTTTTTAAACCCTGATGGCTTAACATCATCGAGTGAGTGACTGCGTGGGTTTTCCACAATATTTATCTTTTCTCCCCAAATCACAAGGGTTGCAGCTCTGGCATCAAATCCTTGGAGCTCTGCCCACCACTGGTTACCATCTGGCTTTTCAGCTGAGAAAGAGACAACACAGGCACCCAGGCTTGTCCTCCAATAAGACCACAAGGACGGCAGCAGCCGTGCCAGGCTGATGCCATCAGACCAGACCAGCCCTCCTGGCCCGGCCCTGGGAGCCAGCCTGGAAGGGACATGGAGGGGGTGTTGGAGAGACTCTTTCTCTAGGACGTAATCGAGGGAGGCAGTCAAGTGCTCCAAAGGAGGACTGGGCCTTGGATACAGACAGCCTGACCTCTGATCTCAGCTGTCTTGGTTATTATGAGATCTTAGACAAGTTAGTTAACCCCCTCAACCTCAGTTTTTTTAAGATGGAGACAGTAACCGACTTGTAGGGTGTCAGGATTCAAAAGCGATCTTAGATGGAAGATACTGTTGTGTCTGGGCACTCAGGAGGCGCGCGGTAATGTTGGTTCACTTGCCCATTGGTTCTCTGAGCCTCCTTCTTCCCCACCCCCGCACAGAGCCTTCCTTCTCTGAGAGGTGGCTTAGTCTCCTGGGGAGTGTCCGGAAGCAGGAGTAGGCTCTGGGCGGAAGAGTGGCCTGATTGGGGGCAGAGCCCTCCCTCGCTGCCAACAGCATCCCCTCAGAACTGGGGGCTTGGAGGTGATGTGGGCATGACACCTGGACCGGGTGCATGGGACGCCACCTGACTCCAGAGACCGGGAGGGGATTGTGATGTGATGGTGGAGACCACTGGCTGGGAGCCACAGTGTATGTTCTGGAAAGACCCGGCCTCCCTCCAGCAGTGGTCACAGCACACGCCAGGCCACCCTGCACTGGAGGAGCCTCCCGTGGGCTGTGACATTCCACCCCCTCCCAGGTCGCTCCTCCCACCATCTCTAAAACTGCGTGAAGCAGCCAGGCTCCTTGGTAGGACATCACGGTGCTTGATCATAGAAGTTTGGGATGAATTTCCCAACCTATCTTTTTCACCATCTATGGGTTCGGGAGGAGATATGCGCTTTTTTTTTTTTTTTGCCTCGCAGAGCAAAAACCATAAAGCTGGGTACAAACCTCAGGCCCCTAAGTAGGGATTTTCTATCTCATCTGAGTAAGGCGGGGGGTTGATTAGAGAAGCGGGCTCGGAAAAGGAAGTTACAGTTATTTGGGTTCTTTCCTAGGTCTGTTCTGTTTCCAGCTGCCTTGAAAGAAAGGGAAGCAGGCAGCTTTGAGGGAGGGATCTGGGGATGTTTTCAACTGTCAAACAGTCCAGGCAGCCTTTCAGTCAGTGTGTCTGGGGAGTCACAGAGCGAGCCTGAGACCTGCCCTCTGCGTGCATGGTTGTCTCCGGGCTGACAGGGCTGAGATCGCATCACCCAGGCTCCTTGAGAGCTGGGGAGCGATGCGCCGGGGGCCTGGGCCGTCCTGTGCCCAGCCCTCCCCTCTCAGAGCTGGAGCCCGCATCCTGTGCAGTTGCCGCGTCGGCTCAGTCCGGGGGGCCTCTCTGCCGTTGCCTTCCAGGCTGCCCCCTCCCCAGCCACAAAGCGGCTGAACTCACACCCTGTAGGAGGCAGCACTCTGGGCTTCGACAGCCAGAGCTGCCCGTGTGCACGGGGTTGGGAGCAGCCACTCATTCTGTGGTCCCTCCCCGAAATCCCTCCCAGGCTCCCCGGTATCAGAGACAAAGAGCGTGTTCACCAGTACCTTGGCAGAGGTTGTTCAGGCACCCCCGCCCTGGCCAGTCTGTGTTGCTGCCGGGAAGGTGCCCCAGGATTTCATCCTCTTCTCGGTGAATTGTGCGTGGGGAGAGGTCTTTTCTCCCGGCCAGCCCCCTGATCCCCGGGTCTGACAGTCGGGCGAGTTCCTGCGTGTGGGTTTGGTTTTTTGCCTCTGTTCTGTAGCTCAGTGGCTACTTAAGAACTCCCTGGGGAATCTTAACTTCTGGCCTCGGCCTGGGGCTCGGCGCCTTGCTCTCCTGGGCTTAGTGTCTGCCGGCAGCACGGCTCACCTTTTGATGAGCGCTACAGATGTTACGAGTCTCGGAGCTCACTCAGTCCGAATGGGGCTGAATTGTTTGACAGGAGTGGACTTTGTTTTCTGCTGAAGGGCGTCATGAGATAACAGCTGGGTTTATAGAGTTGACGTCTATGCTCCAGAATCACACGCTGCTTTAGAATATCTGGGCGTCAACCCTCCACTTTCTTTTAAATTTATTTATTTTTGGCTGCATTGAATCTTCGTTGCTGCGCGCGGGCTTTCTCTAGTTGCAGCGAGCGGGGGCTGCTCTTCGTTGCCGTGCACGGGCTTCTTATTGCCATGGCTTCTCTTTTTGTGGAGCACAGGGTCTAGGCGCGCGGGCTCAGTAGTTGTGCCTCACGGACCTAGCTGCTCTGCGGCATGTGGAATATTCCCGGACCAGGGATCGAACCCGTGTCCCCCGCACCAGCAGGCAGATTCCCAACCACTGCGCCACCAGGGAAGTCCTAGCCCTCCTCCACTTTCACCTTCAGGCATCACCTGAATCTTTCAGTCTTTCAACCCATTCAGCAAGCAACTCCGAAGTACCTTCTAGGTGAGGGTTGGGGAAGCTGGGGAGGGACCCAGGGACACTAAGACAGGGTGACTCGCCCTAAGCAGCGCATCTGGGGAGGGTGCCTGTCAGACAGGCCACGCCTGCAAGGCTGGAGAGGCGTCCAGCCTCCATCCGTCTCCATCACTCCTTCTCCACCCGGTAAGCGTATTGGAGGGATCGGTGAGTAAGAGGTTGGCAGCGCCCCCATCGTTGCTGGCTTGGTCGTCTGAAGCCCAGCAGTCTATCCCGGCAGGAGCCCCCTCCCACAGCAGGGCTCTTCACGCTCTCGGGGTCAGCCCCTCCCTGCCCTGTCGGGTTGTCATTTCTGAAACCTCATTCTCAGAGCTTCCTGTGAGTTTGCCGGTCCTCCTGCAGGATCAGGTGACCTCCTCTAGGTGGCGCGATGCCTCTCGTCTCAGGGTTTGGGCAGAGAGGCTGTGCTGGTGGACGGTTCGCTGGGTCCAGTGCACGAGCTGCTGACGCCGCTCCAGCCCTACCCCCTGTTCTCATTCCCTCACATCATGCATTGCATCTGCATCATGACTGATCCTCCATGCTTGGTACTTGAGAACTTGAACTCCCCCTGAAGAGCGCTTGGGGTGGAGGTGCTGGAAGTCCAATGGGAATAGTATCGACCTAACATTCTGTGGCCGGAGGTCGTCACTCGGCTTCACTTGTTCCAATTCCCCCTCCCGGGATGTTGGGAGGACAGGTGGGCTGTGATACCGCGAGGGTGTGCTGATCCTTGTTGGGGTCACACGGCCAGGGCTGCTGTGTACTGAGTACCTTCTCTGCACACGTAACGTGCTCTGGGAAGTTCACAAGTGCTCTAGGGTCTCGCTGTTAGCTGGGACAACATTAGGATTCAGACCCCCGCCCTGAGCATGTGACCCTGAAGCCTCTGGTCCCTCCGCTGTCCTTCACTGCCTCAGAACGCACCTCCTTCTCATGGCTGGATCACCAGACATTGTCATTCAAGTTGGGAAAATACAAACTCCCAAACCAAAACGTTCACAGCCACTTGAGGGATAAAAATAGAATCTTGAGCATTTCTTCGCTGCACCTCAAGGACGCGTTGAAAGTTCAGCTCCTGTCTAGGGACGGGTTCGTGCTGAGTTTCCATTAACCCCAATTAACCCTTAACCCTTAGCGCCCAACAAGGACAGCCCTGTCAGCAGCAGGGCGTGCGTTTCCTTTGTCATTTGAAGGAACCTCCAGGACCAGTCCACAGAGCTCAGCCGTGCCCTCGGTGTGTGGCCGCCTCTGAGTGAACTGGCTCCCTGGGGCCCCGTGTACTGGGTCGTCAGCCCCACGGGTCCCTGTGTGTTTAGGTAGATCAGGCAGCATAGCGCCATTCCCCCTCCCAAGACTTTTTGCTTCGTCACCCCTGCTAGATTAACAAGAGAAGTCGGAGTCCCCCCAGCGCCCTAGTACAAGAAGGCTGCAAGTGGATCTGCCGCTCTTTTATGTTGAAAGTCAGGAACTGACAGCTGAAGTGAGAGAAAGGTGCTGATGCCTGAGTTCTTGTCTCTGGGAAGCTCCATCTCACTACACCATGGGAGCCACAGACAAACCAAAAAGATGCTTATTTTTAGAGGGAAATAAGTAGGGAAGCAGGCAGTCCAAGGACTGGCCGTCCAGCCAGTTACCCCGCCAGGCAGGGCGTCACCTCCTTCAGCTCCAAGCCCTCTCTCGGCCCGGGAACGATGGGACACCACAGAAGCGTTGCCTTGGTGCTTTGAGGGCCACTGCTGGCTTCCCTGACCATCTGGCCTTTGTCCCCCCGGATCCTATCCCTTTGCTCACGCCAACGTCGGGGGCAGGGCTGGGAGGGACCCTCCCCTGTTGGGTCAGCAGTCGGCTGACTGTTCCGCTGCTCTTCTAGGATGTTTTCTCACTGTCACTTGTTAGGGGAGGTGATTGGTGTATCGCCCTTTGTCCCATGGAGTTGCCCAGAGGCTCTTAGGACGCTTGTCCTGTACGGTGGTCATCACTTTAGCACATCATTCTCTCCTGCTTCCCTTTCCTCGAAGAAGAGCGTGCCCTATATCTCCTCCCCCCACCCCTTTTTCGAGGGGAATGAGATGGACTTATGGGTGTTGTTGAATTTCTTCCAAGTTTAAGTTCTAATTAAAAACTATGGTCCCGGGCTTCCCTGGTGGCGCAGTGGTTGAGAGTCCGCCTGCCGATTCAGGGGACACAGGTTCGTGCCCCGGTCCGGGAGGATCCCACATGCCGTGGAGCGGCTGGGCCCGTGAGCCATGGCCGCTGAGCCTGCGCGTCCGGAGCCTGTGCTCCGCAACGGGAGAGGCCACAGCAGTGAGAGGCCCGCGTACCGCAAAAAAAAAAAAAAAAAAAAAGAACTGGCGGGTGGCCGGTGTACGGCTCTTGGGGAACCATGAATCCACTGTCTCCCAGAAGTAGGAGAGGGAAGAGCCGCTCCTCTGAAGACGTATAGGTTCTTGACTTTAGGTTTCTTGTAAGACATCGCCCCTTCCTCAGTGGGCGTCCTGGGAGATACTGCTGACGGCGGGCAGCCGAGTCCCCGAACTCATCTCAGACGGGCCTTTTCCTTCTCATCGGGGCTGCGTCTCACCCTCCCCTGGAGCCAGCTGCGTGCTCGGAGCGATGCCATTTCCATGAACTCTTCCTAAATCAAAGCACGTTGATTTCACAACTGTTCTGGGAAGGGAGCTTTTTCCCTGACAAAGTGAACTGCTTTCCGGCGAGCGGGTGACTTCTGCATACCCATATGCTGCTTGGTCTGCCAGCCCGGATGCTGCCCGTGACAGAGGGTACAAGGCGGGTCAGCAAGACTGGAGTGGCCTCTTCCCACCCTGCAGGAGTAAACCTGCCTCTGTCAGGCACCTCCTCCACCAAGTTCAGTGCACGCTGTAAATGTTTACTCACTGAGCATCTCACGTGTGCCGAGAGATGCAGAGCTCGCCATCATGGCGCTTACCCTCTGCTGGTGGCACAAGCAGCCCACGAACAAGGAGCGACACAGAACCTACAAGGATTACGTGATGTGGTACCGACCGCGCGTTCGGTGATTCAGTCAGGAGCCCCCAGGGAGGAATAAGACATTTGGAGAAACTTGCAGGGGAGACCGGCACTTGAGCAGGGCTTGAAAGGTGATAGGAATAAGGAAGGTAGAGAGGAAATTCTTTGCCAGCAGCAGGAATCACGAGGGTTAAGGCATGAGGGTGAGAATTAGCTTGAATGTGGGGAAAGCAGGTGTCAGAGGAGAAAGCGGCCTCACACAGGATGCAGTGTGTGGATCACAGCGGTCGGGGCAGAGGGCCAGGAGACCCCCCAGTCCCCTCTGCCACTTCCTTACCCTGTCACCCAACCTCTCCAGTCCCTCCGCCCCCTTGTCAGTAAAATGAGACATCGTCAGCTACCTGGTGACCTCACAGATGGCAGTGAGCGTGACGTGAAACCGTGCCTGTGTGAGCACTTTGTGAAGCTCGGGGGGTCTGCAGCCCTGGGCAGCGACCTCATCACGGGACCCCTTTGATGCGATGGGTGGTTAACAGGAGCGGCAGCTGGGAGGACAGGGCTGAGGCTGACGTGACAGATACACGAACAGAAGGCGGAGCCCAGAGACTTGGCACCCAGGTCCCCTGGCGTCTAATTTGGGATTCCCACCAAATTAACATTTTCGTTCTCTGGCCAGCTAAACTTGCAGAGAAGCTTGGGGGTGGGGAGACAGGCAGCAAGCTGCTTTACTACTTTGCCCCGGTTCTGACTCGCTCCCACTTTCTCATTTTGCACCATTGAGCAAAGGACGTAGCACATGGCCGATCCCGGGCTCATTTTGTGTGTGAAGCAAGATTGAGTTGCACTGGGGGTCTCTCCTCTCCGAGGGCAGTGGGCGCAGCTTAGCCTCCGCACTTCTGAGCAAGGGACCCTGATTGAAAGGTGCTCTCCGAAGCAGCACAGCCTGTGTTCCTCTCTCCCGTCCCGTAGCTGCGGCTGTTTCCCAAGAGGAAGGCGGTGGCTCCAGTTGGAGACGAGCCTTGGGTTCCCCGAGGCCAGCCGGCTCGTGCGGGCCTGAGCGTCTGTACTTCGGGGTCTCAGCAAAGCCGCCGTCCTGTCCGGGGAACCTCCTGTCCCAGGCATCTTGGAGCGCAGCCCCCCTGGCCTTCCTCGCGTCTCTCAGACACTGACTCCTGCCTCTGCTGGACCGGGAGCTGGGAGTTAGGTTAGGACTGTCTTTATTCCCCTGTCGCTGGGTCTCATTTCTGGCAGAGGCTGGAGAAACGGGCTCATCCCTGCCCACCCCACCCTCCAGGCATGTGCCCGGTCAGCTCAGTCCCATGGGGGACACAGATGTGCAGGGAAACTCTGCCCACTCCAGTGAGGGGACTCAGGAGACAAGGGTGAAGGAGCAGACTTTTGAACGGGACCCTGACCCGCAGAACTGGTGTGACGAGCTTGCCGAGCAAAGGCCCAGCAGCCGGAGGGGGCGGGCAAGTCGGGGACTCACGCCCGTAGGCTCTCGGGGTGGTGTCTCCAGAGACGAGGTTGAGAAAGGCAGCACCAGATCATGGGGCCACTGGACTTTGTCGTCTGAAGCGATGAGCCCTTCGCTCATCACGAGCGAGGTATGGTTGGGGCTGACAGTGGGGAGGCGGCCCTGACACCAGCTGGCTCGGGCCCGGGAGGGAGAGGACAGGGACAAAGGGGCCCGACAGCTCCCCAGTCCTGAACTGCCCGCAGCCCTCTGCCACCCGCAGCCCTCTGCCCACCTGATTCCTCTTACTTTATGTATTGTTACCCCTGTGGCCCCCGCTCCCCGGCCCCTCCCAGGCTGGGTTAGGAGCCCTTGCTCCGTGTTCCCCGTGTCCCCTCCAGGACTACAAAGAACACGTCCCTGCGTTTTTAAGCCACCAAGTTACAGCGGTCATGGGACATCAGCACAGAGTGAGGAAGGGGTCAGGGGTAGTTGGAAGTTTGGAGTGGGAGCAGGTGGACGTGCGTGGTGCCCTTAACCCGCCTGGGGATGTGGGCGGAGAGGCAGCACTGAGTTCTAGACTCCGTGTCAAGTTCACGGTGCCACCGGGACACTGTAAGAGCCGTGGCCAAGCGTTGCCGGCCGTGCCTGAGGACGTGAGCTGCGTCCTGTCCGTCAGGACCGGCAGGGTTGCCACAGGACACATCTAAACTCAGCAGCCAGAAGAGAGAGGCACATGGGCGGCCCCGTTTGCACCCTCCCGGGTCTGTCTCAGAGTCCCAGTGACCAGTTTGAAGGTTGCATTAGAAACCAAAGAGTTGTTCTTTTTTTTTTTTTTTTTTTTTTTTTTTAAAAGAAACACATTCGGGACTTCCCTGGTGGTGCAGTGGATAAGAATCCACCCACCAATGCAGGGGACACGGGTTTGAGCCCTGGTCCGGGAAGATCCCACATGTCGCGGAGCAACTAAGCCCGTGCGCCGCAACTACTGAGCCTGCGCTCTGGAGCCCGCGAGCCACAACTACTGAAGCCCACGCGCCTAGAGCCCGTGCTCCGCAACAAGAGAAGCCACTGCAGTGAGAAGCCCACACACCACAACGAAGAGTAGCCCCCGCTCACCGCAACTAGAGAAAGCCTGCGCGCAGCAACGAAGACCCAACGCAGCCAAAAATGAATCAATAAAATAAAATAAATAAATTTATAGAAAAGAAAGAAACACCCTCGGCTACAGCAGTCGGTGTCCCTACCTCCTGTCATGCGTCGGGCTCGCAGAGTCCTTGAACAGAGACCGAACTTGAACTGATCGATGGCGTTGGGGTGTTGGGAAAGTGCTGGGGAGCCAGGTGATTTATAATGTCATACAGGCTGGACAAGAAGACCCAGGAGGACAGGCCGTCTCTCGGCTTTTAATTTCTTCTTTTTGTAAAAGAAAAGGGAGAACAGAAGGTGCCAAGCCTGGCTGGTCAGCTGGACCGTCGGGCCACCAGAGCCATTTCGTCCCCCAGACCCCGCGTCCACACCACGGTGAGGCCAGACATGCCGCCGCCGGATCCTCTGTCCTTCGCCACCCCGGAGGCTGAGTCTGGCAGGAACTAATTTGCAGAGGACACCTGTTCCTTAACTAGCCCCAGCTTGAGCCGCGTCTCAGTCTGGGCTCCCTGCGCTGCGTGAGCTCTGACCCGCGCGAGGGCTGCCGTTAGGCTGTCGGCCCTGCGCCTCCCCGAGCCCTGTGTTCAGTCTGGGCTCCTGAGCGGAAGAAAAGAAAGCACTTCCCAGCCGCCGTCCAGCCACAGGTATCACAGCCTGTTGTCCGAATCTTCCAAAGGAGTCCTTCACCGCCAGTCCCCACCCTGAGGACAGACCTGCTGTCCCGGAGCTGGATCTGAAAGAGGGCAGCAGACCCTCGTTCTCAGCTCAACTCACGCTCCCCGGCCCTCGGTGGGCACCTTGCGTACGCTTCCGACTCTACCCTGGGCAGTGTGTCTGTGTGCTCAGTCCCTTTAGACGAGGGGTGCTCTCAGCGGGGTCCCATCCTACAGGGTCATATAAAACGGGGCCCCGTGCATAGTAGGATGTTGATGAACGTCTGCCGAGGAGGTGGATGAAGATGGATTCCCTCTTGGCGAGGAGGCCCCACGCAGCCCGCAGCAGCAGAATTCCCCACCTGCCTCTGCGGCTGGTTCTGTGATCTCCCTGGTTTTAAGCAACGGAACCTTCGAAAACCCAGTCTTGAGGCTTCCAAGGTCAGATCTGACCTCCCGCATAAGCCACCCACCAAGAAAATGTCCAGCACCCACAGCTGGAGCACCGTGTTTTCAGCAGGGGGCGTCGCAGGTCAGAGGTGAAAGTCCCCAACCTCTGGCCCGGCTGCCCCAGAGTCCAGTTTCTAGCAGGCCAGGGCCGTTTGGGAATGTTTGTGACAAGCGGCTTTGTACTTGTTCTTCCACATGACGTGTCCCTCTCCCATCCTTCAAAAGAGAAATTCATCAGTGGAAAGTTTCCCTTAAGTGGTAATTTTCCTAAATGACTTGCTGATGGTGCTGTATACAGACTAGCTCGGCCAAGGGCTTCTGATCCAGTACCTCACTGTGTCCTCGGGCCAGAGGGGCACTGGCGAGGGCTGCCCGGAGAGCCCCTTGCCTCTGCCTCCCCCATCACCCCCGCCCGATGGAGACGCTGCTCCTTCCAGAGCAGAAGCAGGGCTGTCAGCCCCCAGGAGCAAGCTCCTTCCCGAAGTCTCCCAGCCCGGGCGCCTGCCAGGAGGCTCTGCCCACCCCAGCTAATTAGAACCTCTCCTTAAGCAGCGCTTTCGTCTCTCCTGTCATTCATTCTCACGGTGATAATGGACTGAGATGAGAGGTCACAGCCTCTCCCACATCCTGCCTTCCTTGCAGGCAGGGAGGGGAGAGACGGGCTCAGCCCACCTCGGGGGAGCCAGGGACTGGCCGCCAGGCCGAGCAGCCAGGAGGTATTCACCCGCATCACAGGGCCAGACCCAACTCCCCCAAAGCGGGCCCCGCTCCCCACTTTCGGGCCTTGCGCAGTCAGCTGCATCTCTGGTGAATGTCATTAGCAGTAACGTGATAAAATGGCACAGTGTAAATGTTAATAAGGTCTGATGCCTCCGCTGCTTCCGAGTGGCAGATCGGAAATGGTACCATCATCGTAACTCCAACCAGCAGCTTCTAATTCCTCTGCTCTCTGAGCAGACGATTTGGCGTGGAGGTCCTTGCCTTCCCTCAGTTCCCAGCCCCAGTGTCTACAGTGCCACGTCTACCCCCGTTTTCCTTTGCAAAGCGGGTTCAGATTTCCCACAGACCAATTCTCTAAGGCAGGGTTTGGATTCTCTTTTTTCCTCCTAAGTAAACGCTCGCTTTCCCCTGCTCTCCAGAGAGGAAGAGTAGTGAGGGGCCCAGTGCCAGCAGCTCCCATTCCTCTGGCCAGGCTCCCACCCCTACCCCTGTCCACTCCCAGCTCCCTGGAGTAGCCCCTGCTTTTCCTGGTCCGGGATGTTTCTCTGACGGGTTTGCCCTGGGAGCCACCGGCTGTGGTTCTCCAGGCTTTCCCTTCTCTCGAAGTCCAGGACGTTGCTGATGAACGACATCCTGATTCATCCTTTCCTCTGAACCCTCCAGGATGGTGTCCTTCCCACTGTGCCATGTCATCAGGGCCCGTGCGTCCCCCCCACCCCGGTCCTTTCTTCCCAGTAAACCGAGAGGGTCCAGGGTGTGCTTGGTGTTTGTGTTGGAGCCTCATCTTCCTAACTCGCGCTCGCACCAGCTCAGTGCCGGGCCCTCGACCCTTCAGTCAGTGCTTGCTGAAGAGAAGCAGACGGGGCCATGTCCCTAGGATGTCACCTGGATTTGCCTAGAAAGTAGCCTCAGGGCAGTAAGTGAGGAATAGCAGAGAAGCACAGCTCTGAGTTTCCCTTGCACCCCTGGCCCTGGGAACTCGCCAGGTGATGCTGTCTGACCCCAGGGAGCCTCTGCCGTTCCAGGTGCACACCTGGGTTAGGACCGGCCGTGGGGTGGCCGGGGGCTGCGTGCACGGTGTGCCCTCCCCACACACACGATGTGCCATGTGCGCCCAGTCTCTGCGCCCTCTCACTCTTGTTTTCATCACCAGGCTGTCTTCACTCTCCTCCTCGGACCCTTCACCTTCTTTGACGTCCAGAAGACCAAGTACCTGCAGGTCCTGACATCGCTGATGAGATGGGTCGGTGAGTCTGAGCAACACCTCGGGTCTGACGCCCTTTCTCCCCTCCTGTCCTCAGCCACGTGGGCCACGGCCACATGAGCTCACAGCCAGGGCTGCAACGTGGCATGGGCCTCCGTGGACTCCCGCGGGCCAGGAGGCGGCAGGTGCTCTGTGCCTTTTAACTGGTAGGGAAATCTAGTACCAAAAAAGAGAAGCCACTTCAAGGTCCCGTAATGCGAGCAGGGCGGGGCTCAGCCCTGGACTGCTGATTCCGAGGGTGCTGGGTCCGCCTGCAACCCACAGGTGGGCTCCGGGGCTCCTGGGGGCCTGGGTCAGGCTCAGCCCCCTTCAGGGCGGGGGAGAAGCCTGCTCTTTGCTCTCTTGGGCGCACCGTGCGGCACAGCCATAGAACCCCGTGGGCCGTGGCGGCCACCTCTGCGTCCCCGGCCACCAGGGCGGGAAGAGACACCCCATCTGTAGTACCTTCCAACTGTCTGATGCCCTGCTGAGCGAGAGCGCCACCATCCTCAGGGGAGCTTGGGGGCTTCTCCCCCATACCAGGTCTGCGGCCAGGAGCTTGGTCACCCCCGACACTGTCCTGCCAGCCACCCGGAAGGGCCAGGCTGCTGACCCACCTGGACCCGTGACCGGAGGGTGTGCGGTCGCTGCTCCCCCCCCACCGGCAGGCGCTCTGAGATCAGTTGCGCGCCTGCTTTGGTCTAAAAACAAAGATGCTGATGCTGTTGTGGCTGACGGGCCTGGCAGAGGGGGCCTGCCCGGCCTCCAGGACCCCCGCAGGGTGCTCCCCAGGATCCCCCCTGCCCATCAGCACAGAGGTTCCCAAGGAACCCGAGGTTGGGAGGCCCCGCTCCTGACCCTCTGGCCCGGCTCCCGTCGCTGCTGCACCCGCCCTGATCAGGACTCGGGGTGCACGTCGCTCCGTATTCCGTGCTGGCGCCCGGCACTGGATCGTGACGAGCTCAGGACAGTTTCTGATCCAGACGGTCTCCAGCAAGTCTGGCACCTTCAGGCCCCCGGCTCCCCCTTACTCCAGGGTTCCGAGATCCCAGCGTAAGGAGCCGCTGCATCCCAGGAGTCCTGGTGCACCTCCATTGGGAAGGTGCCGGGTCATCCAGCCCAGCCCCTCCCCTGCAGAGGCAGGCGCTGCAGCTCGAGGACGGCGCAGGCAGCCTCCAGCCCAGGAGCTCCTGAAGGGGGAAGGCCCCTGCTGCACCCTGAGGGGACGTCTGCCAGTGCCTTGTCTTGAGCCAGACTCGCCAGCCTGTAGCTTCTTCCCACTCTTGGTCCTTCCTGCAAGGAAATGAGAGCAGGACTGAGCCGTCCGGTGTGTGAGCTCTGGGGCCTCTGTAGCTCGATGAGCTGCCCTTCACCGTCCAGCTGAGACGAGGGAACACCTGGATGCGGCAGGCGTCCTTGTCGGCCCCACCCAGTTGGTCTGACCCTATAGGCTGCTCTTCCCAGATTTCATTCACAAGCTCCAAAGCCCTGGGTTAAACTAACATGACCACCTGGGGGAAAAACGCAAACTCCTTCCTTAGAACGTAAGGATCACGCTAGCTCCGGGGTAGGAAGCTGGAAGGGAGCCTCCGTGGGTACCAGGAGGGGTTGTGCCCAAAAATTGGGATCACAATTACTGGCCGTCCAATCTTCTCCTTGTAAGTCCACTTATAGGAAGTATTTGAAAGCCCTGGTGACCTCCAGAAGGAAAAGTTTTCTCTCGGTAAGCTGTATTTGGAGAAAACCGTCTCCCTCCTCGCTCCCTGGCCCAACTCTGTTGCCCCAACTCCTCCGGTCCCTGAAGTCGGGTCCCCAAGTCCTGGAGGTCTGGCCCCTGCCCGGCTCGGGCTTGGCTGTCCTTGACCTGCCGCATCAGTGGTGGAAGGGGCTCGTTAAGCGCTGGTTCCGTCGTCGGGGGGACAGAGCAGGGCACGGGGGGTGGAGGGGACGACCTGCTGTAGCTGACATGACGGATTCCCGGTCAGCCCACACGGGGAGCCGCCTGGATAATGACGGTTAATGGCTTCTCTAGCATCTGGGGCCCGTTTAGCACGAGGCATCTGGTGAGCGATGCATTTGTTAAACGGGAGAAGGTTGTAAGAGGGAGTGGAGGAGGCTGACGGTAGATAGAGAGTGATTGTCTGGGCACAGGATGCCAGGTGCCCCCAGGCTCAGGTCAGACCCAGCTCCCGCCCGCAGAGGTGGCCCCGAGCTCCCGTTGCTCGCTGGCCACAGGGTCCTCAGGCCCCTCGAGCGGCCCCTCCTGCTTCTGCGGTTGGAGTTCTCTTCCTCATCCTCCAGAACCGGGCTCGCGGAGTGTCACCTGCGGCTCAGTTGCTTCAGAAATTCAGCTGCTCTTTCCCATGGCACAGGGCACACTGGCCCCCGGTGACCCCATCCTGCCTCTCCTCCCAGCCAGAGCCCCCCTCCCACAGGGCAGCAAGGGGACTGCAGGGGGACTCCTCTGGTCTCCCACCTGCCACTTCATGGGCCCTCGGTGGCAGCCCTTGCGGTGCAACAGGGCCAGGCGGCCGTGGCCTTGAGAGAGGGTGCCAGGTGGAGACCAGCCCGTGAAGGTCATCCGCGCTCGTGTCTTGGTGGTGACATGGCTGTCTCTGCAAGTCACTCGCCTCTTTTCTCCCTCTGATCCTTGAGATAATGAAGCGGCAGTAGCCTCTCTGCGAACCTTCTCCCCGTGGCGCCGCCGTGGGTGACAGCTGCAGTGGGTGACGGCACAGACCAGTCGTTTGTCTCCGTAAGGGGCTCAGGCCTCTGGGCTTGGGAAGTAGACCCGTCTCTGACACAAAGCCCTCTCAAGTGGAAGACGAATAGGCCAGTGAAGTCAACTCTCTAACATGTAGTTGAACCCGGGGTTCAGTTCCCAGCCTGGGGCGGTGGAGACACCTGGGCGTTTTCCTTTGTAGACCTGGTGGAAGGAGTTTCCCTGGTCCTGACCCCAGGCAGCAGGCGGCAGCAGGAGGGGGGGCAGGGAGTGGAGATTGTGGAATCCGGGGAGCCCCCAGGCAGCCCCGCTGTGGGAGGGAGCGCGCCCCGCCCACGGGACGTCCCAGGGGGGTGTTTCCTCTGGCCCCAGCTGACCCCAGGTGATTTTTCTAGAACTCCTCCAAAGGCAGTGAGCACCAAGGCCCCGTTAGCCCTCTCAAGTTTGCGCCAAGTTGTCAGTTTGCAATGAGCTCTCTTTTCATTTTGCTTCTGAACGGCAGCTGTGCGGTCGTGCCCCCCCACCGACCTCCCTCCTTCCCACGCACCCTGCCTCTTCCCGCCGCCCAGATTAGGGCCCAGACTGTCCAAGAGAGCCGAGCGGGGAGCTCAGGGTGGCAATAAGCTGGCTTGGGTTCTAGGAAGACAAAAGGGAAGAATGAGCACCAAAGGGACCGGAAAATCATAAATAAACGTGCTGAGCCGGCCGGAAACGTTCTTGTGCGTAATTAGGAATTTGTTCTGCTATCTGTTGAAATGAGGCTGGGGCAGACTTGCAGGGACCCCACCCCGAGCAGGGGCCCCCGGAGCTCCAGACAAACGGGGAAGCCTTTAAGCTGGTTCCTCCAGGGTGTTCACCATGCCCTCCGCCAGAAGCCCCTGGTGCTGCCAGGACGGGATCTAAAAGTTGGATGGCCGCTGGAAATAGCCGCTTGTCGGGAAAATGCCAGAACATGTCCGACACGCGCCAGCATCGATTCGTGTCTTTTGCTGCTCAGAGAAGTTCTGGGGAGACCAGGCTGCCGAGTCTGGGAGACCCGGTTTGCAAATGCCCCTGAATTTGTGTGGACGAGAGCGATCGGTCGCCGTCCCGGCAGGTGAAGCTTGTCCAGGCCTCAGCAGACTCCCTGACCTGCCCCCCGTGCCGTCCACTGGTTCCTGAACACTCAGCTCCAGGCCGGGTGCGCAGGTCGGCCGGTATCCGTCGCCGGTGTGCGCTGACGGGCCAGCCTCCCTGTCGGGCGGTGGCGAAGGCCGGAAGATGAATTGGGACTGTGTGAAAAGCACTATTGGCAGAGCGCTCAGCAGCGGGTCAGCATCCAGACACCAGCCGCGTGCGCGTCCCTGCCATTGGCGTCTCCGGCCACTGCGTCCTGGGAGCGGCCTCAGAGCGAGCCTCCCTTGGGGCTGGCCCGGAGATCAGAGACGGGGCCCAAGCCACCCGCAGAAAGAGCTGTGTCGCTGGATGGTCCCCGGAGAGACCTTGAAGCATCGCCGGCTGCCTCCGTTTGTGTGTACCTGCCTCAGCACTGTGTGTACCTGGGGAACACCGGGCGGGGAGCCTCCCTGCCCCCACCAGCCTCCACCCCCATCGTCTTCAAGGAAGCCTGAGCCCAAGAGAAATGAGACGCAGGCCCACCTCACAGAGAGGCTGGGCTTCCTCCTGACTCCCAGCTCTCACTGTCAGCCGTAGGTCGACCAGGGACACTTAGGAGACGCCGACGACCGTGCTGTCCTTCATGTCCACAGGCCCAGCAGCGGTGGCACCAGAGCCTGGAGCCCTAAACCACGAAATGGGCCGCTGTGGACTGTTCTACCTGGGCCGCCCAGCAGGGGGCTCTCGGGCTGGAAGGGGCTGCGGCAGCACCATCACTTCACTCCCGTTGCCAGCCCCCCACCCCCGCCCCCGCAGACGCCTCCCACTCAGGGACCTGAACAGCTGGCTCGGCTCGGGGCTCCCCATTTGGTGGTGTTAAAAAAACGATTCTTTCTAATAAAGGCAGCTCTGGCTCAGGGCAGCCCTCTTCGGTCTGGGTTGTCAGGGACCCGCAGGGCTGCCTTCCCTCCGATCGTGTATTCAGAGCACCACGCACGTTATTCCCACCTCTGTGCTGCCTTCAAAGTGGGTCAGGCGCCGTCCTTCCCGACTGTTGGTGGAGAAACTTGAGGCTGCCTCATGAATTGTCTTGGCCCCGCTCGCCCCACCTTCCCTGGCTGGTGCCCCAGATTTGTCTTCCAGACCGAGCCAGCAGGGAGAGGTGGGACCCGGTGGTGGTAGCCCGAGTGGCAGAAGGTCCCCAGGAGGAGACCATCACCTGGGAACATAAGGGCTCAGGTTTGACCTGCCCCCAGAATGATCTGTGGCCGTGTGGCCTCCTCCCCCGCAGATCTATGACTGATCTCAGCTGAGTGTCTCCTGGTGGGACTGCTCTGATCTCTCACCACCAGCAGCCAGGGGTCTTCTACGTCTGAGCCATCTGTTCCCCACATCCTGTTGGCTCAGCAAGCCAGCTCAGCGTTTGAATTCCTTCAGGGTCACTCACTGCTGTCCCCTCACTCTCAACTGGTGCTCCTCGGGGGGCCAGGAAGGACACCCGCTCCCTAAGGATGGTAGCACATGGGCCCCCCTCTGACCTTCCAGCCAGCCTTTGTCCTGAGCCTTTGCTGCTGCCCTACCTACCCTATCTCTGGGCCACTGTCCAGGGCTCTCCTGGGCCATTAAGGGTCCGGCTTTCCCTCATTACACAGCCAGTGGAGGGAATCCAGGAAAACCTTTTTATGTACGTTTCATTTCAGTCTTATTTTATTCTTGGTTTTCTGAAAGTCCTCTCTGCAGACTCAAAGGTCAGTTGAAAGAAGAGGGACTGGAGGGTTCTGTCTTAAGGCTTTCAGGGTCGAGCGGACACCTAATCAAAGTCTGCTGAAGGGCCAGCCACGTGTCGCCAAGTGACCCCTTTCATTAGCGGCAGGACTGACCTGAGAGCTCCGCTGGGCCCCAAGCAGAGGCCGTGGCTCTCCCGGCCGCACCTCCCCTCTGAGTGGCCTCTGTTGTCAGCAGCTCTGCTCTGCGTGTGGCTGACATGTGTGCTGGCCCGGCCATCAGGCAGGGACTCCTGTTCCGCCAGGAGGTTAGCAGGCCAGCTGCCTGGACTCTGGCAAGGGAAGGGAGGGTGAGGCCCACGCGGGGCGAGGTGTCTGACGGACACTGATGGTTACAGTTTCGCCTCTGCTCGGAATCAGGCTGCACACGAGCCAGGGTGAACCCCAGGCAGGCAGCCAGGTCAGGCGGCCATATCGGTCTACAGAGCTAGTGTGGCCCAGGGCAACCCTGGAGCTCCGGGGTTTACATTCAGACCAGGGCGACCCAACGCCCCTGTCACGATACTGCCTCTCCTCTTCCTCGCCTTCCTGTTTCCTCTCGGCATCCAGCCACTGCATGACAGCTGTCTTAGCTCAGGCTACTGTAAAATACCATGGGCTGGGTGGCTTAAACAGCAGAAATTTAATTTTTCAGCGCTGGGGGCTAGAAGCCCAAGATCAAGGTGCTGTCAGGGTTGGTTTCCCGTGAGGCCTCCCTCCCTGGCTTGTAGACGGCCGCCTTCTCACCGTGCCCTCACATGGCTTTTCCTCCGTGTGTGCAGAGAGAGAGCACGTACTCTGGTGTCTCTTTCTCTTCTTAAAAGCTCACGTATCCCATCAGATTAGGGTCCGCCCTTACGACTTCATCTAACCTGTAATGCCTCTTCAGGGGCCCTGTCCCCAAATACAGTCACATTGAGGATTAGGGCTTCGACATACGAATCAGAAGAGGGGGACAGTGGCAAGAAGAAAGAGTTAAGAAAGGACTGAGCGGCCTTCAGGAAAGGTGACGGTGTGGAAGTTTTATATTTCCAGTCTCTGGGAAGGAGATTAGTCCACCAGCAGCCAGAGGGCCCTCGGGTGCGCTTTCCCAGCGATGACAAATGGAGCTGTGGCTCTGACAGCTTAAGAATGAGGAACCGAGAGCCTGCCGCCCCAGGCGCCGCTTGCCGTGCCTTGAGAGCGTGGAAAGTTGAAGGATGAAAAGGCCAGAACTCTTGATCTCGTACTTGAGACTTGATTGCTTCAGAGACTCAAATACCTGCCCTTTATCAACGACCTGCGCCTCCTGACACACTTGGAGGCGGGGAGGCTTTGCCCTGAGTCCTTCTGGAGTAGAATCTCAGTCCCGTAAGTTGATTATGTAAACATCCTTCTCTTCTGCCTCCATGATGATGATGATGACGACGATGGCAGCTACAGAGCTAGAATCCTCCAGAAACCACGGGGGTGACCCTGCCTGGGAAGGTAGTCCGATTGGCTTTAAATTCCCTCCCTTCGGTGGAAACCCAGGTGACTTTTTTTGCAAGGGTAGCAATCACAGAATTGCTACCGAATTGCTCATCGACCTGACGTGAAATGCGACCCAGGGCCAAGATGCTTCTGGAGCCGAGTGCATCTGCACGGGGAGCTTCCCTGTCTCCCCAGAGGGAGCCCCTCCCAGCCAGAGATGGAGTGTGTCCTGTCTTCTCGGAGCATGAAAGGAGGCCCCACCCCGACCACAGCCTGTGCTCAGGTGGGAGGGTGATGACAGAAGAAGGATGGGTGAACGTGAGCACCAAAGAACCCGAACAGAATTCCTTTCCGGTCTCGCCCAGCCGCCTACAGAGAGCACGTGCCGACTCCCCCCAGATGACAGGTGGAGGGGACGGCTTAGCCTTGTGTGGCCTTCAGTGGAGGGAGAGGAGGTGTCTCTGATTCACAGAGCAGATATGAGCAGCCTGCCCGGGGTCCTCCTGACCCCCAGAGCCCCAAAGACTAGCTGACCCCTGGGCCAGAGACGCTCAGCAGGGAAGGGTCATGGCTGCGGCTCCACCCGGCTGGGGTCACGAGGATGACCCCAGTACCCTCCTTGGAGCAAAAGGAGAATTAGGGGAGAACTCGGTATTGACAAGTTTTCCTGCTTGCCTGGGCTTTCCGGGTGGGAAGTCAGGTTTTTCCGACAAGAAAAGGGACTGACGCGTTTCTGAGCGACTGCTGTGGGCCAGGCCCTGCCCCTGTTCTTTATTGTACTAGCTTATTCCATCCTCCCAGCACCCACGAGCATCCCCCTTTTTAAAGGTGACGGAACAGGGGCACTGAGAAGTTAAGTGACTGCCCCGGGATCACACAGTTCGGTGGCAGAATCAGGAGTTGAGCCCAGAGTAACTTGAGAACTTAAGCTTGTTTAGAAGAAGGGCAGCGGCCACCTCTCTCCGTCTCTCCTGCTCTTTCCAAGGCGTTAGCGCTTCACGAGGTGGGCTGCCACTCACACCCCTGGCCTGTGGGTCTTGTGGGCCTGCCCAATGGCTCTCTGTTCACAGTCGGTCCTGTTCTTTAAGGAATGGTTACACAGCCACCTGCGCCCACTTCTAGGGCCGAGCAACTGCTTGGTCTTCAGTGGTTCTCAGCTCAGGCTGACGTTACCCTGTCGGTTCCTCCCAGCTCTCCTGAATCTCGGGAGGCCCTGGCCCAGCTCTGATGACCCAGCCTAAGGAGAGACACATGCATGCCCCAGCGCCTCTGAGGACAGTGTGGTGGTGAAGAGGGAAGCTGGTGCCGGATCCTCCCCCGGATCCAGCTCCCAGCCTGGAGCGCCAGTGCCCGAGCCGGGATGGGCACCACGGCCATTCATTAGCATCACCCCTGGCATGTTGAGCCCCTTCTTGGAGAAGAGAGCGCCGTCCTCCTGACAGCCGCCTTGACAGGTGGCCTCACCTCGCACGTGTCAGAGCAGAGCCACCTACAGGGCTGCGAAAACAGCAAGGTGTCTGGGGTCAGCATCAGGGCCGGTCCAGAGCTCAGGGGGTCAGGCGGCTCCCCAGGAGGCAGGCCCACCCAGGCGAGGCATGCTGCGGGGCTGGCTTGTGGGGAGGGCCCGGGGCTCCACTGGGAGGAGTCCGTCAGCTTCGCCGTTGGCTGTTAATCACAGCTTCACATATATGTGTGCTCCGGGGCCCTCAGGGATTAAGGATGAGGGATCTGGCCTTAGTGGACATGTGTCCCCCTCCTCCGTGACAGCTGTGTTCCTTCCAGGGCCTGCAGAGGACACAGCAGGGGTCAGGGCCGGGCACGGGCCACTGGGCAGAGCCCTCCTGTGTTCCAGAGAAGCTCTGTTCCAGCTCGAGCTCCCACCAGAATGTCCCTCTGACTCGATGACCCAGGACCACAGGCCACTTGCCCAGCCCCACCCAGCAGTGCCTTCCCTCTGTAGGGCAGGTCGCCCTGGTGGGCACAGCCCGGGGAACTGATAGCCTATTTTCCCTTTAGCTTTTTAAAGACTGGTCCAGTATCACACCTCGGGCCTAGGTTTCAAGTGTCTCGTGCAAATCAGGGCAGGTGACCGAGGGTTACAGTGAGGAGACCTGGGCCGAGGTTGGAGGCAGGGGGCAGAGAGCTTTCTGATTCCCAACAGGTCAGGTGTTTCCCTCACACACCGTCACGGAGCACACGGTCACAGTAAACCCACGTTGCCCCATCAAAATATAATGCGAGCCAACTGGGGACTTTTCAATTTTGTGGCGGTCACATCTGAACATTTAATTAATTTTAATAATATGCTTATCCAACCTAAGAGATCAAAAATACCTTTTCAACATGGAACCAATATGAGAAAATGATGAGTGAGCTAGGTTACCTTCCTTTTGCACGCTGAGTCTCTGAAATCCGGTGTGCGTTTTAGACTTCAGCAAGGCTCGTTTGGGGCCGGCCGCATTCAGGCACTCTGGAGCCTCACGTGGCTCATGGCTGCCCTGGTGGACAGCACAGCTGCACGTGCTGCTCTTTCAGAGCTCGAGGGTTTTACTGCCCCCTGCTAGGAGGGCCCTCAGAGGCACTCAGCATGCCCAGAGGTAGCCCATGCATAATTGCAAAGCCAGTCTTGGAGAAGGAGCGGAATGGTAAAACCAGTATGAGGGATCCCGTGTCCCGTCATCACAGTGTCAGCGTGACAGCCTAATGGGGGGCGCGGGGCAGGGGGCTCCTGGGAGAGCTCCGCCCTGCCCTCCTCCAGGCAGGGAGAGTCTTGGCCCAAGCTCCCCAACTCGCGTGATGCTCAGGCAGGTGGCCCGGCTCGTGCAAGCCCCACACCGACCCCAGAATTCTGTAAGGAAGGCGGAGCTCTGCATAGCCTCACCGCCACTCCAAGTGCTTGGGAGAGCCCCACCACAGCCCAGAGGCCAAGGCAGAGGCCCGGAAGGAACTCTCCCCTCTCCAGTGCCAGCGCAACCCACCCAGGGCTGGGTTCCAGTGCACGAAGGCTGGAACTGGCTTCTGACCACTCCGATCTCTGCCTTAACCCACAGCCCCAAGACAGGCATACTGGGGTCACTGGTTGGACTCCCAGAGCCCCGGACCCAGACCCCAGACCCCTGCCCATCTCCACTTGGCCCCAAGAACGAGTCAGCTCCGACTCCTGTGAGGTCTGGGCCAGTTCACCTCTTTATGCAGCCGAGGCCCCAGGGTGGAGGGGGTCCGGGAGAGCAAAGGGAGGAACAGGAGAGGCCGAAGCAGTCCAGATTCGCGGTCGTCTGCCTTTTCACTCTCATCCCCTTATAAGTCTGGACCACCTTTACCCTTTGGCAGGAGTTCAGAGGGTGTCGGCTCAGCGGCCCAACTCTCTGCAGAGGAGAGAGGCTCTGAGGTCAGATACACAGACAGCCGTGAGGCAAGACAGCTCCCAGCTGGGGCTCCTCATCTGACTCCAGCTCACAAAGAAGGGGGGAGGAGCAGGGGGCCTCCGTGGACAGCGGTGCTTCTCCTCTGACTGCGCAAGGGAACTCATGCATGACTCGTTAAATGTCGTGAGAATGCATCTTGACATAAAATATGACCTTGACCTCCATCCTTGAGGCTGCTGACGCCCCCAGGACAGAAAACTAGTAGTGACATGACCCCACTGACCTGCCACCATCCTGATACTGTCACCCCGGACGTGCCTGTGCTGGAGGGCCGTTCCTGGTGTAGATTTTCCTTTTAACCTGACCTCCTCAGAAAAGGAGGGGGAAAGATGTCTCCTCTAAGCAGTGCCCTCAGGGCTCAGGATTTGTACCGAGATTAGGACTTGCCTCCCCTCCTGTCTCTCTCCCTCCCTCCCAAGGCAGTGCATGTGGGGAGAGCGGAGAGCAGCTCCAGGTGGGTCGATATGCTGGGCGGAAGCGGTGAAGTCCCGGGGCCCCGACCCCCTGTCGCCACCCTCATTGGGCTGCTCCTTCCCTCCTGCGCTGCGAGGGGGACTGCAGACAGGTTCTTCCAAGTTGGCTCTGGCGCCCGGTTCCCCTGTGACCCCCAGGTCTTCTTCCCTGGGCTTGGACGTCCCGAGACAGGGATCTCCCCATCTGCCCCCCTGCCCCTCCGCAGCTCATGTGGCTGTTAGGCAGTTCTTTCTGTGGTAGTAATTTGTGTCCTGTAAGTTCCACCCGGTGGCCCCCTGGACTGGGTTTTACTGCCTGCAGGACCATAACTGCTGGCTCAGAGCGCCATCCCCAGATGCCCAGAATAGTGTCTGCACGGTGGGCTCAGTACATCCTTGCTGAATGAACGAATGAACGAATGAATGAGTGGTCCTGGTGAGCCCCTTGAGCCACACAAAACAAGCGCAGCTGTTCTTACGTGGGCTCTTACCGCAGATATTAAAAAAGAGGTCTCCTGATCCCCCACGTCACCTGGCAGCTGCATCTTCCGAGGCCGTCAGCCACTCCTCGTGTGACATGTGTCGGGCCCTCCCCTCTCCCCCCACAGCATCCTCCCCGGCAGCTCGCTGCACCTCCTCACCCCTTGGAGCATGACTCCTGTGCAGGATGCGGGTGGATGCGGACTGCTACCCTGTCCGTCACGTGGGCTCCCTGAGCACAGCCCGTGAGGCTCAGCGAGAAGCTCAGCCCGCCCTGCCCTCGGGGAACTGTGAGGCCTGCTCACCCAGACGTCAGGACCGCTCGCGCCCTGTCCCCCTCTCCCAAGCGGCCACCCCCGCCTCCCACACGGCCGCGACCAGGTGGCGCGAGCTGCCAGTGGCCGCGCCCGAGCCCTGGGCATCCTGTGTGCACTGAGAGCCCTGCTCTCCGCCGAACTTCCTGGCCGCGTTTGTCACTCACAACCTGTCATCCTCATTTCGTCTTGATTTATCATCAGACCTAATGAGTTTTTGGAGCAGCTACCTCCCGGGGACGGGACGATCAATCTAGGAGATGGCTGTTGAACTCTGCTTCCCCGGCAATGCGTGGAGGGAAGGGCCGGGAGCAGAGGACTGTGGTCCGGAGGGTAGGGCCGGGCGGCCCTTGTGCCAGGACCCCTCCCTCAAGGTCAGAGCTGCCGGTCAGGGCTGGCCAGACAGCTCGCCTTGAAGTCAGCGAGCCAGTTTCTGCCTGCGTTTCTTACAGCCTCTTGGAGATGTAGGGCTGAGGAGATGAGTAGAGAAGCATCAGCTCAGCCAGCATCCCAGCTGCAAGCAGCAGTGATGAGCTCATGTCCCAACAGCCGACTTCTCCCTGCCTCCTCCACGCCCACCAGACCCAGGGCCCCGCGACCAAGCAACAGACAGGATTTCCCCACTTGCCTCTTTGCCAGTCCGCGCTGGCCTCGGCCTGGGCCAGGAGTAGCGCCGGGTCACCGGGGGACGCTCCGCTAGTGGCACGACAGGATTGAGCTCTTGTCTTACAGCAGCTGCCCCCTTTGCCCCGGCCCTGGTGGCCCAGCTCTGCTGGCGGAGGTGTCAGCTGCAGCCTCGTGAACAGCTAATCGGCAGGCGGCCCACCCGCTCAGCTCTGCTTCGTAACCCTTTCCGGCCCAAGACAGACTGCCTGGCACACGGGGGACTCCGCCTCCACCCCGTCCACCGTCTCCCCTGGGTGCTGCCCTCACACCCTGCCCCAGTGCACTTCCTGGGTGCGGGTCTGCCACACAGATCTCTGGCCCGCACACCCCTCCTGCACCCACCCTGAGAAGTGTGACAAGCCAGACCGCCGGGGTCCTGAGTGTCCCCGAGGAAACAGGGAGGCCCTCACGGGGTGTCCTGTCCCAGGCCCGAGAGGGTTCAGCCAGAGGCAGCTCCTCTGGGAGGGACTGGGTCACCACTTGCCCCTTGGCTGACCACAGCTGGCGGGATTTGTGACACCCCTCAGTCGTGGGGCCCTCGGAATCAGCAGCGGCAGGGCCGGAGTCGGATGAGAGCATCAGAAACAAATCATCGTCTTTATTGGCAATTTTCACAGGCCTGTTCCCTGGCTCCCCTCCCCCGATCCTGTCCCCAGCAGTGTCAGCAGCTCTGATGAAAAGTAACAGATGACATTTCCGTTGAGCCCACTTCCGAGTGTCATTATGGGAAAACATTGGTCTGGCTTCCCGTGAATCCTGGAAGAAAGGCCTCTTCCTTCCAGGGAGCGGGGAGGGCATGACGTGGCCCGAGGGGACAGTGGGGAGACCCCCAGCCTCCCACTCGGGAGGAGCCCTGAGCTTCCCGTGGGCTGGCAGGCAGTCTCTTCAGCCACTGTTCCTTCACGCTCGCCTGCGTCACTCCCCGAGAAATGTCAGGTGTCATCGTGGGCTTTACCTGAGCGATGGGGGCCCGGGCTGGAGGGGCTGTCAGGTCTGGTCTGAACAGAGACAGCAGCGGTTTATGGACTCCAACACTGGAGACAGGGACACCGGTGGTCCCTGCGTGTGCCGAGTGGCTAAGGGTGGCAGTTCTGGGAGATCTGGATAACAGATGCAAGAAGCCAGAGACTCAGAGAGAGGCTGCTGGATCTGGAAGTATGTCTGTCTGCTGGGAGCAGCGGCTGGGAAGCCCGGCTCTGGGCATGAGACCCACAGGAGGGCCGCTGTAAGAGGTGCAGCTGGCCTGGAGCTCTCTTTGCTCTGAACAGATAGATCGTGGGTCCCCTACCGCTTCTGCAGCAAAGCCAGGTCAGAGTTACTCCCTGTACTTCTGTGCCTCCTACCTGTGCCACCAGGCCCAGGAGAACAGAGCCACATGCCCTTGGCCTCCAGCCTTGGACTCAGCTCCCACGATCCTTGAGCTTTGGTGCCATTTCTTCCCTCGAGTGAGCCCAGGTACCTTCCTTCCCGGTGTTGGCCCCTGGGTGCCCGCCTCCGCTCAGGGCTGCCCGCACTCTTCACTGCCGCCCCTTAGCTGTCCCTGGCAGATGCCCTGGCCCAGGAGGACACCTCCTCCCAAGTGCTCCGTGCCTCCACCCCTGCTCCTCAGACACACATTCTTGAAACCAAAGGAGAGTCAGGAAGCTGGCAGGAAGCCCCCCAACCCCCAGACCCCTGGGGCCGGGAAGGGAGCCGGGAAGCGCCTGGCCAGGAGCCTGCGCTCCTCTGAGAAGACAGCAGGGGGCTCTGCTGCCCATCTCCCCGCGCAGCCCCCGTCATGCCCGGCCCTCACCCCCAGACACCTTCCCTCACCTGCTGGCGTGGGGTGTGCACGGCATGTCCCCAGCAGCAGCGGCCACTGCTGACCTGCCCCAGAGTGTGACCCTCACGGCCACAGGAATTTAACCCTTAGAACCCATCCACAGACGCTAGCAGAACCCGCAGGTTCTCTCTCATGGGGCTCGGGTCCCTCGGCAGGCGCCCCCAGACCAGAGGCTGGCCCAGGTAGGGCTGCCCCTCCTTCCCTGGCTCACTCCCGTCCTGTTTCCAGCTTTCGCCATCATGATCGTGCTGGCCCTGGTGCGCATCGCGCATGGGCGTGGGGAGGGGCGCCCGCCGCTGGCCGACTTCTCCGGCGTCCGGAACCTGTTCGGCGTGTGCATCTACTCCTTCATGAGCCAGCACTCCCTGCCGTCCCTCATCACCCCCATCTCCTCCAAGCGCCACCTCACACGCCTGGTCTTCCTGGACTACGTGCTGATCCTGGCTTTCTACGGCCTCCTCTCCTTCACCGCCATCTTCTGCTTCCGCGGTGACAGCCTCCTGGACATGTACACCCTCAACTTTGCGCGCTGCGACGTCGTGAGCCTGGCCGCCGTGCGCTTCTTCCTGGGCCTCTTCCCCGTCTTCACCATCAGCACCAACTTCCCCATCATCGCCGTGACCCTGCGCAACAACTGGAAGACGCTTTTCCACCGAGAGGGGGGCACATACCCCTGGGTGGTGGACCACGTGGTGTTCCCCACCATCACCCTGCTGCCCCCTGTGCTGGTGGCCTTCTGCACACACGACCTGGAGTCCCTGGTGGGCATCACGGGGGCCTACGCGGGCACGGGCATCCAGTACGTCATCCCCGCCTTCTTGGTGTACCTCTGCCGCAAGGACACCCAGCTGGCCTTCGGCTACGGGACCGTCAACAAGCACGGGTCCCCTTTCCGCCGCACCTTCTGGGTGGGCTTTGTGCTGCTCTGGGCTTTCTCCTGCTTCTTCTTCGTCACCGCCAACATCGTCCTCAGCGAGACTAAGCTCTGATGGCAGGACAAGTCTGGTGACGAGAGGGGTGGGGCCCCTCCGCCCTCCCCGCTGGCAGAGCCAAGGGCTAGTTGCCTCCCAGGTGTCCGTGGGGCAGGCAAGGCCCAGGCTCTTGGAGGGTACCCTCCACGCCTCCAGCTGGGGGGCTCCCCCACCCAGGATTCCGCACAGTCTGCACCTCGCCTCACTTGCCGGGGTCACCCTCCTCCAGGTCCTCCTGCTGGGGCTGCCCCCAGCCAGCCGAGTCCCACAACCGGGCACACGGCTGCTCCTAGATTCTAGGACTGGTTACTGGGATCGAGCCCTCTGCTTTCACACGCTCCACCACCCGGGCGGGCTCTTCCCCCGGAAGGGTGGAGACGCAGTGCTGGCACTGCCACTATTTATGCCAGACACGTGTGCCCCCACCCCTTACCCCGCTCTCCCAGTCCCTCCCGCATCCTTGTCTGGGAATCTCCATTAGGGCAAACCCAGGCCCTACCCCTCCTCTCCACTGGGCCTGGCAGCGCTCACCTTCCCACCGGGCCTGGAGGTGCCGAGTGCCTCTCCTAGGGGAGTGCCGGGCCAGCTGACAACAAGGACCATAAGTGCTACTTGGCACCAGGGTCCCCAGACCAGAGCTGGGAAGGCCCTGCTGTGGGCGCCAGCTCCTGTCCTGGGCTTCGGAGCCCATGATGACTCCGGAGCAGCGGGTGGGAGCAGCCTTTCCGCACGGGCACAGCAGCCCACGCACGGGGTTTAAAGCCCAGAGCTCTCGACCCCCGAAAGGGAGCCTCGGGCTTCCTGCGGGGGGCGCGGGGGGGAGCAGCCTACAAGGGCCACCAGAGGGGAGCTACCCCCAGCTGTCACCACAGTGGCCTGGGAGCACCCCGGGCATGGAGCCCGTGGTTCCCACCCTGTGAGAGAGGTCGGGCCTGCCCCCCCCCCGCCCCAGCACATGGAGCAGAACCTCTTACCTTACAGAAAAAACCCTTAGAACCCATACACAGACTCTAGCAAAACCCTAACCATCTATATTTCAGTCTGAATAAAGCGCAGCTGCGGGAGCGCCCGGCCCTGCCCCCGCTCCAACACTAACGGCGGCTCCCTTTGGAGCCGAGCTGTGCGTGCTCAGCGTCCACGCTCTCCATGTCCCTTGGGCGCTGTGGGGTGAGACGGGTCCCCGGCCACCATTCCCATGGAAGGAGAGCCAGGTTCCCGGGCACGTCACCAGCTCCACGTGCTCCCCTCCCCCCCAACAATCGTGCATGCACCTGCTGGGCCAGCCTTCCTCGGAGACACATGGGACCCTAAAGAACTCTGCATTTTCAATGTGCCTTCTCCTGCGTCAGGGCCTGGGGGCTCCTCCTGACCCTCCCTCGTGTGGCCCCGGCCCTGGGCCTAAGCCCACTTGTCCTGGAGCCCACAGCAGCTGGGCCAGGAGCAGCCTCTGGGGTGGGGTCTCGGCCCTTCCCCCTCCCTCCGCTGATTTCAGTGCCTTGCTCCGCTCTCCAGGGAACCCCTTGCAGCCTCCCCCCTGCATCTCACCGTCACTGAACTTTGGACAGAGCGAGGACGCCAGGTCTCCTGGGGCCCACGGTGGTCTCAGGGCAGGGGGACATGGGATTTGCAAGAACACGGGGAGTCCGCAGGCAGCCCCAGCCCTCCCCTATGGCCCCCTGGCAGCCCCGGCCTGTGAGAGTCCCGTGTCATAATCGGCCAAGATCTGCTGTCTCTCTTTTGCCGCACATCTTCAGTTCTCACAGCTCATCCGGCGTATTGTTATTTTTCCACCCTCGTGAAAGAAGGACGCCTCTTCCGCATTTGCCATCGTGGCTGCTTCCCAGGAGGCCTTGCGGGGTGGGCGGGGCTGGGGGCCTCCACGAGGCTCCGCCCCCCGTGGCACGGACCCCCGTGGCACGGATTCCCGTGGCACGGACCCCCGCCCGAAGCTGCCGGAATGTTTGTTGAAAATTAAAACATCTGTACTTACCCTTCTGTAATTACATTCCCTCTTGCTTAAGGACAAAGCAAATTAAATCATCCCGCCTCCTCAGGTTCCAATCCAAATTTTGGACAGAAATTTACTAGCATGGCAAAGCCAGTTTGATTTATGGGGCAGTCTGGAGGCACACAGCAGTGGAGCCGGATGGCTGCATTCCCCTCCACCTCCGAGCTGGGCAACCACAGTCCTGGAAGGAATTGGCCGGAGGTGACCACGTCACTGGGTTCCTTTGCTCCTTGGTGTTTGCCTGCTGTCTGTCGTGCTAGAGGTCAGATGGGGTCAGCTTCCTCTCTACTGCTGATGGCCTGAGGGAGGGGGCGCGGGGACCCTGACAGCTAGACGTTCCCAGGTGAGGCTTGTTCACCTTGCCCATGCAGCACATTCGCCTGTGAGTTTTTACATCAGCTTGCGGAGGTGGGCCAGTTGGGTCATGGTTTCCGTTCTACCGATGGGCCCTGTGGTCTATGGTGGGGAAGCCAGAAGAGGATGCCAGCCCAACCTGGCCCAGTTACAAGTGTTGCTGTGGAGGAGAACATAAACTCAGCAGGCTCCACCCGACGCCATTCACCCGCACTGACCCAGACTGGCCCCGAGGGCAGGCCAGTTCAAGGTGGGAGGCAGCCTTCTCTGTCTCGTTCCCTGCCGAGGCACTGGAGCCTCGTGCCATCGCGCCAGCGGCTCCTGGCTGTTCCCTCACCTGAGGCCAGAGAGATGACTGCGGGCTTATGGATGGGACAGATGGCGGGTGACAGGCCAGGAGGCACTGCCGAGTGGTGGGAGGTGGGCAGCGGGCACCTCGCCAGGCCCTCAGACACACACCTGTTCCCGCCAGATGGGGGCCAGGAGCGGCCTCAGCAATGGGAAGAGGCTAGATTCAGAGTGGGGGTAGGGCAGGGGCTGCCCCTACCTCATGGGGAACCAGCCCAGGGGAAGAGCCTGGTTGTGTGTGACACTGAGCCAGCGAAGGCTGAGGCCATGCCTGTCTAGGGACCGGATCCCTGATCAGGGCTGACACCCGGCTCTTGCGCAACCAGCATCCAGAGCTGCAGGAGGGAGCTTCACGATCCCTTCTCCCCGGGGCCTGGGGCTCACGGTGTCGATTGGAGAAAGGGGAAAGTGACATCTACTAGTGCCTGGTGCATGCGGGCACAGTGCTGGGCACTTTCCACGTGGACCTTGGTGGCATAACTCGCGGGTTAAGAGCGTAGACCGAGAAGTCGGACTTGCCACTTGCAGGCAGCAAACCCGTGCTCTCCTGTCCTTTGTAACATGGGGAGGATAGCACCTGCATCACTGACCTGTATGGGGCTAAAGTCCTGAGTACCTGACACAGAAGTGCTCAATAAAGCTCTTAGGTACTGATGCCCAGCTCCTTTGTCCCTTGCCAGCCATACTGCACGTGTACCACGTACCTCTAGACTGGTTGAAGACCCCTGGTTTGGGTCCTCACGCACCTAACCGGTTTCATAGCCTCCTGATGACTCAAGTGGCTTCTTCTTAGCAACTGCCTGCCGCAGTTCAGAAGCGGGAAATGGACTTGAATTCTTTAGGGCTTCGGGGAGGGGGTGGTCTCTGGTTCCCCAACACCCCCAGGAAACTGAAGGACAGCCTTCCCCCGTCACAGAGCCAGACTCAGGCCAGGCTGGGGAGTTTTGGAGCCAAGACTGAAGCTCAAGTATCGTAAGTGAAGGCATCGTGCCCCCTCCCCACACACGGGCCCCAGGAAAGAGGTGGTGTGGACCATGAACTCAGTAAAGACAGGAAGAAACACAGCGATGGCAGCAGCAGGAGGGAACGGGGAAAGACAGTAGGAATTTCTACTGCTGAGATGTGACCAAAGGCCTCTCCCTGTGTCCCACAAAAAAAACCCAGCATTGGGGTGTCTGGTGTCTGGGTTCAGCTGGCTGTGCCACACTGTCACACCCTTGTGTGTGACGACTGAACATCTGTGGCTTCACTCTCCCACACAGCTGGCTCCCTCCTCCCCTGCCAGGCTTTCTGTCCTCCCCTTGATAATGCAGGACCCTTCCTCGGTCCTCCCGCAGAGGGGCAGGAAGCATCCTTCCTGCCCCCACTCCCCATGGGACTCACTTCTCCTCAGAATACATTCTTAGAGAAGGAGCAAGGTGGCCAGGAGCCCGGCCCCAGGAGCAGGATTGGCCCCTCGTCAGAGCCAGCCAGCAGCAGGCTCAGCTCCACATGTGGTTCTTAATTATCTTTCCAGTTCTTGGTTATTAATGATCTTGGAGAGCGAGCAGAGAGCAGCCTGGCCCTCGCAACTCCTCCAGGCGTCACCTGCCGCAGCCTTCCGCCCAGCGCTGCGCTCAGACCCTGACCCAGGGAGCTCAGGTCCAGGGGCTGGTGGCCAGCGGTTAACCCTCTCACCTCCAGGGGCTGCAACCAAGGTCAAGCTCCCTTCCGCGGCACTGGCCTCTAGCACCCCCCTTAGACTCACACTCACAACCTGTTTTTGAGCCCCCCCGCCGATCCTGGACCTGGATCCGTGAAAATCCATGGGGCAGAGAATGTGAAATTGACTATAATGGGCTGGGGGGCACACATTCTTGCGGTTGTCAGGCCCTCCAGCCAGGAACGGAGGGGTATTGGCAATTTCCGCCACTCTACCATTTCAGCGGCTCTCACCCCTAAAACCAAACAAAAAAACTTCCAGTTTTCATGGCTCCAGCCCCAGCAGTAGAATATTTGGAGACTGGAGAGGGGACCCAGCCTGCTGGGAGCCAGCAAGGAGCCATGTGGGTAAGGGCACTGGGCCGTGGCCGCACGTGGTACTGGCATCCAGCACTGCCCTCCCCAGCCCCCTCCCTACTACGTGGAGTTGAGTTTCTGCCCTGCTTCACCCAAATTGCCGGGGACAACAAGGCCTTGGACTTCACAGGCTCACAGTTAGAAAAGGCTCTAACGGCACCAATCATGCTCACCGTGTTTGCGGAATGGATGGAAGGAGGGCTGGCTTGCTTTAGTCATTGTGGGGCTAAATGTAACCCCAGAGGTGAAAGCATTGAAAATGGTACGCAAGAGCCATCTTTTTACATGGTTCACAGCCACTGACATGTGACAGAGGAAGGAGGTGGGGCCGAGAGCCCCAGAGGGAGGACAGAGAACTGAGATGTGGGACAGATTCTCTGACCTGGAGGTCTTTCCCTCCCAAGGCTGAGCCGTGCCTGACCCCGGAAGCCACCCATGCCAGGCTTCCAGAGCCAGCAGGCAGTCCGAGCCCTGCACAGCCACCGCGGGGCGAACACAGCTGGCCAGGGCCCAGGAGAGCCCAGCAGGTTCCCCACAACAGACCTCCCTCTGCCGTTTCCACCATAACATTGTCAGGCTCCCATGGGGGCCCCTGGCGGGGCAGAACCCCCAGAGCCCCTAGCACGAGCCCTTCTTTTCAAGGAGATTGAAGGATGAGCTCCATCCATCACCACCAGAGCCCCCGTGCTGAGCACATTTGTCTCATTTGGCACCAGTGCGGGCGGGAGCTGGCACTGAATACCAAGTGACTTCTGCTGCCTGGAGCCCTCTCTCAGCCTTGCCTCCCGGATACTCCACAAAGGGAGCTGCCCACCTGCTCTAGGCAGACACCCCATCTGGGATACTCCCATGATGCTCCTGTTGCCTACCAGCTCTGGTGTGCCCCCTCCAGGGATGCAGAATGAGGCAGCCAGGACCAGTGGGTTGTAAAAGGTTTGTTTAATGTCCCAGCACTCTGAGGAGAAGAAACTCCAGCCAGCTGGAACCAGGAGCAGGACCACCCTGCCCCAACACCGAGCTCCAGCCTCCATGCTCCCACACCAAACCCCCAGAAGCCATGACCAGGGACTGGCTCACAGCAGGGCAGGGAGACCCCACTGCTCCCTGTGACTCCAGGCCAGGTGGGAAGGGATTTGCATAAGAAGATAGCAAAAGCCCAGCCCACACCAGGACCTGAGGCTGCTGAGGTCGCTGAGCTGACCATGGAAGACATCATCTCTCACTGGGTTCCCATGGCCAGAATTTCATGGCAGAAGCCAGAAAAGCCCAAGCCCACCTACCCCCCAACGCTGGCAGTGCCAGGCGGGGAGTCCAGCTGAGCTGAATAGCTGACACGTCACACTTCCGATTCCAAGCTGGAGATCCGCCTCCAGGTGCACGGTCGGGGGAAGCCGTGCATCCCACAGGCCACCCTACTGACCTCTTCCAGCCCCCCAGTGTCCCTGTATTCTGTGCTCAGCCCCAGGGTCCTGCCCCTGTGCCCCGGAGGCCCCCAAGCCCCAGGAAGCCAGGGGCCGTGGCTGACACAGGGTGGGAGGTGAGGGCAGACAGCCCCCCAGCAAAGCGGCAGGTGGGCATGGGCGTGGAGGCAGGCGTGCTGTCCGTGCGGCCAGGGGGGGGCCCCTGCCCACACCTGCTCCTGGCAGGCCTCCCGGTAGGACGGCAGCCGCATCGACTGCGCCTGCGTCCAGCGCCCGCAGGCCGGGCGGGCACACCAGGAGGGCTCCGAGCTGGGCCGGGCGAAGGCCTCGGTCACCGAGCTGGGCAGGGAAGCGTGGCGCGGGCGCGAACCTCGGGCCCAGGCCGCGCGCAGGAGAGCCTCCCGCCGGGCCAGCTGCTCCGGCCCGAGCAGCGGCAGGTCCTCGGGCTCGGGGGTCTCCGGGAAGAGCGGAAGGAAGGGGCACCCTGACCGGTCGGCTCGAGGGAAGGAGCTGTAGTGACAGCTCTCGGGCGACTGAGGGCGCTCCGGGAGCGCGCGCCGCTCGGAGGCCGAGAGGTGCCGCCCGCCGCGCCCGGCCAGCGACGGCCACCGCGCCTCCCAGGCCGGCCGGCCAGACACCTGGGAGACGTCGGGTAGGGAGGACCCGGGCGTCGGGGGGCGGCCCGGGGGCTGCGGGGCCCTACGCCCCAGCGCGGTGCGGCCCCCGCCCGGCGGCCCGCAGCCCGTGGGGCTCGGCTTGGGGGTCGGGCCGGGGGTGGGCGGCCGCGGACTGGGGCAGGCGGGCGGCGGGGGCGCACGGCGGCCGCCGCCCCAGCTCTCGATGGTGCGCGTGGCGCGGTCCAGGGAGCTGCTCACGCCCGCCGTGGTCACGATGTCGCGCGCCGCCTGCAGCATCTTGAGCACGCTGACCTGGGCCGAGCCGGCGGTGAGGTCCGGGCTGGGCGGCCGCGCGGGGCTGGCCAGGCTCTGCACCCCGCTAAAGCAGCTGTAGATGCCCTGGGCGGGAGGCAGGAGACCGACACGGCGTGAGCGGCGCGCACCCTTCTGGGACTGCCCCACGCCCCACGCCCCACGCCCAGGTGGGAAGCGTCAGCCCAGGTGTCTCTAAGTCCCAGGAAGTAACTAACATTTGTTAAGCTCCTACTGTGTGCTGCTGGGAGAGCTTACAGTGGAGCTCTCCGAGGCACCAAGAGGGTAACTCCTTCTCCTAAAGTCACACAGCTTGTAAATGGCAGTGAGGACTCGAACCCCGGTCAGCCCGGCTCCAAAGTCCTGCCCTGCCTGCTGGAAAAGGGCTCTGCTTCTCACCTGCTGTCTGATGCTGGCAGGCCATGCCACCTCTCCAGACCTCAGTTTTTACATCTGTAAATGGGGCCATGGCCAGCTCTGACTTAGCTGGGTTGCTGCCCCTGAAGCTGGGGCCTGTCTAGGGTGGAGTGGGCACCCACCCTGCTGAAGGCCAGCAGGAAGTCCAGCCGGGACGCGTTGGGCACCGAGTGGCGCAGCTTCCGGTAGACCAGATGCTCCCAGGCGAAGACCAGCAGGGCCAGCCCCATGGCCACGAGCAGCATGTAGAAGACGCCGGCCATGTTATCGATGTCTAGCTTGCTGCTCATCACCTCGTTCTTCTCGTTCTGGCAGATCCCCGAGAGCCACACCGTCTCCAGCTTCTGGGTCTCCCCTGGTGGGGGTGAGGCACACCTGGCTCAGGAAGGACCCTTCCAGTACTCACCCAAGCCTGGAGTGAGGAGGGGTCTGGGGCCAGGGTACCACCCCCCTGTAGGACCACACGGGGATCCAGCCCGGCAGGGGAGGATGGGGGGAGGGGGTGTCAATGAGCAGGAAGGAAGGAGAGCAGAGTGGGAGCTGCGGGGGGGATGCCAGCCTCTGACATGCCCACCTCCCACAAGCCCACACTCCACATGCCCAGCAAAGGCTTGTCGACTGCATAAATTTTATCATTCATTTATTCATCAAACACTTATTGGTCACCTACACGCCGGGCATGGAGCTGGGCACACAGAGAAAAAAGGCCTGGGCCCCCAAGGAGGCTGAAGGCACCTTCATGTTATCACTCGCATTATTCTACGGCACTGATGGAAAACCAGAAAGTTCTTTATCTCACAGGGTTGGGACTCTAAATTCAAACTCTCTCTGGGTGTTGGGGCAGCCCAGCCGGACCGCTCACACGTGTGAGCCCCCGGGGTACCAAGGCAAACCTGGGTTCTGGCTCTGGGATTAGGCAGGCTGTTGGCACTACCCCAGGTCATCTCAAGATGGCAATGGAGGGGAGGGGTCTTGGGGAAAAGTAAAGGAGTTCAGATGCCCCCAACCTCCACCGTGTGGCCTGAGCTCCTTCCTGTCTTCCCATCCTGCAAGGGCTCCCCAGCTAGTTCCTGCTCCCTCCCGGCAAACCAACCCCTCCCCACGTCTCCATCCCGCTGCTCCTAATACCCGCCACCCAGCCACTGCACCCACCTCTCACCCCCAGAGACCTCTCTCCGTGCCCGCGGGCCCTGGGCACTCAGAGGACAGTGGTGGGGATGTTGACCAGCCGTCGGGCAGCTGCCCCGACCACGGGCTCTGTGGCCCACCTGGGACCCACCCCAGCCCCCATCAGCGGCTGCACCCACCGTCCCCCAGGAACTGCAGGAGCGCCAGGTCTATGGCCCGCTTCCAGTGGGAGTCCTTCTGCATGGCGATGCCGTAGCCAGTGGTGGCAAAGACCTTGCCAGAGCCAATGGTGACCAGCTTGCAGCCCTCGTCCTTGCCCGCCATGTAGTTGAGGACAGCAGCGTCATAGATGAAGGCATCCAGCTTCCTGGGGACAGGCTGAGCCCTCAGGCCAGGGATCAAGTGGGGTTCAGGGCACCAAACCTGGGGCCTGACAGGGGTCTGGGCCACGTGGGCCCACTGACCACCACCCAGGAGGGATGGATGGGCAGAGCCTTCTCTAGTTCTCTGGGGTCCTGGTGCAGAGAAGCCCCCTCCCACAGCTTCGGAACCCCACCTACCCTCCTCCTCAGAGAGGCCAGGGGACACTCTGCTCCCAGAGGACACACCCTCTCTGTCCTCCAGGCCCCTAAAGATCCTAAGAAGGCGACAACCAACACCTGAGGGCACGGCTGAACCTTGGTCAATACCACAGCTGCGTCTCTGGGCTCTGGTGGGCATCCTCAAGCTGCACTCTGCCCCAAGGCCTCCTCACCCCCTCCCCGGGGGTCCTACATGGCAACCCAGTCTCACCGTCCCACCTTGGGTCTCTCGGGGAGACACGTGGGTAGAGACAGTCAGGGGGTGGGTGCAGGACTGCGGACCCACCCCATCTTGAGGCTGCTAAGCGCGTCCTCCACTGAGCGCTGGTTGAACTTGACCATGTGGGTGTGCATGTCGCGGTAGTTGCTGCGAATGTTCCGCTCCGTGCTGCCGTTGGGCACGGTGCCGAAGCGGAAGGGCGGGTACTGATCCTGAGGCCGCTGGAACTGCGCGCAGAGGGCAGCGCCATTCACAACCCCTCCTCCGACCCTCCAGCCGACCCGGCCCCGACCCCATCCCCCCAGTCTGGACTTGAATAGCGAGCGCAGCATGGTCTTAGAGGCTGTCCAGCCCACGCCTGTGTTTCACAAACGGGGAAACTGAGGCCGGGACAGGGAGAGACTTACTCAAGGCCACTTAGTCAGTGGACCTGAGCCGTCTCTCCCTGTCCCCGTCCCCAGCCCCCTCCTCCCCAGGCTCCCCCGCTTCTGCCTGCTCCCGCCTCCAGTTCAAATTCCACTGATTCCAACTGTCCTGTGTCCCACCCAAGGCCTGCCCCTGGCTGCGGCATCCCCCCCACCCTCCAACAGCACCCTCTGGGGCTTCCAGAACCTTCTTGTCACTGAGGCCAGACACAGTGTCGATGTACTGCTCCTGAATCATGAAGGCGGCCAGGTTGGCGGTGTAGCTGGCGAGGAAGATGACGGCGAAGAAAGCCCAGACCAGGACCATGATCTTGCTGGTGGTGCCCCGGGGGTTCTCGATGGGCACCGAGTTGTTGAAGACCAGTGCCCAGAGAAGCCACACAGACTTGCCGATGGTGAAGGACGGGCCCCCAGACTCTGGGGGTGAAACGGGGGACACTGGTGCTCCTCTTGCCCGGCACAGAGGGGGTCAGGTTCAGCCCACCCAACTCCACGGCTCCCGTCTCTGCTCTGTCCTGGGTGGAGACCCCATCCCTGGCTGACCCCACCCCAGGGCACGTCAACTCACCTTGCTTCTCTCTCTCTCTCATGTATCTGATTGGCCCCCTGCATATTATCGGAAGGCCAGGGACCTCCCCCACGGGGCATTCTCTGAAGGGCCCCTCTGGCCCTGAGCCCACCCCTCCTGGGAGTGCCAGCCCTGCCCCTGCCCCCGGGCCCAGGTGGGAGCTGACTCTTGCCGCTGGTGAGGTTCTGGTTGTAGCTGACGGGGCTGAAGTACTCGAACATGAAGACGGTTATGGCCACCACGGTGAGGCACATGACAAACATCATTACCCACACGGCAGGGCTGTAGGGCTCTGGGGACAGAGGCGGGAGGTTCAGAGGAGGCGGCGCTGTGTCTCCCCCCAGCAGCTCAGGCGTTCTGGGTGCAGACAGGTGGGTCCATGTGGTCATATCAGCCCCGTGGACTGAGCTCAGGGATCTCTGACTCTCAGAGCAGTGGAGCCCCAGGAGAGACGCCATCCCCCAGGGAGGTCAGGCTCCCCAGCATTCTTGGTCTCTCCCCTCCATCTGCCCTGGGCCAGGGTCCCATCACCCATCACCCACCCTAGGAAACCTCCCTTTGATTCCACATCTCCCCTGGCTCTCATTCTCCCTCTTCCCCCCACTTCCTTTCACAAAAGAGGGCCAGCACCCCATGCTCTTTCCCTTTCCCCTCCCATCCCCCCGCCCCTGCCTGCAACCTCTTCCACCCCTCAGCCCCTGAGGGTGGCCCCTCAAAGCCACAGGAGCAATCTCAGGGAACTCCCTCTGCTTTCCTCCTCTCCTTCCTCGCCACCAGCACCGCTGCCCACGCTCCTGGGTCTGGAACTCCACCCCCGCCACACACACACCCCGGGCCCAGCATGGGTGAGCTGCTTGGAATCAGAGCTCTGAAGCCAAGCCTTACCCCTCATCCTACTGACACAGAAACCGAGGCCTGAGGGGCTGGGGAGACCGACCTGAGGTTTCTGACAAAATCACTTCAGCCTCCCTGAGTGAGAAGTCATTACTACCCAAAGCATTTGCTCCTTCGATACAATGCCCATCCTACGAAGTGGAGTTTGTTGCCTTCCCTGTGGCTGAGGAACCCTGCTCAGAGAGGTTCAGTGACTTGCCCAAGGTCACACAGCAGGAAGAGGCAGACCTGGGATTCCCTCTTCTGCTCCTGGTCGAGAGGCTCAGCTGTCCTCAGGGCTCTTTGAACCATCCCACACTGCAAGTCCCACCTGAACTTCTGACTGGGCGCTCTGGGCAGGCCAGGACTATGGCCGGATCCCAGCACCTGGCACGGGACCCGGCACAAGGGAGCTGCCCAAGAAATGCTGAATTTCTAATCAAGTCAGAAACTAGCCCGGCTTCCCGTGCTCTGGGTTGGCTCCTCCAACCCCCCGTGAATCTTCTCCCTTTGTCCCAACGGCCCAGCCCAGGAGTTCCCTGGCGGTCCAGTGGTTGGGACTCTGCGCTTTCACCGCTGAGGGTGCGGGTTCAATCCCTGCTCAGGGAACTAAGATCCCGCAAGCCACGAGGCCAAAAAATGAAACAAAAAGCAATGTCGCAGCCCACGAGGCACCTCCTGAAGGCAGCCTGCCTCGCTGGTTGTCCTGTCCTTCACAATGGTGCCACCTTTTACCCCGCTCTCCCCATCCCCCACCCTTACCGAGCACCCAGGCTCAGGACTGAACCTGGACGTCACCTCTTCCCTCTCCGTTCTACCCACCTATTATAGCTCAGGCCTCTGGCTAACCTCCAAGGACCCAAGGCTGCAGTGCTGCTCTCTGAGGGTGCACCCCAAGCTCCCCATCTCCACCCACGCTCCACACGTCCACTGCACTATCCCTGCCCACCCCGAGCCGCACCCAGGAAGGCCGAGGGGGAGACGGTGCCGTTGCTGCGAGCCACCATCACACTGATGCCCGTCTCCACGAAGGGCACAGAGAAGTCCACGATCTCGGAGCGCTCCTCATTGATGGTGAGGGAGCCAATGGCCATGTCTGCCCGCTTGTAGTACACCTGGGGGTCAGGCCCGGATCAGAGGAGGGGCTCCCGCAGGCTGGAGGACTCCCCCACTCCTCTCCCAGCCCCGCATCCAGCACCCACCAGCTGAGTCAGTTGTTCCCACTTGGGTCCTCAGAGCTCCACTTTCAGTACTGACCCGAGGGGTCATCATTGGTGCCAGCACAGTGCCCCTGCCAGTTCGGAGACCCTTAGGAGCTGGGCCTGGGTCCCACCCTGACTGATCCCCAGAACAGGAGGAAACACCTAAGGAACATCCGAGGGTGGCTGACGGATGGATGGGGCCCAGGGCAGCAGGCGGGCAGGTGGGCGGGCTCAGGTGGCCTGGGGGCGGGCCTACCTCCCCGATCATGCCGTTCCACACGCCGCGCACCCTCTTGCCATGCTTGCCGTTGGTCACCAGGTACAGGTCGTAGGAGAACTTGACCACCTTGGCCAGCTTCTTGAGGATGTCGATGCAGAAGCCCTTACAGCAAAGCTTGGTGTAGGGGGCCGTGTCACCACTGCTGCCACCAAGAGACCAGCAGGGGTCAGAGCCAGCGGCTCCTCCCAGCCTGGCTGGTGGACGCCCACCCCTATACCCAAGCATAAGGCACACACAACGCCCGCCATCGCACGGCGGCACACGGCTCACACAGGGCCTCCCGGGTGTTCTCGCGGACCTGAAGGTGTGGTTGCCATGCCGGCGGCAGGGCACAGTGTTGGGCACGCAGCCGCCTGTGCCAGGGTCGGGGCTCTCCACGATGACAAACGGTCGCTCTTCCAGCGTGGCCACCGTCAGGTGCCGGCTGTCCACCACGGGCTGCAGGGAAGCACTGTAGCGAGGCCACACCGGGTACTTCATGTGGAGGACACCATGGTCCCAGCGCCCCACCTGCAGAGGATGACCGGCCTCAGCCCGGGACCCTCAGCCCCACTAAGCCCACGCTATATGTGGGGCCTCTGGGCGAGGCCTGCAGGACCAAGAATCCTCCCACCACACCTGAGGTCACTCGGGGCAGGATGAAGCAGGGCCTGGGGCGGGAGCATCTGGAGAACAGGAGAGTCGGGGCAAGGGGCTGGCCAAGGAGAGGGCTCCCTGCAGCCTCCCCGGCTTCTGGTCCCCCACTTTCCAGTCCAGCCTCCACACTGCTGCTGGCTCACGGCCTCTTCCTAAAGCCCAGACCTGAGCCTGTCACACCGCACTCATTCCCCCAAGCTTCACATAAAGTCCTTAGCCCAGCACTCAATACCCTTCACGGGTCCAATTTATCTCCATCACCCTACCCTTCTTCCCCAGTCCCCACACCTCCAAACGCATCACTTAAAAATGCTCCAGGGGAATTCCCTGGCAGTCCAGTGGTTAAGACTCGGCACCTTCACTGCCATGGGCCCTGGTTCAATCCCTGGTCAGGGAACTAAGATCCCACAAGCTGCATGGCATGGCAAAAACCAAAACCAAAATAAAACAAAAAAACTCTAAACCCTCCTTCCCCTCAGTCTATACCAGGCTACTATCCCTTCCCGATGGGCTCCTACTCAACCATCCATAGCCCAGCCCAAATATCCCAACTTCTGTGAAGCCTCCCCCAGTTTCCTCCTTTGAAGGCAGAACTAATTTCTGCCCCTCCTCTCTATTCCCATAGTGCTTTGCAAACATTGTTTCTTAAGCACTGACCACCCCAAATTCTATTTGTTTACGTGTCCGTCTAGCCAATACAGCTGTGGGTTACTCCTTCAGGGGCAGGATTGTGTAATAAGAGTGCTTGATAAGTTCTATAGTGAAGGGTGTTGTGGGAGCCCCGAGCAGGGCTGCCTCAGACCCCCGGGAGACCTGGAAGGCTTCTCAGTGGAAATGTTTCAGCTGAGACCTGAAGGATGAGGGGCTGGATGAGGGACAGAAGGGACTCTGCTCATCTGTGGGACAAGAAGGGGGGGATAAAATGAAAGGATACCGAGGGCCCCTGGGCTCACCCCCTTCTCACCATCTCCCAGAGGCGGTGCCGGTTGAGGGCGATCACCACCATGGTGGGCTGGACCAGGTACCCACCAGGGCTGAAGGAGAAGTCCCGGCCCTCCCAGGTGACATTCAGTAGGTGCCTGCGAGGGGGGAGAAGCCAGGGTCCTCTTAGCCCTGACCAGGACCAGCTGTGCCCTCCCCCACCTTCTGCCTCATCACCGCCACCAACAGGTAGCATTCGTGTAATTATTGTTCTGTTTCCCTGTGTTGACCCTCGAGATCCTCACCACACCCTCACACCCTGCTCTTTTCTCAGATGAAGAAACAATGGCCCAGAGAGGTGAGGTCACTCGGCCGCAGGCACACACCTAGTGGGAGGTGTGACCAGTGAGCCCAAACTCACGGCCACTCGTGGCCATCCTATACCCTGGGCAGGTGCCCACCTGTAGAAGGCCTTCCGGGCAGGGCTGACAGGCCCAGGGTGGCCGCGGCACTCCCCAGCCGGGGCGGGCAGGGTGCCGTGCTGGCGCCGGTAGCCGTGGGCGCCGAGGGCCAGGATGGCCACGCCGTCGCGGACTTTCTGGCGCAGACTGAGGCGCCAGCTCTCGGTGACGACGCTGATGAGGCCCACGGGGAAGGAGGCGGGGGGCGCGTCGGTGCTGCCCAGCGCCAGGTTGGGCACCAGCCACACATGCCCGGGCCCCACCAGGCCGGCCTGGGCCGCCTCGGCAAAGAGCACCTCGGCCTCCTCCCGCGAGCAGTAGGCCACCAGCACCGGGGCGTCGATCTGGCGCAGCAGGCGCTGGGTGTGGGCGCGCGTCCCTCCGGGGCCCAGCTCCAGCGTGAGCACGTCCAGCAGCCGCCAGCCCACGTAGTTGGCGTCGGCGACGGCGCGCACGCTCTTGAGGAAGAGCGTGTGGCCCGGGTGCAGGCTGGTGATCACGGCGAACGCGCTCCAGTCGTACTCCTCCAGCACCTTGAACAGCACCTGCAGCTGCTGCTCCAGGGACACGCCCAGCTGCAGGAAGGCGGAGCCCGGCTCCTAGGGGGAGGGGTGGGGCCTGAGCGGGGGGGGGTGGGGCGAGCCGAGTCCCGCCCCGCCCCAACTTCCACTCCCTCCGTCAACCCCCACACACCCTTGCGTCGGAAGGTGCTGAGTGTCCCGGAAGCCCTAGTCTCGCGATAACCTCCTTCCCGCCCGCCCGCCCCGCACGTGGTTCCCAGCCCCTGCCGCCCATTAGAATGCCCTGGAGAGATTTTTTAAATATTCGTGCTGGACCGCAAACCAGCAGCAGCGTCAGCTGGGAGCTTGTAGGAAATGCAGATTCTCGGGCTCAGTGCTCACCTGCTGGATCAGAATCCCTGAGGATGGCGCCCGGGAATCTGTATTTCAACAAGCTCTTTAGGTGACTCTTGAGCCCGCTAGTCCAGACCAACTGAATGGGAATCTTAGACATGGTACACTGGGTGTCTGTATTTTCTAAAGTACTGTGTGGGTGGAGAACCACCGTGCTGAGAGCTAATGTCAGGCCCACAGGTAACTGGGAAAGCACCATCCTCTATGCAGCCCTGGGGATGAGAATGTTCTTCCTCTCTACTGCCTCTGCCACCACAAACGCTCAGGACACTGCAAGATCGAGCCTGGGCTGGCGCAAGCCTCTCCTAGCTGTGGGTTCCCTGCTGCCACTGCAGCCCCTCCAAGATTTCACCACACTGCGACTGTCCCAATCTTTTAAAAAAGCAACTCCGAGAAAACTCTACAGGACAAGTAACCCAGTTCCTTCAACAAACAAATTTGCAAGGAAAAAAGAGAGAGATGGAGGAGGAGCCTTGAGAGGGAAGACTCGTAAGTCATCCCAGCCAATCGCCACGTGGGAGCCTAATTTGGTTCCTGATTCAAGTCAACAGACATAAAAATAAACATTTATGAGACAACGCAGAAGATTTGAACACTGCCTGGATTCTTTATGATGTTAAGGAATTTTTATTATTTTTTAGATGTGATGATGTATGGTGGTTTTATTATTTTGTAAAGTCCTATCATCTAGAGATGTGTATTGAAGTATTTATGGATGGAATAAATATTTGTCTGGGCCTTGCTTCAAAATAAAACAGAAGAGGAGAAGTGGGTGGGGGTAAGGCTGAGGCAGGGTTGGCCTGGGATGGATAGGGGATACATGGGGTCATTATACTCTTCTACTTTTATGTATGCTCAAAATTCCCCATAGGGCTTCCCTGGTGGCGCAGTGGTTGAGAGTCCGCCTGCCGATGCAGGGGACGCGGGTTCGTGCCCCGGTCCGGGAAGATCCCACACGCCGCAGAGCAGCTGGGCCTGTGAGCCATGGCTGCTGAGCCTGCGCGTCCGGAGCCTGCGCTCCGCAACGGGAGAGGCCACAACAGTGAGAGGCCCGCGTACAGCAAAAAACAAAACAAAACAAAAAAATTCCCCATAATAAAAATATAATCATAAAAGAAAGGCAAATCAGATCAGTCTTCCCTCAACATCTTCTTCAGCTCCTCACTTACTTAGAGTAAAACCCAAGTGTCCTCCCGTGTGGTTGGGACCTCGCCTCCCTCTCCAGGCTCCTCTCTGTTCCTCAGAAACTCTGTGCTTCTTCTCACCTCTGGGTGTTCACACCACCTGCTCTCTCTGCCTGTAACACTCTCCCCCAGTCCACCCCCCACACACACCTTGTCACCCCCCCTCATCCTCCAGGTCCCGGCTTAGGTGTCATTTCTTAGGAGACCTTCTCTGACCAACCCCAGACCCAGAAGGGGTCCCACTGGACTCCCTCGGGGCATCCTGTGTTTTTCCTTCAGGACTAGGACCCCAGCTGTGATTGCTGGTGAATGTGTGTTTAGCGCTTTCTCCCCACAGGACAGCAAGGGCATGACCTGCCCTTGGATGTTCTCCGCTGCAGGCCAGCTACATCAGATCCCACACCCAGCCTGGCCCTGCACCTCTGGGTCTGGAGCCTGACCACGGAAGGCCAGAAAACCAGGGAGAAGGTGGGCGAGGGCTGCCCCAGAACCAGAGGTGGGTTTGGTACCTGCCCATCCCTCATCCAGACACAAGTGCGAAAGCAGCTCAGAAAGTTTATCTTCTAGAACACAGGAGCATCATTCCCACAGGCTTCTCCTCCCTCACCCAGGCCTCCCTCCGCCCTCACCCCCTTGCTGGGCCCACCCAATCCCAGGTTCCCAGGACCTAAGTGTCTCCCTGGCCCAGACTCAGCCCCTCTCCCCCAGCCCCAGCCTGGCTCCAGGCTCATGGGATGTAGGGACATGACTTTGAATGGGCACCTTGGGGGTGAGGACCACAGCGGAGCCCCCACTGATGCTGAGGATAGGCACGTGGGTCTGGAAGGAGATGAAGTCGAGGATCTGGGCCACGGCCTCGGTGTCCACGTTGTCCTCAAAGACGATGCCGTGGACTCGGGCAGTGCCCAGGAGCCCGCAGATCTGGGTGAGAAGACTGCTGGGGTTGGTGTTGTTGACACCCACGGTGAGTGGCTGGATCTCCAGGGGCAGGTCCAGGAAGCTCTGGGGGGTGAGGCGGATACGGGCCTGGGCCTCCGGTGGCCCCGAGCTGCCAAACACCACGGCCACCGTCATAGCCTGCTCGCCCTGCCCCGGGCCCAGCCCTGCCCAGGCACCGAGGAGTGAGGTGAGTAGCAGGACCGGCCCCAGGGCCCCACCCATGTCCACTGGAGGGTCCTGCGGAGAGACCACGATAGGCACAGGGAGGGGGACAGAGGCACGGAGAGAAAAGATGAATGACAGAGAGGAGGCAAAGGCCAGAGTCAGAGGGACACACACCCAGAGGATGAAAGAGAAGAGGGAGAAACCTCCCTCCACAAAGAGAGGCAGAGAGAGGGGGAGACAGACAGACACAGAGAGACAAAGAGAAAGAGACAGAGAAGTTAGCTGAGCGTCCAAGTGCAGCCCAGAGGGCAGGACCCGGGAAGAACGTGACCAGAATAGGTGCTCACTACTTCCATTCTACTGTTGAACATCAGGCTTGGCTAGAAAGGCCAGACCTTTGGAAACTCATCCATCTGGGTTCTGCCCAGGAAGGTTCACAGCAAATGCTAATCTGGTGGGACTTCCCTGGTGGCGCAGTGCTTGGGAGTATGCCTGCCAATGCAGGGGACACAGGTTCAAGCCCTGGTCAGGGAAGATCCCACATGCCGCGGAGCAACTAAGCCCGTGCACCACAACTACTGAGCCTGCGCTCTAGAGCCTGTGAGTCACAACTTCTGAGCCCACGTGCCACAACTACTGAAGCCTATGCGCCTAGAGCCTGTGCTCCGCAACAAGAGAAGCCACTGCAATGAGAAGCCCGCACACTGCAACAAAGAGCAGCCCCCGCTCGCCACAACTAGAGAAAGCCCGGGTGCAGCAACGAAGACCCAACTCAGCCAAAAATAAATAAATAAATTTATTTTTAAAAAAAATGCTAACCTGGTACCAAGTGCATGGATATGAGTCAGAGAGACCTGAGTTCAAGTCCCAGTTCTGCCACTTACTAACTGTGTGATCTTGGGGAAGTTGCTTAGTCTCTCTGAGCCATGATTTCTTGCCTGCAGTAATCACAGGACCTACTTCACAGCAGTGGGAGGGCTACCCACTGTTATCAGTATCCTTATCCTATAGGTGACAGCCCCACAGCCAGGTAAAGGAAGGCAGCTCTTGTAACACACACATACACACACACACACACACACACACACACACACACTCTCTCCTTCTCCATCCTAAACTGAATCTAACATCCTCAAGGGCCCTGCTCTTCATAATCCTACTTGGCACAAAGCCCCCTCCTCCTGGGCACCGGATGCCCCTACTCTACCCTCTGTGGCCTCAATTAGTAGCAGCTCTTCCACAGCAGGAGTGTGTCACCACTGATTCGTTCAGGGCTCGGGGTATCTCACGCATGACCTGCCACCCTAGGCCATCGCTGGTGTGAGGGATTTTTTAACCTACCCCAAGGGCCTGACGTGTATCCCTGTGAAACAAACATCATTGCTTTTGGACAAACAGCCACACCAGTGAGTGGTGCCCACGGATACAGCTCTCCCTCCCAGCTGGCCATCGGCCACAGCTTTGCCACCCTCTCCATCTCCATGACATCCCCAGTGAAACTTCTGAACAGGGGAGAGCCAAATGGTGACCAGGCTGGGCTTGGTTTCATTTCAAAATGAGAAGACAGGATTTGGGGCAGGGGAGGGCACACTGTGCTCATTTTTGTGCCCTTGAAATCTCCCCCTGTGTATGGTTTCCCAGTACACTGACTTAGAACATCAGCCTGGGGGCATGTGATTCTAGGGTGGGAACCTAAGCGTGCCATGCCCACCACTACCTCCAATGAGGGATTTCAAATCACACCTGCAAAGGGCACTGTCGGGCTCATTTCTTCCTTTGCAATTCCTCTCTGTGCTCATCTCTGCCCACCTCTGTAGGTTCCCCATCCTCTGGGAAGCCCGAAGCTTCCCCCACTTATGCCTCCCAGCTCTGAGCTCTAGAACCGCGCCGTCAAATACGGCAGCCACCAGTCACGTATGACTACTGGGCACTTAAATGTGGCTTGTCCAAACTGAGGTACGCTGTGAAGTGTGCACGCTGGAGGGTGAAGACTTTGTATTACAAAAAGAAAATCTCTCACTAATATTTTTATATGGATTACACGTTGAAGAAATATTTTAGCTACATTGAGTTAAACAATATAGTGTTAGAATTCATTTCACTTTTCTTTTTCCTTTTTCTAATGTGCCTACATGTGGCTCTCACTTTGTTTCTTTTGGACCACGTGACTCTAGATGAAGGACCCAGGTCCTCCCTCAGCTCTGAGGGGGGACTGCCCCTAGAAACTCTCTGTGCTGGGAAGGTGTCCTCCAGGACTGGAGATGAGGAGGGATTGCCGAATGCTCCTGGAGGGAGGGGCCCCAATCAGGCCAGTCTCTGAGCTTCAAACAGCAATGGGCAGATCCAGGCTCCAGGGTCCCAGCACCACGAGGCATCCAGCCTCCCCCGCAAGGCAGGAGGTCATCCCCGAGCCCTGGCCTCGTCCAATTTCCCACTTGCCTCCCCCTGGCCTCCCACCTCTCCGCCTCCCATCCACCCACCCCCGCCTGCCCCACTGGCCTGAAACAGTCCTCTGGCCACTGCACCCCTCCTCTAAGAGCACAGCTGCTCCCTAGTGCCCACAAATGAAGTCCAGACACCTGGGTCCCATGGACAGAGCCCCACACACCCCAACTGTCCTCCCCTCCATGCACCCCACACTCCCTCAGGTCTGGTGGCCAGACAGCTCCTGCTGTCAGCATCTCCAGGCCTTTGCTCTGCTGTTCCCTCAGGTTACAATGTCCTCTTCCCACTGCCTCTCTCTTGTCTACAGGACAAATTCCAGAATTTTCAGAGCCCCACCTAAATCCCTCTGCCACAGAGCACCTGCCTTAGTGCCTGGCGGCTCTGGAAACACAGGTGAGAAGACAGAGGGTCTGGGTCTGGTAAGCCAGTTGCACTTCTCCCCCGCCCCCAGCCCCCACCCCCAGGTTGGGGAGCTCCTGGCTATGCCTCTGCGATGTCTCCCTCATCATCTTGCCCCCTGTTGCAGGAATTTGCCCACTCCATGATGCCCCTGCCTCATACTGGACTGTGGTCTTAAGGACCTCTGCCCACCCACTTGCCGTCGCACCTTTCACAAACGTGCTGTTAATATTTGATGAACTCCCGGACCCCCCAAAAGCCCGGAGGAGAGTGGCAATGGTGACACTTCCGGGACACTCAGCATCACCTTGAACGGCCTGAGCACCTCCACGAGCTTAGGGCTCTTCTCTTCCCCCTGCTCCCCCAATCCCAGGCAGGCTCCCGCACATGGACGTGCACGCGCACTCACACCCCAGACATCTGATGGCCGCCCACCAACCGCGCTGTTTCCCGGGCGCCCAGGGACCCCGGCTGCGCGGCTCCTCTGGATCCACTGCCCTCCGAGTGAGCGGCCTCAGCTTTGCCGTCGGGTTTCCCTCCCTCCATTTTGCAGAGCTAAGACCTGAACCCAGGCGCCAGGGGAGAAGACCACCCCTCCACCTTGCCCCCACTGGCGCGGTCACCGAGGTCTCCCTCCTCCAAGACGAACCCGCCCCCCCCAGCTGATTCCTCCCGGAACCCCCGGGGGAATCTCTTACACTCGGGCTGTGAAGTTCTGGGTATTTTTAGGCCAGCGATAAATAATTCATAGGGAACGTGGCATCGGGCTCCCCCCGCGGGAGGAGGGGGCGCGAGCGGCGAGGGCCACCGTCACCTGCGGCTCAAGGACACTCGCGATGCGGCGGCAGCAGCGGCGGCAACTCCGGGCGCGGGGACCCGCGCCACGCCTCCTGGCGGCCAAACTGGGCACCACGCACTCCGCGCCCCCCGCCTCGCTGCTACCCTCTGAGGGGGTCCCGGCTCCCAGGTCCCCATCCCCACTGCCCCAAGCTGGGTCGCCAGCCCAAGCCCCGCGGGTGGGGGGCGCCGAGTTCGCTTGGCAGGCGGGGCTGTAGGCGGGTACCAGCCCAGCCCTGCCCTAGGGAGAACCCAGGAGTCCGGTTCCCGACCTACCCAGTCCCCTTCACGCTCCTCTTTGAATTCCTAACGGGGTTTAGGAGCAGGTTGGAAACGGACTGGCGCAGCCAGAAAGAAACTAGACGGGCTCTGAGACTGAGCAGACGAGCTCCCGCCGCCCAAGTTCCTTTCCTCAGTTTCTCCATAGCCCGGGTCGGATCGAGCCGGGGCAGTGCCACTGTCAGAGGACTGGGGACTGGGCCCCAAGTCCCGACGGGTGAGCAGTAGGACAAGTGGGGTGAGCCTCAGGGCCCCGCGGGAATTCCCCCTTCGCTCACCCAGCAGGACCTTGGGATGGGTCGTGGGACGCACCCTTGGCGATTTTCTGGCCACTGGGTGCTTTTGCCTTCGTTTGGACCTCGCCCTGCCCACCTAGGCCTGGCACGAACCGCCTTCTGCCGCAGGAGGCTCAGTGGCTCCCCTTCCCCGCCGTCGGGGATCCTGATCGAAGCCCCGGGGGACCAGAGCAACACGTCGGTGGGGCAGCCAGGGCCCAGCGCACCCAGGCTCTCGGCTCTCCCAGGTCCTCTTCGCCCACCCTTCCTTTCCCCTCCTCGGAGCCAGGGTCCGCCGGGCGCGGGTCCAGCATTTGGGAAGAGCCCACCACCCGGTGAAGCCCACGCTGATTTCCTGAGGTCAGAGGAGGGAGCGCTCTACCGAAGGAAGAGCTGGGAGGGGAGGACCTGGGGGACTTACAGCCGGTGAAGGGGCGGGAGTGTGAAGGCAGATGCGCGCGGTAGGTGCTCAGCAGACCTCCGGGAGCAGGGGGCCGGGCTCCTGGAGCCACCGACAGCCCCCTTTCGTCCTCTCTGCTCCGTGCCCTCTCCAGCCCCCTCCGCTCTGGCCGAACCCAGCCACGGCCCCAGCTCCCAGCCCCGCTCCCCAGCCCCGCTCCCCAGCCCCCGCCCGGCTTCCAGCAGCAACAGTTGTGGGGCCCGCAGCCTAGACTCCCACGTCCCCACACCGCACCCTCCCCTGCGGTGCCGCGGTGCCGGGCGAAAGACCTGGAGGGCTCGGCGACCCAGGAGACGAACGTCTTGGGCGCCTCGCCCGCGCCCTTCCCTCGCGCCCGCCGCGCGCCTGTCACCTCGGCCTCTTCCTCACCTCTTCTCCGCCCGCCCGGGTCCAAACCCCAGGCCCGGTCCCCGAGGGTCCCGGTCCCCCGGCGCCCCCTTCCTGGGGTTCCCTGCGTCCACCAGACTCTCCCCGGTGCCGCGCCATCTGTCTCCGCTGTCCTTGCCCGCGCGGCGCCTGAGCCCAGCCCCAAGTTGGCGGCGAAGTTGGCGCCCCCGGCCCGGCGCCCGCCACTCACCGGGGGGAAGGGGCGCTGCGCCCGCGCCCAGAGCCCGCGCCGGCCGCCTCCCGCGCGCTGCATGTCCCCGCGCCTCGGTTCAGTGCGCTGGCGCGTGCTGTCCTAGCCCGGCGGGCGCCTGAGCTAGGGCGCCGCGGGGCCGGTGCCCGTGGCGCGGCCTGGCGCGCTGGACCGGGCCCGCCCCCCGGGCCCCTCTAGTGGCCCGCTCGGCGCCCGGCTCCGTCCCGGGCTGGGCAGCGCGCCGCGCCCAGGCTTCCAGGGTTCGCCGACCGGCTGTGGCGGAGCGCTTGCCGCCGCCGCCACCCGCGCGGGCCCGCCCCACCGGGGCCCGCAGCCTCCGCCCCGCCCCGGCCCGCCCCGGCCGGCCTCCCCGCCGCCCACTCCCGTGCTGTTCTAGGACTCTTGTTGCCCGCCCTCGCGTCCCTTCTCCCCTCTCCACGGCTGTGTCCCCAGACCCGACAGGACACTCGGGACCAAGTGCAACCTCGGAGAAAACAGGCTGCCCGGAACCCCGGGTTCGAGCCCGAAGCTCACTGGGTGTGTGACCTTGGGCCGGTTAATTCCGAGAAGCCCCCTGTCTATAAAGTGAGGCCAGCATCTTGGGGCCTGGTGTAAAAGACGGAGAACAGGCTACGGACATTGAGGTACTATTTTTTCAAGTCTTGTCAGTCTGGCTGGAAACCAACAAAGGCGGGAAGGACAGAGTGGGGGACCCGCCCCAGACAGAGGGGCCACAGGGAGCAGATGGGGCAAGCTGCTGCCCAGCTCTCTCTGTTCTTGTTTGGGTCGTACTGGGGACTAACCAGGGAGGGGACCCAGCAGTAGGGCCAGCAGAGCAGGCAAGGTGCCTGCCGTGTGGGCAGAAGGCAGGTCGGCTGCCGCAGCAGGACCAAGCTGAGAAAAAGACGGTGGGTGCCAGCACTGGCTGCCAAAACCCCTCAAGCCCCCAGGAGGCCCCTGAACAGGGAGCTGGCTCTGCAGCGCCACCTGGTGACTGGAGGGGAGCTGCAGCTGGAAGGTGACCCCGGGCCCCAGAAGAAGTCGCACATCAACCACCGTCCCTCGGTTGCAGGTGTTTTATTTCCAGCATATTTCCGACCTGGTGACCCTCCAAAGTCCAGCAGGAGATAGGCAGGAGGGAGGAAGGTCAGCCTGCACCTGCACCCATCCCTAACTAAGGTTATCTCCTTGCTGAGAGTTACCCACAGTGGCAAGAGCGACTTTCTGGCACGAGGAAGTGCTCAGAGGCCCCTGGCAAAGGGGCAGCCAAGGCCCCACGCCAGGACGGCCAGGCGATGCAGCTGTGGTGCAGAGTCCTGCTCAGACTGACCCCGATCCCTCTCCCCCGCACAGCACTCCTCCCCTCCGTGCCTGCCTGGGATCTGGTCTCAGCGTCCCAGCAGCCGCAGCATCTCCTGAGGATCCAGCAGCTTCTCCCTGGGCTTCCCCGCACCCTGGCCCCGGGACACCTCCTCAGCATCCAGCTTCTCCCAGTCCGAGAAAGAAACAGGCCAGACCCCTGCGGCAGAGGGAAGACGGGTCACTGCTTTCACCTCCTCCTCTACCCCAGCCCAGAGCAGCCCCCTTCCAGACAGTGAAAGGCCCAGGGAACCCCCACCCCACCTCCCAGGAGCTCACACGGGGCCCAGACCTCGGCGGCCGAGCAGGGCCTTGATGGCCGCATAGCCAGGCCTGGGGCCAGACGGCAGCAGCCCCGCTTTCAGGTCCTGCAGCAGAATCTGGCCGGTGACGAAGCTGTCAGTCATGGTAGTGGTGATGACACCTGTGGGCCCGCGCTTCACCCAGCCGCTGCAGTAGAGGCCTTGGAGAGGGGTAACAAAGGGGTAAGGAATGGGGAGTTGGCTGGACACCCCTGGCAAGCCTGGGCCTCAGCACACACACATGTACGCACGCCTCCATACACCCCACGGCCTCCCAGCATCCATCAGCTGGGCCCACTCTGGCCGCTGGCCCACTGCCCTCAATGCTTCCCAACCTGTATTTACCATGCCATCCCCCTTACACCTCAGTGTCCCTGTAGACCAGGAGCTCCCTGTAGGAGCTGGGTCCTGCCCACCTTGTTTCAACAGGCTCTCAGTAAACACTGAACGAATTAATGAATGACTAGACAGGTCTGTGGATATGAAATCAGGCTGGAAGCTCGCTGAGGCCAAGGGGCTGCTGCTTCATCTCCAGTCCCAGCACTAGGCCTAGCCCAGAGCAGGCCTCAGTAAACTGAATGACTTAATAAACAGACACATGTGTGGGCATCTCAGCTAGACTGGGAGCTTCCTCTAGGGCCAGGAGGAGGCTGGGGCAGGGCCAGGGTCTTGGGACAGGGCCTGGCTCAGAGCAGGTTCTCAATGCATGTCACCAGATGAATGAATGAATGTGAATGGCCCCGGGAGACGCCAGCCTCCCTGCCCCCCACTGCACCCTCTCACCTGGCACATCCACAACCCGGCCCTCCATATTGGGGATGACCCCGAGTTTGGGGTCAAAGGGCACACTGGGGTCGATGGGGCAGCTCTTATAACCAATGCTGCTCAGTACCAGCCCACAGGGGAGGTCCTCCACGGCTCCAGTGGGCACTGCCCGGGTGGCCTCACCAACACCCTGTGGGGAGAGGGTGGGAAGCACCAGGCTGGGGCTGGGGAGATTTGAGAATGGGGGTGTCTTTGGGTAACAGGAGACTCACCTCCAGTCTGGTGACTGCCAGGCGGATGCCTGCCGCTCGCCGCCCATCTGGCGAGGGCAGCACCTGCTGAGGGCTTCGGAAAAAGCGGAGGCCCCAGGCGCGGGAGGCCGATGCCCGGCGGGCAGCCTCCGCCACCCCTGGCTTCTCCGTGGCTGCTCGAAGCAGTAGTTCCACCAGCCGCTTCCTCGGGCGAGGGACCTCTGTTAGCAACACAGAGCATCTCAGGGCGGCGTCCGGGTTACAGCCCTCTCCCCTAATGCCCTCTCCCGAGCCCTCTCTGACCTAGACCATCCCCTCCCTAGTGAGCCGGGGGGCCGGGCCAGGGCCCCTCACCCTTGATTCTGTCCTGAAGGCCCAAGAAATCCGCAGGATCCAAAATGGGCCGAGTTCCTGGTAACTGAATCATCTCCCGAAGCTCCTTGGTGGTGTGGGCGGGGAGTGGGGGAGGAGTCAGGCCCAGAGCGCTGTCCACTCCTGAGCCCACCCCAGAGCCCAGCCCAGGTGGGAGACACCACCAGCTCCCACCAGCACGGAAGGCACTGGGCCCCAGGGGGGGCCCTGCCTGGCTCTCCCTCTTCCACCCCAGGCAGCTCTGCCCTGCCACACCCCCCAAGGAGCAGACCATCTACTTGGGACCCTGGCCCCTCTCCCTCAGGCCCCAGCACCTTAATGGTGAAGGCCACTTGCAGGGGTCCACGTCGGCCCACTATCCACACCGTCTTCACCTGACTCTGTCTCAGTGCCCCCAGGGCAGCCTCCGTGATATCCGTTTTCTGGCACAAAAGGAGGACCTTAAAGTCGTTGGACACTGACAGCAGAAGGGGGACCTCTCCATTGGCTGGGTGGTGAGAAGGTTGGCAGCCTGAAGTGGCACCGCTGCCCATCCCCCCGGTGGCCGGATGGAGCACTGCTGCCAATTCTGCGAATGGCTCCAATTAGTAGCAAACCAGGCCCACGCTCTTCATTCAACAAGTGTTTACTGAGTGTTTACCACGTGCCAGGCACTGTGCAAAGGGCATGGATGGGGGGGTGTCAATGTTGAGCAAAAGAGACGTGGTACTGGCCTTCACAGAGCTTCTGATCTGGTGGAGAGAGAGACTTATCGAATATTCAATAAAAAGTATAAAATCGCAGTGGTGACAACATGCTTTGAAACAGAAGTAGCCAAGTCTATGGGAGGAGAGTATTACAGGGAAATGGACCTATTCAGGTCCATGGAGGCTTCCTGGAGGAAGGGAGAACTGAACCAAGAACTAAAAGATGCAAACAGGTTAACGGGCAGGAGGGGAGCTGAGAGGGTTCTGAGCAAGAGGAATGGTGTGTGTATACTGAAAACTTTTTTTAAAAAAAGCCTATGGGGGGGCTTCCCTGGTGGCGCAGTGGTTGAGAGTCCGCCTGCCGATGCAGGGGACGCGGGTTCGTGCCCCGGTCCGGGAAGATCCCACATGCTGCGGAGCGGCTGGGCCCGTGAGCCATGGCCGCTGAGCCTGCGCGTCCGGAGCCTGTGCTCCGCAATGGGAGAGGCCACAACAGTGAGAGGCCCACATACTGCAAAAAAAAAAAAAAAAAAAAAAAGCCTATGGGGGCTTCCCTGGTGGCGCAGTGGTTGAGAGTCCTCCTGCCGATGCAGGGGACGCGGGTTCGTGCCCCGGTCCGGGAAGATCCCACATGCTGCGGAGCGGCTGGGCCCGTGAGCCATGGCCGCTGAGCCTGCGCGTCCGGAGCCTGTGCTCCGCAACGGGAGAGGCCACAGCAGTGAGAGGCCCGCGTACAGCGGAAAAAAAAAAAAAGCCTATGTAGCTGCAGAATGTGAAGGGGGAAATGGTATGAGACGAAGCTCACGGGCTGCCTTCTAGAAGGCCTCTGCCCAGCACCAAGGGGAAACAGAGGCTCAGCGTGGAGGCACGAGGCCCAAACCCTGCAGACAGGGGCACCCTCTCCTTGGTGTGACCCCCACTCCACCTCTCCGGCCCTTGACCTACCCACTCACCTCCAGGTACTCAGGTGGCGTCAGCAGGATCCGGGCCACATCCAGAGCCACATTCCCCTGCCCCAGAACCACGGCCGTGTCACAGCTCAGGTCCGGCGCCAGCTGGAGGACAGAGGTCTGGATAGGGGTCCCCTAACTTCGGCCCCAGTCAGGCTAATCTCAGCCTCACGCCCAGTCCCCGGCCGCACCCTCAGGCTCCCCTACTCTCGGAAAGTCCACCCGCCCAGAGCTTCAGCTCAGGTCCCTCCACCCCGATCTGGCGCCCCCTCTTCCCAGGGGCCTCGCCCCTTGGCCAGCCTGATGTTTCACATCTCATCTCACTGCGCGCTTCCCAGGCCTGTGGCTCCCTCTTCCGCAGCTCTTGGCTGCGGCAGCCAAGAGCTGCCCCTGGCCCCGGTGGAGGAGTGGGGAGGAAGAGGCCGGGGGAGCGCTCCCCAAACTCACCTTCCGGTTCTCAGGAAGCCCATTGTACCAGCCCACAAAGGCCCGGGCTGAGAGCACGCCCGGCAGCTCCTCTCCGGGGATCTCCAGGCCCCGATGGTCCTCCGCCCCGTAGCTCTGAGGAAAGACCCAGAGGCCTCAGCAGCGGCTAAGGGGCCAGGCAGCCCCCGCCGGGCTCCCAGTGGCCTCCTTCCGGCTCCTCCTCCACAGCCTCTGCCGTGGCCCTCACCCCTAGGTCTTCCACCCGCTGCCACCAACCACTGCGGCGGCCCTGCCCCCTCCCCGTCTGCGCTCACCAGCACCACGGCGTGGTAGGCGTCCCGCAGCTCCTGCACGGTCACATCCCTGCCCACCACCACGTTGCCGTGGAAGGCACAGCGGTCAGAGTGGGCCGTCCGGGTAAAAGTGTTGATGACATTCTGCCAGGGCCCGGAGTGGGAGGGGTTAGAGGGTGGGGCAGCTCCAGGGCCCGTGGCTATGCCACCCTCACCCCACAATGTCCGGGATGGCATCCCCCCAGAGGGCCTGGGGTCATTCCATGCAGTCAGGGAGCCTCCCTTCCCTCCTCACCTCAACCAAAGTCTCCAAAGCCCTGCTCTGAGCCCAGAGAGACCCACCTTCACCTCGGGGTGGTCGGGCGCCACGCCAAAGCGCACCAGGCCGAAGGGCACCAGCTGCTTCTCGTAGATGTCCACGTGGGCCCGGGAGTGGTGCTGGGGGAGAAGGCAATGGCTGTGGGGCCGAGGGGGGCCCCTGTGGGTCCTGCCCTTCCCAGGACAAAGCAGGAGAGCCCAGCTCAGTGGGCTAACAAGATGGCCTTGACCCTCTGCAAGGAGAGAGAAAGGCCCACAACTCCCCATCTGCCTAGAGAGCCGGGCTAGAGGAGTGGGCAGCACAGGGCCAGGCAGCCAAGGCCAGACTTCAAGGACTGCCAGCCCACTGAGATGGCGAGAACTCTGGCCAACCAAGGAAGATGGCAGCTCTCCCTCCACTGGAGTCATATCAGGGGAGCTTCTTTGTCTACTTGGGTCAGACGTGACACACAGCCCTGCCCTAGAACCCGCGGACACTTCTAGAAATGCCCAGCCCACAGATGACCTGAGAACCACCCTTGGAAACTCACACCTGCTTCAGCTCTAGCCTCCGAGACCATCCTGTTGGAAAGCGGACCAGCAGGACAGAGACTTAGAGGCACAGCTGCGGCATGAGGGGAGCAGAGGGGATGGAAGTGGCCCTACTCCTAGTCTTAGAAAAAACAATCTCACTCGTATGTCGGTTCCACATTGCCTGCCCCCCACCCCGGGGCACCCAGAGGGGCCGTGGGGAAGGCTCAGGTTTGGGGGTCGGGCAGACAAGTGTGGTGTAGCTCTGCCACCAAACAGCGCGTGGCCCCGGCAAGTCCCAGCGTCCGCCTGGGGCTCAGTCTCTTCCTCTGTAAACCGGGACAGATGACACGCCCCTCAGGGTTGTTGGGAAACATCCCGGAGGCCAGGACGGTGAGACTCTGGGCCACAAGCAGGCTCAGGGTCAAGCAGTTGGGGCTCCCGTGGGTGACACTACCCTGCCTTGTGCCCGATCAGGCTGTGGCGCGATTCCACACTCCCGATTCAGTGGGACTCGAGGCAAATGAGCTCCTGCCCTCCAGCAGCCCTCAGCCCAACAAAGCCTCCCGCTCAGCTCCTTGCCTCTGTCCACATCCCACTGCCTGCACCCAAGTCCCGGCCCTCCACGCGCCCATCGTGCCTCCCGACTCTCCCCACCCCCCTCAAGCCCCGCTGACGTCGCTGTGCCCTTGAAGAGCTGCAGCTCTGGAGTCAACAGCCGCGGGGCCAACCCAGCCCCACTGCTATCTGACTCTGTGCCGCTGGAATGTTCCTTACTGGACCACAGAACATTCCTTCCGGCGTGGGCTTCTGGATGAAATGAGCAAAGCCTACACCCTTAGCCCAGGGAGTGACCTGCTGTGGGTGTTCAATCAAAAGCTGTCATTACCGTCACACCACCTTGCTCACAAACCTTCCCTGGCTGTCCTGCCGCGGGACAAAGTTCAAACTGCTGAGCCTGGAGGTCGATACCGGACGCTATCCGCCTTTCCATCTTATCTTCCCTTCTTTCCAGCTGTGGAGCCTTCCCTCCAGCTCACAGCGCTCTCTCCAAGGCCACCTCCATAAGGCTCAACCCGCTGGACCTATTTACTGGTTCTCTCACAGGACTGGCCTCATCTTCCAGGATGCCCCTCCTCCCTAGCTCTCACAGGTCCCTGGCTGTCCCTCTGGCTGTTCTTTTCCAGGCCCCTATTTCTCCGTCCCCCCTCTAACAAGAATATTCTCTGAGGTTCTTCCAATCTGAGACACCCCCTTCCCTTGCCCCCGTACACATTCCCTGGGGAATTGTCATCCGCTCCCTCCTGTGACCTCAAATTCCCGTGGACTTACTGATGACATTCTACTCTCTCTCTTCTGCCCAGACCCCCCACCAAGCCTGAGACCCCCTGAACAGCTCACCCCTGACACCTCACACCCATTGGGATGAAAGTCAGTCCTCCCCTCCCCCAAACCTCTCCCCCTCTGCTCCGGGGTCAGAAGCTGGGGCTCCTCCCTGACTCCCCTCTACCCTGTCCAATCAGACCCCCATCCTCCCCACCGCTCTTTCGGCCACTAGCCCTGCCTCTCGCTCTGCAGGCAGAGAGAGGGCACCAGATCAAAAACGGGGTGCTTTCAGTCCCTTGCCTAAAACCCTTCACTGAAGCCAACCACCTATAGCAGCAGGCAGGGGGTTGTTTTCAAATGTTGATTCCTGGGCCCCAGACACAGTTTGATTAGGTGGGAACTAGGCCCAGAAATGTGTATTTTCACAAGTGCCCCAGAGGTCTCTGATGGAGGGAAGCGGGGGGACAGCACCAAGAGAAACTGCATGAGTCCAAGCTGGTCAGTGGCTTCCCAGCCACAAGGATCTGGGCCCGCCTACCTCCTCCAGCCTCTGCTCTCACCCCTCCACCCTCACTGCACACGCCCACCTTCCTGAACTCAACGGTCCCCAAACCCGCATTCTCTTTCCTCTGGGTCTTTGTCACACGGTTCTCTGTGCCTGGGGCCCTCTGGCCTCTTACCCATTCCCCTGCCCCACCGGGCTTGTCCTTCTGTCCTTGAGACAGTAATCTGGACGTCACCTCCTCCAGGCGGGTTAGGTACCCCTCCTGTACACGCGCCCCCCCACATCAGAGCCCCAGAATACCGCATAAACCCTCCTCCCACCACTCCACAACCCCCCACAGTAGACTGTCAGGTCCTTGAGCATGGGGACCACGTCTGTCCTGCTCGCACCCATGTTCCCAGTGCCAAGCTGTGCCTGGATCATGTCAGTGTCCAGTGGTTGGTTACTGAATGGCCCAGCGTGGAGCTTAAGAGCAGCCTCTGCCATCGGAGTGCCCACGCTCAGAACCCAGGCCTTCCCTGCTCAGAGGTGGGGCCTTGGGCAGCCTCGCTCAGTTCTCATCTGTGAAGCAACAGTCGTGCCACCTGCTTCGCAACTTGTCTTGGGGATGCGATGAGACGCTGTACACACGGTGCCTGACTCGGCTAAGTGCCACTGTCCCAAGTGTGCTGCGCGTGTCCCTGCCGCGGGAGCACAGCCAGTCGCTTGGAGCTCCCAGTGGGCCAGGACCAGCCTGTAACTGGCCTCGGTGCCCATCCCCCAGCACCCCCCCCAGGGAAAGTATGTGCAGGCCAGAGCCTTTGTTCACACTGGGGACATTGAGAATCCTGCCTGGGAGGCCTACCCGCCTCCCTCTCCAAACTTCAGGCTCCGCTCGCACAGTGCCCCTTACACAGAGCCCTCCAGGACCTCCCCAGCCCCTGGGAGATCCCTGGTCTTCCTGCCAGCGCCCGTGCGGGAGGCCCTCTCCAGAGCCTGAGACCACCTTCAACTCACTTCTCCAGGAAGCACTTTCTGACTGACCCCACCCAACTGGGCTCACGCTGGTCACTTCATCGTAATTAGCTCTCTCCCCTGTGCTGCTTGGAAGCCGTGCTTAGGTCACTTTTTGGCAGGGTGACCGACTCATCCTGGCCTCCCCAAGACCCTCCCAGTTTAACACTGAAAGCCTTACATCCTGGGCAAGCTGAGCAGGTTGATCGCCCTACTTTTTAAGTATTAATATCTGCATATGTGTGTGTGTGTGTGCATGTAATTAACATATTCATCCTTTCTCCTCTCTCTCCACAGCAAGGTCATCGTCCTACGTCTCAGTCAGCCTAGGTCTCCCGCACCCCTCCCCCACCCCACCCCACCGCCACCAACTCAACACCAACCCATGATTCTCCCTCCCTCCTCCCTCCCGCCAAGGTCTGCCGAGGTTTCAAGGGTGACCAGCAACCTTGGGGCCCTGCCCACCAAGGCTAATACTATAAACCTTGAGACCCCGGCCATGGGGTGGGGGGAAGGCGTGGAATGGAGGGTGGAGAGCACGCTGGAAGACCAGCATGGCATGGGGAGGGCTGGAGCTATTGGCGAGGAGAGTGCAGTGAGGGGCCTAAAGTTACAGAAATCCCTGAGCAGAGGGGGTGGCCTCAAGATGCAGGATGTTCGGGACAGAGTGGAGACAGAGGAGAAAGAAGGGAAGACGAGGGGCAGAACAAAGTCATCACGCAGGTCTGCATAAGCTCCCTGGAGTACTTGGCCAAGAAGGCATAGCCGACCGTCTGCCACAGACCCCTGACCATCACCCATGAGGCAAACACACTTCTCTTCTAGCTGAGGACCTAGAGTGGGGAGCCCCAGGTGACAAAGCATGCAGGAAATGTCCCGTCTAGATGGGCTGGGAGCCCCTTCCCCTTCAGGGACCCAGGAGTGCTTTTAAAACCCAAAGGAGTGGAGCTTGCCCTTAGGATTGGAGCAGCAGGTGAATCATGGGAAAAGGAACCAGGAGGAAGCGGCTTACCTTTAGCAGGTGTTGGGCGGTGTAAAAGCCAGCTGGGCCACTGCCCACCACACAGATCTGGGGGGTCTGCTCCTGTGTGGAGAACTGCTGGCGGAAGCCTAGGGCAGGGGGGACCGGGGAGGAAGGTCAGTTCAAGACTCCCTCCCGGGACTTCCCTGGTGGTACAGTGGTTAAGAATCCGCCTGCCAATGCAGGGGACGCGGGTTCGAGCCCTGGTCTGGGAAGATCCCACATGCTGCAGAGCAGCTAAGCCTGTGCGCCACAACTACTGAGCCTGCGCTCTACAGCCCACGAGCCACAACTACTGATGCCCACGGGCCACAGCTACTGAAGCCTGTGCTCCTAGAGCCCGTGCTCCGCAACAAGAGAAGCCCCAGCAATGAGAAGCCCGCGCACCGCAGTGAAGAGTAGCCCCCACCAGCCGCGACTTAGAGAAAGCCTGCACTCAGCAACGAAGACCCAACACAGCCATAAAGAAATAAAATAAAATAAATAAAATTTTAAAAATTAAAAAAAAAGACTCCCTCCCCATCCCAAGCCCCAACTTCAGTGTCCAACAGAAAACGGGGTTTCCCAGGCTTCACCCTCATCTGTGCACTCCTTCTCTCTTTCCTCAAAGCTTTGGCGTTTGCAGGGTCCCTTACTTCATCTGAATTCCCAAAGGCTGTGTCTCCATCCAGAGCCCTCATCTCACCCATGAACTTACCATGCCGCTGAAGATGGCCTACTCGACAATCCCCATCACCCCTGAAGTTTCCCTGCTCAGCACTTCTTAATTTTTCTCACCGGGTTCCCAACCCACCCAGCTAGAATACCACATCCTTCCAAGAGACCCCATATCGCCCCTGTGGATCTCCCCACAAGGCCCCATTTTACCTCTTCTTACCTCTCTCTCCACAGAGCCCTCTATTGCCCATAGAGGCCCCTGTTTCGCCTCAGACTTCCCTCTCGCCCCACAGACCTCCTTATCACCCCCCATTCACTCCTTCTCACTTCTGTGGACATCATGGTCTCCCCTTCTCACTTTTGTTGACCCCTGACTCACCCCAGGAGCCTCACATATTACCGCACAGGCCGCCACCTGCCCCTGTACACCACCCCCATCTCATCTGCATGAGTGGACCCCTCCAGTCTCGCCCCTGGTCCCCTCTCTCTCCCCTCTCCAGCCCTGAACCAGCTCGGCTCTTACTCCTATACTTAGCGCTCGCAGGCCTCCCCGCGCTCCCATTCAGCCCTACAGGTGCCCTGCTCCTACTCTGGGGGCTTTCGGAAGGAGGCGGCCGGGTCCGAGGCCATGCCGTCCAGGGCCACCAGCGCCAACAGCGCGGAGCCATGCCTGGAAAAAGCAACTAGACAGCGGACCCGACCCCGCCCTGATCTCCCGCGCCGGCTCCGGCCCCGCCCTCGTCCTTCTTGGGATCCCGCCCACAATTGCGGCCCCGCCCCAAATCCCGCCTCCCACGCTCCAGGAAAGCACAGCGTGGCGGCTCCACCCCCACACACGAAAGAATCCCGCCGCCCTAATGAAAAGCCCGCCCCCCTGGTCCACCCCTTTCCGCTGAGGGCCCGCCCCCCAGGACTTCCGGGCCGTATGTGACTCAATAAATTGCTCCGTAATCTTTACCCTCCCTCCAATTATCTGGAGCCTAGAGTTGGAGGAGAGCAAATCCCCATTGCTGTTTCAATCCCGCCTGAAAGAAGGAACCAATTAGAAAGGAGCTTACTTTACTTACCCCACCCCCGGAAGCTGTCGTCGCTTGCTGATGACGCGACGCCTGTCCCATTTGATAACGTACCCCGGCTCGTTTCCATCTCAGCCAATCACAAGCCAGGTTCAAGCGAGCCTCCCCGCTCATTGGGTAATAACCACAGAGTCCGGAAGTCTGGAAAAAGGGTCTCCAGGCGGGACTTCGGGCATTCCTTTCACCGGCGCCGGGCGTTACACAGGTTTGACCCCGATAAGATGCTGTCCAAGTTGGGCCAGGGAGAATTTTAAACCTTGGAGATCTTGTTGCTTAATCGTCCTCCCCTTTACAAAGGTGAGGGAACAGAGAGGAGCGTCTTGCCCTCTGTACCAAGGGCAGAGCCAGATCTCCCACCCTTGTCCAGCAGGCTGGAATAGGGTGAGGCGAATGAGGCAATGGCCTGGAGTACAAAATTTAAGGGGGCGCCAAAAACCTCAGTAATCTTGTAATGCAGTGTTTCAGAAGATCAAAATTAAGGCAAAAAAATCCACAAGAAACAAGATGTATTTTTTAATTTATTTTTTATACGGCAGGTTCTTATTAGTTATCTATTTTATACATATCAGTGTATATATGTCAATCCCAATCTCTCAATTCATCCCACCACCACCACTATCCCCCCCCTCCCCGACTTTCCCCCCTTGGTGTTTGTTCTCCACATCTGTGTCTCTATTTCTGCCTCGCAAACTGGTTCACCTATACCATTTTTCTAGATTCCACATACATGCGTTAATATACGATATTTGTTTTTCTCTTTCTGACTTACTTCACTCTGTATGACAGTGTCTAGGTCCATCCACGACTCTACAAATGACCCAATTTTGTTCCTTTTTATGGCTGAGTAATATTCCATTGTATATATGTATCACACCTTCTTTATCCATTCGTCTGTTAGTGGGCATTTAGGTTGCTTCCGAGACCTGGCTATTGTAAATAGTGCTGCAGTGAACGTTGGGGTGCATGTGTCTTTTTGAATTATGGTTTTCTCTGGGTATATGCCCAGTAGTGGGATTGCTGGATCATAACGAGATGTATTTTTAAATGACAGGTCCGTAGTCACATCTGACCCAGTGATTCTGATGCTGCCTCCCCCACCCTTCCCCCAAGGGCCTTCTTGTGAAGCACATCCTTGGAGAAGCCTTTCCTGACCCATCCTCTCCCAAGCTGGGTTAGGGCCCCTTTTTGTCCCTGCAGCACTCCAGCCCATCATTACCTATTACACTGCTTTATCATTCTTTTTTTTAAATAAATTTTTAAATTTTTAATTATTTATTTATTTTTGGCTGCATTGGGTCTTCGTTGCTGCACGCGGGCTTTCTCTAGTTGTGGCAAGCAGGGGCTACTATTCGTTGCGGTGCACGGGCTTCTCATTGCAGTGGCTTCTCTTGTTGCGGTGTACGGGCTCTAGGCACGTGGGCTTCAGTAGTTGTGGCTCGCGGGCTCAGAAGTTGTGGCTCGCGGGCTCTAGAGCTCAGACTCAGTAGTTGTGGCGCACGGGCTTAGTTGCTCCGCGGCATGTGGGATCTTCCCAGACCAGGGCTCGAACCCGTGTCCCCTTCATTGGCAGGCGGATTCTTAACCACTGCACCACCAGGGAAGTCCCTATCATTCTTGAATTATTTTTTTTATTGAAGTTGTCGACTAAAAGAAAAATGCACAATGTACACATCGTGAGTTCAGTTTTATTCCGGGACCTTACTGAAGACTGTAGCCTAGGAGACAGCCTCTCAGATTACTCTGAGAAACTACTCCAAAGAGGTAGGGGAGGAGCCAGGATATATATGAACTTTTTTTGCTGGGAAAAACATGTAGTCAAGCAAAAAAAGAGTATTGCTCATCACAAAGAACAGACAGCTCGAGTTAATGCTTTTACTGCTTTTCCATGTACGATGCAAGAATATGGGGTCACTGAAATTTTTCCTTAGATATATAAATGAACTATCTAGGGACCAGTATATCCAAAGCACAGAATGCTTCCTGGTTTTCCCCATCCTGAATTCCCCTTTGGGATCATTGCCAGTGGGTGACTGCAGTAGCTAATGGCTTGATTCTTATAGAACTGGAATGGCAGGCAACATTTTTTTCTTTACAAAGTACAATGAACAGAAAAGTGCACAAACCATAAGTGTACTATTTGATGAGTCACCACGAAATATAACCATGTAACCACCACTCAGATCAAGTAGAACATGGCCAGCACCCCCAGGAATTCCTTGTGCCCCTTCTAGTCACTTCCCCTCCCTGGTACTCAGAGGTAAATACTGCTCTGATTTCTAATAAGTCATTGTGTTTTGTGCTCATCCCACTAGACCAGGAGTAGGCAAACTACTGTTTGCAGCCCAAATCCTGCCCACCACCTGTTTTTGTATTTGTATTTTTTGTATTTTTTTTGTATTTTTGTTTTGTATTTGTTTTGTATTTTGTAAGTTCATGGCTGTTACATTCTTAAATAGTTTTTCTAAAACTGTAAAGAATAATGTTCTGTGACATGTGAAAACTACATAAAATTAAAAAAAAATTCTTTTAAGGACCTCCCTGGCGGGCCAGTGGTTAGGACTCAGCGCTTCCACTGCCGGGGCCCGGGTTCGATCCTTGGTTGGGGAGCTAAGATCCTGCAAGCCTCGCGGCATGGCCAAAAATATATATATTATATTAGAACACAGTGATGCTTATTTCTTTACATATTGTCTCTGGCTGTTTTTGCACTTTGACGGCACAGTTGAGTAGTTGTGACAGAGACCATATCATCCACAAAGCCCAAAATATTTACCATTTTGCCTTTTACTGAAAAAGTTTGTCAATTCCTGCACTAGACGGTAAGCTCCAGGAGATTGGGGCCCAATCTCATTCACTCTTTTATCCCCAGAGCTTTGCACAGTGCCTGGCACATAATGGATGTTCGTAAAGAGTTTGTCTTAATGATCCGTTTATTAAGACGGCAGGAAGAGAAGGACATTCAGGATCTGACACCCCAGCAAGCCCTATAGGGCTCCCTACCCAGAGGTAGTATGTCTGGTGGTTAAGAGCAGGAATTCTGGAGTTGGACGCACCAGGTTTGAATCTTTCTTCCTCCACTTGCTAGCTATATGATATTGATCAGTTTAATCTCTTTAAGGCTTATCTTCACAATATGTAACGTGAGGGGAAAATAGTACCAATTTCTTGTAAAGATTAAAGTTAGATAGCATAGGGGAAAATGTGCTGTAAGTTCTGAATTGATGTTAGCTATCATCATCATCATTGTAAACATTATCACCTCCGATACACCTCTGTTAATTAGACCATAGGTGTCTGCAGAGCCCTAGAGGGGCTTCATTCACTCTTGTCATCTCCCCTCATTTCTCAAGCCCCACGCAAACCCAGCCACAATCCCAGCGCAACAGAAAATCAAGCTTCAAAGTGATGGAGTGTTCTTGGGTGCTTCTTGTACAGCCAAGTCTGGTACCAGGGCCTCCAGCTGCAGCGCATTCCCCACTCAGGCCCAGATCAATAACAATGAGTCACTGATTGTATTAGGATGGTTTTATTTTTATTTTTTTAATAAATTTATTTGTTTAGTTTTTGGCTGCATTGGGTCTTCGCTGCTGCACACAGGTTTTCTCTAGTTGCTGAGAGCTGAGGCTACTCTTTGTTGCGGTGCACAGGCTTCTCATTGCGGTGGCTTCTCGTTGCAGAGCATGGGCTCTAGGCGCGCGGGCTTCAGTAGTTGTGGCTCGCGGGCTCTAGAGCGCAGGCTTAGTCGTTGTGGCGCACGGGCTTAGTTGCTCAGTGGCATGTGGGATCTTCCCAGACCAGGGCTCGAACCCGTGTCCCCTGCGTTGGCAGGCGGATTCTTAACCACTGCGCCACCAGGGAAGCGCTAGGATGGCTTTAATCATTAGCCAGGACTGTGCAATGGGGCCTTTTCTGATGTTGCATTTTTCTTGTGGAGAATAAGCAGTTTGATTAATCGCATTCCCAGTCCTTAAGGCCTCGTCTGAGTCGCTAATGCGTTTCAAAAGAGCAGCGATAACATATAGCAAAGCAGTAAGGGGGGGGGGGTGCTGCCAAGCCTGCCTCGTTCCAAGAGGGCTGCTTGGATCCAAACCTCTGCTCTATCAGTCAGCCTCCCAGCAGGAAACAGACAGTGTGCTCAGAGGGGCTGACTGAAGAGAGTTTAATGAAGGAACTCTGTGCAGAGGTGTAGCAGGATGCGGGGTGTGGTGAAGTCCCTCCAGGGCTAGCAATAGCTGGAAGCCACTACCAGCCCAGGCCCGGAAGGAGCAAAAGGAGGGACTGTTTCAGAAGTAGTGAGAGCTGTAGCTGTAGGAGAGGGCGCCGGACAGGAGGTGTGGGCTTCGGGACAGGAGCACAGGGTGGAGGAGAAGGTAATGGCTCTGGACGGGCAAGTGGCAGCTGCCCAGCAGAGCCACCTAAGGCCACACCAGAGCTAGGTTCCCTAATAGGACCCGGCTTAGAGAATGCCTTCACCTGCCCTCTGACCCCTCAGCGCATCCCATGTGCTGGCATTTAGCCTCCCCATCTTCAGGGTCACCACACCCTTCACCTGGTCCAAGGACTTCACTGAAAAACAAGGCAATTGTGTGCTCAGAATAGACTTGCGTGTCCCCGACCAGAGATGATTTCTGCCCCCAGGGGACATTTGGCAGTGCCTGCAGACATTTTTGATGGTCACAACTTGGGTTCCTGGAACCTAGTGGGCAGAAGCCGGGGATGCTGCTAAACACCTACAGTGCACAGGACAGGCCCCCAGCGACGGCGCTATCTGGCCGAAACGTCATGGTGCTGAGGCGAGAAACCGTATTTTAAACTAACTGCTCTGGCTCCTGTCACAGGCTGGGCCTCCCTCTCTGTTCCTCCATCAGCCTCCAGCCGGGCCCTTCCTCCCACCCTCTAATCCAGCCTCCAGCCAGGGCAGCTCCCAGCCCTCTCGCAAATCAAGGCTGCGCGCTTTGGGCTGAATCTCAGTGGTGTCCCCATACCTGGACCTCTTCCTGCGGCTGGCACCAGTAGTTCTCTTATATTCCCATCTCGCTCCCAGGCTGCAGACCATCCTTTCACAGCCGAGCCGAGCCCTGGACCCCCAGCTCGTGTATCCGCACCCCCCACACACTCTCCTTCCCCTCCTTCCTCTCCTCTCTAAGGCCATCTGACCTCCAGACCCTGTTCCCGGAACGCCTCTCCAGCCTCAGCGACCCTCCCAGTAATTTTCTCTCTCTTCCAATTGAGAATTCTTCCACCCCTTGTAAACATCATGGAACAAAGCAGACTTCTAGAGCTAGCCAAGGTCACGCTCAAGGCTATTCATACCCTTTCTCCCCTTATTTCGCCGGGAGTGCCCTCCCCACAAAACACACACTCTGATCTCACAGATGCCGTGGGTCTCGGGAGCTGCTGAGCCACTGTCTTGCACAGGCTTCCGGGCTGAAAGCTTAGGAAGGTCTCTGCCAAAGGTAACCTCTCCTCGTGGTCCCTGGGGAGAGGGCTCCATAGGGGCCAGAATCTCAAGGGCACAGGAAGCAGCAGTGGCCAAGTGTGGGGCTCCCTGGCACCAGGGAGTGGACCCTTCTCTCCCGGTGTCCCCGCCTAGCCCGCCCCCTCCATAGGGCCCCTCCTTACCCCCGTCCTGTAGCCCTACCAAGGCTCAGAGCGAGCAGGGGAGGAATCCGGCTGTTCAGTCCTGAGATGAAGTTGGCTGAGGTCCAGACTGACCGGAATGCCCAGCCACCTTTATTCCTTCCCTCCAGGTATTCCTCAAAACCCGGAAAAGCAAGCAGGGCAGGTGGCCCCCGGGCCCCCAGCATGAGCTCCCCGTCTCACTGCCCACCTCCAGGCAACCTAGCCGCACCCACTGGGCAAGGGCCCGCGCCCTCCCAGCCCCGGGGGTGGGCCCGGAAGGGAGAGCGGGGTGACTGCGCCGGCCCGCCCCTCACTGCAGCCCCACCAGCTCTGTGATGGGAGGGGTCTGCACCATGAGCTCCTCGTAGTGGTGGAGAAACAGCCGGAAGCGAGCCAGGTAGGAGTCCTCGTTGTACGGCAGCTGCTTCTCACGGAGGAACTGGGACACCACGGGCTTCACCTGCCAGAAGGTGGGCGGGAGGAGGGGCCGCTGAGCCGGGGCTGTGGGCAGGCCCATCCCCACTGGGACCCTTCCTCTGCCCAGCCCCCCCCGCACCCCCCCCCCCCCCCCCCCCCGCTCCTGTCTGTTTTGTCCCATGATGCTCCGGAGGAGCTGAGGGGCTTGGAGAATTCCCGCCTCCCATTTCCAGCAGGCAAGGGAAAGGGAGGGCTTCTCCCCAGCACCCTTCTCTGGAGCTCCCGAATCTGTGACAGTCCTCCTTTGCGTAGGGGGATAAACCACAGCTCCTTTTCACCAAACACCTACGGAGGGCCCAACATTTCAGATCCATTTCTTCATTTCATCCTCAAAGCCTGTCAGCGTAAGCACTACTTAGTCCCATTTTACAGATGAGGAAGCCGAGGCTCAGAGACATTCAGTTAACTTGCCCAGAGCCACACGGCTAGTAAGAAAACCAGGTGTCTCTGGTCAGAAACCCACACTGCTGCCTGTACCTTGGACTGACCTTCCTGGGAACCTCTGACCAGGCCAGTTGGTTAGAGAACCCCGAAGGTGACTCCCCCTCCACCCTGAGATAGTTTCTTCATCCAAGCGTCCCCAGCCCGACCCTCATCTACCTTCAGGCACATGTTGTCGGAGAGCCTGGGGAAGAGGTGGTGCTCCACGTGGCAGCTGATGAGGGAGTGGCCGAACGCCCAGTCCAGCACGGGCAGCCGGGGCAGGTTAAGCACCCCCAGGCTCATCATGTGAATCCGTTGTGGCTTCTTGTCCCGGGAGAACATGGGCAGCCCGATGTGCTGTGACAGACACAAGCGTCACGCCCTGGGGCTGGGCTGGGCAGCCCTGTGCCTCCCCACCCTGCCTCAGGCATCCTCAGCTAGCATCCGGGGACCGTGGGTCCTGCCGCCTTCCTCACCTCCCACTCCAGCAGGACCCAGTAGAGGCGTGAGGAAGCTGAGGTCCTCCACCCAGCTGCGATGCGACCCTGTCTGTGCCCCTCGCTGAGTCTCGCCCGTCTCCGGGTCCCTCTCCCTATCTGTGCAATGAAGGGCTTGGCCTGGGTGCCTCTCGGATCTCGTGGTCCTCTAAGCCCACGACTGCCCACCGACGTCCCTCATGTCCCTGTGCCTGCATCCCAAAGAGACCCTTCTCTGCTTTTTTTCACCAAAATCCTGCTCATGGTTCAAGATCAAGTTTGCGCATCCTTGTGTATTTTTTCATTCAACAAGGATGTACAGGGCTTCCCTGGTGGCACAGTGGTTAAGAATCCGCCTGCCAATGCAGGAGACACAGGTTTGAGCCCTGGTCCGGGAGGATCCCACGTGCCGCGGAGCAACTAAGCCCGAGAGCCACAACTACTGAGCCCGCGTGCCTAGAGCTCGTGCTACAACAAGAGAAGCCACCACAATGAGAAGCCGGTGCACCGCAACAAAGAGTAGCCCCCTCTCGCCGCAACTAGAGAAAGCCCGTGCGCAGCAACGAGGACCCAACGCAGCCAAAAATAAATAAATAAATAAATGCATTTTTTTAAAAAAAACAAAGATGTATAAACGCCTGCTCTGCCAGGCACTGTCCTCGGTCTAGAGGATGTGGAAGTGAACGGGAGCTTCTGCTCTAGCAGGACAAGCAGATGGGGCACAACTATGGGATTATGTCATGGGATTCAGTCATTAATGGCAGCGTGGTAAGTGCTGGGATGGTCATATGCAGGATGCTCTAACCTGGGGTCTTCACTTGTCCCGGGAGCAGGGAGCTGACCATCCCTGGAAATGGCCCAGAACTGAGTGCTGAGCTGCTGGCCCCCCATGAAGACCTTCGTCTCCAGCTCCTGCATCCGCCTGCCTCGACACGTGTGTGCTGGGACCTCTGCGCTGGCCCTTGGGCTTATCACAGTAAGAGCCCTGGAGGTAGGAGCTGGGGTCCTATTCACTTGTGTCTCCACAGAGCTTAGTCTAGTAACCTACACATAGAAGCTTCTTAATAAATCTCTGATCTGTGTGTGAAGGGCAGCCGGTGTTGAAGAGAAGCTCCTTACCTGGGACCAAAACTCTCTGTGATGACCCACAGAGAGAAAGGAAGAGAGAGGGTGGGCAGGGGAGGTGGAGGGATGCTTCCTCAGGTGGCCTCTCTCTCCCCCCGGAACCTAGGGTCCAGCCTGCGCCAGGGACCCTGGAGAGTGATCCCTGTAGCCCCCAAGCACTCAGGGTAGGGGAGGCCTCACCTGGAAGATGTTGACATGAAGGTAAGGGTGGGCCAGCAGGGATCTGGTGATGAGCATGCAGACCAGGGCTGAGCTGGGGCTCTGGAAGCCAGACACGTTCAGCAGCAGCCAGTAGTGAGAATAAAGGCCCAGGGAAATCAGGCCAAGCGTCCGCAGGGCTGTCCCGAGCTCCACCTCTCTCAGCCGTTCTGCCAGAAGGGGCAAGAGATAGAGGGAGGGGTCAGCGAGGTTCCGATCCGACGTGAGTTGGCTCCCTGGTGGCTCAATAGTGCCAACTAGGGTGACCTAGGTGTTCAGCTCGTCCATACACAGCCCTGAAAAGTAGGTTCGCCCATTTTCTTTTCTTTTCTTTTTTTTTTTTTTTTGGCCGCGCGGCTTGCAGGATTCTTAGTTCCCTGGCCAGGGATCAAACTCGGGCCCCAGCAGTGAAAGCACCGAGTCCTAACCACTGGGCCTCCAGGGAATTCCCTTTTGTATTTTCGTTGTTGTTGTTCTCACCCATTTAATGGATGAGAAAACGGAGCAGTAAGCAACCTGACCAAGGTCAGTCTGGTAGTAAGTGGTGGCCTGGGACTTGAGCCCAGGTCTGGCTGTCCCCTCGCCCCTGCTCTTTCCACCGTATGATATTGCTCCTATGATACTAAAAATTATAACATGCAATAGAGTGTGAGGCATTTAGAAAGCATTTTTATATCTATGACCTCATTATGCTTTCACACCATCCTTTTTTTTTTTTAGAAAAAAAGATATTTAGTAAACAATAACACAAGTGAATGTTTATAACATGATCAGGGATTATTAAATAGACAACAAGATGATGGTAAATGAGGCTTGTATATCCAATAGAAAGAGTAAAGGTTATTCATTTATTTATTTAGGCATTTGATGCCTTCCCATGCAACTTTCTAGTCTTCTCAGAGTTTTTTAAATTTTTATTTTATTTTACTGTGGTAAGAACACTTAACATGAGATTTATCCACATGGGTTTAAAGTGTGCGGTACAGTACTGTTGTCTCTGGGCACAGTGTTAGACAGCAAATCTCTGGAATTTATTCATTTTGCAAACCTGAAACTTCACGCTCATTGAACAGGGACTTTCCACTTTCCCCTCCCCTCAGCCCCTGGTGCCACCATTCTATTCTTTGCTTCAATGAGTCTGACTACTTTAGATCCCTCATATAATACGTGGAATTGTTTCACACCCTCTTTGAGGAGCAGGTAAGAACCTGAGGTTCAGAGAGGTTAGGTTACCTGCCTGTGGTCACCAGCCAGTAAGTGGCAGAGCCAGACTTGGCCCCAGGACCAAGGTTCTTTCCACCCTGCCTGGCTGTCTCAGAAAGTTTCTGTCTGGTCTCAACTCAGGGCTTCTCACTTCTTCCATGAAGCCAGGAGAGGAAGGAAGGAAAGGGGGAACCAGATCTTTGCAGGACCCAGCCCTGGCATACTCACCGACAGCCACCAGTGGGGTTATGATGGGGATCAAGAGAGGAGCGAGGAACATGTAGACGTAGCGGTTGAGGCAAGGCAGCCTCCACGTGCTTGAGTCCCCCAGGCCCAGCACGTTGGTGTAGCCATGGTGCATCTTGACGTGTCCGTACTTGGCGTGCTCTGCAGTGAAGGACGTGCATACCTAGGGGAGGGAGCCAGAAAGGGCGCTGGGGTCTGTATCAGGCACAGGCGAGCAAAGCAGGATCTTCGGAGCCTTGAAAACACCCTCCCTCCCCAGACCACGCATTTCCAGGGCCTTCCTGCCTTCCACCCACAGCTCATCAGCCTTGAACATCAACTCTCAGGGATCCACGACCACAGAGTGGCAGCCAGTCAAAGCAACTGCGTCCACTTGGCGTGCAAATCAGTTGGCGTGCACAGCCCCCCGTGACTGCAGCCTGCAAGCCTGAGGATCGGACACACTGCAGGTAAAACTCCTGGCATGTGTTGCCATTTATTTTGTGAGGGTTTATCTTTGAAACGTCTGTACCTTCTTAACACTGCTTTGCATTTGGGGCCCACAGCAGTGGGGGCAGGGGTGCAGGAGTGGCCTGGGGGCGAAGAAAGGCCATCTTCTGAACTGTCCATGAGGGTGCCCCGGTGAGGACCAAGAGTTCACTTCTTCCTAGGGGTGACTCTTCCCTGGCGTGACCCACTGTGGGATTCTCTGAAGCTGGCAGTGAGCGGCGGCAGCAGCTCAGACTCCAAGAGCAGTCATTCTGAATGTAAAAGAGGCGCTAAGGTGTTTCTTATGCAAATATATGCAAATGAACATGCAGCCATCAGCCTCTTCCAGTATTTTATCCAAGCCAGAAGATGTTGCTAATTTTATTGAAGATGCTGCCTGCCTATTTCCAGGAGGACGTGAAGGGTTTCCCAATGCCAGTCACTGTGAGCCCCATACAGACAGCAGAACACACTCAGTTGAGTGTTCAGCATTCTGCACATTACACATGTAACTCATTAATCTTAAGCCTGGCAGGGTGTGGGGGGGTTATTATTATTATTATCAGTGCTGTTATTATTCACAGCTGACAGAAGCAGAAACTGAGATAGAGGCCACATGCCCACCCCAGCTCACTCAGCTAAGTAGGTGGCAGAAGTGGGATTTGAACCCTGGTTCCATCCAAGATAAGGCATAAAACCCCTGGGGTGAGTCACTGCAACAGAGCATGAACCCAGGCTTAGAGTCCAGGCAGAAGAGACAAAACTGCGAGAAGACAGATAAGGAACGACACTGTCTTCCCACTGTCTGCAGAGACTCTCTCCCTTGGAACGAAATGAAGCCGAAAAGTAGGATATGATGTCACAACAGCAGTTCCATAACAGACAGGGGAAGACAGTCAAAGCAACACAGTACGGGCCCCTCTCAAGGCAGAGGACGTGAAGGTAAATGCTGATTCAGTGGCGGTGTGGAGTTCACAAAAACAGGAGGCGCTTTGCTCCCAGATGATGGAACCCGCAGAGGCGTGGGTTTCATCTCTGGTTTCGGAACCTTGCAAAGGGACAGAACCTGGGGGAGGCTGCAGAAGGTGGGCAGGTAGCCTGTCAGTTAAAGTGATGTCTCTTCCAGGCCTGCTGGTCTGGAAGGACCTGCTGCTCAAGAGGGCCAGGCAGTTGGTTCAACAAAGGGGCCTCCGCCGGGGTCTGCCAGGACCTCCTCAGAGGCCAGCCTGCCTCTCTCCAAGGCCTGCAAGTGTGTTTTGAATCTCACGGTTCTGTAACCAGAAGAAGCGACTGTTTTTAACTGCTCCTTCCTCATACTTCTGCTCGGAGGGCCGATCCTGTCTGCTTCTTTCTTCAAGAAATGTCAGCTGAATGCAGCGATCTGCTCTCCCCTCTGGCCCAAGCTCCACATCTCCTCGCTGACCGCACTTTGAGCAGCAAGGCCAGAAACGACCTGGGGCCTGAACCCTACCAAGCCTGGTAAGAACTTGACCCTCAGGGGCCTGGTAGGGCCAGGTGCTCAGCCACGTGCCCAGACCTGGGAATGGGGTCCGGGGCGGGGATGGGCCACCTGTGTGGTCTGACGTAACACATGATTTGTGACTCAGCGCAGGCTTCCAGAGTCTGTGTGCTTTGCCTTTTTATATAACTAAGAAGAGATCTGAGGCTGTTTCTGTGAGACTGGAATTCTCCCTCCCATCTAGATGTTCTTTCCAGAAGAAGAAGGAACGCGGTGGGTTTGGGAGAAGGAGAGATTGGACACGGACTGCGGTGTGTCTCACTTGCACCCATCAAGGGGCGGGAGGAGGTAGCCACGGGCCACAGATGATCCCGCCGCACAGGATTATTCACAGGTCTCACCCACGAGGATTTCCCATCCAGACCCAGAGAAAGTTCCAGAAGCTTCTTGATATTGCTACCCTCTGTACCCTCAGGAAGACTTAAGAGCCTAGACCTCTTAGCCGCACTCAGGCTCTGCAAGTGGCCAGAGTGTGTGCGGGGCGGATGTCGGTATGATGCCTCTGGACATCCCCTCTAAGCTAAAATCAGAGGCCCAGGCCTCTCATTCACTCATTTAGTTGTTTTTTCACTTAAGCATCCTCAGACCTCTGCCAGCAGCCAAAGGTCGTTATCTAATATTCTCCTCTTTTATCTTTTACACAAACAATACTTTGCAGGATTAAAAACCATCATTATAAGATTATGACACAAACTTGGGTTTCAAATAGGTCACTTTACTGGATTGGAAGGGGAGGGGCAGGACGAGGCAGGTGACGGCCGGAGGCTGTAGGTGTGGCCACTGGGGGAGGTGAGGAGTGGGCGGAGGAGGAGGCATCAACACAAGGGCCAAGCTTCCAGCTCAAGGCCCGGCGCAGGGTGGGGTCACTCCAGAGATGGGGCAGGAGAAGAGGGCCACAGGCACAGACCAGCTGAGAAAGAGGGGCTGGGGGTCATCACAGCGGCAGCACCCCTCAGGCAGGAGGGACTCCAGGTTGGAGTCTGCCCAGCTTCCATCCCTCCCTCCAGACCCTCTCTCACTGATCCCAGGGCTGAGCAACCCCTTCACACTGGCTTCAGAGTTTGCGGGGTCGTGGGGTGCTTCTGAGGCTCCACAGGCCTCAGCGATTGGTTGGTCAGATAAAGTATAGGGCACCCACATAAATTAGAATCTCAGATAAACAACCAATCATTTTTTATAGACATATATCCCAAACAGTGCTTGCATTTCTTGTTTATCTGAAGACTAAAGTTCACTGGGCATCCTGGATTTTTTTTTTTTTTTTTGACTGTGTTGGGTCTTCATGGCTGTGCACGGGCTTTATGTAGTTGTGGCGAATGGGGGCTACTCTTTGTTGAGGTGCACGGGCTTCTCATTGTGGTGGCTTCTCTTTGTTGCACAGCATGGGCTCTAGGCGCACAGGCTTCAGTAGTTGTGGCACGCGGGCTCAGTAGTTGTGGCTCGCGGGCTCAGTAGTTGTGGCTCGCGGGCTCAGTAGTTGTAGCTCGTGGGCACAGTAGTTGTGGCTCGCGGGCTCTAGAGCACAGGCTCGGTAGTTGTGGTGCATGGGCTTAGTTGCTCCACAGCATGTGGGATCTTCCCGGCCCAGGGCTCTAACCCATGGTCCCCTGCATCGGCCAGCGGATTCTTAACCACTGCGCCACCAGGGAAGTCCCGCATCCTGGATTTTTATTTGCTACATCTGGCAGCCCTACTCAGTGAGAACACAAGTCCCTGAGCGCGAGTCCTCGGGTACCACGCGGGCTCTCCCGCTAACAGTGATGTGTTAGCACCTTCGGATAACAGAGGGGCCGCAGTGAGGGCGGAAGCCAGAGGAGCCTGGAGTGCCTCATCCTGCTGGGAGCGGCCTGGATGTGGTCGGGTCTGATCCTATCAAGCGGCTCTCATGAAATTCTTTCCCTTTTCAGGCCTCGTCCCTAGAAGCTCCCAGCTCCTCTGCTTGGCCCATGGGCCTCCTTTTCCCCTTTTCTCCAGAGTCCCCATGAGATTCTAGTGACTCCAGGTTTCTGTGGGTCCCTCATGCACTATGCTCTTCCCAGATCCATGCCTTTATCTGTACCTCTGCTCAGCCTGCAGCCACCTTCCTGCTTCTGGGCCTGGGATCAGGAGCCCTGTCCTGGCAGTGTCTCCTCTGGACACTCTCACCAGGGGTTCTCGGCACTATTGACATTTGGGACCAACACTGTCTCAGCCCCCAAAGCTCCGCAGCAAACCCAGCCTCCCTCCAATCTCCCCTTCCAACTGGGCAGGCACTGGGCCCCTGGGAGCAGCCCCACCCTTTTCTCTCCAAGCCCCTCCCCCAGGGACACTCCTCAGACTAAGTGCTGCCCCCCACAGACGACCACCTGATCTGCTCCTGGGTCCTTGGCCTCTGGGGGCCAGTGGGCAAGCCCACCCAGAAGCAGGCTTTTAGAGACCCTCAGGAGTTGGCATCACCACAAGAACCCTTAAAAGTACATTTTGCAAATCTGCACATGTGATAAAATGGCACAAACACACACACATACACCAATGTCAACGTCCTGGGTTTGCTGTTGAATGACATTTACATAAATGGAACTATTGGGGGAAACTGGGTGAGGGATCCACTGGACCTCTGTCCTCTCTGATCTATTTTTGCAATGTCCTATGAATCTATAATTTTTTCAAAAATAAAAAGGTTTTATTTTTTTTAAAGTATATTTTGTACTGCAGATCTGAGTTTGCCTGCTAAATAATTCTTTTAATTAAAAAACTTAAAAATCACAGCGGTGCAAACTCAGATTACCACCTCTCGGGGGGCGGGAGGGGCCAAACAAAGATTAGAGGCAGCCCAGAGGATAAGAGCCACCCTGAATTCGTGGCAAGGGAGCGTTCGAGCATCATGACTAGGCTGGGGGTTCTCGGCTTTGTTTCCACCACCACCACACGGGACTGGAACGAAGGTGACCGCGTTTCCCTGGGTGACACCCCTCCCCCAGGGCAGAGCTGGCCTGTGCTCTCTGTGGACCATCTGTGACTCCACCCCCGTAGCACAAAGCTGACTTCAGAAGGAGGGTTTGAAGTTGAGACACAGTGGAGCTTAGTAACTGGTACAGCCTGTTCCCTCCTACTCAGGGGAACATCTTGATAGTGAGTGACTTGCAAGGGAGTCCCTAAAGCCCTCTTGACTGCAGGAGTTAATCTTTCCCAACTAAAAATAGAGTTGTCATATGATCCTGCAATCCCATTCCTGGGCATGTGTCTGGAGAAAACTATAATTCGAAAAGATACATGCACTCCAATGTTCATTGCAGCACTATTTACAATAGTCAAAACAGGGTAGCAACCTAAATGCCCAGTGACACATGAATGGATAAAGAAGATGTGGTATATATATACTATGAAATACTACTCAGCCATAAAAAAGAATGAAATAACGCCATTTGCAGCTACATGGATGGACCTAGAGATTATCATACTAAGTGAAGTAAGTCAGAACGAGAAAAAAATAACCATATGATATCATTTATATGTAGAATCTAAAATGTGACACAAATGAACTTATCTGCGAAACAGAAACAGACTCACAGACATAGAGGACAGACTTGTGGTTGCCAAGGGGGAGGGGGAATGAGGGAAGGATAGATTGGGAGTTAGGGATTAACAGATGCAAACTATTATACATAGCATGGATAAACAACAAGGTCCTACTGTATAGCACTGGGAACTGTATCCAATATCCTGTGATAAACCAGAATGGAAAAGAATATGAAAAAGAATCTGTGTGTGTGTACGTATGTATATATATGGAAAACTGAATCACTTTGCTGTATAGTAGAAATTAACATTGTATATCAACTATACTTCAATAAAATAAATTTAAAAAAAATCTTTCCCAAGCTTCAGTACTTAAAACATGGGGGCCTGCCCGCCCCAGCCTGCCCCCCACATTCCTGTGGCCTTTGACTGGCAGTCCCCAAGGATATGACTGACAGTCCCCGAGAATATAACTAGTAGTCCCTATGACATAGCCCAGGCCAGGGTGATCAGTGGGCAAGGTAGACAGTCAGAAGTACACTAGTAGGGGAAATGGAACATTCTGGTGTAGACTGGAAATGGGTCCAGAGGGAAGTTCATCCTGGTGTGGGTGAACTTCCTGGTGTATGATTTGGGATACTTTTGCAGAGAAACAACAGCAACCTGGATGTCAGCCACCCCGTCCATCCTGCCAGCTCCTCCCCTCAGATCTGATGGGTCACAGTGACCTGTCTCACCCCCAGCCCTTGACAGCAGACCTTCAGACAAACCAGGCAAAAGCTGGCTGCCCCAGGAAAGGCAGTGACATTCAGCTGACACCTGAGGCTGCAACTAGCGGACTAGATTCTTCTATAGTGATGCTGCCTCCTGAGGGTCACGGTTTGGGAAAAGCACAGGCAGCCAACAAGAGGAGGATTACAGGGAGACAACAGGACGTGGCAGACAGGGAGAGCCAGGGATCCAAGAGGGTCCCAGGTCGTCCGCTGAGATGCTGCATGTCGCGAGCTGGTCCTTTGCGTGATGCAAAGGACAGGTGGTGGTCCAGGGCCTGAACAAACAGCCCCCTCAACACACACACACACACACACACACACACACACACGTCCACTGAGCTTTGCATAAGTTGGTCAACCTTTCAGTTAAAAATAAACCGCTAACAGAGAAAACAAAACAAATAACAACAAAAATCACTAATCCTGGGACGAGCCTGGTGGTCTGGTGGGTAAGACTCCGCGCTCCCAATGCAGAGGGCCTGGGTTCAATCCCTGGTCGGGGAACTAGATCCTGCATGCTGCAACTAAGAGTCCGCATGCTTCAACTAAGATCCCGAGTGCCACAACTAAGACCCCGCGCAGCCAAAATAAATAAATAAATAAATTTTTCTTTTAAATTACTAACCCTTTCCTTGCAGTTGACTGTGTTCCCTCCAGAGGGAAAAAAAAAAAGAAACTTGTTACTTCGAAGCAAACATTGAAGAGTCAGGCCCAAACCCTAAATGAAGATCTAGGATGTCTCGTTTAATCCTCATGCTGGCTTCATGAGGGAGGAAACATTATTCTCATTTATTAGGTGAGGAAACTAACAGTTAGATGCTGGTCCAAAGGCAGCCACTGTGTCCAAAGTGCCCCTGACGCTGTCCCCTGCCTGGCGGACAAGACCCAGGCCTCCACTCGCCCCGCCATGCCATGGGCTGAGGAGGCAGAGCCACCCCTCCTTCTCACTGGGAGCTGGATCTTCCCCAGAGGGTGGCCAGGGCCATGCCTTGATGGGGGCGTGCAAGAGTGGAGGCCTCCCACTCAGGTTGGCCACCTGAGAAATCTGTGACCTGCCCACAGCTGATTGCAGCATAACAGCCTCTGTCACAACACGGGGGCGGCAGCCCAGCCCCCTCCACCATGGGGGGGCTCACCCACCTCTAGGCTGTGACCCTCCAGCAGCTGGCTTTTCCCTGGACCTTGTCCCCCCATCACCTGCAGGGTCATCATCAACAAATATTGAGTTCAGCCCTGTGCCAGGCGCTAAAGGGACAAGGAGGCAAAGATGAGGCCACTGCCCTGGGTCCCAGGGGACAAGAGGAGGTGCAGCCACCAGGCTGCCTGGGTCTTTCAGGGTGGGCCACGCGCTCTGGTTCGCCTGGAGCCCTCCTGCTGGGGAGCCTGGGAAGACTCCTCCTTCTTAGCTGCCCCCAGGCCCCTGGGACTCAGTACAGCTTTGTCAGATCCACACAGAGCTAACCCTCCCTCTCGTGTCCCATGGGACTGCCTAACATGCCCGGTTCCTCCCCTGCCTGTGATGACAAACTCAGGGGGCATCTGACCCTGGCTCCCCGGTTGGGCCTGCACCTTAGAGTCTGGCTGGGACCAGTGCCCAGGGGTCCCCGGGAAGGAGAGTGTCTTGAAATGGACCCTGAGGACCCATTGGTTCCCCCTTGTCCTTGGCACTTTAGAAATGTATGCAAGGGACTTCCCTGGTGGTTCAGTGGCTAAGACTCCAAGCTCCCAATGCAGGGGGCCTGGGTTCAATCCCTGGTCAGGGAACTAGATCCCACACGCCGCAACTAATAGGAGTTCCCATGCCTCAACTAAAAAAAAAAAAGATCCTGCAAGCGGCAACTAAGACCCGTGCAGCCAAGTAAATAAATAAATACTAAAAAAAAAAAAAAAAAAAGAAAAGAAAAAGAAATGTGTGCAGGTGGAAGAGATGGGTTTGGGGAAAATGAGAGCAATGGAGAGTTCTGGGTAGGAAATGCTTCCTCTCACCCAACCGATGCAGTATAATTTTATAAAACGTCGTGTGTGTGTATGTGTGTATGTACAGTTACGTAGAGTTTTATAAAGTTATATAACTTTATTAAAAGTTAACAACTGAGGGACTTCCCTGGCAGTCCAGTGGTTAAGACTCCACACTTCCACTGCAGGGGGCACGGGTTCGATCCCTACTCGGGGAACTAAGATCCCGCATGCCAAGAGGCGCGGCCAATGAATAAATAAAAGCTCTTTAAAAAAGTTAATAATTGAGTTAATTGGTCATGGTAACCAGTTCCTGGCAAAAAAGGGCTGTTTCTGGTACCAGCTTTCATATTAGTTCATAAGGGACCTGGGTGGCCACGGGAGAGGCCGCCTGGAAAGGAGGGAAGGGGCTCTCAGAAGAACTGGAAGGCCTGACACCAGTCCACAGAGAAGGGCAACCTGGCCAGAAACCTTTGCCTTCCTGACCGTGCCCATAGGTTGAGGCAGCATGGGGAGGCAGTGGAAGCAGGGGGGCCAAGGGTCAGGAAAGAGGAGGCGCCTTCCTGGTACAGCCCTGGGGAAACAGGGGGCTTCTAGGATGGCTTGGCCATTGTCAGGTGTCCTGAGATGGCAGAGCTGGGGTGCTGTGACACCAGTCCCCTGCTTCCCTGCCCTTTGGTCTGTGGTTCACATCCTAAACCCTGATTGCAAAACCAGGAGGCCCCGAAGGTGTAGCCAGGACCTGCCAACCACAGGCATCCTGGTGGGAGGAGGAAGCTCTACCACCCTTGGCCCAGGGCTGCAGAGAGGCGAGCCGGTGCCCCCAGGAGAAACGGGTGCTCAGACCACATCGGCTGCCACAGTTAAATACTCATCATTCCTCATGCAGCCCTCTACCCCCTCAAGGGCTTGGGGACGTGCACACACACAGACACACACCCACCATAGTGAAGGCTGCACACTTGGGCCCACAGACCACAGCTGCAGCTGCCGGCCCTCGAGGGCACACACAGCTGCACACACCTAGATTCTCACACACAGTACCAGCAGCTGCTCCCACCCAGTCCCAGGCTCACCTCCACAAAGAAAAGCACCCAGATCTTGCTCCAGCGTTTGGACTCGGTGAGGGCACCATGAGTGGCAAGGTGGCTGCCCTTGACAGTGAGTGTGTAGTGGCACACACCCAGGATGGTGATGCCCAGGGCAAAGGCCAGGAGATTCTCAGAGCGCAGGCACAGGAACCCTGCATGGAGAAGGGAGAATTGGTGTTAAGGGGAGCGGTAAGGGCAGGGCCTTTCTCTGGTTCTTGGAGATCTGGGCCCAAACAACCCAGCCCGCATCCCTGGGAGCCCAGGCCAAAGCGGGCCCAGTCCTGAGGACTGCCACAGACAGCGGTGAAGCAGGTCCCATGATGGCCTGAGGGGCATGGGTTGGCTCTCTCTACCGGATTTGGGACAAAACAGCCCCACTCACTCACCAAGGAGACGCTGGGAGTCTTGATTCTGCGCCCCAGCCAGAGGAGTGATGGTGTGGAGGGCATGGTGGGGGGTCCAGGCCAGAAGTGCAGGGAACGCTCCATCCTCCCTCTCACTCCCCTCACCCCATCCCTGGTGTCCCCTTGGAGCACCCTCTCCTTCCCCAGGCCACCTCATGCTTCCCTGCCTCTCCTTGACTCGGCTCAACTTTCTCCTCCACTGCCCTTCGCGCCATCAGGGCTCCTCTGGGGACAGAGGCAGGACACCCCAACTAGACTTTCGGGGTTGACCCTCTGTCCCGGGGTCCCGGGCACGCGCCGTCTACCCCACCCCGCCGCCCCCCAGCCCTCTCCGTCTCCCTCCCCCGCCTCCCACCGCCCCCATCCCAGCCGGGCCCCTGATCGCCCTGGCCCCGTGTCCCTCACCGGGTGGCAAGGCGAGGAGGCTGAGCGCGAGGATGGCGCAGTCCACGCCGTGGCGCTCCCACCACGAGCTCACCCTCACCACGTCCTGGACCCGCACCTCCAGCTCGCCCAGCAGCGACTCGGCCCCGCCGCTCGCACGGAGCTCGCCCCGCGCCGGTTCCATGGGCTCCGCGCGGCGGGCTCGGCGCCCGCGGAGGACTCGGGAGACCGGAGCGGCTGCGGCGCCCGGCGGGCTAAGCGCAGAGCGCGAGCCGGGGCGGGCCGGGGCGGAGTCACGCGCGCGGCTGGGATCCCCGCCCCCCGGTAAGGGCGCGTGCCGGGCGCCAGGGCTTCTGCTGCTGAGCGCGGCGGCGACCCGGCCCGGGGCCACCCTATCGGCGGGCAGGACCAGAATCGCCGCAGGACGAGCGCGCAGATGTGCGGGGGTGGGGAGGCCATCCGGAGCCAGAAGCAGCTCGCGGTCCAGCGGCCCCGGCGGGGGCGGGGCGGGGGTACAGAGACCCCAGGGGAGACCCCCAAGGGCCTTCCCTGTTTGCCTGATCTCAAATAACTCCCTCGCGTTCTCCCGGACCCCGCACCCCGCTCGGGTTTGTGGTACCATTTTTATCCCATAGCTTAAGTATTTTTCTCAGTAGCACTTAGCGGACTCTCCCACACAAGACACGGACATTTGTTCCCTGTTTCCACCGACAGACTGGGCGCAGGTGCCGACAGGCCTCACTTTGCCAATTTTGCTCAAGCTGTATCTTCAGTACCTTAAACAGTGCACGAAAATATTTTTTAATTCATGGGACAGAAAATTCGAGGCCTCACTCCACCCAGACCAGTGGGGGAGTGGGGGCACCCCTTTGAATCCGGCTTTAGCAGCGGTGACACGTGGAGGGTTGGCTTCCCAGCCCAGTGGCTTTGGGGGTGAGAAGGGATAACTATAGGGAAAAAACGTTCAGAGCTCAGCATTCCAGGTGGGGTCCCTCTGCAGTGCCGATCACTCGGGGGCGGTGCCCGGGTCTGAAAGCCAAGGCAAACAGCACCCGTCCTAGCCCTTCCCATCAGCCCAGGCCCCAACCCAGCGCTGCTGGAGGTCGGCCTTGGCCCCGGGAGCACGAGCCACTGTGTTCTGCAAACACCCTTCTCGGCTCCTGAGGGTCCTTTCTCCTTTTTCTTTTTTAACTTTCCCCCTGGTTTCATACTGAAGTCCCTTTAAAAATGAGGTCTGGGATGGTGAGGACAGCAGCACTGGCCTCAGGAGACCTTTGGAGAGGGGGAGGGGGAGGGGAGGGGGGAGGGGAGGGGGAGGGGGAAGAGGGGAAGGTGGCAGGAGGGAAGAGATGGAGGAGAAGCCTATGAAAGAGGGTCAGGAACACTTAAGACTGATTCCTCGGTCTTCCTTGGCGTTTTCCTTCACTATTTCTTATGAGTTTATCCCTCCAGTTTTTTATAAAAGGGCAGGATTTCTTTACCAGGTTGCTATTCAAAAGGGCTTACGATTTAATAGGCCAGTTCTCACCACACACACACGTCTGGCTCCGTACAGTTTACCACTGACTTCCAGGTACTTATTAGGCTTGGTGTATCCCCCACAACTCTGTGAGGATGACGTCATCCCCATTTAATTGATGGGGGCCCGGATCTGCCCACAGTCACCCCACAGTTATTAAATGGCAAAACCAGCAGTCAAATCCAGGAAGTCTCTAAATCCAATCACCCTTTGTTTTTATCAGAGATTCTTCCTTCTCAAACATACTAGCATTTTCAGGGAGGGGATACCTACAATTTTTTTTTAATTAATTAATTTTATTTATTTATTTTTGGCTGCACTGGGTCTTTGTTGCTGTGTGCGGGCTTTCTCTAGTTGTGGCGAGCAGGGGCTACTCTTCGTTGCGGTGTGCAGCCTTCTCATTGTGCTGGCTTCTCTTGTTGCGGAGCACGGACTCTAGGAGCACGGGCTTCAGTAGTTGTAGTGTGCAGGCTCGGTAGTTGTGGCACGTGGGCTCAGTAGTTGTGGCACACAGGCTTAGTTGCTCCACGGCATGTGCGATCTTCCTGGACCAGGGCTAGAACCCATGTTCCCTGCACTGGCAGGCGGATTCTTAACCACTGCGCCACCAGCGAAGCCCGATACCTACAATTTTTAAAAGGATATTTGATATTAACATGCAACATTGTAATTCTATAAGGGCGAAATCCTACTGCTTTCATTCTATAGACTGGGGAACTTCCTGGTACCAGGAAGCCCCTCTCCAGGCCTGGGCTGCCCTCTGGACCTCTAAGTGGTGCTGGAAGGAGGCAAATGCTGTGTCGAACAGGAGCAGAGGTGGACGAGTATTAGAGGAGCTCAGAGGAGCAAAGAATCCCCATGGGCTGGGGCTGACTGGTAGCCTCCTTGGAGAGAAGCAGACTTAATTTAGAGCAGAGTTAAAACAAGAGGGTACTTTGGGTGTAGATGGCAGGGGAAGGGGCTGTGGGTTGGGAGATGGGGGGAAAAACAAAAATCCGAAAGACTTGAATAGACAGTTCACCAAAGAAAATGTACAAATGGCCAATAAACCCATGAAAAGATGCTCCATGCCATTAGTCCCTAGGGAAATGCAAATTAAAATCCGAATGAGAAAGCCCTTCAGACAGGGAGTATGGCTGGAAATAAATAGCAGGGCAGCGCTAAGCATTGGCAGGGGGATGTGGGGTAACTGACCTCTCATTCGCTGTTGATGTGAGCAGAAAGTGGTACAAACCCTTTGGAAAACAGTGTGGCAGTCTCTTTTAAGGTAATATACACTTACCCTATGACCCAGCAATTCAGCTCCCAGGTATTCACCCAACAGGAATGAAAACGAGTCCATGTAAACACGTGAACCTGAACAATCATCGCAGCATTATTCGTTATAGCCAAGCTGGAAACAGAGAATGGAGAATGGACACAGCAGCTATGATACACTCACACAACCTACACGATAAAAAGGAGGAGTTGGCGCAGGCAACAGTGTAGATGAGCTGATAGATGTAATCTCACAAACATTATGTGGAGGGTAAGAAGACACAGTTACTTTCTATAATCCCTTTTATAAATTCAAGAACAGGCGGAACTAATATATAGTGATAGAAATCAAATCAGGGACTTCCCTGGTGCCGCAGTAATTAAGAATCCGCCTGCCAACGCAGGGGACACGGGTTCGAGCCCTGGTCTGGGAAGATCCCACGTGCTGCAGAGCAACTAAACCCATGCGCCACAACTACTGAGCCCGCACGCCTCAACCAGAGGGCCCGTGAGCCGCAAATAAGACCCGATGCAGCCAAATAAATAAATATTTAAAAAAAGAAGGAAATAAAATCAGTCCTTGCCTAGGGAGGAGTGGGTGGGGGACATTAATTACAAAGGGACATGAGGAAACTTTCTAGGAGGAGGGAAATGATCTGTATCTTGATTGTGGTGGTGTTTACATGGATGCAGACATCTGTCAAAAGTCACTGACACGCACACTCAAAAATGGGTGCATTTTATTGTAGTTAATTACACCTCAATAAAGTCAACTAAAGCAACAACAAAACAGCAAAGCAGATTTCCCTTTAAAATTCAATGAGCTGAACACTTCCCTAGGTACATACTCAACAAATGCAAAGAAACATACAGAAACATTCATAGCAACAATACTCAAAACAGGCGAAAACTGGGGACAACTCAAATGTCCCCCAACAGGAGAAGAATAAATAAAATATGGGGAATTGCCTGGGGGTCCAGTGGGTAGAGCTCTGCGCTTTCACTGCCATGGGCCCTGGTTCAATCCCTGGTCGGGGCACTAAGATCCTGCAAGCACACAGCACGGCCCCCTGCCAAAAAAAGTGGTCTCTGCCTGCCATGGAGTACCATTCAGCCCATACCTAACGTTTAACAAGATACACCAGACGCAGCCGAGCCCAGCCTCTGTTTTATTCCATTCATATAAAGTTCAAAAACAGGCTTAGGGTGGCCGTTACTGATGAGGGGTAGCGACCAGGAGGGCATACAAGGGATTTCTGGGGGCTGGTAAACGTTTCGTTTCTTGATCGGATGTTAGTTATCCTTGACTGTGTTCAGTTTATAAAAATTCATCCTGCTATACTGTAATGATACGTGCATTTTTCTGTATGTGTGTGATACTTTAATAAAAACATTTGCTTTCATTTAGAAAACAAATTTATGGTTACCAAAGGGGAGAGGGATCAGGGGGAGGGATAAATTAGCAGTATGGGATTAACAGATACAAATTACTATACATAAAATAGATAGGCAACAAGGATTTACTGTACAACACAGGGAACTATATTCAATATTTTGTAATAACCTATAATGGAAAATAATCTGAAATGTATATATGTATATATGTGTGTATATATATATATATATATATATAATATATAAAACTGAATCACTTTGTTGTACACCTGAAACTAACACAATATTGTAAATCAACTAGTACTTCAAACTTTTTTTTGATTTTTAAAATTGGTAATGGTTTTTTTTAAGAGGTATTAATCAGAAGGTAGACGACACCCATAAATCCAGAACAGTAAAGGATGGGAAAGCAGGGTGGGGCTGGCATCTGCGTTCCCTTGGCCAGGGGGGCTGGCAGCTGAGCATGTGGGGGGGGGGGCGCAGAGCGGCTGATTTACCAAACTCTTCTCCATTCCTCTCTGTCAGCCCATTCTGAGCTCTCAGCTCCTGGTCGTCTGCCTCCCACTCCCAGCAAAGGTGAGAATGACTTGTGAGAACAAAGCCTGGCGTGAAAGGCTCTGGGTGGTTGGCCAGGCAGCCCTGCTCCCATCAAGGCTCTCTGCTTGACTTCTCACAACAGGTTCTGGGGGGCAGGTCTGGGCAGGCTCCTTGCCCTCTGCCCACAATGGGCTGCTAACCTGCTGCTAAGAAAGAGACAGCCAGGGCTAGAGGCTGTCTACACCTCCCAGCCACCCTTCTCTAGACCTGCCTCTGCTCCCACTCAACCTCTCACCTGTCCACACAAGACTCAGTCAGCGTACATGAAGAGCACAGCTTTAGAGTCTGGGATGCTTACTAGCTGTGTGACCTTGGGTAAGTCACTCAACCTCTCTGAGCCTTAGTATCTTCATATACACTAAAAAAGGAGTGAGATAAATATCAACAGGAGTTTTAATATTTTCTTCCTGTACCCCAATAGACTGTGTGCATACCCCACTTTGGAGATGACTAGACCATAGCCTAAATTCTAGATGCTCAGCTTGGTCTTTGAGGGCCTCCAAGTTCTAGCTCCACCTCTGACTACTCTCCTGCTTGGGCCAGAGTGACTGCTCCCTGACCTCTGACCCCTGGATGGGTATTGCCCTTTCTCACTTCTCTGTCTTTATTCCCAGGGAAATGGTTTCTGCTCTCACCCCCCCGTCCAAGCCCCACCCGTCCTCTGGGGCTCTGGTGACATCAGCCACCCCTGCAAAGTTTTTCCAGTGTTCTCGTATATTCCACTCATTCAACCCATTTTATTGAGCATCTACGGTATGACAGGCGCTCCAGCTCTGTGTCTTTCCCTTCCTCTGACCTCGGCATCTCCAAGCTTGCATTATTATTATTTTCTTTTTTTTTTTTTGGCCATGCGTGGCATGCGGGATCTTAGTTCCCTGACCAGGGATCAGACCCACGCCCCCTGCAGCAGAAGCGCAGAGTCTTAACCACTGGACCGCCAGGGAAGTCCTCCCGGCTTGCATTAGGCATCAGCTGTCATGTACTTCCAGCAATGATCCTCCCCTCACACCATGATCTGGCCACAAGATCCGGTGTGCTCTGCTGTAACAAATAACCCCAAATATCTCAGTGGCTAAACACAGTACGGGTTTATTTCTTGCTCACATCACTGTCCGCTATGGGTCAGGTGGGGACTTGGGGATTCAGACTCCTCCCACCCTGTGATGCCTCCACCTCCAACACAGGCCGCCATGACTGCCATGGGAGTGAAACTTCCAGTCTAAAGGGGCTGGGGCCCTAAAAACAGATAACAGGTGGGAGGAGGAGCCTAAAACAGACTCTAGACAAAGTCACGGGGCCTCTGTGTGTGCTCACACACTCACATGCACACACACGCCCACACACCTCTCCTCTGGGAAACTTGGAAACCCCGAAGTAAAGATAAATGAGCAGAACTACAGAGACACACAAGCACACTCAGGCTCACAAATACATGCAAGCTTCACAGGAAGCTTTGGGTCCGCTACACCCACCCCATGCATCATGCATCCACATCAGGGTCCTCGCCACATCACACACACGCACACACAGACACACACACACACACACACACACACCCCCCAACACATAGGCACAGAGCAGTCAGTGGTACAGCTGAGAGGCTGAGCAGGAGACAACAGGAATGGAGGAAGAAGACGCAGTGAGAGCCACCTACCCCCATCCCACCTCCCCAGACCCGGCCAGCTGAGCCCCTGTTCTGACCTGGGGAGCCCCTGAGCCGCCCTCGTGCAGGGTGAGCGCCGGGGGAGGCGGCACAGTGAATGGGGGAGGCTGGGGCCGCCACGGAGAGTTTGGGGTGTGAATCGCACAGCCCTGACACTTCTGCACTCCGAGGCTTGGAGAAATGACTTAACCTGCCTGAGTCCCGGTTTCCTTACCCGTGAGGCAGGGCAATGGTACCGTTCTCATGGGTTTGCTGTGCCCGGTATGTAGAAAGTGCTAGATACGTGTTCTGAGAAGGCAGCTGGCCACGTACAGCAGTGCGAATGGCCCAGACTAGCCATCCTGGCTTATGCAGTTGCTAGCAGGTCACTGCCCCCCGAACCTGGAGCTTGTAAATAATACCTTCCTGCCCTCGCCCTGCTCAGATGGCTGTTGTGAGACTTGAAGAGACAGTGCTGTGAGGGGCAGTTTGATTCTGTGGATAAAGAGAGCCCCCGCGGGGCAGTGAGGTCAGGGGCCAGCCTCCACTGGTAGCTGCTGTTGCTCCCGAGGAAGCCCCCTCCCCTGACCACCCGTTACTGTTCAGGGTCCAGTGGGGCAACCTCCCAGATGTGTGTACACCCAGAGCAGGGAGAGGGTCCCGCAGCCCTCAGAACACGTGCCCATGCAGACCTTCCCGCCTGTGGAATAAAGAAGTCGGAGTAGATGAAGGTAGGAATAGTGCCCGGGGGATTTTCAGCTTCCCAGGGCTCACCACACTGCATGCCCCAAGAGCTTTCTCGAAAGACCAAGCATTTGGGGCTCTGAATGGACTTGTCAGAAGTTTCCCCACCTCGGGCTCCAAATCCCATAGGAGTTAAGTCATGCAGCGATAGAAACCCAGGGAGGGCTCACTGCCCTCAACCTTCCTGGAGGAAATGGGGTGATGAGAAGCAGCCAGTCCAGGGTCAGACAGACGACGAGTCAGGCCCTGTTTGTGCTCTTACTGGCTCTGTGACCTGAGCAACGACGTGGTGGCTTGGAGTCTCGGTTTTCTCCTCTGTCAGGTGGGTTTAATAATCCCCTGTCATTATTAAATGAGGCTGTCATGAGGATTCACCAAAATCACAGATGTCAAGTGCTGGCATACAGCAGGCGCTCAGTAAATGCCCTCCATCGTGATGAGACACGGCACAGCGGGAGCCAGCCTGACTAGGTGTGAGACAGCTTGGTTACAAATTCGGGGGTCCCCACAACCCACCACCTCAGGTTCGATAATTTGCTAGAACAGCCCACGGAGCTCAGAAAAGCACTTTCCTTACATTTCCTGGTTTATTGTAAAGGTTATGCGTGAACAGCCAGATCGAGATATGTAGGGTACAGGAAGGTCCCAAGTGCAGGAACCTCTGTACCCAACTCCACGTGGAGTCGGCATGTGGATGCGTTCACCAACTCAGAAGCTCTCCGAACCCTGTCGTTTAGGGATTTTTATGGAAGCTTCATCACAATCAATTATTAACTCAACCTCCAGCCCCTCTCCCCCACCCCACAAAGGATGGGGGGTGGCCTGGTCTTTCTGGTGACCAGCCCCCATCCTGAAGCCGTCAAAGAGCCCACCCAGAGTCACTCCATTAGAACAAAAGATGCTCCTGTCATCCCAGGAAATTCCAAGGGATTTAGGAGCTCTGTGTCAGGAGCCAGGAGCAGAGACCAGTTATCTATTTCTGATTATGTCACAGACACCAAGAGAGACTGAGGCCTGGGGAGATGAGATAATAGAAAGAGGGGGAGAGAGGGGGACACCAGGAGTCCCAGTGTCACAGGGAGAAATGGGACCAAGAGACAAGAAGACAAAAAGAAAGCAGACAGACTCTCTGGGAGGGAATACTTCTGCAGGCCTGCCCCCCATCTCGGCAGGCTTGAGACACAAAGCTTTTACCCTCCCACACTGTCCCCCAGTATCCTGTCCGGTGGCCCCATGACCCGACCTGCCCTCTCTCAGCCCAGCTCCCCCCAGGGCAGGTGAGCGCTGTGTCTCAGACCATGTGCTTGGGCTGCTGAATCTGCCAGCATGTCCCCAGCCCACCTCAGGCTGAGTCTGGCACCTGCTCAGGACCAGGCATGCCCAGGTCAAGGGGACCCAAGATCAAGGACAACCCCCATCAAAGGGTACAGTACGAGTGCTTGGGGGCCTACAGCACCGCGGTTAGGCCCGTAGGTTTCAGTATCACGGACATTTGTCCTTGAGGCCTAGGTCACCACCTAATAGCTCTGTGACTTTGGGCAAGTCATATCACCGCTCTGACCCTCTGTTTTCCCACCTGTAAAAGGGGATAATAATCACAATATGTTCCTTGTTTTATAGGGTTGTGATTTTATTGTGAGGGGTGAATGTATATAAAGTGCTTAACATAAGCACCTGACACCTTACAAGCTCTCAACAATTGATAGTATTGTTGAGAGGGTGACAGAAGGGACAAAGGTCAGGGATCCTGAACTTTTCTTAATTTACTGGGACCTTGGGCACATCAGAAAACCTTTCTGATACTCAATATCTTCACCTATGAAGGCTAAAAACCCCTCACTTGCCTTGGTCAAGTTCAGACAGTTGCATGAGGTGGGCCCAGGCCAGTGGGCATGCGACTCCCCCTCCGTAAAAGACACCCAGTTCCTTGGGCACGTCAGGAACAGCTCTGGCTCCTCCCTGGGTCCTTCCACTAGATGGCGGCTAGCTGACTATTTCTTAACCGCTGGCTGGATTGTCAACACCCCCTGCTGGTCAGATGAGGATGCCCACAGAGCCGTCTCCAGGAGCTAGTGTGATTGGTGCGGGGTTCACTCTTATATAGGGGTCAGAAAAGCAGGACTGCTCCCTGGAACTGCCTAGGACTCACCTACCGGGTGGCTGGGACCACAGATGCAAGGAGTGCCCCAGGGGCCTGTTTCAGACCACCAATAACTGTGATCGTTGGTAACTGATGTGCGGTAAATATCGGGCAGCACGTTAAGCGCTTTCCGTGCTCATCATTTCACCCTCCTAATGACCTGCGGGGTTAACGCTTATTGATATATTATAATAAACTGTAATACCTCTTTTGCAGATGAGGAAACAGACTCCGAGAGACTGGGTAACTTGCCCAAGGCAACACAACTAAAGAGGGGCAGAGCCAGTTTTGCTGCCCAGATCAGGCTGTCTCCTGAGCATGGCCACCTCCCGTACAACCCAGGCTTGTCTCAGAGAAGGTGCTGGGAGGACAGGGGTATGGTGCTGTCCAGGACTGGTCTAACTTGGGGACAGGAGGCAGCTGGCACCATGGGAAGCATCATGAGACCTAGTGTCACTTTGCTCACTTGACTGCTCTGTTGCCATGTGGCCCCGGTTACTTCATCTGTAAAATGAGAAGTCTGTGGGACTTCCCCGGCGGTCCAGTGGTTAAGACTCCGCGCTTCCACAGCAGGGGGCAGGAGTTCGATCCCTGGCCGGGGAACTAAGATCCCGTATGCTGCCCAGAGCAGCCAAAAAACAAAAGAGAGAGAGAGAGAGAAGTCTGTGCCACATACCCCGGAGGTCCTTCCTGCCTCTGATTCATTTCACCACTCCCACCTCCATCAAATCGGTAATCTCACTGATGATGTAACTTCACAGCAGTCTAACTAATGCTTCTTAACCTGGGGTCCCCGGACCTCTCCGCACTTCAGGAGCTGTCTGGAATTACGAGGAAAGTTGTACGTGAGTGTATACGTATTTCAACATGCATTTTCCCAGGGCAAGTGTCCATATTGGCACCAGATTCTAATCCCCAAAAGCGAAGAATCATTCATTATTCTAGCTTTTTAGAATTTCCCTAACCTCCATCTAAATTTTTAGGGGGACAAGTAGAGAAAGCTGAGTCCCTACCGTGTAAAGTTCTTCCCTTCACTGTGTTTAAAGTACCCTCAGGCTTCCTGGAGCCACCCCTGCTCCTGCACCCCAGTCTTCTACCCTCCAGCCACACTGACCCATGGAAGCTCCAGCCCCCACTGCTTCCGGTTAGTCTCTGCCTCCACGCTGAGGTTCCGACCTCCTCTATCTTGTCTTTGCGAGTCCTCACCCCCATGTCCTTCCCTGAACCAGCGGCGCCAGGAGGCTGGTCTTTCGTGAGGTAGGTGCAGTGACCAGGACGGCCAGTAGGGGTCGCAGGGCGGAGGAACCACGAGGAGCGTCCGAGGGCAGGATCTCGCGTCTTTATCGGCCCCTTTGGCAGCCTGGAGGTGAGGAAAGCATGGCAGCAGTCAGGAGGCCTGTGTTCTGGGTCTGGACTTTCCCCTCCATAGGGCTCAGGTTTTCCATCTGTAAAGTGGAGGGAGGTGGCCTAGAATCACTAGACGGTTGCCGGGCAATCTTGCTGCACCAACGTCCTGTGGACATTTCTGATGATGCTGGAGGGAAGAGGCTGTCTTGAAGTGCCCTTGGCAGAAGCACTTGGCCCAGCAGCCTTAGCGAATGAAACAAAATGACTCCAGTGCCCCTTCCCAGACTTGACTAAGAAAACAAGAGCCCATTGTCCTGCAGCTTAAGGGGAGGCCTTACCCCTGGGAGAAAGGACGGCTCTAAATAGGGCTGCCACATGAGCTGCCTGGGGTGATGAGGGAAATGGAGACCCCACTGGAGGCCTCCCAGGGGTGGGCTGGGGCCTTGAGATGGGGGTTCATGGGACCTTGGTGATAGGTGACAGCCTCCTCGTGTACAGCGTCTGCCCATGTCTGGAGAAGCTCAGGGGGACCTGGTGGGAAGGCAGGAAGTGTTGACCTGCCCTCAGCAGCTGCAGCGGACAGGCCTGGACCATCCTCCTGACTCAGCTGCTGGGGGGGGGTCTCCTGTCCCAGTTCTTCTGAACCCTCCGTCTCCATCAGCTCTAAATTCTGGGTCCAGAGAGAGAGCAAGGTGAAGACTCGAGGATGACGGAGGGCCCTGCAGAGATGCGTGGGGTGGGGGAGTGCCCTACCATCTACCCCAGGACCCCCTCCAAGGAAGAGGACCAAGTCCTCATAGGCACAAAAAGACCCTCTTCCTCTCCCACCTCCAACCTCTTGCTTTTTTCACCCTACCCGTCTCCCACCCCCAAATGATTAAAACAAGACACAGGCATGACAAGGATGGAGAAGGTTCTCTACAAAAATTATAATGAGCCTGAGGGAGGGGTACTTTGTACAGTGGTGGGAATCTGGGAGCCCGCCCCACCCCAGCACTGAGAGAACAGGGAGGGGGCTGAGGCCGTACACGGACAGGGAACAGGAGAGAAAGGGCAGCACCTGGGGCTCCAGGAAAGTCAAGTCGGCACTTGGGGGTGGCCCCAGGCCCAGAGAACGGGGAGCAGGACTGCAGTGGGCTCAGAGTGGCAGTGGCAGGCGACCAGGCCTTCAGTGTGGGAACAGGGACCACCTCCATCACGCCCCCAGCTCTGAGCAGGTGTGTGCCCGGGGACCCACGCTCAGACAGACACACCAGAGGGAGGCCTGTGGCGTTTTGGGGGGGTTCTCTGTCCCCTGCACCAGCCAAGGGGCCCAGGAAGGAGCTGGGGGCTGTGGCAATGCTCCCGGTAGGAGTTGCTTCCTAAGCTGAAGGTCAGGGACGGGGGCACCATTGTTGACAGAGGAGGAAGGGCACATCTGCATGCGGTGTATATGTGCACACCGTGGGGGCTCCTGAGTGACCCTCCCACATCCGTGACCTTGGTCTGAGGACCCTCTGAGTCTGGCCTTTCCCCTGGTCTCACCAGCATCACAGAGCAGGGACCCGTGCAGAACTCTCCCCTACCCGCTACCCATGCAGAATCAGGCAGCCACCCAGCTGCTTCCAGACCCTTTGCCCGGAGCCCTGGCAACCTGGGGGCAATCAGCAGTTTAGACTGTCCACATCCTCAGGCTCCCGTGTCCACATGGCGGGACTCGCCCACGCGAGGCTGGACACCCAGCCACAACCAGTCTCTGCCTGGTTTGGGCCTGGGAGACTCTGAGCCAGTTGGCAGATGCCTCTCCCCAGCCCAGAGATGCCCGCCGAGCCTCGAGGCCATAATACTGTAGCCAGTCGCTCTAGCACCTTGGATCTATTGCCCTGACCCTCTGGGGTCCCTGGGGTTGGGGGCACCGGGCTGCACAACCAAGGAGAGAGTGAGTGGAGAAGGACAGGGCGGGGAGGGTGGAGTCAGGCTGGGCCCCACCCCGGGGTAGGCTGGAAGGGCACCGGTCACCCCCACCCCAGCCCAGCCTGGCGCTCCAACTCCCCAGCATGGCCAGTGGGAGAAGGAGAAGGGGACCGGCCATGCTTGGGGCGGGGTGGGGACTAAAGCTGGGGCGTTTGGCTGAAGAGTCTAGCGGGGAACCTCCTCTCTGGGGTGTACAGGGGGAGGGGAGGCAGCCCAAACTCTTCCTGCACAAAAATGTAGGAGGAGAGTCTCCAGACTGAGCAGACCACAGGACCCGTAGAGGAGGGGTGGGGACAGACAACGGCCCCGGGGCAAGCCATGCCCACTCGCACCACACGCTCCCATCCAGCTCTGACGGGCTGATCATCTAGTGGCCCCCGCCCTGGCACTGGGGCTGGCCTTCCACGAATGCACACGTGCTTTAGAGCCACTCAGAGAGAGGTGGCTTAGGGGCCTCGGGACCCCTCAGAATTGATGTTCTGAGTCACTCTCTTGGCCTTCCAGGTGCCTCCAGGCCATACCCTCTGCGGCAGAGTGGGGACAGGCTTTCAAGGGAGATGACCGCATGGTCCTTGCTCCCGGGAAGCGGCTGGGGAGCTGCAGGGCTGGCAACTGTGAGGACCTCGTGGTCCCACCGTGGGTGTGGCAACTTGCAACTCTTTTTGGTATGGGGATAGGAGCCCCTGTTATCTGTGGAGAGAGAGACAGAAACAGACCTCAGATAAGGGCCTTCGCACACAGCATTTTAAGTCAGGACCAAATATTCTGACCACTTACCCTCTCTAGGCAGACCGATGATCAGGGATGGGGACGCCGGCCCCAAACTCTAAACCAGACTTCCTCCCAAACCCACCCCTGCCCAGCCATGCAGGGTAAAGGCCATAGATACCAAAAGGGGGCGGCCGTGTTTGCTGGGCTCGTGGGATGCCAGGATGCAGAGTCAGGGCAGGGATGGGCCAACAGCGTTGCCAGTTTGACAGCAGCCTTGGGCTCCCCATGATGGCTTTTTGAACGTGACAGCTCTGCCCTCAAGGCCACTGTTGGCCCTGTTGAGAGTATCTGCTCGTTTCTGGTTACAAGGTTCAGGGACCAGTAGGTAAGACACCTGTCTTGAGGGCCTGGGCATTTGGTGAGATGATCGGCTGCCACACCCTCCACCCCACGGGAGTCACCTTGCCCTCCCTAGCTCTAGAGCCTCACAGACCAGGGATCAGGCCCAGCTCTGCACTGAGCGGCGGCAGGACCATGGGTGAGCTACTCGAAGCCTCTGAACCTCCACTTGCTCACCTGTAAAATGGGGGTGATACAGCCCCTGCACATGAGAGGACTTGTGCAAGGGCAACTCCAGTACCCAGGCGATGGGAGGGCTCAAAACGTCCCGGCCGTGGTTACTATGACTACTGGGTCCCATCCATATGAAGACACCCATTTTCCTGCGTTCTGACTTCTTCAAAATTGAGGTGCATTTGACACCAGCAAAGTACACAGGCAGCTTCTTTTTCCGAATTGGGGGTGAATACGCGGGGCCTCTTGGAATTGACGGCGACCTAGTTATTATCCCCCACCCGAAAAGGCAGACAGATCCACGCCCACCCCAGGGCCTTCCAAGCCCTATCTTCCCATCCCCACCGAGGCTCTGGGCACTCACAACTCTGTGTCCTCCAGGGCCGGCGGGCGCTCCAGCGCCTGCCTCCGCCTCCGCACGGCCCCCATGATCTTCTTCCGGGGTCCCAGGGGGACGTTGATGCTGCGGAGGTCGAGGTCCGAGCACAGCATGAGTGCCTCGAGGTCGATCTTCTCCTGCCGCAGGATGGTGGTGAAGGCCTCCATGTGCAGGGAGGCCAGGAACGTCTCCAGCGGGCTCGTCTCGGGCTCCAGGTCTTCATCCAGGCCCAAGTCCAGCTCGTCCCAGGGCAGCTCCTCCCCGCAGCTGCGGTCCTGCAGGCTGTTGGCACTGCCCAGGCTGTCGTCGTCGAGGCTGGGGGAGCTCTGAAGCCGACCCCGCGGCGTGCCCGCGCCGTCCAGCGCCGCGTCCTCGCGGCCCAGGCCGTGCAGCCCGCTGCTCAGGTAGTTCCTGCGGAACACCATGGTGCCCAGGCCCGGGCGGGTAAACAGGGAGTCGTGGCCTGAGTCGGTGCTGACCTCCGAGCGCGCAGGCTCGGCCGCCAGTGTGGCACGGGAGACGCTGTCCTCGTCGGAGAGGAACATGTCCCTGAGCGGGGCGCGGCCCCACTCCTTGGGGTTGGCGTAGGTGCCCTGGCGCACAAACATCACGTCACTGCCCAGCTGCAGGCCCGAGAGCGAGCGCACGCTCTTGCGGCCGTCCTCGGAGATCTTGAAGGTGCCTTCGCCGCCCTGCTTGCGCCGCTCCAGCTTCTTCTGGATCTTGGTCTTGCCCTTGGCGGTGCCGTGCAGCGTGGCCTGCGAGTAGGGCAGGTGGCTGCCGAGCGCCAGATGATGCAGCCGGCGGCTCAGGGTGCTGGACGTGATGCTGGAGAAGCTGAGTGTGTCCGAGCGCTCGGCCAGCTCGCGCCGGTAACGCCGTTCCATGCGCTCGTGGTGCTTGCGCTGCATCTTGGCGCACTCGCGGATGCGCCGCTCCGCCTCGCGGAAGGCCTTGTCCTTCAGCTTGCCCACCAGCTTGGGGTTGAGGCTGCTCTGCTTGGCCGCGATGGAGTCCAGGTAGCGCACGCATTCCATGTGGCCCTTCATGGCGGCCATGTCCAGCGGCGTGTGGTAATCGTTGTCCAGGCACCAGATGTTGGCCCCGAAGGACACCAGGAAGGAGAGGCAGTGCAGGTGGCCATTGGAAGCTGCCAGGTGCAGGGGCGTGTTGCCCCAGATGTCACACTTGTCCGGGTCACCCCTGCAGGGAGGACACGCGGGGAGGGGTGACGAGCCATCGCAAGGTCAGGCAGGCAGTCGGCAGCGGCTGCCGGTGGGGGGAGCGCCCAGCCTGGATGAGCTTCCCCACAGGCACACCAGAGGGACTCGACGGCCTGAGACCTCTCCTCTGACTCCGGGAGACACGCCGCCGGGAGCCACCGGGCGCAGCTCGAGCGAGCCCAGGGTTAAAGATGGCTCCAGGCTCGCAGTGGGTGGGGCGACAAAGAAGGCGGGGCCGGGGCGGGGCCTTCCCCAAGAGAACTGAGGGCTGGGAATCTCAGGGGATAAATATTTAATGCCCAGAGAGAAAGGAGTGAATTATTCATGGGGCCCGGCGGGGAGCTGGCCCAGAGAGGTGGTGGGCCAGGGCCGAGTCTGGGTCTCTAGGCAGGCACGGCGGTGAGTGGGGCTGCCAGTGCGGGAGTGACCGAAAAAGAGGACGAGAGGGTCGTGTGTGCTGGGCCTGAGCCCTGGGGGAGTGTGTGAGGGTGCGTGCCTGCGTGTCGCCGGGCACGGCCACGTCTGCAGGGAGCAGGGCCAGGCCTGGCAAGGCCGCGTGTGAGAGCAGGTGTCGGGTCTTGGCCTGGGCCAGGAGGGGAGCATGGGGGCAGCCAGGACTGGAGGGGAGGGGAAGGGCAGCCTGCAGCCTGGGCCCAGCTGCCCTCCCCTCCCGGGGCGGCCCCATCTTCGGGAGCGCTGTGAGGCGGCTGGCTCGGGCAGGTCCAAGGGACCCACGCAGCCCCCTCCAACACCCTCCGCGCCAGACTGTGCCCCCCTTGGGCACCCTCCCCCTGGCTCCTCCAAGCTTGCGCCTCCCTCAGGGACCTAGCTCAGGCCCTCTGCCCCACTCTAATGAGGGGGCCACCCCGCAGGGCTGAAGGAAGAATCACTTCATTGTCTCAGCAGCTCCTGCCCACACTCCCCAGTCCCCAACCCCCCGCATTCCCCTCCCCACTTCCCTCACTGGTCTTCAAGTCCTTCTAGACAGGAGCTACTGGGCATCTGGCCCACACCCCATCAAGCACCAGCCCTCACCCTCTGTAGGAGCTGGGGGGGTTGGTGCACCAAGGGGGGCCCCCCAGTCCCCTCCTCCCACGAATCTCTCCGGGGGGGGGAGCAGAATGGCACATCACTGTGCGCCCTCTTCGCATGGACAGGGGCCAGGCTCCGCGTCTCGGGGCATGGTTCAGCTGCCTGATCTCAGGGGCTGCTTCCACCTGTTGCTGGGCCCGGGGAGCAGCTGTGGAGGAAGGGCAAAGGCGGGTTCCCCACCTACCCCATGCTCAAACCACAGGCCAGCTCCTGGCGCCAGGCCAGCCGGGCCCCTTTCCCTCCACCAGGATTTCCCAGGGCCTGAGATGTTCATGTTAACCCTCCTGGGGCACCTCGTACATCCCTCTTCCTTGTCCAGGCCTCCCTGGTCCCCAGGTCAACCTGACTTCTCTTTATTAAACCGCTGGGGCTGGCAAGTTGTCCACAGGGTCATTCAGCCGTAGGGAGCCCATGTCAGTGGCCCTGGACGCCACATTCCTCAACTGCTACTTCCTAACCCCTTCCCTGGCCCTGACACCTGGATTCAATGCCCACTCCTCCCCGCAGACAACTCCAAAGGGAGGGTGATGGAGCCCGTGGTGGGGGAGGGGCACAGAGGGAGTTCATGGGGTGGCTGAACCGAGTGACATTTGGCGCTGTGGACAGTGCCCACAAGTCTCAGGGACGAGCAGGGAGAGAGCTGTGTGGAATCCAGTGTGTGGGGAGGTGTGGGCGCCGGCTGGACCCCTTGGACCACAGGCTGGGGGTGGGCAGTGAAGAGCTTCTCCTTTCCCAGCCCCCCTTCCGGCCCCTCTGAGGCTTCTGCTCTTTCTCTCCCAGTCTCACTATGCCCTTCACTCTTGCTTCCTGGTGCTACCCACCCAGGAGATCCCTCCCACCTTCTCCTCACTCTGAAGCCCCTCCCACAACCATGGACCCCCAAGTCCCAGTCCCTCTCCTCCTAGCCCCGCATCCAGGTCACAAATGTCACAGGCCTCAGTTTGTTTCCTCCTCCCACGACTGTCAATCTCCAAGGTTCCACCTTAGGGTCTGTCCTAAGGAAGAGGGTGGCACAGCGGAGGTGGGGGGGGGAGATGCCATGGAGTTGAGAGGGGGTGTCTCAGGGGCCTAGAGCGGCCCTGAGACTCTCAGTCCTCCCCGGCGGGGCTTGGGCGGGGACAGTAGGATACTCACCCTCGACTCACGATGAGGCGCAGTGACTCCAGGTTGCCGTGGTAAGCAGCCCAGAGGGTGGGGGTCATGCCATCCTCGTCGGGGGCGTTCAGCTCCTTCCTGGTGGCCTCCTTGAGAAGTTCCAGGTAGCCGTCCCGAGCCGCCCGGTGGTACTGGTCGTTCATGGCGCCTGACTTGGACGGGACGGGTAGGGGACACGGGGAAATGCCCCCCGCGGGGGAGGGCGGCGGGGTTAGAGCTGAGGCATGGGGTTGGGGGAGGGGGTCGGGCAGGGGCCGGGGCCGCCAGCGCCCGCCGCCGCAAACAGAAGATGCGGAGCGCCAGAGCCGCCGCTACTCGGACATCTGAGCCGCTCAGCGGGCGGGGAAGGTGGGGGGAGGATCTCCCGCTGCCCAGAGGGCCGCCCCGGGCTGCCCCTGGGTCCTAAACTCCCTGCTCCCGAGCAAACCGGGCCCGTCCTCTCTCCAAAACGCTGCTCACCCCAGCGTCCCGCCCCGTGAGGCCCAGTCTGGGGACAGTCCGAGGTCTGTCTTCACTAGAGCCGCGGCGCTGCGGCCCCCGAAGTCTCTAAGCGTCAAGGGAACGGGCCAAGGGCTGGGGAGGGATGTCTGAGGGCAGTCCTGACCACTTGGACAATGGGCCTAAGAGAGTTATGAGGACCGACCGCCAGACCGTCAGCGATCGGGACACGGCTGTCCCGGCGGCCAGTTTCGCGCGAGGTGGGCCAGCCGCGCTCCAGCAGGAGGCGCTACAAGACTGGCCGAGCACTTCGTACGCAAGTCCGACTCGGCAGCATCCCGCGCAGCGGGGACCAGGGGAAGGGAGAGAGGAAGAGGGAACTTCGATCACTGCGAGGGTGTCGGGGAAGGGGCGGTAGGGTCCCGATCTTGGGGCAGCAACAGAAGAGCCCAAAGGTACAGGGCCGCGGGGCATGAGGGCGTCGGGGTGCCTGCGGGCCCTTGGGGCGTTTGTTGAGCGTCAGCTCTCAGGACTCTGGGCGTCAGGAGACAGGGGCGCCAGGGCGCGCTGGGCGCCGGGGGCGGGGTGCCCGCTGGGTGCCGCAGTGCCGGGCCGCGCCCGAGGCTGGCTGCGCCGAGGTGACAGGGCGGCGGGGGAGGGGGCGCCTCTTAACGGGTAAATATAAATCATACCTTGTCTGCCTCCGCACGCTCTTCACTAAATTCAGCCCAGGAAAAAGATGGATCATGTGAGTGGGACTGAGAGGTTTATGGAGCTGAGCTCCCGCGGCTGTAAATCACCCTGCCCTCCCCGGTATAAAGCGCCCGTCCATCCCGGCGTTAGAGAGAGGACACACTCGCCGCCCCCTGACCCCCAGCTCAGCGCGGGCTCCCGGCCCAGCCAGGTGGGTGCCCCTGGCTAGCCGGCCGACGGATTTGGGGAGTGGGAACCTTGGACGGGGTCCGACGGGGCTGCAGCCGCTTCTCTTTTCCTCCCGTCGAGCGCGAGACCGGCACAGTGGGCTTTTCTCTCCCCCCTTCCCAGCGCTTCCTTCACCCCCCGCAGCCCCCGCCCCTCGGGTCCCCAAATCCAGGGATAAGATGGAGGAAGGAGAGCTCTCGAGGCTGACCTGGGGTCCTGTCCGCTCCGCCCCGACAGTGACCCCTCCAGCCTCCTCCAGTCGCCTCTGCCATGTCCGAGGAGCTGCCCACGGGCCCCAAGGAGAGGCCGCCGGCACCGCGGGCAGCCCCCCGCGAGGTGTGGAAGAAGGGCGGCCGCCTGCTGTCCGTGCTGCTGGCCGTGAACGTGCTGCTCCTCGCCTGCACGCTTATCAGCGGCGGCGCCTTCAACAAGGTGGCGGTGTACGACACCGACGTGTTCGCCCTGCTCACCACCATGATGCTGCTGGCCGTGCTCTGGATCCTCTTCTACCTCCTTCGCACCGTGCGCTGCCCCGACACCGACGCCGTCCCCTACCGGGACGCGCACGCGGGCCCCATCTGGCTCCGAGGTGCCAGGGGAGGTGTGGGCGGAGGTGGGGTGGCCCAGGTGGGGAGCTGGAGGCTGGGGGTCCCACAGGAATTGCTGGGTTCCCTTCGAGGTAGACCGATGAGAAGTCCCCACCCCCCAAGGCTAGATGTGTCTGAGGGTGAGGTGGGCTGTGTCTGAGGCAGAAGAGGAAGGGAAAGAGTCCTGGAAGAGGGATGAAGAGAGAGATGGAGTGGAACTTCTCTGCCCTTTCTAAAGATTGAAAGAGGGTGGCCATGGAAGAGACTTCGATGGAGAGCAGAAAACAGATGACAGCTGCAGTTGAAAGAGCCTCTCTAGGGTCCTTTCCCTTATCTATGCAGCCCCAAAGGGATGGGGGCTCAACAGGACATCCATCCATCTACCCACTCGATCACACACCCATCCTTCCATCCATCTTCTCACTTACCCTATTCATCCATCCATCCACCCAATCATCCAACTATTTGGCCATCCATCCTCAAATCTGTAATCATTTTCTCCTGCCTCTCTGATCCACCCCCCACCCTCCTTCCCAGGTGGGCTGGTGCTGTTTGGGATCTGCACTCTCGTCATGGATGTCTTCAAGATCGGCTACTACTCCAGTTCCTTTGAGTGCCAGTCAGCCATCAAGATCCTGTACCCTCTCACCCAGGCTGTGTTTGTCATTGTGCAGGTGGGTGGGAGGAGTGTCCCTGAGTGTGGTGGAAGAGAGCCAACATGTGGCATGGAGTCAGGAGATCTGAGCTCCACTCCACTTCCACGCTGAGCAATCGATTAGGGTGGGGATAGGACGGTAGTGCAGATCACATGAGTCCGTAAATCTGGAAGCACTTGGTAATGACGTAATATCCAAATGTGAGTGCCTCTTTAGGGGCCCTGCGATTTCATTTCACCTTAAGCAGTGCCGGTAGTTAACACCTAGGAGGTGTCAGTTGTGGCAGCTGCTCTGTCTCCTGGAACCTGACCTGCCCTCCTTGGGTGCCCATAGAGGGCATCAGTCTCAGCTCAGCGTCCTGCTGTGGGCATGGCCAGTTGGGCCTCAGCCATGTCCCCTATATTCTGTATTTTTTCAGGAAATAGGGTAGCCTGTATATGGGATTTTTCAAACAAGTTCACTTTTTTATTTCTTGCACGAATAACACGGGAAAAGATCTTCTGATTGAGCTGAGGCAGGACTGGTCTTAACGTGGGACCCAAACCCTCCCCAGCCCAGAATGACCACGTGTATGGTTCCCTCTCTTGAAACATCATCCTTACTGCCCAGGTTTCCACAATTTAACACATTTACAACTTTGGCATTTATATAGTTTTAATTTTACATTTTCTGACTTTAAAGAATACTCAGGCAAAATGGAAATACAGACACCACAACATCAATAAACACCACAGCAAGGATTTGTGGGCAACCAGGTGAGAGCAAGGACTTGCAGGGAAGCAAAGGATGAGGATGAGGCAGGGACAGTGCCAGAGAGAGCTGTGAGGCCGCTTAGGTTCTTTCCGAGGCTGGCCTCGCTCCCAGGAATAAATAACTAGGCAGTCAAAACTCCACCCCACAAAGAAACAGAAAACAAACACCAAGCCCAGAGAGTTTACAGGTGGCATTTTGCAAACTTCTAAAGAACAGAGAACTATTTTGTACAAATCGCTCCAGAGAATAGAAAGAGAGAAATGCTCACGTCTCCCTTTGCAAAGCTGAAAGAAACTCGATCACGTAGTAGGAGGGCTCTTGAGGCGGTAAGCGCATGGTGCCGGGCATGGACCTGGGCACTCCGGGCTGAGCCCGTCTGCAGAGTAGATGACCCCACCACTCTCTCTCAACACAGACTTACTTTCTCTGCATCTCCGCTAAAGACTGTGTTCACAGCCACCTGGACCTGACTCGGTGAGTGCCTGCTCCATGCCCGTGGCTCAGTGTCCATGCACAGGGGCTGGGCTCACCTGGCATGAGATGAGCGCTTCCCAACCTGGGGCGTGGGTCCTCTTTCTGCCCCCAGGTGGGGTTTCAGCCAAGGCCCCCTGGCTTTGTCAGCCTGATTTCCACCACCCTCTGCTGGGGGTACGGGGGACGTGCTTGGTGAGATGGCGTGTGTAATGTACAAATGTCCTTTCCCCAAAGAGAGGGAGCAGCCGTGGCCTGAACCCCACGACACCCCCAGCCCTCTTTTGGGAGGCATCTCAGCCAGGCTAAGTGTTCCTTCCAAACTCAGCTTCCCTGTTCACACAGGGGTCTGCCTGCTTTCTTGCTTCTCAGCACCATCTCCCAGGAGAGCATCCCCAGCTCTCCACCACGCCGGGGACCCAACGTGAGCCACAGACTCTCACTGGCCTCTTTGCTCTCCCTTCCCAAACAGATGTGGTCTCATGTTCACGCTCACCACCAACCTGGCCATCTGGATGGCAACCGTGGTGGATGAATCGGTGCACCAGGCCCATTCCCTCGGCAGTCCTCACGGCAACACCAGCCATACCCGCCTCGCTCTGGAATGTGAGTGCCCACTTCAGATTCACCCTGGTCCCGTGGCAGCCAGGCCTCGGGCTGGGTGCTCTGTGGACTCGTAGAGGGCATGGAGGCAAAGGTGGCTGCCCCAGGCTATGCCTCTGAAGAAGTTTAGATGTGGGTGACCCAGGAGGAAGAGTACAGGGGAGCATTTTTTCATCCTGGACAGTACAGCCTTGGTCCCACTGTCCAGGTCTCCGTCCCACCAAAGAAGGGATTCATGCTCCAGGAAGAAAGGGCAAGAGTGATCAAGGTAGAAAGAGGGGAAGGGGGGGCAGGGTGGCTCAATGGTGGAAGCGTGGGATCAGAAGGGAGTGCCTGACAAGGAGGAGAATGTAGAAGTAATAATCGCAATAACGATAGTGACAGTTCTCTGAGCTCTATATGTCAGGCACTGTGCCAAGTGTCTCAAGCACCATCTCACTTAACCCTAGCAACCTCCCTGTGAGATGGGTACTATTAGCATTCCCATGTTATGGATGCAGAAACTAAGGCATAGAGAGGTTAAGTAGCTTACCCAAGGTCACAGAGCTTGAAATTGGAGAACTAGGGTTGAGATCCATCTTTGCTTTGAACCAATATGCTACGCTGAAGAAGAATGAGCCCACAGTCCCCCTGGTCCTGGTTCTCTGGACTTCTCTAGCCCCCCCACCCCGCCACCAGCCAGGATCAGACTAGATGACCAAGTCCACCTGGACATTACCTGAATACACACGCACACTCAGTATGGGAGGGTCCAGGAATGGAAAGCATGGATCCAGGCCTACAGGAGATCCCAGCCCAGCAGGACTGAAAAGGGCCACTCTCCACATACAGAGGGGTCCTGAGGGTGGTTAAACCCAGCCCAGGGAGGTGGGCGACCTTACGTGCTAGGGCTGCAGGGTGCAGAGGGGTACCTGCCTCAGGGCTGAGAGTCACGTCATTGGCGTCAGTTCTGCCACCGCAAGCCACTTTCTCTGAGTGAACCTCAGTTCCTTCTTCTGCAAAACCAGCTGAGATAGTTCTGGGGATCAAAAGAGCTGTCTGCCAAGGCCCGAGGGATCCTGCAGAGCAGAGCACGCGCTGGATGCAGGGTGAGATTCCTATCAGTGTGGTGCAAACCGAAGTGACAGCAGGTCACGGTCGAGACCTGGGCACAGCAGCTTCTTTCTGGCTGAAGCAGATGCTGGCAAGAGCGGCGAGGCAGTTTGAATTTTAGGGGTTTCCAAGCGGGCCACCTTCTATTAGGACCAGAGTCTTGCCTATCTTAGGCAGCCAGGGGTCATTACCGGTGGGGAAGGGTTGGAAGTGTTCTTCTGCAGGAATGGGACAGGATGAAGCGGGCAACTCTGCCGCTCGGAATTTTTTTTTCTTAATCGAGCCCTGGCTCCCATAGTTTCTGGGACATAGTAGATGCTCAATAAATATCTGTGGCATGAACAGACGTGCCAAGCCCTGTGTAGGCATTTGGAATACGGTGGTGACGGATAGCAACCCTGCCCTTCCAAAGGTCACAGTCTAGGGGTGAGGTTCTTCAGGTGGGGGCCTCCAGGAAGGTGGGAGGGCAGTGCAGCTCCGCGCCCCCCTCTCCACAGCGGAACGTGCGGGCGGCCCAGTCGGAGAAGACTGCTCCTGCAACACGGACGTCTGCCAGATCTTCCAGCAGGGCTACTTCTACCTGTACCCCTTCAACATCGAGTACAGCCTCTTTGCTTCCACCATGCTCTACGTCATGTGGAAGAACGTCGGCAGGCTGATGGCCTCCTCTACCCGCGGCCACAGCCACGCCCCATCCCTGCTCAGCCTCTTCCGGGAGACCTTTTTTGCCGGCCCGATCCTGGGCCTGATGCTTTTCGTCGTGGGGCTGGCTGTCTTCATCATCTACGAGGTCCAAGTGAGTGGGGAGAGGAGCCACACCCAGCAGGCCCTGGTCATGTACTACAGCTTCAACATCGTCTGTCTGGGGCTCATGACCTTGGTCAGCCTGAGTGGCTCAGTCATCTACCGTTTTGACCGCCGGGCCATGGACCACCGTAAGAACCCCACTCGCAGCCTGGACATGGCTCTGCTGGTGGGTGCCGCCCTGGGCCAGTACGCCATCTCCTACTACTCTATCGTGGCTGCAGTGGCGGGCACACCCAGGGAGCTGCTGGCGGGGCTCAGCCTGGCCCACGCTCTGCTCATGATCGCCCAGCACACCTTCCAGAACGTTTTCATCATTGAGAGCCTCCACCGGGTTCCCCCCGGGGCTGAGCCTCATGGTACTCCCCCCAAGGAGCCCTGCCATGGCCTCACCTTTGCCAACCTGGACACCCTCCACACCTTGCCTGCCTGCCCACCCACCCCCAGGCTGGTTGGCCCCAGCCCAGCAGGACCTCAGGGAGCAGTGAGCATCACCTTGGCCCCCAGGGGCCACTGGAAATACCGGTGCTTGAAGGACATTTCTCTGTTTCTCCTGCTCTGCAACATCATCGTGAGTAACTGGGGAGAGACAGGGGTGGGCTGGGAGGAAGAGAAGGCCGAGGAAAGATGCTCTTTCGGGTTTGTTCACTTGGCCCTCTGTCTGGCCCCCAGCCCACTCGAGCATCGTCTGGCTCTCTAGGAAAGGAGCAGGTTCAGGGAGAGTCAGGTGCAGCCCCGGGGGCGAACAGCATCTCAGGGCGCACGGGGAGAATGAGATCCCGGCATTCTGGCATCTAGGCAGAGCTGGAGGGGTCTTAGGGGATGCTGGCGTGAGGGCTGGGAGGAGGTGAGACGGAGCTGAGTGGGGGCCCCTTGCTCCCAGGTGGGAGGTGTGACTCTTCCCGGGACCTTGTGACCAACCTGCTTCTTAGAATAATCGCAGCAGTGACAGGAGGTGGCAGAGACCAGCATGAGCGTGAGGGGTCTGTCAGCAGAGTGCAGTGGCGGGCTGGCCTGGAGGGGGGCAGCCACAACAGTCGCCCCTCCCCGGCGACTCAGCAAAGCCGCTTTCCAAGAGAAACTCCTCTGTAGAGCAGCAGACTTCACCCGATACAAATATACATCCTGTACAAGAACACTCTTTGTGAAGGTGCATCCCAACAGAGAAATACTCCTCGTGTAGCTCCAACCTAATAGAGAAAGGCCCCAGTGTAGATATAATCCCCAGGAGGGAAATCTCTAACAGAGAAACCTGGACCCCTGTGAGTACATCCCAAAGACAGAGCACACCTCAGTGAAGTTTTGCTCAATGTAAAGACAGTCCTTTTAGCTATAACCTCTGATAGAAAATACCCCTAATATAGAAAACAGCCTTAATGTGGGTATATCCCAATATAGAACACATCTCCAGAGGGATTCCACCCCAGTGGGTCTATCTGAAATACACGCCCAAATTGAGGTGCATTCTTGAAGTCCCCACTGCCAATATTGCCCCTCCTACAGGTAAAAAAAAGAGTAGTCACCCATCTCTGACCTACCAGTAGAAGCAATAAAGCTCAAAACCTCCTCCTGTCTTGAGTCACCTTTGGTGTGGCTCCCAGCCTCGGCCCCCCCTCACCTTCTCCCAAGGCCTACAGGCTGGGAGCCTGCAGGCTGGGAGTCACCTGGGAGGCCGCTTTTGCTCCAGGTATCTGAGCCTGGATCAGCTCTGAGGGCATCATCTCCAACTCCTTCATTTTATAGGATAGAAGCAGGCTCAGATTTGGGCTGTGATGTGTCCAAGGATGCGACACATTTGTGGTGGGGAGAGGGCGGTTAGTCTAGAAGCCTTTATTCTTTGCCTCACACCCCATACATGAACTATCTGAGCTCATAGCCAGGGATGAAGCAGGATTCCAGCTTCAGCCGCCTCCCAGACCTGGGAAGGGGGTGGGGTGCGGGGCCAGAGCTGGAGAGCAGAGCTCCTAGCGGGCAGGGCTGGGGGAGCCTTCCGGCAGGATCCTGAACCCCTGCCCTGGGCCTGTCTGATTCTACCATCACCACGCTGCACACATCTCTCCAAGAGAGAGCTACCGATTTAGCCATTTATTCCAAATTCTCACAGCATCTATTGAGACTTCTGCCCTTCCCCAGTCCCACAAGTGGGCCATACTGAGGGTGGGAGATGTGATCGCAGGCAGAGCCCTAGGCTGGGGGGCAGGCAAGCTCAGTTGGGCACATTTACTGAGCTCCTTAGTGAGTGCCAGGCCCCGCCCAAGATGCTCGAGGTCTCCCCTCAGCAACACCCAGCCCTCGCTGTCCACAAAACCAGAGGGCTGGGACCCCCATCCTGCCCCCGTCCCACCCAGCAGAGCCCACGGAATGACCCACTGGCACGAGTCCGGGCCAGGTCCTGACACCCCTTTGTCCCCACAGCTGTGGATCATGCCCGCCTTCGGGGCCCGCCCCCACTTCAGCAACACTGTGGAAGTGGACTTCTATGGCTACTCCCTCTGGGCAGCCATCGTCAACATCTGCCTGCCCTTCGGCATCTTCTACCGCATGCACGCTGTCTCCAGCCTGCTGGAGGTCTACATGCTGTCCTGAAGCCCCGCTAGAGACGTGGGGAGGAGGGGCTCAGCTCATGCACCCACCCAGAGACCCCCGGGGAATGAATCCCAGGCTGGCAGTCACTATGCCACGTAACTACCCATTCCCCCGCTGGCCTCAGAGTGGAATTTTCACAAAAGTTATTTTTCCAGGATGAGTTTTTAAATCACAATCAGGACATGCATATCCCTGGGGCATGGGGCAAGCGGGGGGGTGGGGGGGGGTGGGGGGAGGAGGACCTCTCCCTGCACCCTTCCTAGGACCAGGCAAGATCTGGAAGTGTCCTAGCCTCTAGCTCCACCCCTACCCCCACCCTGTGTCCTGGCCAATGCTGCCGCCTGGAGCTGGAAACCAATAAACCTGCTCTTCTCCCTGCCCCACCCTGTGCCCACTTCGTGTCTCAGCAGCCACATCTAAGATGATCGCAGGAGGGGGTCTTGGGGTCGGAGCTGCAAGGGCCCCTGGAGATATTAAGGTCTCAGGCTTTTCTGTGGGTGAGCCAAGTCTGAGTCACAGACTAGTTACAGACTCATACCTGGGTGGCTGGGAGGGGCTGGGTGGAGTACCCAGGCTGCCACCTTCCTCTTCGCCTTATCCTCAAGTGACATATACATTTTTTAATGTGTTCCATGACACATGAAAGGTTAGGAAGGACTCACTTAATCCAACTACAATTTTACAAAGAAGAAAACTGAGGCCCAGAGAGGTAAAGTGACTTGCCCACAGTCACACAGCGAAAGGGAGCCAGTGCCTTTCTACTAAGAATAATAATTTTCAAACTTTTTTCATGCATCAGAGCTTTTGTTTTCCCCTCAAATGAAACATTTCAGGAATGCAACTTCAATTCATAGACTGTTATAACATAATTTATAACAGGGCTGTTATAACTAAACAGGGCTTGGGTGGCACAGATTCTCACCCCCTGGGCCTCCTCTTACCCACAACCCCACTCCCCGTGGTCCCTGAGGCTCCTCTCCAAAGCCCTCTGGCTTCTACTCTACAAGAGATATAGAGACGGGGCAACTGTGAAGCTGGGGAGGTCCTGGCAGGGCAGAGGGTGTGGGATCTCACTGTTTTCCCAGCCCTTCGACCGTCTCCGAAGCCCCTCAATAAAATGGTTTGATGCAAAAGAAGGTGGGGAGGGGGGATATAGAGATGGACTCAGAGAGACTGAGGAAGTCAGACGGTGCAGAGAGAGATTGAAAAGGAGGTACCAACAGCTAGAAGAGGAGGCAGAATTGGTGGCCAGCGAGTCAGATGAAGGGGGACAGGCTGGGGTGGGGACTGGGGTGGGAGGAGATGGCTTTTGTGCGGGAGAGTGGGAGCAGCCGCACCTGGGGCACAGGGCACTTTAGAGGAAAACGTGCCAGGACCGCACCAGCACGACGAGGTGGGCAGGTCTCAGAGGCTGCAGGAAGAGCTGAGGAGGGCCGCAGGGGGCGCCTCCTGCCGTGTCAGAACCGGGTCTCTTTCGCCCCAAGTTCACGTTTGCCTTAGGGAGAGAGAGCTTGCGTCAGGGCCGGGTCTGGTGCTACATGGGGTACAAGAGAAGGTGACCCCGGATCTGTGCGGGAGGGTCCATTCCCTGCTGGGCCGCCAGAGGCAAGTGTGGCCTGAACCCTACACGGCCTCTGTTGCGGCCAAAGGACATTGCACCCCGACCTACCCCGGAAGCGGGCCTGCTCGTGGGTCCCCTGACCCAGAGCCCCAGGCATGCACCGCCTCCGGCCCCGCCCGCCTGTCCAGCCGCCTCGTTATTGGCTGAGCTGTCCGGGGAGCCCCCGGCGGGGTAATTAACGAAGGATTGATTAATGAGAGCCCCAAAGTCAACAGAAAAATCAATGGGCCGCGGAGCCCGAGAGGCGGCTGCGCAGTCCCGCGTAGGGAGGGCGTCGGAGGCATCGGTCCGGCGCAGGGGCCTCACCCGGACAGACGATCCGCGCTGCGGTGGTCAGCCGGCGGCGATGCCTGCCCAGGCCTCAGGTAAGGCTCCCCGGCGGCGCCGTTACGGCCGGGAGCGCCCTCTGCCCCCTGGAGGAACATTCCCGAGAGCCCATCCTCGACACTCACACCTACTCCGCTCCCAAAGCGAGGGTCAGAGACCGGGGGCTGCAGGGACTGGGGCGGGAGGGCGAGATGACGGGAGGAAGGTCAACCCTTGGTGACCCGAACGGCGGCCCCCCTCTGCCCCCACCCCGGCTCTGCACCCCGTCTCCTTTCCGCGGGCGGGGTGCGCGCAGGGGTTAGCAGGGCACCCCCCCCTCCCCGCGCCTTAGCCGGGTCCGAGCGCGCACAGCGGAAAGAGAGCGCCGAAGCCGGGAAGAAGCTAAAAGCCCGGACGGCTGGAAAAAGGGGTGTGGGGCTGGGTTGCCGGGATGCCCAGTCAGAGGCACCCGTGTGGTGCCTGTCCCAGGCCTCGCAGTCCCTCGAGTAGCTCGGAAAGAAATCCCGTAGCTCTGCGACCACACGGATCCGGCCAGGCGCCGCGCCCCGACGGCTCTGCAGCTTTCATCACTGGCTCTAATCGCGACCCACAAACCAGTTTGGTGTCCGGGCCCTCCCCTGAACTGGCGTCGCGCGGAGGGGCGAGCCAGAGGATGGCGGATTCCTCCTTGTCAGTCAGGGAGCCCTCACCCTCTTCCCGCGACCCCTGCTTGCCCATCCCCGCACCCTCCCCAGCGGAGGACCCTATCCTCCACTTTGAGCGCTCCCTCTAGCGGCCGAGGGAGGGTTGGACCCTGGGGGTGGGGGCGGGGAAGATAGTGAAGGTGAGGACCCTGGAGGACAGGACCTTGTCCTCCAGGGTCCTCTCTAGGCCTGCAGTCCAATCAAAACCTGCCCCTGTAATTCGCCAATAATCTCGACCGTTCCGGCCTCTCCAGGACCTGGACAGAACAGGAAGGAAATGCATAAACAGCTAACACTGAGAGCATTCTCTATGCCAGGCATGTCTCTACATGCAGTCACATGTGTTAAATCGTTTAATTTTGAAAAATCCCCATCAGGTAGGTATTATGCCTTAATTCCTTCATTTATTCATTCAAGAAATCTTTATTGAACATCTACTATGTAACGGGTACTGTTCCATAGTCGTGTATCTGTTTACAGATGAGGAAACTGAGGCAGCGAGAGTCTAAGTAGCTTGACCAAGATCACACAGGTAGTAAGCGCCAGGATTCGGCACTAGGCTGTCCTCCTGCCTTGGGGAAGATTCTGGGAAGGCGAGATGGGGCAGTCAGGTCTGGGAGAAAAGGAGCAGGGAGGTGTCCCTGTAAGCTTCAGATGTGCTCAACCTGGGTGGGGGAGCCTGGGAAGAAAGACCAAGATCATCTGGAAAGTCGCCTTCACTGGGCCAGGATGGATGCAAAGGGTTTGATGGGAAGGGTTTCTGTCCATGACTCTGGTGCTGAAATGTCCCCAGAAAATGCCAGAGTCAGTCAGCTAATATTGGTTCAGTGTCCTCCCTGTGCCATATGTGGGGGATGAGGTAAGCAGGAGCTGGTCGCTGCCCACCAGGCACACTCACAGCAGTGCACACCCGCTCTCGATAGATGTCTGGGCAAAGGGAGAAGTCTTCCCAGGAGAAGCGCTTAAGATGGGTGGTGAGGATGGGCAAGAGCCGTTGGTGGAGGGTAGCGGGAGAGGCAGAAGGAAGAACAGGCTGCAGGAGTGACGGGGTGGGGGGGCACGAGGCTACATGAGACATGGGGAGTACTCTGGCCGGGCCTGGATGAATGTGGGGAGGAGGTGCCTAGAGTGTGACAAGGGGGCTGGACAAGGAGGGGACAGAACTGGAGCAAGAATGATGTGGAAGACTGGGAAGGGGGGAATCATTGGTAGAATCTTTAAAAGAGTACCAAGTTTTATTATTCTATTTGCCCCAGAAGAGGACCTTAGGAGGTATAAATATTGGGCAGGTTGCACATTGGAGAATGGGGGCCTGAAGAGGCTGCATTTTAGAGGCACGTGTGCCGAGGGTCTTCTGGTAGTTACACAGGGGGATAGTCTAAAGGTCAGAGTCCAAAGGGAGACACAGAGCAAAGCACAGCTAATTAAAATAGAGCATGAACACTGATGTGTGTAAAATTGATGACCAATAAGAACCTGCTGTATAAAAAAAATTAAATTTAAAAAATAAATAAATAAAATAGAGCATGATATGGGACTTCCCTGGTGGTCCAGTGGCTAAGGCTCCGCACTCCAAATTCAGGGAACCCAGGTTCGATCCCTGGTCAGGGAACTAGATCCCATGTGCCGCAACTAAGAGTTTGCGTGCCGCAATTTAAAAAAAAAAAAAAAAAAGATCGCCCATGCTGCAACTAAGGACCCGGCGCAGCCTAATTAATTAATTAAAAAAGAAGTAAACTTAAAAAACATCACATAAAATAGAGCATGGTAGGGGATGCTTCAGCAACAAGCATGGGTGCAGTGGGGGTACCAAGAGGGGCACCTAGTCCAGCCTTGGCAAGGGGGTTCAGGGAAGGCTTCCTAGAGGAGGTGGGGCTCCACTGAGTCCTGAGGACACAACCGCAGTCATCCAAGGGGCAAGTGGGTGGGCACCATGGGCAAAGGGTAGGGTGTGGGCAAAGACAGGGAAGTGAGTAAAAGCAGGGGCATTCTAGGAACTAGGCATCAGGATGGCATATGGCCCATGGGCAAGGGAGTGGGGGTCTGAACACAGGGCTGGAGAGGAAAGTTAAGACCAGACCAGGAAGCAACAGCGGCTACCCTGCCTTGATCACCTTGTGCACCCCAAGCCCATACTAAACATACGCTGCCTTGTTTCATTTTGAAAGGCCAGGCAGGCCATGCTAGATAGTTTGGACTCTATAGTGAGAACAGTGATTGCCTTTGCAGGGGAAGTAGGGGAGAGGTGCAGTGGGTAGGGAGGCCAGTCCAGGAGAGAGAAGAGGGAGCCGTGGACCAGGGTAGTGCTTGTGGTAAAGAAAAATCTCAGAGCAGTCCTTGAGCTGGAATGCACAGGGATGAGGGGAGAGGCAAGGCAGACACTTGGTTCCCTGCTGGGAGACATGGGGATGGAGTCTCCGCTTGCTGAGACAGTGAATTAGAAAGCAGGCCTCCTGCAGCCTGGAAAAGGGTGAGCACCTGGGACCCTGAGCCCCTAGGACCCTGAGCCCAGAGCACCAGGGATGCCAGGGCAGCAGCGGGACCAAGGGAGAGCACCTGGGACAGCAGGGGGTGGTGAAGGAACCTTCCCACCAGGACAGCACCCAGACCAGTGGGGCGTCCCTGCACTCCAGTGCAGCGTTATGAGTACTCAAAGGGCCCACGGGAGAAGTGTGCTGGACTCCAGGAAGGGGTCCTGAGCTGCAGGTATGGGGTGACCCAAGATCTGGGTCCAAGTGAAGGGTAACAAAGGGGTCGGCCTGAATGAAAGCTCGGGGCAAGTGAGAAAGTAGCAGGAGACACTCAGGGAAAGAGAAGGGTCAGGATGGTGTTCCCCATGTTGAGCTGTACGTTCATGAGACTTCAAGGAGTTGACGGAGGGTACAGATGGAAGTCAGTTCTATCAAAGTCAAGGGTATGGGACTTCCCCTGGCAGTCCAGCAGTTAGGACTCTGCGCTTTCACTGACGAGGGCACGGGTTCAATCCCTGGTCAGGGAACTAAGATCCCACAAGCTGTGCGTCACAGCCAAAGAAAAAAGAAAGTCAAGGTCATGGCATTCATGCTCATCCCAACGTGTCCCATGCTCATGGCAGACATTGTCATTCAATCTCAGAACTTTTTCCTAAAACCTTTAATGTGCTATAAAATTAACTTTAATTACATAAGTAATGTTTGTTTGTTTATTTTTTGGCTGCGTTGGGTCTTCATTGCTGCACGTGGGCTTTCTCTAGGCGGATTCTTAACCACTGCACCACCAGGGAAGTCCCAGTAATGTTTTTTTTTTTTTAAGAAAAAAAAAACTAGAACATTAAACTTCTCCCAATTCTAGTGCCCTCCACCTTTCCCCAGAAGAAACTCCTGTTGTGAACTTGATGGGTGTCTTCTAGATCTTTTAAAAGTAATTTTAGGGACTTCCCTGGCAGTCCAGTGCTTAAGACTTTGCCCCCCAATGCAGGGGGTGTGGGTTCGATCCCTGGTCAGGGAGCTAAGAGCCCACATGCCCCACAGTCAAAAATCAAAAAACATAAAACAGAAGCAATATTGTAACAAGTTCAATAAAAAGACTTCTTTAAAAAGTAATTTTATATACACTCATATGTACGCAAAATAGAGTATTATCTCAGATCACACCATTCTTTCCCACCAAGCCCACGCTCAGCCTCAGGATCCTTCTCAACCCAACACTCTAGGCAACCATTGCCCAACTAATCAGAGTCGGAACAAGAGAGGACACCTACTTGCTCTCCCTGACTTGAGGAGTGAATTTCCTTCCAGAAGACAGAGGGCACAAACTGCGTTTTGGTGGTGAAACGTCACAGCCCTGGAAACTGCCCAGTGGCCAAGCACTGTGCAGATACCCCTGGCTGCCTTGACAGACATCATTATTCCACCTTAAGATCAAGCACTGATGCAGGAGGGTAGGGGTGGGGGGAAGGCGGTCCTCAAGCCAGTCGAAATAAACCCTATGTTTATGTGGAGCACAAAGGGCTTCCATATCCCCGGGTCTGTTTGAATCTTCTCGGGTCCCGTAAGGCAGATGGGGCAGCTGCTTTTATTTCCAACGTCCTGACCAGAGAGGTTGCTTAGCTTGCCTAGGTCCCACAGCGCTTAGAGGCAGAAGCGGAATTGAGCCCAGGACGGCTTGGCAGCCAACCGGAACCCTGTCTCCCTCCCCAGCCCCTACTGAGGCTCCACCCATGGCCTCTCCAGAAGCACAGGAGACTGGAGAGACCCCGGCCAAGGAGAACCACGCGGCCACGGGGGCCGAGCAGACAAGGGCCCCCGCCTCGCCCCTCAGCAGGTCCTGGCTGGTGCGGCACTTCTCACTGCTGCTGCGCCGGGACCGGCAGGCCCAGAAGGCCGGGCAGCTCTTCTCGGGGCTCCTGGCCCTCAACATGGTGTTCCTGGGCGGAGCCTTCATCTGCAGCATGATCTTCAACAACGTGGCCATCACGCTGGGGGATGTGTGGATCCTGCTGGCGACGCTGAAGGCCCTGGCCCTCCTTTGGCTTCTCTACTACACCGCCAGGACCACCCGCCGGCCGCAAGCCGTGCTCCACCGGGACCCGCACGCAGGACCCGCTTGGGTGCGCGGTGAGTGTCGGGGCGCCTGGGTGGATGCAGAGGGGTGGGGAGGGAAGGCTCTTTCCAGGGGAGGTGCCAACGGCCCCCTGGCCCGGCCAGGCTCCCTGGTGCTCTTTGGTAGCTGCGCCATCTGCCTCAACGTCTTCCGCGTGGGCTACGGCATGAGCCACATCCGCTGTAAGTCACAGCTGGAGCTCATCTTCCCGGCCGTCGAGATCATCTTCATCGGCATCCAGGTGACCCGCCTCTCGCACCCCCTCGCCGCGTGCGTACGCGCCCCGGCCTATGCCTAGAAACAGGCACGTCAGCAAATACCCACACGGCCCAGAGTCTGTACACACGCACCACAGCGCCCCTCCACGTGCCTCTGTGTGCCCACACCCATGCTACCTACATGCGTCAGCATCACACACACACTGCGCCACTGAAACGCAGGCACCTATAGGTACATTTGCCTGTACGTACCTGTGTGTACCTAAATCTACACCCCCGGATATACTGTGCTACTCTGTTTTTTTTTTTAATACAATTTATTTATATTTTTGGTCGAGCGGCATGTGGGATCTTAGTTCCCCGACCAAGGGGCCCCCTGTATTGGAAGCATGGAGTTTTAATCACTGGACCACCAGGGAAGCCCTACAGAGCTACTTTTTTTTTTTAAAGAAGGTTTTTTAATTAATTTATTAATTAATTAATTTATTTATTTTGGGCTGCATTGGGTCTTCGTTGCTGCGCGCAGGCTTTCTCTAGTTGCGGTGAGCGGGGGCTGCTCTTTGTTGCGGTGTGCGGGCTTCTCATTGCGGTGGCTTCTCTTGTTGCGGAGCACAAGCTCTAGGGGCGCGGGCTTCAGGAGTTGTGGCACACGGGCTCAGTAGTTGCGGCTCGCGGGCTCTAGAGCACAGGCTCAGTAGTTGTGGTGCACGAGCTTAGTTGCTCTGCAGCATGTGGGATCTTCCTGGATCAGGGCTCAAACCCGTGTCCCCTGCATTGGCAGGTGGATTCTTAATGCCACCAGGGAAGTCCCCAGAGCTACTCTTCATGAATCTCCAAGTCCCTCCTGAGTTCCTGATCTGTAGGCATTGTGCTCTGTGTTTTGTTTGCATCATCCTTTTTATTGCCCCAATAAGTAGGCATTCCCCTGATGGACATTTTAGTCCTATTTTAGAGCCAAGGAGACTAAGGCTCAGAGATGTTTTTCCACTGGCCCAAAACCACACAGCAAGGAAACCCTGGAGCCACAAATCCAACCCGGGCTTCCTCACTGTCCCTTCCATTGTAAATACACACGTGCAACTGGAACACATGCCCCATAGTCCCACCACCAACCTTCGCCCCACCCCTAGCCCCTGGGCTCAAGGCCCTTTCTCTTTCAGACCTGGGTGCTCTGGAAGCACTCTAAGGACTGCGTTCAGATCCAGACCAACTTCACTAGGTAAGATGCGGGCATCTTCTCTCCTTCCAACAACTCCTGGGATACCCCTGTCCCCCACTCATGCTGGCCCCCCAACAGCTTCCCTGGACAGGGTGGCCCTGGGGCTATCAGTTAGTCTGGGAATGGGTCCCGGGTGGCCCCTAGGGCTGCCCCTCCTGAAGTTCTAATGGCAGATGGCATCTGGCTTTGGGAGAGAGTGGTCACCCCAAAGGCAGTGATGGTGAACGTGGGGCACCCGGGAAGCCGGCTAGGCTGTGTGGCAGAGTCTAGCACCTCCTCCAGGTGTGGCTTGATGCTGACGCTGGCCACGAATCTGCTGCTGTGGCTTCTGGCCGTCACCAACGACTCCATGCACCATGAGATCGAGACCGAGCTCAGCGCCCTCATGGAAAAGTTCTCAGGTACAGAGGAGACCATGACTGCCCCCCAGTCGCTGAATGTACACACACACACACACACACACACACACACACACACACACATGTGTGCACGCTACACTCCCTCCAACAGGTGAGGCTCAATGACTCTGCAGAGTTGGGAGAAAGCTCTAGAGACCAGATCACGACTAAACGGAAACTGACATTTGCCAATGGTACCCATCCTGCCCCCATTCTGGGCCTGCCCCATCAGGTGCCGGCACTCTGCAAGCCCGCTCCAGGCATCCGTCTAGCTATCAGTAAGCTAACCACTAATCCTGGCTGAGCTATTCACTGATAAGCCCAGGTATGCACTCTACCCCTGGTATTTGCATTTTACTTGCAAGAAACTAAAAAGCCTTCAAGACTGAAAGGAATGTCTTCCTAACACAGTTGTAGGTACCTGGACATATAAGGAAGAACAGAAGGTTTCTGGGCAGAAAGAACTCCCTGGACTGTTCCATGTACCCAGTGCCCTACCTGTCAGTCTGCCCTTAGAGGCCATGTCCCCTAAACCTACATGGGAACATTTCCGTCTGTGAGATTCAGCCACACCTGTATGTATCCACCTCCCCCCGCCCCGGGTGGCATCACCATCCTGACCTGTGTACAGCCAAGCCTTCCCAGCAGACTCATGCATTCACACATCCATTGCGTAAGTCTCAGCATGCCTGTATACCGTGGGCATTCTTTATGCTCCAGATCCATTTTTCAGAAGACCTGTGCAAAGAGAATTTTCAGCAAGTGACATCATGGATAGTTTATTATTAAACAATTCAAGCATACAGATGAGTAGAAGAACAGGACATACCCATCACCTAGATGTAATCATTATTAACATTTTGCCATATTCATTCCAATATTTTTGCTGAATTACTTACGTTGCAGAAATACTGGCATTTCATCTCAGAATATTTCAGTATGCACGTCTTTAAAATCATATCGTTCCCTACATTAGCACACATGCCATTGTAATTTCTAACAAAATGCCTTAACTTCATCCCCATCCTCTGTATCAATCTATGTTCGACTTTCTCCCATCAGCCCATGAAATGTCTTTTAAAGATGGTTTGTTCAAACGTGCAGTACCTTTGGTGGCTCAGTTCAGTCTCTTTTCCCCTAATGACATTGAGATCTGTCAGGTTGCTTCCTCGTGGTGGCATTTGACTTGTTCCCAAATCCCCTGCTTTTCCTAGAAACAGGAAGTATGGACCAAAGCGTCGATTAGATTTGGGTTGAGCATTTTGGACACCAACATTCCACAGGGGATACTGTGCGCTCTGCAGGGCTCTGCAGGGCGCCTCATCACAAGGCGAGATGTCTGCCCCACAGTGGATGCTGCTGATGGTCGTGGTGTGTCAGCCAGATCCCCCCAGTATAAGGTTACAGGCTTCCCCCTGTGCTCAGCAAGTAATCTGTAGAGGTGCCAAAGACATCATGTGTCAAATTTGGCGCCAAAGACATCATGTGTCAAATGCTTTACCCAAGCTTGGCACTTGAGGTCTAGAATCCCTTTGTCAAGGAATGACCATCCTGGGGACTTCCCTGGTGGTCCAGTGGTTAAGACGCCACGCTTCCCCTGCAGGGGGCACGGATTCGATCCCCGGTCGGGGAACTAAGGTCCCACAAAAAAAAAAAAAAAAAAGAAGGACCATCCTGTGATTTCTGACTTCTCTCTGTTGGCCTCAGTTTCCACATCTGTAAAATGGGTGGCTGGGTCCCTTCCGCCTCTGCCATAACCCAGGAGGTGAACAGGTTGATTTGTGCATCTGGTTTCCTCAGAGCAAGGCCCACCTGAACGTCCCCTCCTGCCCCGCCCCCTCCCAGGCAACAACACCAACACCTGTCTGTGCCTCAACGTCACCGCGTGTGAGGTCTTCCAGAAGGGCTACCTGATGCTCTACCCCTTCAGCACCGAGTACTCCCTCATCTGCTGTGGCATGCTCTTCGTCATGTGGAAGAACGTGGGCCGCCGCCTGACACCGCACACGGGCTCCCACCCCGGCACCCCGCCCTTCCACCTGCACGGGGCCATCGTAGGGCCGGTGCTGGGCCTGCTGGTCCTGGTGGCAGGCACGTGCGTCTTCGTGCTCTTCCAGATCCAAGCAAGTGGCCCTGCCATCGCGCGCCAGTACTTCACCATCTACTACGGCTTCCATGCAGCCGCACTGCCCACTATGAGCCTGGCGTGCCTGGCGGGCATGGCCATCCATGGGCTGGAGGAGCGAGAGCTAGACACGCTCAAGAACCCCACCCGCAGCCTGGACGTGGTGCTGCTGATGGGCGCGGCGCTGGGCCAGATGGGCATCTCCTACTTCTCTATCGTGGCCATCGTGGCCACTCGCCCCCACGAGCTACTCAACCACCTCATCCTGGCCTATTCGCTGCTTCTCATCCTGCAGCACATAGCCCAGAACCTCTTTATCATCGAGGGCCTGCACCGGCGCCCACTCTGGGAGGCAGCTCCCGAGAGCCTGGCGGGGAAGTGGGAGGCTGAGCCTCCCCGCAGGGGCTCCCTGCTGGAGCTGGGCCAGGACCTGCGGCAGGCCTCGCTGGCCTACATCCACTCCTACAGCCACCTCAACTGGAAGCGGCGGGCCCTCAAGGAGATCTCACTCTTCCTCATCCTCTGCAACATCACAGTGAGTGGCGGGGCTGGGAGGCATGGCAGTGCAGCTGGCAAGGAGGCCCCAGAAAGCCTCACTCAGGAAGGGATGGATCAAGGGATTGTGCATTGACTGTCCCGAGGGCGACTGGCTTGTCCCTTTGATTGTCAAGGACACAGGCCCCTTTCCAACTGGCTTGATGCTGCCTGAGAGTAGGGAGTGTCCCCCAGCTCCCTGCAAGGTGCCTGGCATGAATGAATGTGCCAAGCATGTAGCTAAGGGCTATTTGCAAACATACATATAGGATTTCTACCCTCGGGGAGCTTAGCTGAGGAGACACAGGGGGACCAGTTAGAGAATTACCAGATCATTAATGGTCGCTGACTTGAGTCAAAGGAAGAGATCAGAAGGTGCCTGGTTTTCTAAAGCATCTCTAGGGGGAGGTATTGACGATGACTGCTCGGTGCCCGGCGGCCGCTAAGTTCCAAGTCCACCTTCCCGTGCATCTCTCTGAATCATCACACTCACTCCATGCAACAGGCACTATTACTGTCCCTATTTAACAGATGAGCAAACTGAGCCTTATGTTTGACCTGCCGTGTTCCCACAAGCCTGCAAGTGGCAGTCCCGGGACAACTCCAGGTTGTTTTAGCCCATGATGGTAATAGCTGTGCTGGAAACACCTCAGAGGATGAAACCTCTGGTCCAGACAGAGCATAAGTAATAAATTGGCCCCAAAGTGTGGTCGGAGCTCAGAGAAGGAAGTGTGGGCCCAGGTGGCCAAGGAAGGCTTTGTGAAAGTTTGACCTGGGCCTTGAGAAACGGGCAGAATTTGGACAGGAGGCAGGGTCGGGGTGGAGCGGGCAGAGAGTCATGACAGCGGAAGAATGAACCCAGAGCAGAAAAAGGTGATGGAAATGAGGGCCCAGGGGAGCCCAGGTGGAGCAGGTTGTACCGTGGTGGTGGCAGCCTGGGGTCTCAGGATCCAGCTGGAGTTTAGGCTGGCCCCAGGCAGGCCAAGGAGGGGGCTGAGGCCTTCTGTGGGATGGGGTGAGGGGGATATAGGGGGAGAGGGGCTGGTTCTGAAAGCCTAAGGGTGAGGGGATGCTAGGGTGGGGGGTATGCTGCAGGAGCTGCAGGTTCTGGGGCCTCCCATGAGCTGAGGGCCTTGGGGGATGGGAGAGGCCCTCCCCCACTCAACAACGCCCTCTCCTCCCCAGCTGTGGATGATGCCTGCTTTCGGCATACACCCCGAGTTCGAGAACGGGCTGGAAAAGGATTTCTATGGCTACCGGACATGGTTCACCATCGTCAACTTCGGCCTGCCTCTGGGCGTCTTCTACCGTATGCACTCCGTCGGGGTGCTGGTGGAGGTCTACTTGGGGGCCTGAGAGCGCCCAAGAAACCCACCCCCTGCACACCCCCGAAGTGCCAAGGCTGGGGAGAACGTAACCCAGATGCCCCATTCCAGGGGGACCTAGACCAGCCTGGATTCCCCAAAGCCTCCTCTTCCCCAGATCCTCACTGGGGTGGGCAGTCACGGCAGCCCAAGGCCAAGGGCAGGACCTGGACACTCAACTGTTAAGGCCCACACCCAGGACTGAGCACACACCTGCCCCCTGCTCGCCACCACAATCAACGCAGCCCCGGGAAGCCCACACAGCTACTCTCGGGGACGGTCAGCCCTAAATGATTCCGGGGAGTTTGGGGAGGGGCACCCCTACCCGGCCAGGCCTTGGGGGTCTGCCTCCTGCATGGTCCAAGCTCAGCCCAGGACATCTGGAAGCTTGCAGCTGGGCAGGCAGCCCTGCCCTTCTCTCCCCACACACCCTGTCTCCTAATGAGCTGGTTAATTAGCTGCTAGGCAGGGGTCAACAGCTCTCTCCCGCTGACATAAACCCTGTTTGTTTGATCGATTCGGGCTTCATGGCATTTGCTCCCGGGGACAGAGAGGACACTCTGTGTACATGGTGGGAAGGGACAGTCCTCCTGGGCGGGGCTGTAGGGCTGGGACAGTCCTATTTCTGGGCCACGAGGGGTCTCAACCCTTTGTCTGGTCCTCCCCCTGTCTGATGCACGGGAGGAGGTGGGAAGAGAGGAGCCGGGGCTCTCGCATCCCCCCACCCCTCGCCAGCACACCTTCTCCCCAGGACGGAGCCCCCGGTGACTTTCTGTAGCCGCTCACCCCAGGCCTGCCGATCCTCTGAGCCATCGGGTGGGGAGGGCAGGCCCTGACAGCCCATCCATCTCCCTGAGCCCAGCGCGAACAGTGAACCGTGCCCAGGGTGAGGCCCAGGGTGAGGCGCAGGGTGAGGCGCAGGGACGGCGGCCCCGGACCCTGCAGGCCAGGCTTGTACCCCTTGCAGCTGGGTGCTGGACCCCCAGCGCCGTCTCACTGGCTGCCTGGGGGCCGTGCAGGAGGCTGGGAGGCAGGCCCCTTCCCTCTCCTGTGTGGGCTCTTTCTGTCGGGGGGGCCACAGCCTGGGGCGTCCAACCCTCCACTTCCCCACCCAAGAAAGTGACAAACGCTGGTTCCCAGGTGCGCACCGAGGGCCCTCTGGGGCCTGATTCTGGGAGGCAGAGTCCCCAGCTTCCCTGAAAACAAGAGCCATGGCCTGACCCCCTCCCGTCCAAGCACAAAGACGCAGGGCATGGAGAGGGGGTTTTATTGTGTAAAGAGGCCGATTGTACAGAGCAAAGATTGTACGGACACAGGTGGGGTGAGGGAGACCAAGAAGCCGGAATCAGGAGGATGGGGCGTTGGTATCCTGGTCCCCCTCCCCGCAAGTCATCAGGTGGTGGGCAGGGGCAGGGAGGACTGATCAGCTGTCCCCTGCCCCCATTCCCTCGCCCCCATTACTGTACAAGAGCCAGCCAGGCTATATTCACTGACCCAGAAGAATACAGCAGGAGACCCTCAACACCCCACCCCAAATCCCTAAAATGCGCGAGGTCCCCTCGTCTGGCTTTCGATGCCTGTCAGCCCCCAGCCTCCTCCACAAGCAGCCTGGTCACCCTCCTTCTTCCCGGGGTCCTGGCAGCGAGCCGGGCCTGGACCAGGTGGTTTCAGGTGAGGAGGATTGGAAAGGCTCCCCTCCCCCTGCCCAGGTGCCTCAAGGGGCCGCCCAAGACTCCCTCTTGGGCAGCCCACTAGGGCAGAGGGCTGGGCAGCTCAGGAGCCAGGCGGGCACTGAGGGTCAGCACAGAAACGGGTCCCGAAGGGGAGCCAGAGTGAGGCGGGCCCCTGGTGGAGGGCTGCAGCCCTGGAGACAGAAAGTTCCTCTCAATCCAGCCTGGAGGCAGGGGGGCCCCCCACCATCCCAGCCACAAGAGGCCTCCTGGCTCTGCCACTCAGGACTCAGCCACTCAAGCCCCCAGCCCTGACCGTAGTAATTTAAAGCTCAGAATGGTGGGTCGGGGGGAACATCGGGGGACCAGGGTCCCCGCCTTCCCCTGGTCCCTGCCCCTTGCAGGCTTCCATCTTCACACCCTCTGGATCTCAAACAGCTTCACATCTGTGTCGTACCAGACAGGTGGGTCCACGTTCCTGCAGAGGGAGTGGGCCGTCACCCAGGTGCCGGGAGGCCTTGCAGGAAAGACTGGGGAGGAACGAGGCTGTCGTCCTCCCACCCTGATGTTCTCTGCCCCCTGCCCCTGGGGAAGTGGGTGCCCACCCTCCACCAGACAAGACCACCCTGGCTGACTGTCTTGACATGAACCCCACTACCCTAGTGGGGCACAGCCCCACTGAGCTGACCCTCGCGTGGATGCCAGACCCACCCAGGCCGGTAACGGCCCCACCCCCAAGGGGCCCACCTCAGATAGATGACGCCCCACATGTAGGTGCGGAACCACATGGCCGTGCCCGAGTTGGCCTGGTACTTGCGGATGAGGATGGGGTGGGGCACGGGCAGCAGCCCCACCAGGGTGCCATGTTGCAGGAACCGCAGGATCTCTGACTCGTCCGTCAGGCCCCTGCCAGGGAGAGGAGGGTCTCCAATGTGCCCACTCTGAAGGTCAAGGGGAGCAGAGGGCTCACCCTGGACCCCCGAGGCCCGTGCTCCCGGCCACACCCCCAGCGCAGCCTGGGCTGGCCCCTCAGAGCCCAGCCCGCCCAGCCCCGTCCCCAGCCTCACTTGTCAATGCAGATCTTCTCCACCTGGGGAACCAGCACCTGCAGCAGTCTCATGATGGTTTGCAGCGGCAGCTTCGACTTCCAGGAGAGGACCTGGGGGAGGGACTGGGGTTCCTGGGCTGGCAAGACAGCCCCCAGGGGCTGTGGCATAGGCTTGACCCCTGACCTGAAACCATGGACTCCCCAAGGCAGAAGGCATCCCCGCTCATCACAGCAAGGGCCTGGCACGGGGCAGTGCCCGTGCACAGTGACTGCTCTTCATGGGAGGAGCCGGGGCTCTCCCTGAGCAGGTCCTGTGTGCCAGAAAGTATCCCCCTTGATCCTCACAACGGCACGATGAAGTAGGGACCTTTATTATCCCCGTGCAAATGCAATTAGTGGTGATCTCAGGAATCATGTAAGGGAGTGGGCAAGTGATTTGGGGAAGGAAGTTGGAAAGGGTGATTTACTAAGAAAGGGCTGTGGACAACTGAAGCTTAACCCTGCTGGGGAACAAACTCTGGGACAGTGTAGACAGAGGAAGCCAGAGAAGCCAAGGTCATGAGACAGGACTGACCCCTAACCTGACCCGGGCCAGCGCTTGGATTTGGACCCATTCCCCTCCAAGCCTCTCCTGAGCTGTTCCCAGGGCCAGGAGCCCCGGACCCACCCCCGCACCTTGTACCATCTGTCCCACCCTCACCCACTCCGACGTCGGGCTCCACTGCCCACCGGCTGATGCGCTGGACAGTCGCCGCTGCTCCCGCCACGCCTGGCTGGGCTCCTGGTCCCGGGGAAGGAATAAGAGAGAGGGATGTGGGGAGAGGGTGCAGGGGGGTGGGGAGGGCAATGAGGTCTCCCCATTGGCCCATGTTGCAGGGAGGGGGCTCACTCCCAAAGCAGGGGATAGCCCAGCCCAGCACCTTTGCCCTGGGCCCCAGGCCCTGCCTGACCCTGCCCAGCCCAGTGACAGGTTTAGGGCCAGGAGCTGACTGAGCAGACCGGGTAAAGGCCAGCCCAGCCTAGATAAGGCTGACGGGTGAGGAGTCTCAAGGCCAAGGGATTGAGCCCGTGACCAATAAACAAGGGAGGGGTCTGTGAAAGGCCCCCCATCCCCAGAGAGTCATCAGTGCCAAGCCTGACGCCCTGGGCACTGGGTACCTGCCCCTCTGCTGCACAGTGCTCCGGCCCGGCCTACACCTTGGAGGCCAGGGAGAAAGGGGAAGCCCAGCCTCGCCACCCAGCCCCGCCAGGAGTCCCCGCACCGACCTCCGAGGCTGGGCTGCACTCTGCCGAGTTCTGCTGGGGTGCAGGCTCCAGGGATCGCAAGGTACCATCCTCTGACACCTGGGACTTCTCCGTCAGCTTCTCGATGCCTGGGCGGTGGGGTGGGGAGCCGTGAGGACTCCTGCCACAGTGCTCCTCCTAGAAAGCCTCTGCCTGGGGCCGGCCCCGAAAGTCTCCAACTTCCCCCCACTTCACAGATGCTGTGCCAGACCCCCCAGCGCTCAGCCCCAAGGCCCAGTCCCCCCACCAAGCTGCCCCGCCCGGGCCCCCGTACCTCCACCCCCACCCTTGTCGCCACTGCACGGCACCCTGCCCCTCGCCAGCACCGGACCTGGGGTGGCCACCATGCTGGCCTTGAGGGTGCCCAGTCCCCCCACCAAGCTGCCCCGCCCGGGTCCCCGTACCTCCACCCCCACCCTTGCCGCCACTGCACAGCACCCTGCCCCTCGCCAGCACCGGACCTGGGGTGGCCACCAGGCTGGCCTTGAGGGTGCCCGGCTCGGCGGGGGCAGCGGGGTGGGAGCCCTCCATAGACACGCCCTCCTGTGAGCTGGTGCGGGACAAGGCCTCGGGAGCCCGGCGGCGCCGCTGCAGCGCCTTGTGGATGGTGGGCGGGTCAGTGGGCAGGTTGGCCAGCTGGTGGAAGACGCTGCGCTTTCGGATGATGGCGTAGACCAGGTTGGAGTTGCCTGTGGGGAGGAAGCGTGTCTCAGGGAGGCCCCCTTGCCACCCCCTTCACCTGGGTGTCTTCCTGGGAGGGGGAGTTTGGAGGACAGGAGGGTGTCTACCGCAGGGGGAGGCGACAGCACAGGGCACAGATGAGAGGAGCCAGGCAGGGCTGGCGCCGGGTGGCATCTGTGGTCTGAGGCTACACCGGGATGCTACCTTTCGGGAAAAGAGCTTCTGGGCTGAGCTCCGCCCCTGCCCCTCCCTGGTACCTTCCGGACCTTCTCACCACCCAGCACTAAGGGGTAACAGCTGGCAGAGTGGGGCGGGCCCAGCGTGTCAGTGTCCCACCAAGCCAGCTGTTCAATATTTTGACTGTCCCCCAAGTCAGGTCACCGGGAAGAAGGACGATATGGCGTGCGCCTGTGCTCTGTCGCCCACACTGAACGCCCTTGGCTCCCGGGGAGATAAAAGACGCTTTTATGGGCCTTCAATGCCCCGTCCACTGCTCTGGTCCCTGCCTCTCACCACCCTGCTCTGCTTCCACTTCAACACATCTCACCCCAGGGCCTTTGCACACATTGTGCTCCCCCCATGTTCTTCTACCCCTCCCCACCCCCATTCACCCCTCATAGATCAGTGCAAATATTACTTATTTGGGAAATAATAACTGCTGACATTTCGTTCACCAGGCAAGTGCTAAGTGCTTTTCTGGGATTATTTTACTTAATCTTCTCGATATCCTCTGAGATGGAGACTGGGAATTATCATTATGACCATCTTACAGATGAAGAAACTGAGGCTCAGAGAGGTTATGTGCACACAGTCACAGAGCTAAGTGGCAAGGCCCTAACTGACACCAGGCAGCCCAGCATCTGTGACACCCAGCAGGACCATGCCACTCTACACTTCCCTCTCAACAGACTTAAGATGGCCTGTTTGTCTGGGTGACCATCTGTTTGAAGTCCCGCTCCGTGCTCCCACCCCAGCTATGAGCCTCACGGGGCAGAGGGCACTCTGCTTTGTTCCCCAGTGAATCCCCTGCACCAGGCACAGGGTTTGGTATGCAGTAGGTGCTCAATAAATGCACGCTGGACAAACAAACACGGGGGTGGAGGGCTGTGCCCTCCTCAGATGGGGAGGTGTCCTCGCCCACTGCCCACTCTGGTTCCTGCCCCCGAGGCCAGGCCAGGGGCTTGGACCGCTGCCTCACCGTCAAACTGGTACTGGATGATGTTGTTGAAGACCTCCAGGAGGAAGAAGACCAGGTGGTGGTTCTGGGCGGCAGAGAAGAGGAACCAGGTGGTGGAGAAGGCCTCCAGCAGGTGCAGCAGCTTGTTGGCGGCCACCATGGACAGGCTCTTGAGGTAGGGGGACACTGCAGGGGAGGGGTCGGCTCACTCCTGGGGCCCCCACCAACCACCCCAGCACATCCTGGGCCTGGGTGGGACACGATGCTACTGATCCCACACCCTCCCTGCCCCCTGCCTGTGAAGTCCCCCGAAAAGTCAGGAAGACCAAGCGCCAGCGGCTAAAGCCACACTGGCCATGCCTCCTGCAGAGCCCCAGGGCTCCACCCCGGCCCCTCCCCTGTGGACAGCCGCCGCCGTTTACAAAGCCACTCACACACTCCATCTCCCCGACTCCTCCCCGCATCTGAGAGGGAGGTGGACAGAGAGGAGACCGTCCCCATTTTACAGATGAGGAAACTGAGGCTCAGAGAGGTTCATAAACTTGTCCAAAGTTCTCCAGTTATAAAATGATTGGGCAGGGATACAAACACAGGATCTTTAACTCTTTCTAGAACATCAAGCTGGGAATTCCTTGGCGATCCAGTGGTTAGGACTCCGAGCTTCCACTGCAGGGGGCCCAGATTCGATCCCTGGTCAGGGAACTAAGATCCCACAAGCTGCACAGTGCCGCCAAAAACTAAAGATATTATTTAAAAGAATTTGAATAGAATGTCAAGCTGATATTCCATATATAATGAGATAGAGATTTTCTGCACAGCCTGTGAAGGGGGAGTCGGAGATGCGAGGCTGCACACGGCTTGAAGTCACAGACTGATCTGTGTGTTTCCTTGCCCTGTGCCTTTCTCCCTCAGGATGGGGCAGGGCTGGTGGCTACCTTGTTCACAAATGCATTCTCAGTGAAGATTTGTGGGGTGGAGCCAGTGATGGAAGGTGAGATTCTGGCCCCAGAACTCACAGTCCAACGATGCAGCTAGAGGTCGCCAAGGCCCTACAACATCCCACCCACCCAGGAGTCCAAATCGGACCACGGAGAAGTCAGCCCCTCCCATTCAGGACCCTCCTCTCCAAAAAGCAGCCACGCGGAAGTCATGCCGCCCCAGCCCTGGGCCCCGACCTTGCTGGGTCCCGTGCCCCTGTCAGCCTGAGCCCCCCCCACCCCAGCTCGGAGGCAGCCACCTACAGCCCTTGCTTGTGGGCGGGGCCCTCATCCGAACCTGCGCAGTCCAATACCTCAGCCGCAAGCCACATGTGGCCATTAAGTGCTAGAAACGTAGTCCTAATGGATGTGTGCTGCACGCATGGAACACACACACAAGATTTGGAAGCCTGCATTCAAAAACGAATGCAGAACATCTCAATAATTTTGTATTCTGGTTACATATTGAGATGATGGTATTTTGGATACAACAGATTAAATTCAATATATAATAAAATTATTGTCACCTCTCTTTTTCTTTCCTTCTTCCTTTTTAATGTGGCTACTAGAAAACTGACCAGTACATACTTGGCTGCCCTAATATTTCTATTGTACCCAGCCGGTTTGAACCAGGGAGCCAGCGGCAGGTCAGCCTGTGGCCTGGCGCCCCCTGGTGGTGAGCATGGGGAAGGCGGGCTCTGGGGCCCCCTACCGTTGACGACGATGGTGAGCAGACAATCGAAGAGGGGCTGCAGCCGCTGGTGCCCGCTGGTGATGATCTTGTGGAAAACCTGTGCGGGGAGGCAGAGGAGCAGCCATGGGGTCCCTGGCGCCTCCAGACTCAGCCGAGGGGACGTTACACCACACCCCCAGGTCCTGACGGGAGCTCCCTCACCACAATGAGCAGGTCGGCGTGGGTGCCGGTGAAGACCGGGATGTCCATAGGCACGCGCACTGAGTAGGGCTTGTTCAGCCGCACCCCGAAGTTCCGTTCGCCGCTCAGAAGCAGCAGGATGAAGACGCCGATGTGCATCAGGCCCACCCGAGCTGCGGCACGTGGCATGGGAGGGGTCACCACGCTGGGTGGGGAGGGGAGGAAAGGAGCCCAGGGCAGGGACCCTTCTTGGGGGTAAAGGGAGAAGCCCTTCCCGGGAGGTCGGGGCACCAGGCCTGAGCTGCTGGGAGGCAGGACAGACTGGCCGAAACTGCCCCTCCGCGAGGAACCCCCCAGGGATCCTCAGCCCACCCCAGCCTTACACTGGTCTGCTCGGGCATCGTTGAGGAAGTAGAGGATGGGCACCAGGATATCCAGCACATCACTGCTCTTCAGCACAAAGAAGAGGAATTTCTGGGGGGAGGCGGAGACAGATGGGCAGAGTCAGGGGGAGGGGCAGCTCTGCCCCACCCTCTCCCTCTGCCGGGAGCCTCCCCAGACGCTGTCCCCATCCCTGAGGCAGACCACTGCCCGCCAGCCTGGGCCCCCGAGGCCGGCCCACCTTGTTGAAGTCGCAGAGCTTCCAGAAGAGGACCAGCAACTCCTGGTGGAACTGGATCTTCTTGGTGGAGTTGGGCAGGTAGGTCTGGAGCAGGGGGTTGGAGAGCAGCCGGGCTATGCCCTTGAGGATGAACTGGAAGTCCTGGGTGGGGGAAGGGCAGGGGCCTGTCCAGTCCGGCTCCCCACAATCCAGGCTTCCTGGCCAGGCCTCCCACAAATGCCTCCGAGCCCCCCAGGGCCTGATCCCACCTCTAGAGCCTGAGGGGCCCAGATGCCAGTGTCATCAACAGCTGTCCTGGGGGCAGCCCCTCAGAAGCTGGGTCCAGGGCAGGTCTAGAGAGCACCCCGCCCCTCCACCAGACCACAGGCTCCCCATCTGCTCTTAGTGACCTCCTCACGTGCACACTGGACTCCTGCCCGCCTGGACTCCTTGCTGACAGGTGACATCCTTCCACCCCTCCCCATCGCCCTGTGACACGTGAGGAGCATTCTATCCTCAGAGAGCTGTCATTCACTGAGCACCTGCTGCCTGCTGGACTGTGCTCTCAACCAATCCTCACTACAAGGCAAGGGCACAGTTACTGTTCCCATGTCATAGTGGCAGAGGTTAGAGCTCTGGGAGCACAGGAACCTCCCCCAACGTCACAAGACACAGGAACTCAGGTGTGACTGGCCTTTCCATCCACTGTCATTCCCCCACCAAACCTGACATCAGAGCCACCTCCTCCTGGAAGTCTTCCCGGCTACTCTCACCCAGCTGAGGCCATCAGCCCTTTTCTGAGTCTCAAGATCCTCGCGGTCCTGCCATCACTACTTCACCTGTGGTGGCCTGAGTGCACGGGGACCGTGGTTCCTTCATATAGGGGTCAGGACTCTCCCTACCCCCATCTCATCTGCATCCCCTCACACCTTGCAAGGCCACAACCTTTGTGGAGGGTGGAATCAAGAACCCACAAGAGCAAGAGCATCGTTGTACTCACCTCCTCGCGATGGATGCGGGACAGGTAGTTCACAAACAGGTTCTCGGGCCCTGGAGGCTGTGGAGGGCGGAGCCTGGGGTGAGCAGGTGCCTTCACCCCCTGCCCCTACGCCAGGCCTAGGCAGTGCAGCAGTACCCCCTCTGACCCCAGATACCCCCACGAGGTGCCCACTGGATATCCTTTGCCCAGCTCCGCTAGAGGGGGTGCCACCCGCCCACAGCCTGGCAGGGCGGGCTGCCCTCCCTCTCCCGTCCTTACGTCAGCATCGTCCATGGCCGTGCCTGTGGTGGTACCGTCCACGGTGGGCGTGGCGCCGTCATGGTCCAAGCTGACAATGAGCACTTGGGCAGCTTCCTCCACCAGGGGTTCCCGGTGGTCAGAGAAGAGCAGGTGGTTGTAGGGGATCCCGTAGCCCACAGGGTCATAGGCACACACGGTGTTGAGGAGGGAGGTGAAGAGGGGCAGGGCGTGTCTGCGGCAGGAGAGGAGGGGCGGGGCTTCAGAGACCCCACCCACCAGCCCAGCCCTCCCTCCGCCCCCAGCGTGGCCAGGTGGGAGGGTCAGCCAGGCCAGCCCCCTCATTCCACAAGGGTTTCAGTGCCAGGCCGCCATCTTCGGGCCAGGGAGCAGAACCAGGAGTTCATCCCTTCCCACGAAGGAGAGACCCCTCCTCATCCTTGCCTGCATCTGGGACCCAGGCCAGGCTGGGCCAAGGCCAGAAGGAATTTATTACCAAGAGTGGGATGGCCAGTCCTGAGGGGCTCTTTGTAGGATAGCGTGCCCACACCCCTTAGATTTTCACCCCCAGGGGTTGAAGCCTATTGTTTTTTTTAATTAATTTTAAAATTTATTTATTATTTATTTATTTATGGCTGCATTGGGTCTTCGTTGCTGTGCGTGGGCTTTCTCTAGTTGCAGTGAGCGGGGGCTACTCTTCGTTGCAGTGCGCGGGCTTCTCATTGTCGTGGCTTCTCTTGCAGAGCACAGGCTCTAGGTGTGCGAGCTTCAGTAGCTGTGGCTCGCGGGCTCTAGAGCGCAGGCTCAGGAGTTGTGGCTCGCGGGCCTAGTTGCTCTGCGGCGTGTGGGATCTTCCCGGGCCAGGGCTCGAAACTGTGTCCCTTGCATTGGCAGGCAGATTCTTAACCACTGCGCCACCAGGGAAGCCCTTTACTTATTTTTTTAAATACTTTTTAGAGCAGTTTTAGGTTCACAGCAAAACTGAGAGGAAGGCACAGAGATTTCCCCCGTGAAACCTCTGCCCCAACACGTGCACAGTCTTCCCCACTATCAACATCCCCCACCAGGGTGGTACACTTGTTACAGCTGTAGGCCCTACATCGACATATCATTTTCACCCAAAGTCCACAGCTTACATCAGGATTCACTCTTTTTTTTTTTTTTTCGGCCACACCACAGCTTGTGGGATCTTAGTTCCCCGATCAGGGATCGAACCTGGGCCCTCAGCAGTGAAAGCACTGAGTCCTAACCACTGGACCGCCAGGGAAGTCCCCAGGGTTCACTCTTGACGCTGATCTACAGGGTTGGGCAAATGTATAAAGGACATGCCCCTGACGTTTTTGAGGGGCAGGTACCCTTCCTTGGGGCTTCAGAGAAGGGCTGGAGGGCCCACAGGGAAGGCGGGCTTCCCCTTGGGAGGCAAAGCATGTGCCCCATGCCCCAGCCCCCAGGCCACAGAATGACTCCGTTCAGAGATTTGTAAGATATCAGAGGTCAAGCTCCTCATCTTACAGATGAGGAAACTGAGACCCAAGGGGGTTAATCAAGTGGCAAAGTGGCCATTTGCCCCATAATGCTGGTGAGAAAGAAAACTCTGGCCAGCTTTTGACCGTGCCTGGTGGAGGGAGTCACCTGGGTTCTCGCTCCTTCTGGGAGCTGGGGGCTGAGGTGGGGGAAAGGGGCAGCCAGCCAGCAAAACCTGAAGGATGAGGCCTGCCATGTGGGAATCAGAGCCTAGAAGAGGGTGAACCATGACACTGAGGAGCACTAACGCCTGTGCAGCCAGCGCATAGCTGGAGCTGCACAGCTGGAGCACGTGTACCTGCTCTAAATACTCAATCCAGCCGTGGGACACCTCCATGTGCTCCTATGCCCCCCACTGCCCATAAACGCCCCCATGTGGGCGGGGCTTCCCCACCCTTCAGGGTATTTATCACGCCCCCTCTCCACCCACTGAATAAACTGCACAGCCCAGGGAATTCCCTGGCGGCCCAGTGGTTAGGACCCGGTGTTTTCACTGCCGAGGGCCCGGATTCAATCCCTGGTTGGGGAACTAAGATCCCGCAAGCCCCACGGTGCGGCCAATAAAAATAAAATAAATTACACTGCCCGATACAAGCTACATGTAGCTATGGAGAGCTTAAAATGTGGCTGGTCTGAAGTGAGATGTGCTGTGAATGTAAACTAAACACTTGATTTTGAAAACTCACTATGAAAAGGGAATGCAAAACATTTCAATAATTTTGTATAGTGATTACATGTTAAATGCTAATATTTCAGATATATTGGGTTAAATGAAATACAGTATTAAAATTAATGTCACCTATTTCTTTTTTATTTTTAAAGGTCTCTACTAGAAATGTTTAAGTTGCATGTGTGGTTCACATTATATTTCTACTGGATAGCAGGGCTCTAGATGGAGGACTCAGGCATGGGTCATCCAGGGCCCCCCAATGGGACATGGGACAGAGCTGGCGTAAGGTGTGACTGTTCTTATAGGTCATCACCACGAGGGGGCAGCACATCCCCTCAAATAGGACTCACAGGGCTGGCAAACGGCCTCAGCGCCGGGCTGCCTGGAACCAAGAGGAGGAGAAATGGAAAGAAAGGCCAGGGGCCCCTCACCTGTTCTCTGTGGAACAAAAAAACTGCACCCATGGATTGACGCTGCTGCTGTCTGGAGCTGGGGGCAGGTACATGGCCTCAGAAAAGCACGTCAGCAGCAGTTTCAGCAGCTCCATCCTTGGGCAGGGAGGACAGAGGAGAGGGTTCAGTACCTGAGGACCACAGTTCTCCTGTAGGAGGGCACGCCCACCCTGCCCCGCCCCAGCTCAGGTCCATGAAAAGAAATGACTCCATTTTATCCCTGCGAGGCTGAAGTTGGGTCACGAGCGGGCAGGGTCTCCTTGGAAGACCCCACGCGTGGTTCCCTCTCTGAACTGTGCAGGGGGCCAGGCCTGGGGTCCAGCTACTTCCTCAGCAAGCTCACCGGTTCATGTCGTGGTTGTAGTTGGGCTGGGGGGAGTGAGCAAAGCCCACACCAGCCTCCCAGATGTATTCACAGCTGTCCAGAGAGTGGATGTCCTCCGCCGAGTCCTGGGGACAGGGTCAGAGAGAAATCAGGCCAACCCAAGCCCCCCGCTATCCTTGGGGGCAAAGACCCTCATATTCTCCTAAAGACAGACCCTCAAAATGCCCCAGGTGCTAATGCACACGGGAAGAAATGAATGTTCTCAACCTCTTGAAAGCTCCTTTTCCTTCAGTCTGGTACTTGCTCAATCCAGTTTGAGACAGGGAGAGAGAGACAGGGAGGGAGCAGAACGGAATCAGGTGCCCCTGGTGGTGCGTGGGAGTGGGGGACGGAGAACGGTCAAGGTCCAGTCCACGGGTCCACGGGCAGTGAGAGGGCCAGGGCTCCTGTGTGTAAGCCCCACTCCTCCACCCACGACCCAGGCCAAGACAATGGGTGCTTGTGCCCGATTTCCTGGATGCAGCGGGCAGGGCCGGGCACCAGCTGGCTCCCCTCCAGCCGTGCCAGCCACCGCCCCCTCCCCGGGACCATGCGTGCCAGGCAGCCCCACCTTCCTGGAGCAGCCCCTGCCCAAGGGAATTTCAAGCGGCCCCAACCTGGGACCAGAGCCCTCCTCGGCCCGGGGGGCGGGGATTGGGGGGCTCTCACCACGGTGCTCCTCCGGTGGCTCTGGACGGTGAAATCTGGGCAGAAGAGCAGATCAGCGACGGCCAGGAGCAGGGACTCGGCCAGGGGCCGCGCGTTCTCGTCATCGTCCTCTCCCTGCTTGGGACACAGCGCCTATAGGCCCCCTCAGTCGTAGCTGGCTAAGGAGAGGTGGCCCCAGGACTTGGAGGGGGGATGGGAGGAGGACGGGGTCTGGGCCCAGGCAGACACTCGCGGGCAGAGGGATGGAGGAAGAGGTGGGAGAAGGAACAGGAAGTAGACCCCTAATCACCCCAAAGCTCCCAAGGCAGAAGCGGGACAGAGTGGGGAGCGGGGCTGGGACCAGTGAGGAGACCTTCCCACTGACTGGGAGGGGACAGGTGAGTCCCCTAAACTCTAGAGCCTCAGCCCTGCTGGGAATCACTGCCCACCTCCCCACCCCCCTGCCAGTTGCTTGGACAGAAAGTCAGGGAGGGGGTGGGGCAGCCGGGGGGAGGGCCCAGCTGCCCTGCCCCCATCTCTGCCCAGCTGTAGAGGCAGAGACCCCCATGGGAGAGAAAGCGGGGGCTCAAGGAGGAAGAGCTGGCCCCCCTCCTCAGCAGCACCCGCACTGCCCCTACATCTGCCCTTCCCAAACCCCAGAAGAGGTCTGGAGGAATGTGGCCGGCCCTGAAGGGGTTCCTTCCCTGTCACCACAACTCCACCTCCCGCCCAGCCCCGGCCAGGTCCACAGACCGCTCCTCGCCCGGCCCCGGGCACTGTGGACCAGAAGAAGCCCCTCCAGTCAGGGTCCTCAAAGATGTAGGGCAGCACGCGGGTGAGCAGCCGGCTGCAGTTCAGGACAATCTGCTTCTCCTTCTCCGAATGGCAGCCGCTCTCAGCTCCCTGCACCAGCTTCTCAACAGCCTGCGAGGATGGGCAGAGAGGCACGCTGGCAGGGTAGGGAGTGGGGCCCTGGCACTTGGGGTCAGGCTGGGCACCCCAGGCTTCAGAGGGGGAGAGACAGTGGGGCCACCCTACCGGACCGCCTCTCCAGACAGGGTCAGCCAGCCCAGGAGGATGGGACATGGGCCAGGGAGCAGCTTAGAGAATCCTGGGAGCGAGACCCAGCCCACCACTCACTGGCTGAGATCTTGCTAAGTGACCAGCCATCTGGCCCTCAGTTTCCTCATCTGTAAAATGGCGACATTGACAGGACCAACCACACAGGTGAGCTACATGAGCTGACCTATGGACAGTGTCACCCACAGGCAGCCCTCACAGGTGGCACTGGCACCATCACTTCCCCCAGAGCCCAGCCAGGGGGAGAAGTGAGTGAAGACTTGGGACCACTCCAACCTGGGTGGAGGATTTCCTGGGTGCCTTCCCTCTCGGACCACAGGGCTGGGCCAGCTCCAGCCTCCCTGGGAGGGTGGGAAATGCTCAGGTGGGAGTGGCAGTGAGGGCCAGAGCACCCTTCACCTTGTAGCACAGAGTGGCCAGGTTGGAGGGCGACTCCTCTCGCACTGCCCGGATCTCCGCTGCCGGCACCAGTGCAAAGACATCCTGCACCGAGGTGGCCGTGTCTGCCCAGAACTGGTCCCAAAAGGCGTCATCAGTGGCTTCCACGGGCTGTGGGGAGATACGGTATCCAGAGCTGCACGGTCTCTTGCCAGCAGGTCCACAGTTTGCCCACCCTGTAGCCAAGGGAGCCCCCGAAAGGGAAGCCCTCTACTCCATCCCTGCTGGTGCCAGGAGCCTTCCCACATGGGAGACATCCTTCAGCCACCATGAGCCCCGGGTGGCACAGGCAGGCTGGGGACACTTGACACAGATGGTCAGGGGCCAGCTGGACACTGAATCCAGTAGCCAAAGCCCAGCCCAGTCCCTGAGGGACTGTGTGACCCTGAGTAACTCACCATCCCCCTCTGGCAGGCCCTCCCCACCTGGGGGCCTCCCCAGGCCACATCCCTAAATCAAGCGCCCAGGGAGGAGAGCCAGGCTGTGCCCCTCCCCCTAGGAAGAAGCCCCTCCCCCTAGGAAGAAGCCCCTCCCCCTAGGAAGAAGACAAGGGGACATATGCTCATTTCCATTCACCCAGGCTGCCCCCTTGGCCCCAGCCTCCACCCTCTGCTGGTACACCCAACAGATGCCAAATCTAAAGGCGTCATCCCGCGGCTCTCTGACAACACCTGTCCTCTCGGTACCCACCACCTGTGCTGCAGTTCAGGCCCCTCTGGCCAGGGCCCCACCTCCAAATTCACCCCCTCAATCCCACCTCCACGCTGTCCCCAACACGCTTTCAAAACACAGCACCAGGGCTTCCCTGGTGGCGCAGTGGTTGAGAGTCTGCCTGCCGATGCAGGGGACATGGGTTCGTGCCCCGGTCCGGGAAGATCCCACATGCCGCGGAGCGGCTGGGCCCGTGAGCCATGGCCGCTGAGCCTGCGTGTCTGGAGCCTGTGCCCCGCAACGGGAGAGGCCACAACAGTGAGAGGCCCGCGAACCGCAAAAAAAAAAAAAAAAACAACACAGCACCAAAGGCATTGTTCCCTCAACAAACATCTTAGGGCTCCCCACTGCCTGCAGAGTCCAGACCTCGGCCAGAGAGTCAGCCAAGATCACACCTAAACACACATACAAGCCACACACGTGCATGTACACATACATGGACACATGCACATACACAAGTGTGCACAGGTATGTGTGTGCACACACACCTGTATTTACTATCCCAACAACACAACCCTGCTATATTTTCTCTTTGCCTTTGCTCAGACTGTCCCCTCTTCCCAGCACGCCCGCCCCTTCTAACACATCCCAAAGTCCCACCGGTCCTATCAAGGCAACATGCCTTCAACACACGTATGCCTTTTAAGTTATATAGTCAGTCATATAGACAACCAATTTGAATCATGGACTCCACTTCTAGAAATCTTTCCTGAGGAAATGGTCTGAGAAGTGCAGGTATGAGGATGTTTACTGAAGGGTTGATAACAGTGAAAAGTTGGAATCAACCTAAATAACCAACAACTGGGGAAATGCTTGAAAAGTTAAGGCACCCGCATACAGTGGAATATTACACAGCCATCGGAATCACGTCTTCAAAGAATATGAATGAATGGAAAATGCTCACAGTACAATGTTATATGAAAAAGGCAAGATATAAAACTAACTATAGGGGACTTCCCTGGTGGCGCAGTGGTTAAGAATCCGCCTGCCAATGCAGGGGACACGGGTTCGAGCCCTGGTCCGGGAAGATCCCACATGCCGCGGAGCAACGAAGCCCATGCGCCACAACTACTGAGCCCACGTGCCACAACTACTGAAGCTCGCATGCCTAGAGCCCGTGCCCCACAACAAGAGAAGCCACTGCAAGGAGAAGCCCGTGCACCACAACGATGAGTAGCCCCCGCTAGCCGCAACTAGAGAAAGCCTGCGCACAGCAACGAAGACCCCACGCAGCCATAAATAAATAAATAAATTTATTTAAAAAACCTAACTATAGGATGATCACAATTTTGTGTTAAATTATACAGGAATAAAAGCCTAGAAGAAAATGACAGAATGTCAACAGCAATTATCTCACGGGGTGGTTATTCTTTTCTTTATATTTTTCTGTAAGCGCATGTATTACTATTTTTTCCTTTTGAATGTTCATCTGTTTGAGGGGCGTCCAAGACACTCTTACCCTTCTGAATAGCACTTCCTGCAAGAGATCTTCCTGGGTTGCTCCAATCAACCTAGACTTTTGCCTTCTCTGAAAGGGCTGATAATGGGGCCCTGCTACCCCACCACAAACCCGCATGCGATATGCATCAGTCTTACCATCAGAAAAAAATATGAATCTTGTTAAAAAATAATTCTGTTCTCCGAAGCCGCTTCTTCCAAGAAGTCTCCCTGAGCTTGGACCAGCGGGCTCCCTCCCACCTTGGAACCCCCCTCAGTCACTCACAGTCCCCAACAGGGCTGGGTGCGCTTGCCGGAGGCCCCGCTAGTCCATCAGCCCTTCGTCCCTGACCGTGCACTTGAGGCCTATGGCAGACACTCAGCCAAAGCCTGGAATTACTCCTAGAGAGAGATCCCTTCAGCCCCGCCACGGGGCAGAGCTGAGCACCAGTGGGGCTGCCCGAACTCAGGCCTGGCCACAAGCCTCCCAGGGTCCAGGTTTACCCTAGCCCACCCCCCAAACAATGCCCCCCTCTGAGGTACAGGGCAGCATGTGGCCATGGCCTTCAGGGCAGGCCCGGCACCAGGACATGCTCAGTTCCAGAACTGGTAGAGCGAGTTAGCCGGGCAGAGAGGAACAAAGACCAAAGGAGGGTCCCTGGGGCTGGGGTTTGCTGGCCCACATGCCCTCAGTCCAGACAGCTCTCTGACACTCACTGTGTGGGTGGCCGGGGTGGGAGTGGGGAAGGAACATCCCAGAAAACGTGCAGAGCCCCCCACCATCTGGGAACACCTCTGGGATGCCACCTTCCCCACCTCCTACATAGCCACTACCCCCTTAAAGGGGCAGACACTCATCAAGTGGAGTTGACCTCTGACCTAGTTCATCAGGTAAGTGTCACCTGGGGATTGAATTCAAAATGAGGAGAGAGCCTTGGGAGGGAACTTGGGAGGCCCCAGGGCAGCCCAGACCTGAAGCAGATGAAAGTCCCAGCTCTGGGAGCTGGCCTTGAACTTCAGGAGTGAAGACTTTCACCTCCCCCATCCCCACCTTGGGCCTCCCTACCTGGTCCCAGCTGCGGCTCAGACACTTCAGTTTGGTGACCATTACCTGACCATACCAGGCTAGCCTGATGCTACAGGTACTGCCAGGGTCACTGGAACTTTTGTTGGAGGGGGGACATGGCTTAGCCCCTGCCTCAGTTACCCCAGCTGGGCTCCACCCAACGCAAGGAAGCTTCTAAAATCCAAGCCAGTTTCTTTGCTGGAGGTGGGCAGGCCCATGCTGCCAGGGGCACTGAGCTACCCTGGTGGGAAACCAGATAGTCTTAGCATAGCTTTACCAGGACCTGCTCAGACCAAAGCCCCTGCCAGCCTGGGGGACCAGCTGCATCTTTTGAACCTCTCTGGTGGTGGGGAGAAGGGAAGGACCAGCAATGCTCTAGCCTGCTAAGGGTGACCTGTACCGGAGGACTGTGTCACAATGGCATCCACACACATGTACATGTGCACACATGTAAACATGGACCCACCCGGTATCATCTGACCTATGGCAAACAACCTCCAAATGGGCAGGATCTAGGAGAGGGTCCCAGGTCCAGGAATGTGACCCGCCAGGGCCCCACCCACACCAGGAAAGGCTCCAGAAACACAGCCAAAGCTGCTGGCCCTCAGGACCAGGGTCAGGCCTAGCCCGAGGCAGGAAGAAAACAGGATGCAGCACAGGAAGGCAGGGAAGGCCCAGCGGTGGCAGCTCCGGCCAAGGCCACGGGAAAAGGTGCTGGGTCTGTTTGTCTGCTGCCCAGAGCAAAAATCTGTGTTCACAGCACAGCCTCTGAAGGCCTGGGACAGGAAGACACCTTGTGGACACAGCTGGCCTGAATCTCCTTGGGGACACCGAGTGGCAAGGTCTGGAAACGCCATCTCGGATCTGGTCCCGTCTCTTGAGCTGCTCAAGCCGGGTCACTACATAGGGCAGGTGGCCTCATTCCTGAGGCCCCCTCCCACCTGCAGGGCCCAGGGCCCTCCAGAGGGAGACCCAGGCTGGTCTCTGGCTCCAGTCCTGTCCCAAGCCAACTCACTGTCCCCAGCTGGGAAACGAGACAGCACCATCTCAGTCAGCCCTGTCCCAGGGCCACAGCCAGGGAAAGATGGAGACGCACTGTATTTTGGGGAGGGGACCGGAGCATGTAGGAATCTTGTCCACGCAGATCCTTTGGGACGTGGCCCTGCTGGCCTGGCAAAGGACCCTGGCAGCTGAGGCTACAGCCCATACCTTGTTCCTCCAACAAGGTGTTCCCCCCCCCCAGGTAGGTAAACATGGAGGCCTCCCTCCCTTCCTCTCCCTATGGCCCCGCACTGAGAGGCTGGCCCACCTGCCACCCTCAGATCCAAGCGCCAGAAATAACCAGGAGCCATGGGGGAAGTGGCGAGAAGCAAGGCCTGGTTTCCATCAAACGCCTCTCAGCTGGGGCTGGACTCTCCAGCCGGGCTGTTTGCCGGGCTCCTGACCTTTCTCTTGTGGGATTGAGAGAGTGTGGGACCAGAGGCCTGGTCTCTGCAGCTGTGACCAGCTTGCTGTGGGGAAATGGCTCCCCTGAACCCACTCTAATTGCCTAGAGCCAGAGACAGCCCTGGGGGCGGGCGTAGGAGGAAAGTCCCAGATGGCGGCAGGTCCTGACTCCCTTGAAAGCGGGGGATCTGAGGAGTGAGAGCTGGGCATCTCTGTGGCCAGAGCAGCCTGGCTCCAAGAGTGAGGAGAGAGGGGTGGGCAGGGAAGAAGCCTTGCTGGGGCCAGGTCCTTGCGCTGGGGGCAAGGAGGTGGCCTCTGTGCCACTTGTGGACTCAGGGGAGTGTGCAAGCATGGCCTAGGGTGAAAGATACCCTCAGGTATCAAGGGCAGCCTAGACTGTTCTTAGCCCTGACCCAGAAAACAGAGGGTGCCTGCAAGCACAGCCAACCCCACCGCTGGGCCTCAAAGGGGGCGCCCCCTGGAGCAGTGGTCCCCAGCTGGGAACCTGGATTCCATAGAGCTGGGAGCAGGTCCCCTTGCCAGGCTGCAGCGCTGCCCGCCACTCTGCGTGTTCCCAGCAAGACCTGGGCCTTCCCTGGCCGTGGGCATCGACCTGGGCCCAGCAAGGCCGCTGCCGCTGCCGCGAACCAGCTGTTTCGCGGATCCGGGAGGGCGCCGGCCGGCTTTGTTTGCATTGAGTCAGCCGGGTCTGTGCCTCCGGCACCCGCGGGCACCGAGGGGCAGGGAGGAGAGCAGGGAAGTGTTTTGGGGCGGGGGAGGAGGCTGGAGATGCGAGGCTGGAGGGGCTTGGGGGGGGGTGGACAGAGGGGCGGACAGCGGCGACGCCGGCTTGGAGAGTAGACACACGTCAGCCTAAGGTGGCAGCAGCAGCTGCGGGAAAAGGGATGTTCCCGGGAGAGAAGGCCGGGGGTGGGGGCTAGGGGATGGAGCCCTGGGATACAGGCCAAGGGGTCTCGCTCCGGCCCTGGCCTCAGCGTCACCCTCCTGGCCATCTGGTCCCCCTATCTCCCGGCAAGCCAAGTTCTTGCAGCCCCCCAGCCCTGCCCAGCCCCCAGCCCGGCAGGTGGGTGGGGAGGCCGGGGGCCCCGGGCGCACCTGCGTCTTGGTGGTGAGCTGGATCACCGCCTTTCGGAAGTTCAGCTTGGAGTCCGCCGACCCCATATCGCTGGAGCCCGCTCCGGCCCGGCCCTGGCCCTGACTCCCGCCCGGGCCCCGGCTCGGTATCCAGCTCCAGCTCCGCGGGCCCAGCTGCTCTCGCAGGAGCGGACCGGCGCACCCCACCCGCTCGCCCGGCGTCGACCCCGCCCCCTCCTGGCTCCTCCTCTCCGGGCTCCGCCCCCCGCACCTGCCGCTCCCCGCACCGCCCATTCCCGGCTCCCGGGGTCTGCCCCTCCGATCCACTGCTGCCCCACTCCCCGGGTCTTTCCCAGCCGGACCGGTTGCCTCTGCGACCTTTCTTCTGCGTGGCAGCGTTAGCCCCCCTCGGTCTCTCCCATTTCCACCCAGCCCCCGGGGCCCGCCACCCTCCCAGCCTCCCGTCCCCTGCCCCCATCCTCACCATTGGTCCCCACGCCATCACTGGGCCCACACTTTCAAAGCCAGCCCTCTCCCGTTTCTTCCTTGTCAGTCCCTGTACTCGCATTCTGAGCATCCTCTCTTTTAGTTCCCCTTTTTCTGACCTGTCAAACCCACATGTCCAGACGGCCCGGCTGTTATTGCAGTCACCAGCCCTCAGCCTTCCGTTCTGTAGAAGAGAAGCCCTGATTCAGTGCCCCTGCTCCAAGAAAGCAGCTCCGCGGTCTAATGAGAGCGAGAGGTCCCTCCAGGTCCCACAACTCCTTTCTGGCCACCTGTGTTCCCTGACAACCCATTTCAACAAATAGGTTGAGGGACTAGTATTTACCAACACTGTCAGGGGCGGGGGCAGAGGGGGCTTAAGTAACAGGGTCTGCCCTTTAAGAGCAATTAGCTAAGGAGAGAAACAAGGAACGAATTAGCCATGGTTCAGCCCAGTGAGGCTTTGATAGAGGCAAATTAATAATAATAATAGTGACAACAACATCTCTTACACAACAAAAACCTACCTCTGAGATAGGTATTATACCCATTTTACACTAGGGGAAGCTGAGGCTCAAAGCAGTTAAGTTGTCCAAAGTCACATAACTGGTAAGGAACAAAGCCAAAAAAGCAAATTCAACTCTGGCCCCAAAAGAGGCTGCATTTTTTCAATAATATCGTCTTGCATGGTGTGTCTGGAAGCTTCTAGAAATCCTAGCTGCTTCAAAAGGAGGTGACATTTAGCTTAAACTGGAACTCCACGAGTAAAAAATGAAGGGTGCACCGTCTAGGCACAAAGGCAGGGTAGGACAGGTGTGGAGGTAGGGAGGTAGGGAGGAGGGAGACAGGGATGTCACCATGTCACTGAATGAGCAGACTGGACAGGATAGCTCTGTCCTTGCTCCAGAGGTGGGTTTTCCTGCCCTGGATGAAATCTTGGACACGCTCCATGGCTTTTCTAATCACTTCAAGATAACAAATGAATAGTACCTTTATTTGGCGTTAAAAAAAAAAAAATCAAGTCCACCCTACAAATCACCAGCCCCAGTCCAGGCCAGAGTGACATTAAAAACTCTGAATCTTATTCATTAGGGAGATGCAAACTGAAGCCACAATACAATAACTATTACATAACTATTAGAATAGGTTAAAAACCAAAACAAAACCTGAGGATACAAATACTGGTGAGGATGGGGAGCATTTATATTTTCTTATAAAGTTAAATATAGGGACTTCCCGGGCAGTCCAGTGGTTAAGACTCCACCTTTCAAATACAGGGGGCATGGGTTCGATCCCCGGTCGGGGAACTAAGATCCCGAGGCCAAAAATAAAAATAAAGTTAAATATACAATTACTATACAACCCAATAATCCCACTTTTGGTATCTCCCGAGGAGAAATGAAAACATATATCCACACAAAAAGCCTGTGTAATGCATATAACAATTTCATTCATAATCACCAAAACCTGGAAACAACCCAAATGTCCATCATCTGGTGAATCAACAGATTGTGGTTCATCCATAAATGGGACTAGTACTCAGCAATAAAAAGAAACAAACTACTGGTACAGGTAGCAAGAATGTGGGGAATCTCAAAATCGCTGTGTCCGGGGCTTCCCTGGTGGCGCAGTGGTTGAGAATCTATCTGCCAATGCAGGGGACGCGGGTTCGTGCCCCGGTTCGGGAAGATCCCACAGGCCGCGGAGCAACTGGGCCCGTGAGCCACAACTACTGAGCCTGCGGGTCTGGAGCCTGTGCTCCGCAACAAGAGAGGCCGCGATGGTGAGAGGCCCATGCACCGCGATGAAGAATGGCCCCTGCTTGCAGCAACTAGAGAAAGCCCATGCACAGAAACGAAGACCCAACACAGTCAAAAATAAGTAAATTTTAAAAAATTTTAAAAAAATACCGGAGTCCATGTATTTAAAAAAAAAAAAAGTGCTGTGTCAGACACAGAAGGCAACATACTGTGTTATATCATTTATATGATATTCTGGAAAAGGCAAAATATAGGGACAGAGAACAGCTCCGTGGGCTGGAGCAGGCTGAGGGGGCTGACCGTTGAGAGGGTATGAGGAGACTTTGTGGAGTGATGAAAACATTCTATGGTTTGATTGTGGTGCTGGGTCCATGACTGTATATGTTTGTCAAATTCATATAACTATACACCTAAAAGGGATGAATTTTACTGTATGTAAATTACACTTCAATAAAAAATACAAACACCAAGAGCAGGTGCTAACCGACCATTCCAAGGGATTAATTGTGAACGCTTTGGTCTTGCCCATTGTTCCGAGCCATTCCTGTGGTTTGCAACGAGCAACTCCAGGTTGCACTGACATATTATTGGTCACCCATGGACAAGTGGACAGATTAGCCAAATTGAGTTTAATCAAGGGGTGATTTAGGGAAAATTCCCTGGTGTCCAGTGGTTAGGACTCTGCGCTTCCACTGCAGGGGCATGGGTTCGATCCCTGGTCAGGGAACTGAGATCCCATATGTTGTGTGGTGCAACCAATAAATAAATAAATAAATAATTTTCAAGGGTGTCCCTCGAGAAAGAGGAGGAAGCTGCATGGCCATTTGGTACCCAGCCTGGGAATAATACATAGAGTCACTTCTACCATATTCTATTGGTAAAGCAATCAAAACCTTCCAGATTCAAGGGGAGGGGACCCACCTCTCCATGAAAGTCGTGTCAAAGAAGTTGGCGCCATGTTTGAAACTGCCACATTGTGGGCAATTCTATCCTCCACACTTCCTCCTCCCAAGCCCAATCCATCTCTCTCCTAACGTTTGTCTTTAAGTCTTCTCATCTCAGTAAATGGCATCTCCCACGTTCTCAAACGAGAAATCCAGTGTCAGCCTGATGCTTCTCCTCTTGTCAACCCCTCCTCCAGTCCATCACCAAGACTCGATGATGTCATCCCCCAGACGTATATATCACAAGTTCTACCTCCCTCATCTCTGCCGCCCTCACCTGTGCCAGGGCCCCCACCATCTCCTGTCTACCACAACCACCACTCCTGCCTCCCCTAATCTATTCTCTGCAGAGCAGCCTGAGGAATTGTAAACTGCAGCTCACAACGCTCCCCCCCCGAAAACACCTCGGAGCCCATTGTTCGGGTCAATTCTCTCTGGGTCCCACTGTGACCTCCAAGGCCCTGCATGATCTGGGCCCTGCTCCCCCTCCCCCAAGCCCACAGGTTCTGCCCACACTGGTCTTCCTTTATTTCCTCAGACCCTCTAAGCTCTTTCTTCCCGGGATCTCTGTACAAGTTGTTCCCTCTGACTGAGACATCACTCCTCCCACTCTTCACGCGGCTGTCCCCTTCTCATGCTTTAGGGTCCTATCTTAAAAGTCTCTTTCCCTGAGAGATTTCCCATCCCCAGCTGTTGTTAGTTCATCCTTCAGTGTGTTTCCTAAAACTTTTACCACCATCTTAAATGTTTTTGTCTTTTTCCTTGATTTAGGTCTGCCTCTCCTACTGAGATGCAAGCTTCATGAGAGCCAGGGCTGGGTCTGTCTCGTTCTCTACATCCCCAGCACCTAGCACTGGCCTAGCACACAGTGGATAACTGTATGAAGAGAACTCCTGGGCTATCACAGGAGATGGAACCACTTTGGGAATCCACTTCAGTCAATAGGAAAGGCACATTTTCACCCACTGTTTTTCAGATTCAGTTTTTAGTGCCTTTAGGAGCCTTTCAGGTAGGGCAAGCGGATCTGTTCTGGGGTGGAGATGGATAAAGAAGGAGGGCCAAGGAATATGATTCTGCCACTGGTTTTAGAGCATCCATTTGTTCCTTCATCAGGCACCTGCTATGTGTCGGCTGGAGTCCCTGCCCTCAAGGAGCTTTTAGTCTGCTGGGAGCGAGATGGATCCCACACAGTGGACCGAGTGCTGTGTTGCAGTGGGAGCCCAGGCAGCCAGCAGTGAGCAAATGTGCCTGGAGCTTCTCCACAGCTCTCTTAGGCCTGTGTCTCAGGCCTGACCTGCCCCCGTGACCCCCCACCAGGAAGGTAAAGTCCCTGGACAGTCTCCCCAGCACTCCCGTCAGGAGCCCCGCCAGAAGAGGGGTAGTGACAGGCAAGGAGTGGATCCTCCAGGTAAAAAAGTTACAATAATAATGATGCTAAGAGCAAACACTGAATAGTGTTCATATGGCCTAGTCACTGTTCTAAGCCCTTGGCCTGTGTTAACTCAGACCAAGAGTTTATAGCCCCTCCCAACAACCCCATGAGGAGGTATCAAAGGAGGAAAAGTAAGAATGACCCCACAGGAGGGACACCCTCAGCATAAGCATCCTAACGGTCACTGCTGATGACAGGCCTGGAGGGTTTAAACTGCAGGGATTTGGGGTAGCACTTCCTGACCGCAAGGACTTGTGAGACTCTAACATAATTCCCCTTTCAGAACAGACATTGTCTGGGACGCACTCCGATGGTGTACGGGGGGAAAGGGGGTTGGACTCCAGATGACTTCGCTCATTGAAATGTACTGAGTGCCTTTCCCTGCCAGGCGCTGACCTCAGAATGGTGGAGAGGACAGATGGGGCAAGATCATTCAGTGCAATGTAAGCCCAGCGCTAAAATCACGGGTCTGGGGACAGGGAGGGGAGCGCGGCCTGCAGGGGTGGCAGCACCCAAGATGCGCAGCGTGTGGTGTCAGTGGATGCCCCGACGGCCCAGAGGCGCGGGCTGGGCACCCTGCCCCTCCCCCAGGGTGACCCGTGTGACTGGGAGCGCCGGGACTCTCTAACGTCAGTGCTGCCTGCGCACGCGCCGTCATTTCCGGTGGGCTGGGCTGGGCTGGGCTGGGCTGGGGGTGGAGGGGGCAGCGCTCACGCTCTTCGGGGAGGGCGGTTACATCTTCAAGTCCCGGATCCTAGCTCTCCCGGGGTTCCGTACCTGTGCTTTGGTCCCAAATCCAGCATCTGGGCTTGCATTTCTCGGGAGCTCGGGTGAGAGCTCGGGGAGCGCTCCTGGTCGCCCGAGTGTGAAACTGACCCCAGGGGAATCATAGTGCCCAAGGCTGAGGGGACATCGAATCCACCGAGGCTCTGACCATCAGCCTCGAGTCTTGATGCCCCTGACAAGGAACACCACGAAATAGGTCTGCTTGACACGCAGATGAGGTACCATGCTCTGGGGGTTACCAAGGTCGGGTAGTTTATACTTCCCACCCCTGGGCTTGACTCTGCCCTGCTTAGAGGAAAGGCCAGAAATGGATCCCAGGGCGTGTTGGCTGGTAGTTCAGGGAAGCTGAGGAATTTCCTTCTTCAGAGGTAGATCTGGGGCTTCCCTGGTGGCGCAGTGGTTGAGAGTCCGCCTGCCGATGCAGGGGACGCGGGTTCGTGCCCCGGTCCGGGAAGATCCCGCATGCCGCGGAGCGGCTGGGCCCGTGAGCCATGGCCACTGAGCCTGCGCGTCCGGAGCCTGTGCTCTGCACCGGGAGAGGCCACAACAGTGAGAGGCCCGCGTACCGCAAAAAATAAAAGGTAGATCTGTTTTCCTCCTCATGGCACAGTTTAGGAAATACCAAGTCTGCCCTGAAGGCACTGGGAGTGGTCCCACTGGGCACCACTGGTGAACCAACCCAGGCAAAGGGCCCAGCACAGGCCTGGCAGATAGCAGGCACCACAGCCCTCAGCCACCCAGCCTCTACCCTCTGTCCCCTGCAGAGGGGACAGGGAGGTTCCACCAACCTGGCAGAGCCGGTTGCCCAGCTTCAGCTCACTCCCACCCCACACCAGCCTCATGAGATCCAGGGACTCCAGCCTGAATCACTCCACCCTGTGCTCAGGCAGCAATAAGAATTCAGCCTTTGTGACATTTATTTATCCCTGCCAGGCAATGCTTCTGTGGTTGGGGCAGGGAGAAGGTGTCCACAGGGAGGGAGGGTATTTTGGTCATGCTGAGGGTGTGGTCAGTGTGGTAAAGGCCAAAAGCTGAGAGATGACCCAGGAGCTGGATGTTTTCAAACATGGGGGTCTTCTAAGGCATCGCTGAAACCATCCTTAGCTGTAGGCGTTGGCGGTGACTTTTCAGGTTGAAGGGTTGCCTTTCATTGCTATCATCCTCGCTGCACAGGACGTGGCCCTCAGCCCTTTGCCTCTTCTCTCCTCTGGGGACTCCTTAAACTCCCTGGCTCCTGTGGGTACATTTCCACACAGCTGCAGAATGAAGAAATGAACGAATGGGAAGGGATTTGGTGGTTTTGGAATGTGACCAGATCCCTGTGGGACAGCCACCCAACCTGTTCGTCCCTTAGATTCATTTTGTCCCCATCTCAGTAAATGGCATCACTGTCACCCAGTTACTGAAGCCAGACGTCTAAGGCATCACTCTGATTCTTCAGTCAATTCATCTGCACATCTTAGTTCTACACCTCAAATATTTCTCATCTCGCTCCATTTCCACTACCACCAGCCTTGCGCATCACACTGTTACCTCCCTTCTAGATGATTGCAAAAGCCTCCAAACTGGTCTTCTTGTTTCCACTCTTGCCCCCCCTCCAATCCATGCTCTAAAATTGCTAGTGATATTTCACAACTGAAAACGAAAAGCCTCTTATTGGTTCTCTCTGTGTACTTGGGAACAAAAAAATATCCCAACTCCTTCCCATGGGCCTAACTCCAGTTCATCTGTCTTCTATCCTCTCCACTCCAGCTATGCTGGGCTTGCATCAGTTTCTAACATATGTCGAGCTCTTAGGGCCTTTGATCTTGCTGTCTCCTCTGCCTGGAACATCCTCCCCACAGAGCTTGGCATGGCTGGCACCATCTTATCCTTTAGGTATCAGCTTAGATGTCACCTTCTAAGGGAAGTCTTTCCTGAACCTTCCCCCCAGACTCTCTCACAGAAGCCTGTTAATTTCCTTCACAGCACATTGCAGGTTGTAATCACTTATCTATCCCCACTAGAATGTAAGCTACACGAGAGCAGAAACTACCTGTGTCTTAGCCATAGGGTGTTTTTTTCCTTCTTCTTGAGTAAACTATTCTATTAAAGTATAACATTCAGAGAAGTGCACGTAAGTATACAGGTCAATGATTTTCACAAATGAACACACCTGTGTGTAACCAACACCCAGATCAGGAAATAAAACACTCCTGGCCCCTCAGAGTTCCCCCATGTCTCCCCAAGGCCAAATACTATCCTGATTAGATTTGTTTTGCCAATTTTGAACTTTGTGTAAATGGAATCCTGATCCCCAAAGATGTCCATAACCTAATCCCCAGAATCTTTGAATATGTTACTTCACATGGCAAAAGGAATTTTGCAGTTGTGGTTAAATTAAGGATCTTGAGATGGGAGAATTATGCTGGATTATCCAGGTGGGCCCAGTGTAATCACAGGGTCTTTAAAAGTGGAAGAAGGTGGCAGGACAAGTCAGAGTGATCCAGTGTGAGAAGGGTCACCTGCTGTTGATGGCGTTCAAGATGGGAAAAGGGAGTCATGAGCCATGCAACGTGGGCAGCCTCTCTCAAAGTTGGAAGAGGCAAGGAAAGAGACCCTTCCCTGGAGCCTCCAGAAGGGAACAAAGCCTTGCAAACAACTAGATTTCAGTCTTCAAGAGCCATGTCAATCTTCTAACTTACAAAACTGTAAGATAATAAGTGTGTGTTGTTTCAAGCCACTAAATTTGGGGTAATTTGTTACAGAAACAACCGTGGCTCCTTCTCAAGAATTTCAACAACTTGTCACATGTTGATTGGGTCACTTTGGTCATTTGTGAAGTGTTGGTCAAGTCTTTTACCCACTTTTCTACTGGGCTGTTTTTCTTTTTCTTGTGGATTCGCAGGTGTTCTTTCTATATTCTGGATACAAGTCCTTTGTTTGATGTATTTGCCACATAGATTCAGAGTCGGTTATACTCAGGGTGCTTCAACAGTACCAGCACATGGTGGGGCCTAATAAAAGTGAGTTACATGTATACCTGAGTCTGAAAACTCCTTTAAGGAAAGAATGCTCGGATAAGTGACACTTATATAGTTTAATGGGTATAGTTGGGTATAGGATATGAATCCCAGGGAAAGGGAAACAGGACCTCAAAGGGAAAGGCCCAGAATGGAGGTAACAGTCAAAGTTCACCACTCCTGGAGTGAGGTTTCAGGCCACAGGCATTTAAACACAATTTCTTAAAGGTAATTTTTGATTAATTTTCATTCATTCAAAGAGTGTCCGTGGAAGGTAGCAGTAGGTCAGCCTGCTCTAGGCACTGAAGAGCCCAGCTGTGAACAAGAGTGACAAGATCCTTGCTTTCAGGAAATCTACGGGGAGAGAGAGACAACAATAGATAAACAAAATAAAATGATTTTAGGCATTGAGATGTAAACTGGAGTCGACTGTGAAGGGAAGGCGGGGTTGGTTCAGCAGCAGCCGAACCTCAACGCTGCGGAGATACCGCCCTCGGCCCCGCCTCCAGTTTTGCATACGTCTCCTGATTGGCCATCGGCGGTTGGCCCCACCCCGCGGAGCGGGCGGCTCGGGAAGCGCGGGGCGGACCCCGCCAAGATGCAGCGGCGGCTCCTGGTGTCGCCGGGCGGGCGGGGGGCAGCGCTGGCCGGAGTCGGGCAGGGGGCGCCCGCCGCGGCACCCGCTCGCTCCTAGCGCCCCAGACCTGCCGGCCGGGCTTGGGCCCTCCTTGCCGCCGTCCCGCCCGCCGTCCCCGCCCCTCCACCCTTTGTGCAGCCGCCGCCCGGTGCCCCGGGCTCTGCAGGACCCCAGCCGGGCCAGACCGCGGCAGCGAGCCAGCCCCCTGTGGGCGCCAGGCCGACGGCCGATGGCGAGGGGGCGCGGCGCGGGCGGGGGCACTGCAGCCCGAGTCCGCGACGCGGGAGGCTCGGCCCGCCTCCGCCGCATTGTCCCGGGCCCCGCGCCCCGGCCCTGAGCCGCGCCGCCGCAGCGCCCAATTGCAGCCCGCCGCCTGCGGGGCCATGCGGAGGGCCGCCAGGATGGAGGACTTCACCGCAGAGGAAGAGGAGCCCTGGTACGACCAGCAGGACCTGGAGCAGGGTGAGCAAAGGGGGCAGGAAAGCGGGGTGCGCCCCGCGACCCCTGTCCGCTTCTCCATTGTTGGGCGGTATCACCCCGGGGAGGGCTGGGCTGCACCCGGCGTGCCGGACTGAGAGAGGAGATGCGTCTGGAGAATGGGGACGTGGAGAGAGGGGACGCTGCCCGGGAAGACCCGAACCAAACACGTGAAGACCTGCAAAACTGGGGGGAGCGGTCTTCCTCTTTGCCCGAACAACAGGGGCATACTTCAGCCCGTTCGCCCACCCCGTCTTAGAGGCAGGAACTGCCCAGGCGCCCCGGGTATTGTTGGGGGGGTCTGAGAGTACTGGCTGGAAGTCTTTGGAGGTCAGGAGGTGGCTCCTTGGTTGTTTTGCTGAGAGGGGTTTTGGGGGGCCGAGGGGGGAGGAAGTTATCCCCATTCCAAATCCAGCAGCACACTTCCCTGCCAGGATTCCTGAGCTCCTAGAAAGTTTCCCCAACTCCCTTCCCCTCTACCCAGGGAGGTGATGGGGGTGCCGGCACCTTGCCGATGGAGAAGCGGAGGCTACTAGGAGTCCAATCTGCCTTCCAGAGGGAGGAGTCCCCTGGTCCTTCCCCTGCTGGCCTTCTCCCAAATGGCTCAAGGTTTGGAGGGGATCAGATTTGGGAATTCTGAGCAGTGCCCCAGATCAGAGCCTGAGTAAACAGGGAGTCACTTTCCCCTCTCTCCCATCTGAGGGCAGAGAGGGCGACTGGAAAGGGGTTGATGAGGTGGCCGAGGTGACGTCACTCCAAGTAGGGGGTGGGGCTGTTAGGACAGGAAGGAGGAGGAGGCCTAAGAGGGTCGGGGCCAGGGCCTGCTGGAGTGAGATCAAACCCAACCTCTCCTCCCAAGAAAAGTGCCTCATTCTTGGATGGTGAGAATTGGAGGCGCTAGGAAACATGTTCTAGAAGTGACCACAGTCACCCAGCAAGCCTGGTGGGTGTGGACACAGTCTGGTTCAGTGTGTGCGGACACCCTCTGCTCTGGGTCTCCATCCATGGGGCCCAGACGCCTGCCTTTGCCCTCATGTGAGGCATCTAGCCAGGTCCTGGAGCCTTTGTTTTCCGGCCCTGACCCACATCCCCACGTGGCCACATTTGCTGGTAGATGAGGCGCTGCCCTTGTGTTCAGGACCGTGGGTTAATCAGAGCCGTTGCGGGACCAGTGTAGGACGGGGGGTGGGGTGGGGGTGCTGGGCTGGACCGCACCTCTGTGTCCTAGAGGCTACCCTCAGCCTCCCTGCCTGGAGTGAAATGCCCCGTCCTGGCTGCAACAACCCCCTTCCCCATCCTGGGCAGCTACCCCCAAAACCTCACATTACACAAACACATATCAGGCTCCACTTAAATGTCAGACACTATCCTGGGAGCTGGGAGTAGTCCCAGCCCTGGCCTCCTGGGTGCACCTGAGTAGGTGGAGTTGGGCTTGGAACTGAGTGGGAGTGACAGGATGCGGTGAGAGGGCTTCATGGAAGAGGCGGGCCTAGAAGGAAAGATTGGAAGCTGAGTGCCTGGGAAGATGGCCTCTTCGGAGGCAGATGCTGATGTTGTTGCTGTCTCGTTTCATTCCCGCACCCCTAAAGGAGTCTCTGGCACTGTGCCCGGCCCAGATGTGGGAGGAAGGAGCTAGGGAGTAGGGGTGGGAGATGTGCTGCATCCGGAGAGGGAGAGAGATGTCGAGATTCCAGCTGGGCCGGGCAGCCATGCTTTGGGTCTGGGGTCGGGAATGGGCCCCACAGGCCCCTGCTTTTCTGGCCTTACTGGTCTGCAGCAGTCAGCCTTGCCTCGTAGCCTGAGTAGCAGGCAGAGCCCAGGAACGAGGAGGGAAACCAGAAATGAGACAGTCTCAGAAGACACTGGAGCTTTCCACCAGAAGCCAAACGTCTGCTTGCCGTAGGCCAGGTGCTGTGCTGAGCCTGGGACGTGATCTCCACCCTCGCAGTCTCCACAGTCCAGCAGAGGAGGCAGAAATGGGATCAGAGTAGCACCTGTGACGGAGCGACAGGGGTTCTGCAGCAGTGAGCCCCTGCGGACAGTGAGAACAGAAGTGAGGGCCTTCTGCTGTGAGACGCGTAAAGGCTTACACACCCCTCCGAGCTGTAGGGTGAAGAGGGCCCTCCCGCCCCGCCCCGGCAGTGGAAGCAGGCCGGCAGTCTAAGTGGAGGGGGTGCCTGTACCGAGGCACAGAGCCATGCGAAAAGACCACACATGACTGCAAAGTAGGAATTATCTGGAGTGCCGGGGTGGGAGTCAGAGGAAGTCCCAGGCACAGCTGCTGCGGCACCCCATGGGGACTGGCACGGAAGGCTGGATGGTGGGGTGAACGCGGACCAAAGGCCAGACACGTGGGGGATCGGGTGCCTGTTCCTTCCCCCTTCCCCACACCCGCTCCCCAAATTCTCTCCCGCCCAGCTGCCCCCCTCTGAGTGTCCCAAGACATGGTTTTTCTCAGCTAGCCCCAACTCCCCTGAGGACGGGCCCCAACTTTACTTTCAGATGCTTGGCCATCAAGCTCCTGGTTGACTTTGATGCTGCTCCGTCCCAGTGGAGGCAGGCATCTGGGACAAACAGGGTCCTCCTTTCTCACTGTGTTCCCTCTGCCCACTGTCACCAGCACCAGTAAAAATAGAAAAAACCATTAATTATTAAGCACTGGCACTCTCTCTCTGCCTGCCTCCCTCCCCCACCTTGGACGAGGTGTGGCCGGCCCTGTGGGTACCTCTTTCCAGGCTGAGAGATGACTGCTGAGTCACAGAATTGAGGTCCTGGGCTCCTGACCTTGAGTCTCAGCCTCAGGGGAGAACTCTGACATGGCGAGGGGAGGGAGGTGACCGGACCCCAATTCTGCGCACCCAGGGTTCCTGACTTTGGTGCCCCGGAGGTTGTGAACAGGACCCCTGCAGCCCTGCCAGGTGGTAGCTGGCCTCCTTCTGCCCCCTTTGTCTTTGTCTTTTCTTCCCTATGTCTGTCCTCTGTCCTTTCCCTACCTCTCTTCTCTGGAGTCTAGGGGGTCCCACCCTGACCCCAACCAGGAGGGGCAGTAGGATTTCAGGATTTCTCTTCAAAGACATCCCCTGGCTCCCAGCCATTCTCTCTAGGGCTCTGGGGCATTGCTCCTGGGCGACACCTCTGCTGGCATTCAGAGGGCAAAACTGCTGCAGCCCACTGCAGGAGACCCCAGAAAATGCTGGGGTCCAGGCAGAGGAGATGCCAGTTCAGACTCAGTACCTTCCCTGGCCTGGTCCAGTGTAACCATTAATCTGGCTGTGACAGGCTGTTCATTACTCCAGATTCCACTTCTGGCTTAGCCAGCTCTCCCGTCCGCCCACTCCCAAGACTCCCTCCCCCTGTGGTCCAGAGGGAGCTGCACCCTCCCCGAAGCCAAAGCCGTGCCCAGCCCTCATCTAGCTGGTGTCCGTTCCCCAGCACTTGGCTCTACTCAGCTCCCTGCCCTGCAGCTTCTAGACTTCTCTCATGATCCCTCCTGGCAGCTCGGACCAGCTTAGCTTGCATTTGTGATCCCATTTCCCTGAGACAGTCTCTGGGATTCTCCCCAAGCCGCTTCTATTGTGTTCCCTTCCTGCATCTCGCATCTCGGAATCGCTAAGCGGCCCGGGTCACATTCGCTGCCTTCAATATCCCCGGTTTACAGTATGACTTGCAGTATGACAGCTGCCCCAGCCCAACCCACTGGCAGTAGGAATACACACACAGCTCAGATGCTCACCTGGAAGGAAGAGCATAAAGTGCAGTTGTTCTTGGCCTTTCCTCACTCTGCCTCTGACCTTGGACTCAAGGTTAAGTTTCAGGGCCTTCATGCAGGCCACCCACAGAGCCTGTCCTCCCACGCCAGTGCAGGAGGCAGCATCCCTAGCAGCGGCCTCGTCACAGACGACCTGACAGTTCCCAAGGGTAAAAAAAAAGTTAGCGTGACCGTCTGTTCTTTTTCACGTATACATGAATTACTTGATAGCTTTGTGGATGAGCCAAATGTCCGCCATCCCATTACAGGGAGCAGGAAGCTGGCGTGCCTCCCTCATCACGAACTAGGGGTGGTCTTGCTGAATTTCCACCAAGCACACAACCTAAGTTGATCTGACCTCCTCTTTGAGACCACAATCTGATCCTAGGCTTCCCTTAGACATATATTTATATATTTAAATATAAATAATAGTATATTTACAAACATATTAAAATTTTTTTTCTTTTTTAAATTTTTATTGGCGTATAGTTGATTGACAATGTTGTGTTAGTTGCTGCTCTACAACAAAGTGAATCAGTTATACCTGTGCATATATCTACTCTTTTTTAGATTCTTTTCCCATATAGGTCATTACAGAGTATTGCATAGAGTTCCCTGTGCTATCCGGTAGGTCCTTACTAGTTATCTATTTTATATATTACCCTTTGCTTCTAAAAGGAGTTAGGCCTATGTATGGGGAAATACCCACCCCAAATGTCTAGGTACCCTCGACCAACTTCAGACCCACTGAGAGAATTTTTAGGGATGCCAGCACCTGCCATTCCCTTCTAACCCCTCCCCTTCCCCACGATACAGCCCCCTAAAGACAGGCCAGGTTCCCTCCCGACCTCTCTGATAGGTGTTCATTTACCTTTGGCTGGGATTGGGGAGAGGAGGTTCCGGTCCCACAGGGTACAAGAATCGGGGCTACTGGGGGAAGAGGTTGGTTTTGCTGCCCAGGGAAAGGAGAAGATTTTGGAGAGGGGCGTGTGTCACTAGGACCAAATGGTACCCAACTGGGGTGAGGAGATGTGAATTCTGCTTCCAATGTGGCTATAACCCAGGTAATGAAACCTCGGGTTTCATTCTTTCCTCTTCAACCTGTCATCCATAGAATAAGGAGGTTGGGCCAGAGCTTTTTTTTTAATATTTATTTTTATTGCACCATTTTTTACTTTCCTGTTTTCTCTCTCTCTTTTTTCTTTTTTAATATATTTATTTATTGGCTGCGTTGGGTCTTCGTTGCTGCGCGCAAGCTTTCTCCAGTTGCAAGCGGGGGCTACTCTTTGTTGCGGTGCGCGGGCTTCTCATTGCGTTGGCTTCTCTTGCTGCGGAACACAGGCTCTAGGTGCGCAGGCTTCAGTAGTTGTGACATGTGGGCTCGGTAGTTGTGGCTCGCTGACTCTAGAGCGCAGGCTCAGTAGTTGTGGCACGTGGACTTAGTTGCTCCGGGGCATGTGGGATCTTCCCAGTCAAGGGATCGAACCCGTGTCCCCTGCATTGGCAGACGGATTAACCACTGTGCCACCCGGGGAGTCCTGGGCCAAAGAGCCCTGAAGCCATGTCCAGTTCTAACACCCAGCAAGCCCTTCTGCCCCTCCCCCTCTCAGTAAGCTCCAGCCGCCCTTCCAAACCCAACTCCAAGGCTGCTCATTGCCTGAGATTCCCACTGTCCCCTGCGTGAACTCTCCTTTACCTGTCATCCCAGGGCACTTTGCCCCTATGTCTGCTGATGCTCTTATCACATTCCACTCACTCATTCTTTCAGAAAAGATTTCTTATTCACCTGCTCTATGCCAGGTATTGTTCTAGGTCCTGGGAATATCAGTGACCGAAACAGGCAGGATCCCTGCCCTGTAAGCTTACAATTTAGTCAAGGGAGACGAACAAGATAAGGGTCCAAACTGTTTGGTAAATTGGTGGTGATATGAGCTCAGGAGAAAAATGAAGCAGGGAGGGAGTGGGGCGTGGGGGAGGGTGCAGTTTTGAGGTCAGTGAGGTCAATGTCTGAGGAAGGCCTCCTGGAGAAGGTGACATTAAAGGCAGAGAGGGGTGAGCCCTGGGAGTGTCTGGGGAGAGGACATTCCAGGCAGAAGTGACAGCCAATGCACAGGCTTAGCTTGTGGCTTACATCCCCTTCCAGGCCTGGAGTCTCCCCAGGGGTGGCCCCTGGGTCCTGGTTCTCTCAGGGTCCCCAGAGGCCCAGCCCAGAATGAGTGCTCAGAACAGGAATGGCGGGGGTCCTCCAACTTCATTCTCAGCTGCTCATATCCCCCCCCCCACCCCCTCCCCCCCAAGACTTGCACTTAGCTGCGGAGCTGGGGAAGACGCTGCTGGAGAGGAACAAGGAGCTGGAGCAGTCTCTGCAGCAGATGTACTCCACCAACGAGGAGCAAGTGCAGGAGATTGAGGTGAGGGGCCACACGGGCCCTGCACAGGCTCCGCCACCCATCAAGGACCCGTTGGCCCGTGTGTACCTTTGTGCAGCTTAGGAAAAGGTGCCCTCTTAGCAGGCCCAGGCTCGGCCCAACAGCCTTGTGCAGTTCACAACCTGCACAACTGTCCCAGGCAGCCCTATTGCACCACCATCTTGACACCTCCCTCTGCTGCAGACGAATACCCCAAAGCAAACCTGTTCCTAGAAGTGGGAGGAGGGCCCAGGCGGAGACATTTTCCCCAACCCAGTTCTGAAAGGTTACTCACCCACCCCCACCCCCAGTACCTGACCAAACAGCTGGACACGCTGCGGCACGTAAATGATCAGCACGCCAAAGTGTACGAACAGCTGGACCTGGCGGCCCGAGACCTGGAGCTGACCAACCAGAAGCTGGTGCTGGAGAGTAAGGCTGCCCAGCAGAAGATCCATGGGTGAGGGCCGGGTGGAGGGCTGGGAGCCGGGGGCTGGGGATGGCCAAGGAGAGGCCCAGGGCTGGGTGTACATGTGTGCGTATTGACCAGTGGGTGTGACTCAGTCTCCTTCTTTCAGAAGCCCCGGTCTGGGAACCCGGGATGGTAGTGAGTTTGTCCTTGTCGATTTGGGCTGGCTTAACATTCAGGACACAAACCTTCTTTAAGCACGAGCTACACACCAGGCTCTGTTTTAGGCACTGGGGAATACAGTGATGGGGATGCAAAGACACTGTCCCGCCCTCTGGGAGGGAAGGCAGACACGTAAATATTTTATTGCAAAATATTTTATTTTATAGGGTGATAAGTGATTAGATGGGTGTACAAGGAACCGAGGAGACACGGAGGAGAAATGGTCAGCTCGGCCTGGTCACCTCGGGAGGTGGGGGAAAAGAGTGGGTCCTTGGGCGTACGTACAAGGAGTTCCCTGTCTGACCTCAACACCGGGCAGCATGGCTCAAGGTCACCTGTTTGTCCCCCACCCCCAAGTCCCCCTAGGGCTGCAGTGAGGAGGGCTGGCCCCGTCCCCTTAAAGTCCCTCCCATGCGTGTGTCCCCCACCCCATCCCCAGGCTGACAGAGACCATCGAGCGCCTGCAGACCCAGGTGGAGGAGCTGCAGGCCCAGGTGGAGCAGCTGCGGGACCTGGAGCAACTGCGAGTGCGGCGGGAGAAGCGAGAGCGCCGGCGCACCATCCACACCTTCCCCTGCCTCAAGGAGCTGTGCGCCAGCCCCCGGTAGGTGAGGGGAGGTGAGGTGGACCCTGGACCGTGTCTCCGAGTGCCCGGGGCTGCCAACCACGGCAGGGAAGGGCGGGGAGGCGCCCCGCAGCAGGTGGGAAGGAGAGCTGCCGCATTGTCCAGGCTATTGGAGGGGCTGCTCCCGTTGCTACGACAGTCAGCAGCTGGCTCCTGTGAGCACTGGCCGTGTGCCCACCGCTCTGCTAAGTGATTTAATTCTCACGGCAGTACCTTAAGGTGTGATTTATCGTCCCCACTACTCAGAGGAGGAAATTGAAACTCCGAGATCATGTGTCTTATCCAAGGTCACCTGTTTGTTTAGTAAGCCAGAATTCTCACCCAGGAGGGGTTAACAACTCTACCTTTCAGTTCTCATTAAGTCTTTTGAGTAGGATGACTCCCTAATGTAAGAATACTGCACACACGGTGTATTTAGTGGGTGTTTCAATAAAGGTCCTGGCAAGAGACAGATAGCCTCCGCCCAGAGTAACTGAGCAGTGCTTAATAAAGAGGTGTGGGCAAGGTGCGGGGAAACCAGGGGGACACTGCAGCACCCTGGGGTTGCAGTAGCAAGGAGCTGTTACCATCCTGAGGCCTGAAGGGACCAGGAGAAGGGAGGTTACTGGAACCTAGAAGGCAGGGAGAGCGCTGTCTGGCCTGCAGTAACCAGGGAAGGAGCCCAGGAGGAGACATTCCCCGTGACCTCCCTCTGCCCCCATCCCCCTGGCCCTCCTGCCAGTGCCTCCCATTGGCTGAACCCAAGAGAGAGCCAGGAAACCTGGCGGAAGCTAAGGGCAACCTCCCAGGGCAGAGAACAGGGGTAGAAAGGCCGAGAGCGACTCTAGGTGGGGCAGCCCATCCAACCCCGTCGGGGAGAGAGATGCGGCTGGGCTCCCGGGGCCTTGGCCGTGCCCACCGCCCTCTGCCCACCTGCCCCTGCTCCCTCCCAGGTGCGAGGATGCCTTCCGCCTGCACAGTTCCTCCCTGGAGCTGGGCCCGCGGCCGCTGGAGCAGGAGAACGAGCGGCTGCAGACCTTGGTGGGAGTGCTGCGCTCCCAGGTGAGCCAGGAGCGGCAGCGCCAGCAGCGGGCTGAGCACGAGTACGCGGTGGTGCTGCAGGAGTACTCAGAGCTGGAGCGGCGGCTGTGCGAGATGGAGGGCTGCCGCCTCCGTGTGCAGGAGCTGGAGGCTGAGCTGCTGGAGCTGCAGCAGATGAAGCAGGCGAAGACCTACCTGCTGGGCCGGGAGGACCACCTGGCCGAGGCCCTGCTGGCGCCCCTCACCCAGGCACCTGAAGCCGACGACCCCCAGCCGGGCAGCGGGGACGACTCGGGCGCCCAGGACGGGGTCTCCTCTCCGGCCGCGTCCCCGGGCCACACCGTGCGCAAGAGCTGCAGCGACACGGCACTCAACGCCATCGTGGCCAAAGACCCGGCCGGCCGGCACGTGGGCACCCTCACGCTGCACGCCAACAGCGTGCGCAAGCGGGGCATGTCCATCCTGCGCGAGGTGGATGAGCAGTACCACGCGCTGCTGGAGAAGTACGAGGAGCTGCTGAGCAAGTGCCGGCAGCACGGGGCGGGGGTGCGGCACGCGGGCGTGCAGACCTCGCGGCCCATCTCCCGGGACAGCTCGTGGAAGGACCTGCGGGGCAGCGAGGAGGGCCAGGGGGAGGCCAAGGTGGGCGAGAAGAGCCTGAGCCAGCACGTGGAGGCCGTGGACAAGCGGCTGGAGCAGAGCCAGCCCGAGTACAAGGCGCTCTTCAAGGAGATCTTCTCCAGGATCCAGAAGACCAAGGCCGACATCAACGCCACCAAAGTCAAGACGCACAGCGGCAAGTGAAGGTTCCCCGGCCAGTGGCCTCCCCCAGGATCAGGCCGTGGGGTCCCTCTCACCTGGGCTGTGCAGCCTCTGGTGAGAGAGGGAGCCCTTTAGCAGCAATACACCCCAGAGGGAGGCTGCTCTCTGACCCAGGGAGCATGCGGGGGACACCCGTTCCCTGCTGACGGGGGAGGCGGTCAACACCTCTTGCCTCCCAGGACCCTCCACCACCCCGCGCCAGCCCAAAGGCACAGCCGAGAGTCTGCAAGCCAAATGTCCCCACTGCCCGCTCTCCCAGCCCCCACTCCCCGCTCTCCCAGCCCCCACTCCCCGCTCTCCCAGCCCCCACTCCCCGCTCTCCCAGACCCGACTCCCTGACCCTGGGCCTTGCTCTCAGATTTGTAGCCAGGCTTCTGAAAGCCATTCTGGACCAGTTGGCTTTCTTTTTTCAAAGTTCCATTATTTTTATTTTTTTGAGAGTTTTTTTTGCAAGGCAGGGTCTCCCTGACCCCTCGCCACAACTGAAAACACTTGAAGGGGGACCCCAGAGCCAGCTGTTGCAGGTTCCAGGGGTCTCCTGGACCATCCACTGCTTCTCCAGCTGTGACACACTGTTATTCCCTTAGCACCAGCTGTCCCACCTCGAGGGTCCTGACCAGGTCAGAGACAGCCCCTGCCATGCAGAGCAGAAAGCCTGAGCCAGGCCCGAGTGGCCTGACTCCAGCCCTGGTGAGGGCGGGCTTCTCCCTGGAGATCCTCAGCCCACTGCAGATCTGTAGCCAATCAACTCAGAGCCAGCCTCCCCGGGTTCCAGCCCTGGAAATGCCTTCTGGGTATCAAGCCTTCCAGGGGTCTGGGCAGTGGGAGCCCCCTATCTCTGCATGCCTCCTCTGACTCACCGAGCTTGGCCTCTGCCTGTCCCCATCTCAGGGACCATGATGTGTCTCATTCACTCCCCTGCTCCCCCCAGGCCCACCCCACCGCAGGTCATGCCTGCCACCCCCAGAATGTCCTGGATGTGTGCCACCAGCCCATGGTCCCAGCGTCCTCCCTTGGCCCCCTTTACTGGGGCCTGCCCAAGAGTCTCACCCCACACTGGGAAATGGGACCAGATGGGGAACATGTCTCCTCCTTCCCATACAATGCCTGCTTTTGAGGACCCAGCTGGGTCAGGGGTTTAGTCTTTTGTTAAGGCTTCAGAAGGTCCAGCTTCAGCTAAGAGCTTCAGCTAAGAGATGCCCAGGTCCCCCGTTTGCCCTGAGAAATTCTTCAGGGCTCCCAGTTCCTTCTTCCTGAGACCCTAGAAATCAGAGGAGCCATACAACGCAGTGGAAGTCAGTAGCCCCGGCCTCTGTGCTGGGAGCCCAGTGGGGAACCTTCATGCCTTACTTGTTTCTAAGGGGTAAAGGGGTTTTCTTAACAAGCCTGCCCAACCCCCCTGGAGGCGCCACCCTGCTTTCCAGGCGGCACTGTGATGAGAGTTGTCAGCTGGTCCTTCCATTCACACATCTTGGAACCTTTGGTCCGTTGGAGCTGGGCAGCTCCCAGCCATCCGTGTGTCTCCGGCACCTAGGGTGGAGGGGGTGGGGTGGGATGGGACGGGTGGGGGAAGGGCTTCTGCCTGTTTGCTCCCCGGTTCTGTAGCTGCTGACCAGCGTCATCTTCGAAGTATACATGAGAGAAATATATTTACAAATGCTTTATTCTCTTCTTTAATAAAAAACGCACCAGTAATCTAAAGCCAGAAATGGAGCCATGGTCCTGTCTCTGTGCACCTCATACACCCGCCTCCCATCACACAGCTATCTATGGGGGGGAGGGGCACAGCCTGAGCTTCACCACCCCCGTGATTGGCAGCCAAACAGCTCTAAGTAGCAGAATCTTGGAAGTTTCCATATTTGTTGAGTACCAGCTAGGCCGGTCACGTGGCCTTGCAGGGTACCCCGTGGGGTGGACCCTCCTTGCTGTACTGATTTTGAAATCCCTCCTCCCAACCCACACCTGCTTTGTGGTTCACCAGCTTTGTTGCTCTGCGGCATGTGGGATCTTCCAGGACCAGGGCTCGAACCCGTGTCCCCTGCATCGGCAGGCGGATTCTTAACCACTGTGCCAACAGGGAAGGCTTCCTTTGCCTTTTAAATCACCCTGGCCTTCAGCAACCTCATGAGGCAGCGGTAAAATCTCTGTTTTACTGATGGGGATCCTGAGGCTTAGAGGTTAAGTTAGTAATTCAAAATCACATAGAGGGGTTTCCCTGGTGGCGCAGTGGTTGAGAGTCCGCCTGCCGATGCAGGGGACATGGGTTCGTGCCCCGGTCCAAGAAGATCCCACGTGCCGCAGAGCGGCTGGGCCCGGGAGCCATGACCGCTGAGCCTGCGCGTCCGGAGCCTGTGCACTGCAACGGGAGAGGCCACAGCAGTGAGAGGCCCGCATACCGGAAAAAAAAAAAAAATCACATAGAAATAGTCGAACCCAGACCTGATCAATCCCATTGTGTGATACTGCATGTTCCCTACCTCCACGTAATGTTGAGTTTTAAGAGCCAGTCTGACCTAGGGCACTCCAGAAAAGAAGAAAGGAAAATCCTGTGGACCCCCTCTACATGGGGGTGGTACCCCAACTCACAGCTATAGAGAAGGCCTGGTGTCTGCAAGCTCCTGAGCTACCAGAAATGGCTTGATGATCCTTTATCTTTTCTTCCCCTCTTCTCGCCCCTATGCGTGTCCCCTTCTGAAGCACCCATTCAACCTATGGAGAACCAGAGAAGGGAAGAAGGTTGGCCTCAGCCTTCAGTGCCCCCTTTTTAAGGGAACAGGTGGCACCTCTCAGGACTGTTTCTCCCAGAAGGGCCTCTGTGCTGGATGGTTCTTGGCAGCAGCAGGTGAAAGGAGCTTGCCAGCTGCTCCTCTATCCACCACAGGGTAGCTTGTTCCATTCTCTCCTCTACCCCCTCCTCTCCCAGAATCCAGGCCACCAGATGGCCTGAGCAGGCTGTTTATTTGGGGCCATGGAAACCTACAGCTTCCTTTTCCTATCACTCTGGGTCAGGCGCAGAGCTGGAACCCAGCCTCAGAGCAGTGATGCCATGGGATGGTGGTTTTATTCGTAATCCCTGAGCCGTCAACCTGGGCAAGTCCCTGGCTTTGCTCCCCTGAGCAGCTTTTTCCAGTCACCATGGAGACGCCTCTGTTCCCTCTGAGGTCATGGGATTAAGTCAGACGGGGAGGGTCCCAGGAGACTCCCTTTAAAGCCTAGAGCCCCCAAAGCGCATGTCAATTGCCATTCCCTTCCTAGTCTGGGTTTGCAAAGCCAGTGCTTGGGAAGTATTGTTTTCCCTCCTAAAGAATTTGCCTTTATCCATGAGGCTAAGATGGTAAAGCCCTGACTTGATGACGATCTCCTATTTCAAACAGCCGCATTCCCAAGGACATGTTTTTCTAGGTAATTGTGCTTTTCCTAAAAATAGAACCCGCCATTAAGAAATAACCACTAGTATTACTAATAATCACTAACATTTATTGAGCTGTTTTCGTTTACCACACTGCCTCTCGACAAAGCAACTTAGCTAACATTTACCTGTTTCCAAACACTGCTTGCTCTATTTTAAACCTTTCTCAGAGTTAGAACTTCTCAGTTTTCAAGTTCATTTTTTAACAGTCCGGTAAAAAGGGCTCTGCTTAGGCTGTCTGTGGCTGTCTGAATCTCTACCTACTTCCCCATCCTCCCCTCATCTCCTGGCTTGGAGAGACTGCCATCAAGCTCCACAAAGCAGGCGGCTGGGGCGGGTGTCCACTGTCTAAAGTATTTCTTTCTCTACCTGCCCGCCTCTCCTCCATCCTGGTATTTGTCCTGCAGAGCCTTCACACAGGTGCTCAGCAGGGATTTGCTTTTAGGCTGCCTTGCGAATGAGCCTGAAGTTACTAAAACTCAGCTCTGGCGGAACTCAACTTTCAAAACACCTTCCCAAAGGATCCCTTTTAACAATATTTATTGAGTACCCATGACGTGCCAGCTTCTGGGTACTGGGGATCCAGCAATGAGCCAGTGCCCTCCTGGAGGTGATTACATTCCGGCTGGGAGACAGGCAACAGACACAAAAATAAGATTGAGCGATGTGAAAAAAAAAGTGGCAAAGAGTAAAGGAGATGGAGATGAACCTGGGCATGCTTCGTTGATGCTGTGAGATTTGGGGGAACATAGGTCCAGGAAGGCACAGACCGAAAGGAAGAAAAGTGGTGTTTCTGGGGGACACGGCATCCGGGGGTTCTTTTCACCAGGAGGCTCCCTGGAGAGCTCGCTGTCTGGCCAACGTCTTCCCCATCGCAGCAGATGCCCTCAAAGCACCAACCAGGCCTCCTGAAGGCGGCCGACCAGAAGCCTCTAATAAGCTCCGCGCGAGAGCAACGCCAGAAGCTCTGCTCGCTTCCTCCCCATGGCAGGCGCTAAAGGTCTAGCGGAACCAAAGTCTCGAGGGAAGAGCGAGCCCACGGACCGCGGAAGAAAACGCCCACCGGAAGCGGCCCCGAGACCCGAACATGGCGGCCGTACGGTGGCTACGCTGGGGCCTGAACCGAGCCGAATCCTGGCTGCTCCCGCGGCCCGCGCGCTGCCCCCACCGGCCTCTGAACAAACAGGCAGAGGGTACCGAATTCCAGAGCATCTACAGTCTGGACAAGCTCTACCCCAAATCGCGGGGCTCGGACACCGCCTGGAGGGTTCCGGTGAGCCGGGAGGGCCGGACGGAAGGAGCGTTTCCTGGACTCTTGCTGGGTGACGTCGGGCAGCCGGGGCCCCATTGGCCAGGCGTGCTGCTAATCCAAGAGACGGACGCGCTCAAACATGGCGGTCGCCGCGGGAGGAGGCTGGTTGCCCGAGCAACCGGGGGACGGGGGCGGCTGGGCGGTTGGCGGCCTCCCGTGTGGCTAGAGGTGTGCCGGCGCCGGGAGAGCATGCTGGCTATGCTTCTTACAAGACCACCAGCTTTTCCGCATTCATTCCCCGTCCCTCAGGCCCAAATTCTCGTCCCAAGGGAAAAGTGCCGTCCACAGAGGACAATTAAGGCAGGAAGCTGCCAAGTAGCTCCCTTTTGGAGCTTTTTAGCAAGTGACGTGGTCCTTAGCCTCTAGTAACCCCAGCACGCCTGACGAAACAGAGGTTCTGGTTCGTTGCCTCAGGATACCTTTATTGACAGTCCGCTGTGTGCAGGCGCTGTATCAGGGCCCGGAGCGGGAGAGTTTGGACCCACCCAGTTCTATGGAGTTTCCACCTACAGGATTGGAAGAGAGCGTTCATTCATTTATTCATTCATTCACTCACTTAACAAACTTCAGTTGAAAGCATGGTGTATACACGATGCTAGGCATGGGGACAGAGTAGTGAACAAAACACAAAAATCCTAATGCTAGTGGAGCTTATCTGCTTAATGGAGGGAGACAGGCAATGAAGAAAATCAGTAACATAGAGTATGTGATAAGTACTTCGGAGAAAATAAAGTCCGGAAGGGAGAAGGAGTGCTAAGGTAGGGGGTGGGGTTACAATTGTAAGTAGGCTGGTCCGAGGAGGCCTCTGAGAAGGTGATGCTTGAGTAAAGACTCGGGAGAAACAAGGCAGCAGGGAGCCGTGAGAAAAGCAGGGAGAGAAGCATCCCTGCGGAGGGAACAGCAGGTACCACCCCCCTCAAGGCAGTAGCATGTTCCGCTGGTTCAAGGAACAGCAAGCAGGCCAGTGTGGCTGAGCAGGGGGCTCAGATATGAAGCTGAAGGGGAGAAGGCTGTGGGGAGGCCTTTGTATAGGGCTTACAGGGCTTTAGTTTTGCCCTGAATGTGATGGAGGCAGAAGAGCGGAATGATCCAACTTAGTTTTACAAAAATCACTGTTCTAGAGAAGAGGTTGCAGAATGGCAAGAACAGGAAGACCAGTGAGGAGATTGCAATATTATAGGCAAGAGATGATAAGCGGGGTGGAAGCAATAGGAGTCATGAGAATTGGTCAGGTTCTAGATAAATTTTGAAGGGAAAGCCTACCGGATTTGCTAATGGATTTTCCCTGAGAAGTGAGATTAAAAGAGGAATTGAGGTCTAGGGCCTTGAGTAATGGAAGGATTGTGTTGCCATTAATGGAGACGACAGAACGGTAATAGCATTCGTTTGTCTGTTCATACATTCAACAAAAAGTTTCTTGTGCACCTACTGTGTCAGACACTGTTTCAAGCGTTGCAGATACCACCACGATAAAACAGAGTTCCCACTTCATGGAGTTTATGTTCTAGCGGAAGGAGCAGACAGTAAACAAATGGGGAAAACATACCAGAGAGCGAGAAGTAATGGATAGACCAGAGTGTTTTGATGTGATAGCCAGAGAGCTACTTCAGGTTGTTAGGAAGGGAGGTCCTCTGTGAGGAGGTTTGAGGCATCTGTTAGACTCGAGAGAGGAGACCTCGAATAGCAGTTGGTTTTACCTCAAGAAAGAGGTTTGAGTTTGAGCCAAAAGGTTGGGAGTCATCAACAAAGTTGTTTTTTTTGTTTTAATTTGGTGGCGCCCAGCTTGTGGAATTTTAGTTCCCGCACCAGGAATCGAATCAGGGGCCCCAGCAGTGAAAGCACTGAGTCCTAACCACTGGACCGCCAGGGAATTCCCAAAGGTGGTATTTTCAAAGGAGATGGATGGAATGTTCTAGGGAAAGAGAGAAGAGGAAGGATTTCAGGACATTTCAGAGTTTTTAAAGGTTGCAAAGAGCAAGCAAAGGAGAGTGAGAAAGTCACGGGGAGGTGAGAGGAAACTGGAGAGGCCGGCTCAGAAGGAGGGAAGAGCGAGCTTCAAGGAGGACGCAGCCCAGGGTCTCCACGATGCAGAGGTGGAGTAGGCTGAGATTTCACCCCCAGATAATTCTAAGATGAAAAGGGATGAAGGGACTTCCCTGGCGGTCCAGTGGTTAAGACTCCAAGCTTCCAGTGCAGGGCACGCGGTTTTGATCCCTGGTGGGGGAACTAAGATCCCACATGCGGTGCAGCGGGGGGGTAGGGGTGGGGCCCAGGGCCCCCCTCCCCCCGCAAAAACGGGGTGGTGGGTGATGAACGCAGCCAGAGTGGGGGCAGATGAAGACACTTTGAGCTTGGGGGCACAGAAGAGCCTCAGAGTGGGTAGTGTTTGCACTGGGCCTGTGGATGCGAGGATTTGAGGCTTCGGAAGAACAACTCGGGGGAGACGTGAAGGTGAGAGGTCCTGGGGTGAGTAGGTCAGCTTGACACAAGCCCTCAAGGCAGATGTGCTAGTCACTGTTGAAGGCAGACAGCCTCACATGCGAGCTTCCCGGGGTCTGGGGAGGAACAGGGGACCCGTGGTTTGTTGCTCCAGGTTGGCAGAGGGTGTTCCTTTTGGAGTCTGCCTGATGTACATGTACTGTGGCACCTTCCCTCCCCTGGGCGCTGGTAGTTCCCGACACTAGCTAAGTGGAGTCAGGGGGCAGCGGCAGGGAAGGCTGGAGAAGTCAGTTCCGTTTCCCTGGAGGGGTGTTTCTGAGGCAGTACCTCTGGAGTCTGGGGAAGATGTTTCTGTCATCCTGATACGATTTTGCTGGAGACCTGAAAATAGTTGTATTACATTCATGTCGTGGCTTTACATCATTTCTGCTTTGTTGCCCTGGAACAGTTAGGAGTCGCCCAGTAGGTAATGTTTATTTGACACCGTATATGTTACATTACAGGATGATGCAGAGCAAGCCAACTACGACATTCCTATAGGTGAGTAGTTTGGGCTGATAAAAAAATCGGTCATTTCCTCTACCCCTCACACATTCCTTCCAGGTCTCTCCAAACCAATGAAAGTAAAGAAACTGTCTGGGGTTACAAAAGCAGAGTCCTTTCAGCATTGTTGAGAATAGAAAGGAAAAAAAAAAGTGATGAGGCAGCCACTCCGGAGTGCTGTGCAGTGCCCAGCACGAACAGAGAGCTCCTGATGGTCTTGTGACGTGGAACAGTCTTTACGATAGATGAATTGATTGTTATTTGAAAAAAGTAAGGTACGGAAGCATCTGTATAGTGAGCTACCATTTGTGTTTCACTTACATATATCTGAAAGACACACTTCTGGATGTACACGTAGATCTGCGAGGATGTGAAGGACCCTGGACACAGGGACTGCCGTGGGGAGGGGAGGGGAAAGGACAAACCGGGAACTTGGTGGCTGGGGAGCAGGAGTGGGGACTTCTCCCTGTAAACCATTTGCATAACTTCATAATTTTGTGCCCATCAAGCCTAAGGCGTGGCCTGTAAAGGAACAAGCAAAACCCTCCTGAGGTTCAGAGAGTTTCTGGCGCGCAGACAGCGAGAGGAGAGCAGCCAGAGGCGCCGGCGCCCGGTGGCCCGTGCTCAGGGCGACCCTGAAACAGGGAGGCCAGGCGACCACGGTCTACAGCAGAGGAGCCGGCGTCCTGCGCTGCTCAGGGTGACCCTGAAACAGGGAGGCCAGGCGACCACGGTCTACAGCAGAGGAGCCGGCGTCCTGCGCTGCTCAGGGTGACCCTGAAACAGGGAGGCCAGGCGACCACGGTCTACAGCAGAGGAGCCGGCGTCCTGCGCTGCTCAGCAGTTTGAGGCCCGCAGCTGTGCCCTGAGGCAGGAGGAGGCCGAGACCCAGAGAGAAGGGAGGCTGTCTCCTGACAGCCTCGGGGGGACGGGCAGGCAGATGGCCCAGTGGCCGCTCCTCAGCTGCCTCTGCTCGTGTTCTCTGAGAGGGGCCCAGGTCTCCCCGTGCCTGGCTGGCCTGTACGGATGCAGACAAGGCCACCAGCCCTGGGGTAGAACCGCCCGCCTCTCCCCCCGCGGAACCACACGTATTCCTCACCTGTTGAGAAAAATGAGTTCATTTGATTTGTCAAAGGGCCTCTCAGAAGCCATCTGGCGAGGTCACCGCTGCCCGCTGAGGCCGGCCCTCCACCACCACGGGGCCGCATTCCTCGCCCCCCAAAGCCCCTGCAGCTCACCACCCAGTCTTCTGGAACTTTTCCTCTGCTCTGCCTTCCCGGCTTCCCTCAGATACTACAAGGCTGCTTTTCATGAATTACAAAAATAGAAGGAAGAAACCTCATTTTACAGATCCAAAACAGACCAACCAAGACCCAGAGAAGCGGTGGGAGTTTGTGGAGGTCACAAAGTCAGTCAGTGATGAGCTGGTGTTAGAAGACGGGGCTCCCAGCTCCAAATGGAGCGCTCATTCACCCAGCAGGTGTTTTCATCCACTGACCGCGACCGAGGCCCAGGGGTGCACGCGCAACTCACGAGGAATGAGAGCCACCTCCCCTCTGGGGAGTCCACATCCACTGCATTTCAGAATAGAACATTAAACTCAGTTTGTCCCTTAGCTTGAGCTTTTGAAAGAGTCCTTGCTTTATTTATTATTATTATTTATTTTTTGCGGCACGCGGGCCTCTCACTGTTGTGGCCTCTCCCGTCGTTGCGGAGCGCAGGCTCAGCGGCCATGGCTCACGGGCCCAGCCGCTCCGCGGCATGTGGGATCTTCCCCGACCGGGGCACGAACCCGCGTCCCCTGCATCGGCAGGCGGACTCTCAACCACTGCGCCACCAGGGAAGCCCTGTTTTTTTTTAATAAGGCTTTTTGTGTGTGTGTGGCTGCTTTGGGTTTTTGTTGCTGCGCGCAGACTTTCTCTAGCCGCAGCGAGCGGGCTGCTCTTTGTTGCGGTGCGCAGTGATGTGGTGGCTTCTCCTGTTGCGGAGCACGGGCTGTAGGTGCGCGGGCTTCAGTAGTTGTGACACACAGGCTCAGCAGTTGTGGTGCACGGGCTTAGTTGCTCCACGGCATGTGGTTTCTTCCCGGACCAGGGCTCGAATCCGTGTCCCTTGCATTGGCAGGCGGATTCTTAACCACTGAGCCACTAGGGAAGCCCAAGAGTCCTTGCCTTAAAACAAACTAACAGCAAAAAACAAGGGCAGTCAGATCTAGTGGAACATACTAGACCAGAAGCAGACAACCTGGGTTGTAATTTCACCTCCTCTGCTCTCTCTGTGGCCTTGGGAGACCCTTGATTTTAGTTTTGACATCTGTAACTAATCTCTGACTTTACTGATCTGAATGTTACGTCATTGAAAGAGAGAGGAATAGGGATACTGATGTTGATGGTAAATTAGCAGTTTGCATGTTTTTCCCTGTGATAATATTTTGTTGGTGTGTGTTCTGTTTTTCAGATCGCTTGACAATATCTTATTGTCGGAGTAGTGGTCCTGGGGGCCAGAATGTTAACAAAGGTACAACGGTGCCTTGTTTTCTTTCACTTTAAAGCTTTTCTGAGAGACGGACTTGAGGACTTCTGTGTTTACATTCATGTGGCAGTAAAGAGATTTTTTTTTTTCAGAAGCTTAAATACCGCCCATTTATATAATAACCCTCTTTATTCTTCTGAATGTGGTCTGATTCTCAGACTCTCAGTTGTGGGTTGCTAGGACTAGGACTGGCTTGGGAGTCTAAGCAAAGGGAAGTCACAGTGTGAGCTGGCAGCCGGCTCCAAGAGCAGGTTTCCTTCGTTCTCCTGGACCCGCTCCCTGCTCCTGCGCCCGCCCCCCCACAGTCTTTTCAGAGCCCAGTACATTGTAAGACTGCTCCTCCGCACCCCCCACGTTCTTTTCAGAACCCAGTACATTGTAAGAGGAAGAAAGCACTAGGCGTTTGGTTCCTGGAAGTTTATTTGTGTCTGGATGTGCCTCACTATCTTTGCAGGCTCATTCCATAGCCCAGTTTGTATCCCCGAGTTCACACAGGGTAGAAACAGCCCCGGGTGGGTGTCTCACCTCCCTGTGGTTCAGAATCCGGTGGTCACCAGCCACCCGGCGCTGAGCCTGCCCGAGCGTCTCAGTGACCCGCGCCCCCTCCCTTTATTTACAGTAAATTCCAAGGCTGAAGTCAGGTTCCACCTGGCCAGCGCCGAGTGGATTGCAGAGCCTGTACGGCAGAAGATGGCGGTCACGGTAACCACGGGCCCCTTCCTTTCTCTTTAACCCTCAGTCACTTTTAGGCCTTTACTCTGTAGAACTCTGGTTTTGCCTTTGTTCTCCGCAGCACAAAAATAAGATCAACAGGGCAGGAGAGTTGATCCTTACCTCTGAATGCAGCCGCTATCAGTTCCGAAATCTGGCAGATTGCCTACAGAAAATTCGAGACATGATTACTGAGGCCAGCCAGCCAGCCAAGGAGCCATCCAGAGAAGATGCTGCACTTCAGAAAATCAGGTACCGGAAACTTCCCTGAGCTTCTGCAAACCAATTCGTGTGGACAAGGGGCTACACAGGGAAGAAAGGAGGCACGGTGAAGCCCACGACCTGCCAGCAGGCAGGTGGACAAGCTCCGGGAATGGGAGAGACTCGGACCCGGAGTGGAGGCTTCTGGGCCGGCGCCTGCTGCTTCGGCTGCTCTGCTTCCCGCTCAGCTGCCAGCTCCTCTCACCACTTCGATAACCACTGATTGGGCATCTGGGCATAATTGTGTTTTTCTTTGTTTTCAGGATAGAAAACATGAATCGGGAAAGGCTGAGAAAAAAGAGAATAAATTCTGCCATAAAGACCAGCAGGAGGGTAGATGTGGACTGAAATCATCCCCTCGAGCTGGCAAAGACCCTCTTTAGGGCCTCCAGGCAGCTGCCACCGAGGGAGCTTTAACACCATCAGGAGACGCGTGTGTTGTTTGTTGTCAGTGCTTGTCTGTAACATTGGAACCATCTCAGGAATGTTCATCTGGAATGAGGGTTGTAGGCAGTGGTTGCAGAGGTCTTTACAGGCAATTACCATGTTGTCAAACCTCTATTATCCATTTAATATATTAGGTGCAATAAAGTTCTAAACTCAGTGGGCTTCCGCTTCTCAGAATGCTTCAGAACAGAATTCCTCCCTTTTCTCTCAGTTTAAATCTGCCTAATAATTATTGGCTGATTGTACAGCCCCAGGGGAGCACAGAGGGATGAGCCCTTTGGGAACACGGGGCAGAAGGGCTGAGACAGGTGCGTGGGCATCGGAACTGGGCCTGGAGACAGGGCTAGAATATTAATCAGTCGAGAGCCGGGAGGACATGCCAGTTGAAGGGAACAGTGTGAATAAAGGAGACCAGAGAAAAGGCTGGGGTGGAGGAGACGATGAGGAATCCATCTGAATGGGGAATTTGTCCAGGTCGTTGTGAGAGGTGAGTCTGGAGAGGGAGATAGAAGTTCAAGGTGCAGGGTCTCGGGTTCAAATTGAGGAATTTAGATTTTTTTTCTTTTTTTTAATTTTATTTATTTTTGGCTGTGTTGGGTCTTCGTTTCAGTGCGTGGTCTTCTCACTGCGGTGGCTTCTGTTATTGCGGAGCGCGGGCTCTAGGGCACAGGCTCAGTAGTTGTGGCACACGGGGTTAGTTGCTCCATGGCATGTGGGATCTTCCTGGACCAGGGCTTGAACCTGTGTCCCCTGCATTAGCAGGCAGAGTCTTAACCACCGTGCCACCAGGCAAGTCCCAATAAATGACTCTTATGAAATACAAAAGATGTGGAAGATAGGGTCCCTGTCCTCAAGGGACTCAGAGCCCAGTAGGGAGCTGAGGCTCATATACAAGGAAGTGCAGCATTCTTTGGTTCATTAATTCAACAAATACTTATTGAATACCGGGCAATGGGCCAGGTCCTGGGGAATCAGCAATGAACAAAACAAAAGTCCTTTCTTCCAGAGAACTTCCATTTGATCAGAGGATGATAAAAGCTGAGAAGAAAAATGGCTTCGTCTGGGTAACATGACCTAAAACGTGGTAAATAACACAAGAAAGGTCTAAATAGATTTTGGGAAGGAACTAGTTCCAGCTGGATGGTCAGTGAAGATGTACTTGATGTGCTTGAGATGGGATGGAAGAAGGGGAGGGGCTGGCCAAGGGAGCAAGGTAAGAGCTTGTCACCGGGAGGCTCCAGTGATGGCCAAGGGCCCTGCCTGTGGCCAGGACAGTAAACCATAGTATTGAGAGAATGGGCTGTGAAGCCAGCTGCCCTGGATCAGCTGCTGACTTCCACCACCCCCAGCTGTGCAGCCTTGGGCAAACTACTCGGCCTCTCTGAACCTTAGCTTCACCATCTATAAACTAGGGATGATGTTGTTAGTGCCCACCTCGTAGGGTGGTAGTGGTTAGTGGCACTGAGCCTACACCCAGCGAATGTTAGCCATAATTAACAGTTTAGCCATGATTAAACAGTTCCAGTTTGGCTGGAAGCCAGGGGGTGAGGAGCTGTGGAAGACACACCTGCCACCTTGAGTGGGAGCCAGGCCTAGAAAGGCCTTAAATGTGACAGCTAAGACATTTAGACTCCACCCCTACAGAGGCTGTCAGGGGAAGATTAATCTGACCGTGACTGAATGAGAAAAGACTGCGGGGAAGTGGACACAGGTTGATGGACAGACCCATGTGAGCAGTTAGGGACCCATCCTGGAACTAGGGCAGTGACTACTGGCATGGAGAGAAAATAGCAGGTGCAAAAGGGTTATGGGGACAGAAAATTGGCTTGGGTGGAGTGCGAGCTGGTGTGTGACAGGGTGCTGAGCTTTCAGCCAGGAAAGTCACCGAGGGAGCAGGCTTGGGAGGATGGTTGGATGATGGGTATGGTTTTGCCTTCGAGGAGCTGACTTTGTGGGGCCTGAGGAGGAATGCTTAGGTGGAGATAGCCAGGAGAGGGAATGGAGCTGGAGCTGGGGAGTGAGGTCAAAGCTGGAGACGCAGGACAGGGGACAAGGAGAGTCTTGGGAATGGAGGAGCAGTTGAAGATGAGGCAAGGCAGGGCAAGATGATGGTGGCGGGAAACCAGAGAGGGCATCTCTCTGGTTAAACTCGAGCCTAGTGCTGGACCTGTGAGGCCCTCAGAAGACATTGGTGGCATGTGAAGGGACCTGGGAAAGCATTCGAGATACGGAGGAGGGAAGGAGGTAAAGAGAAACAAAAGCCAGGGGACAGAGAGTGGAGAACAACGGCAGGACCTGTCATTTAAAGAAAAAAAAAAAGGTTGAGGGCAAAAGAATGAACATGGGTGAACTCACACAATGATGAGTGATAGAGGCCAGCCTATAAAAGAATATGATTCCATTTGTATGAAGTTCAAAACCAGGCAAAACTACTGCTTTATGGTAACGAGAGGGAAGTGTTTACTTGGAGGCAGTGGTGACTCATGGGGAGGGGATATAAGAGAGGCTTCAGCGGCGCTGGAACTGTTCTGCATCTCATCCAGCCATGACCTTAAGATCTGTACACCCTACTGCATGCATGTTACACCTCAGCAGACAGACCAATTAGTAACTGAAAGGAGGACATTCTCAAGGCTGGAGACTGGAGCCAGGTGGAGTACATTCCTCTTTCTTGCTGGTATTAAGGGTTTGTGCAGACTCTATACGTGGGTGAGAGAAAAAAAAAGAATGTCCCCAAGCCCCTGGAAGGCAAAGGTCTCAACGCAGGCACCACAGGAAGTGAACACTGCTCTTGGCTAAAGCTTCTCCTGTTATAGCTTTCAGATCCGCGTGACTTTTAGTAATGGATTTTAAACGTGTGTAACATTTTAAAGTGTGCTTTTTCTGTATTTGTATTACCTTTTGTATAACAGTTTAAAGGAACAGAATATTAGAGTGAAGTATCTAGTTGGGTGATCCATTTCTTTCCTGTATATTATATATTTGCGTACGTATATATTTCTACTATTAAGACTGGAAGGATTTGTTCCTCCCCGTTGTACATCGTTTCATGATGGGGGATTTTGACTTTGTGTTTCAGTATTTGTGATTGATACTAGCTTGTTCTCCTTCCCTTCCTACACTACCTTTTCCTAAAATTCTTGGATTTTCTGTCAGTTCTGTAGAGGTGGACAAAATGGCCACGGTGGTAAAATTTGGAAATGCCTACAAACGGCAGCCTTCACCCGCCATCCATGGTCCAGGTGTCCGGCAGCCTCAGCGCCGGCCTCCCAGGCCCCACTGTGCTTCCGGGTGCGGGTGGCAGAAGGTGGTGAGTTCACTTCCCACCGTGGTTTCTTCCTAACGGTTGACTGTGAGCACCTGAGAGCCTACCCTCTCGCGGCCTCGGCCCCCCGTTAAGTCGTGCTTTGCAAGGCCCGGGGTCGGATCGCCTACTAGGGGGAGAGATGCCAGAGAGGATGAGGCACAGGCCCCAGTGGCCTAATGGATAAGGCACTGGCCTCCTAAGCCAGGGATTGTGGGTTCGAGTCCCACCTGGGGTAAGGGCACCTTTTTGGCTCCTTCCGTCCGTAAAGGACTCTGGAATTCCTGCGCTGTGGTTCCACCGCATGGAAGACTCCAAACACACGGCCTTCGGGCCCGCGGGTGGAAGACCGAACAACCGGTTCCCCAAGGAGAGATCCCAAAGCCAGTGACTACACCCCTGCGCCCCTGGAAGCCACCAACTTTGGGACAGCTCACAGGCCGAGGGTAAAGGGCCAGAGTAAGGGAGTAACGTCACCAGGACACGAAGGGGGAGTGCGGGACACTGAGCCCGAGGCTGGGACACACCAACTACTTGGCTGCAAATGAGGCCCTGGTACGCTGCACGGCAGAAGGCGAGCAGAGACCAGGCGGGTGGGGAGCCCCTGGGTCCCTAGATCCCTAGGCTACAGTCTCGGAGGCCCGCGCAATGCGAGCACAAAAGTTACTTAGGGGTGAAACTCTCCAACCCTGACTCCACCCCAGGTGGGACTCGAACCCACAATCCCTGGCTTAGGAGGCCAGTGCCTTATCCATTAGGCCACTGGGGCTCCATAACAAGGGTGCACCACGTGGTCCATGGTAACGTGCAGCCGCACGCGGACAGGCCTCACTCGGGCCTGCCATGACGCCCGCCGCACAGTGGACCCGAAGAACGAGGGCCGGCCCTGGGCAGCCTGCAGGACAACCGGAGGGCACACCCGCGGGGCTACGAGAAAAGTTAAGGTTCAAGGTGAGGCGACTGCGCAGTGCCGGGGGTCAGGAAGGTGAGCGTCAAGATGCCCGAAGGACGCGCGAAGAGGTTGGTGAAACCGCAAACGAAGCGGGTTAGGATTATTGAGCCACCAAAGCCAGGAGCCCCTCGTCCAAAACTAAGCCGACCACGAAGGGACTCGAACCCTCAATCTTCTGATCCGAAGTCAGACGCCTTATCCGTTAGGCCACGCGGTCACGACGCCCACAGCTTCGCAATACGATAGTTAAGTGCACCCCCCCTTGAAGGTGGCGTTGGCGCAAGAAACGACCGTGTGCGTTTGGCCACAAGGTGTGTCCCAGGTGTGGCGGAGGAAGAACCACAGTGCGGTCCCTGCGTCTGGCGTCAGCGCTGGTGCGGCCTTGGGTCACCAAATAAGTCTACGGGTGACTCCTACTTCGCGAGGAGGCCGCGTGCCCTAATGAATAAAATGTCTGACTTCGGATTAACAGTTTGAGCCCCTTCGTGGTCGAAACGTTTTCGTCCCGAAAAGAGGATAGCACTCTTGTACTGCAACCAAATCCCAGTCCTTGCCCTTGTTTTAGACACGTAGAGCCCTTCGGACCCTCTCACAGCAGCTACTTCCGTCACCTGGACCTGGTAGTTCGGGCTCGTGTCCAAGCGGGCTTTGCACCTGGAAACTTCCGGGCTGACGTCATTACGCAGCCATGCGACCTCATAGTTCAAGAGGCATGTGATCCGGTGCCGCTTGCGGGAAGCCCCAGTGGCCTAATGGATAAGGCACTGGCCTCCTAAGCCAGGGATTGTGGGTTCGAGTCCCATCTGGGGTGAGGTGGCTTAACCACTGTGTGTCGCTTTTGCATCTCTACCTTTTTAAGGTAAAAAACTCATGAGGCACATTTTCTCTTTTTAAGACCATTTGTGTGTGTGCGGGTGTATGTGTATGTCTCTGTTGCAATTAATTTGCCCTTTCTTTTTGATCGAACCTGACTATACTTTTAAAGGTAAACCGTTATGACGGAAAATGGTTCCCCACTTCTTGTTGCCTCTTCGGGTTGGCATCTAAACAGACAACGTGGTGAAAGGGCTCTGCAAGCTATAAATCTCTGTGCAAAAGAAGCGAGCGTGTTCTGTGTGAGTCCACCGCTATAAAGTTAAAATCAGGCAACACCTTAGCCCGTCCCTCCCTGCCCCCTAAACCCTCCACGGGAGACGGGCAGGCGGTGTGTGGCGCCGCCCACCCCCATGCCCTCAGTCCTGGTGTGGACTCTGTCTCCCTTGAGACGGCACCCACCACACTGCCCTGTGCTAGGGCCAGGAGGGGTGCAACGAAGCTCGTGTGTACAGCACGCGCATTGGACAGTGGGGATAACTGCCAATCTCTTGAGTATACCCAAGTCCCGCGGGGAGAAGATGGCACGCTCACATCGGGTGATCCCAGGAGTATTTAAAAAGGGATTCGTGGGTAAACAACAAGGTCCTACTGTATAGCACAGGGAACTATATTCAATATCCTGTGATTAAACCATAATGGAAAAGTGTTAAAAAGAATGTGTCTATGTATATATAATATATATATCTGAATCACTTTGCTGTACAGCAGAAATTAACACATTTAAAATCAACTATACTTCAATAAAAAATAAATAAAAAGGGATTATCTACTGTATAACATAGGGAACAATACTCAATATCCTGTGATTAAACCGTAATGGAAAATAATATTAAAAAGAATGTGTGTATATATATATATATATAATATGCATATCTGAATCACTTTGCCGTATAGCAGAAATTAACAACATTGAAAATCGACTATATTTCAATAAAAAATAAATAAATAAAAGGATTATCGGGGAGATGTACATTTATGATTTTCACACTCTCGTGTGTGTGTGTGTGTGTGTGTGTGTGTGTGTGTGTGTGTATATATATATATATAATTATCCTTTGGTAAAATGTTTAGTTTTTGTTTTAACTGTACTTTTCTGACCAGGGATGATTTTTTTTTTTTTTTTACCTTGAAGCCCTGAGGAGCTATGGGTGTGCATCCAAGTTGACTATCGCACTGTGTGCCCTTCGGGGATGCTGTATTTACTCGGGGAGAGGCTGTATTGTTCATCAGGTTTTCATAAGTCCTTGACTCAAAAAAGTTTAAAAACCACCATTCCTTGTACTTTTGTAGAAAGAAATAACAAACTAGAAGTACAGAATCCCCCTCTCCCTTCTCCAGAGTCGTCCAGAATTCTTCCTGTGCTCTCTGCTCTAAGCCAGCCTCCAAGTTTTAGGGATGATACTTTCCAGCTCTCTCTGGCTCCCAAGCCCTGCCGCGTGGCTGCAGCATCACAGGCCTAGCCTGCAAAGCTGGGGCTACCGCTAAAACCATCCTCCAGGCCCTGCGTCCAGGGAGCCAACATTCAAGTGAGAGAAAAGACAGTAAACTAATGCCAGGAGGATTTCAAAATAAAGAGGGTGATGGGAAACTATTAGTTGAGTAGTCAGAGAAGGCTTCTGGGTACAGAACGGCAAAGGTACCATTGGTAATCTCGTCACCTTCAGAGGACTTCCTTAATATCTTGGGTGACACACTACCTACTTCATGGGGTTATCGTGAGGAGTATTTATGCTCAGTGATTAGAACAGTCCCTGGAACGTAGTGTGTGCTCTGTAAGTCATGGTCATCGCCATTTACTATGATACTAGCTTGCTCCATTATTCAAGGTTTTTGTGTGATACTCTCCTACCAGACGTGAACCCCTGAAGGCTCAAATATCATCTTACATCTCTTCTCTTTCATTCATAAGGAATTCATATTAAGATTCTTCTAAATGCCAAGCACAGTGCTAAGCCCTGGGAAATATAAATATGACTAAGGTATAGTACTGGTACTCAACAGAGAATCTTCTAGAATCCTCTAGATTTTCCTAACCTTCTAGGATGACGAGCCGGAATCGCAAATGTCTGAAGGTAACGGGCGCGTGAGAGGGGCAGTTAGCAATCTGCTATGGCTATAATGGAGGAAGGAGAACAATGTACGAAGAGAGAACCCTGGAGTAAGGAAATTTACATTTGATCTTGCGGGCAGAGGGTTTTAAGCAGAGGAGCAAAATAACTATACTTGCATTTTGAAAGATCCCCTTGGCAGCATGGTAAAGAATGAATTAGAGGGCTTCCCTGGTGGCGCAGTGGTTGGGAGTCCGCCGGCTGATGCAGGGGACACGGGTTCGTGCCCCGATCCGGGAGGATCCCACATGCCGCGGAGCGGCTGGGCCCGTGAGCCATGGCTGCTGAGCCTGCGCGTCCGGAGCCTGTGCTCCGCAACGGGAGAGGCCACAACAGTGAGAGGCCCACGTACCGCAATAGAAAAAAAAAAAAAAAAGAATGAATTAGAGGGACTTTCCTGGTGACGCAGTGGCTAAGAATCCGCCTGCCAATGCTAGTGAGACACGGGTTTGATCCCTGGTCCAGGAAGATCCCACATTCCCTGGAGCAACTAAGCCTGTGCACCACAACTACTGAGCCTGCACTCTAGAGCCCGTGAGCCACAACTACCGAGCCCATGTGATGCAACTACTGAAGCCTGCGCGCCCCATGCTCTGCAACAAGAGAAGCCACTGCAATGAGAAGCCCGCGCACCGCAAGGAAGAGTAGCCCCTGCTCGCCACTAGAGAAAGCCCGCGTGCAGCAATGAAGACACAACGCAGCCATAAATAAATAAATAAATAAATAAATATTTTTTAAAAAAAGAATGAATTAGAGACAACCTTGTAAATCAACTACACTCCAATAAATATTAAAAAAAAAAAAGAATGAATTAGAGGCAGGTGAGGGTGCAGGCAGAGAGACCCCTTAGGGAAAGATGTATGGTTCAGGGAAGAAATAAGCAAAACATGAATGGAGGCGATAGCAGGGACACCAAGAGGAGGGAAGTAAAACAGATGTTCAGGAAATGGAACCTGTGGATCTGGTTCCTAACTGCTGTGGGATGAGGGAGACAAGGAGCCCAAGATGGTGCCCAGGATTTTGGGGGACAGTGGTGCCACCCCCCAAGACAGATGGGGAAGGCATGAGTTCAGGGCTGATAATCTCAAGTTGAAGATGCCTGCAGGATCCCCACGCCCCGCCCCGCCCCGCCCCACCCAAACCTATCCATTGTTTTCATTGTAGTTTCTGGTTTCTGCTTTGGTGTTTGAAAAATTCTCTCACCTGAAGCTTATATAAATATTCACCTACAATGTTTCCTGTTGTTTCTTGTGGTTTTTTTTTTTTTAACATTTACATCTGTAACTGGAATTTATTTTTAAGTGTCAAGTAAAGATCTGTTCCTGTTCTACAAATATTTAAACACTTAGATCAGTGCCTTTCCTCAATGATTCAAAATGCTACTTAAATTATTTAGTAAATACTTATATGCATATACCTTGAATAACGCAGGTGGGGTGGGGGGGGTGTTAGGGGCGCCAAGCTTCAGCTTCAACCAACCCGGATCATGTAGTCCTGTAGTGTTTACAGTTCAAAAAATCTGCGTGAAAGTGAGCTGCAATTCAAACACTGGTTGTACAGGGGTAAACTGTACTTAATCCTAATACAGTATGGACTTTTCCTGAACATTCTGTTCTTTTCCATTGATCTAATTATTCTTTAGCTTTTTTTTTTTAAGTCTTTATTGAATTTGTTACAATATTGCTTCTGTTTTATGTTTTAGTTTTTTGGCCCCAAGGCATGTGGGATCTTAGCTCCCCGACCAGGGATTGAACCCACACCCCCTGCATTGGAAGGTGAAGTCTTAACCACCGGACCACCAGGGAAATCCCTATTCTTTAGCTTTTTATGATACTTAATATGAGAGTATTAACTTATAACCCAATTTATTAATCTTTTCAATATTTTCTATTTTTCTTATCTATATCTTCTGATTTTTTTTCTGTAATCAAAATGTATTGTGTAATGAAATGTTTTTCTACGACACAATTTAATGCCATCAGTTTGCTTTGTTTTAATATGAAATGTTCATATTATTTTTTCTTCCAAACATTCTGTAATTACATATTTAATTTCTCATTGATCCAAAATTTAGGAGAGTTTCAGTTTCCAAGTGGCTGCATTTCTGTATTGTTTTGTGTTATTGTAGTTTATACTGTGCATATTAATTGTTGGTTGTCTAATGTTATCGGTTTCCAGTTATTCTGTTAGTATGACATAGAATTTAGTATATAAGCTATTGAGTCTTTATTATAGTTTGCTCTAGTCTCACTTGTCTTGCAAATGACAAAAATAGAAAGGTATGTTAAAATCTTTAAAAGTTATGTTTCTAGAAATTTCTTTTCAACTTTTTTGCTTTATATGGTTTTAATGTTATTTTTTTCAGTACATCAAGGTTCCAATCATTATTTTTTTCATGTGAATGGTTTCCTTTATTAGTTAAGAGCTGCGTTTGGCCCATGTCATGTTTTTGTCTCGATTTCTACTTTGCTAGATAGTAATATTATAAATCTACATTTCTGCCCATGCTTTAAAAATTCTTATGAAAAATTTCAAACATACCCAGAAACTGAGAATAGTAAATGAACCAACCTAGATCCATCAGTTATCAAGATTTTGTTGCATTCACTCTATTAATCCCTTTTATCTTTTTCATTTTCTTAAGTATTTTTTTAAAATCATTTATTTATTTATGGCCGCATTGGGTCTTCGTTGCTGCGCGCGGGCTTTGTCTAGTTGCAGTGAGCGGGGGGCTACACTTTGTTGCGCACGCAGGCTTCTCATTGTGGTGGCTTCTCTTGTGGAGCACAGGCTCTAGGCATGAGGGCTTCAGTCCTTGTGGCTCGTGGGCTCTAGAGTGCAGGCTCAGTAGTCGTGGCACACGGGCTTAGTTGCTCCGCGGCATGTGGGATCTTCCCAGACTAGGGCTTGAACCCATGTCCCCTGCATTGGCAGGCAGATTCTTAACCACTGCGCCACCAGGGAAGCCCTTTCTTAAGTATTTTAAAGCAATCCCAGACATCACATCGTTTTATCCCTACATACTTCAATAGTCATCTCTTAATTAATTATCTTTTTACAGTTGATTGGTGCAAATCAGGATCCAAATAAGGTCCAAACACACAGGATTTGGATGCCGGGTCGCTTTTTAATCTAAAGAGGCCCCACCTTCCCTCCTCTCCTGCCCCACGCCATTGACATGTTGAAAAACAAAAGGTCAGATTTCCTGTAAAATGTCCCACATTTTGGATTTATCTTCTTTGTGGTGTCATTTAACTTGTTCTTCTATCCCAGATATTTCTTCTAAATTGGAAGCTACTTTTAATGCCTTGATTTTTAAATCCAGGTTCAACATTTTGGCAAAAATACTTTCAAATGGTGCTGTGTAGTTAATATGTCAGAAGGTACATAATATGGGCTTGGCATCAGGAGGTGACAGCCTGATCACTGTCAAGTGCTTCATCAGACTTTCATATTATGGTCTCATCCATTAATGATCTTTGCCTGAATAAACTACAGTTGACCCTTGAACAACCTGCGGATTAGGGTTGCTGACCCTCCTCTGTCAAGTAATCTAAGTTGACAGTTGGCCCCTACCCACCCACAGATTCAACCAAGCTTGGATTCAACCCACCTTGTATGGTGTAGTTCTGTAGTATGTACTTATTGAAAGAAGTCCACATATACATGGACCCATGCAGTTCAAACTCGTGTTGTTCAAGGGTCAACAGTATTTCATTAGGGATTACAAAATAGTGCTTTTTCCAATGTTGCTTTCTTTCCGCATAGTTTGTAAAGCACTTTCTATCATTAACTAGGTCTATTAGTTTATCCTGAAATACCATTGTTTAAATTAAAGCAGGATAAATGCATATTTTTTTTTCCTTCAATGCCGGTTTTTAGAGTAAGGAGTTGGAACCCTTGATACAGCCAATGTATCCTTCTTTAACTTTTTCTTTGGCCACGCCTCTGCTTGTGGGATCTTAGTTCCCCCACCAGGGACTGAACCCAGCCCAGCAGTGAAAGCACCGAGTCCTAACCACTGCACCACCAGGGAACTGCCTTTTTTTTTTTAAAGGATGGACAGCTTGTAGTTGGATTTTAGCTGACACAGTTTGAATTATTGTCTTCTAATAGGGGTCTTTACTGATCCATAATCATCCTAAGTGTGTTTGGTTCTGTATTTATGCTACTTACGTTTTCGCTGATTTCTTTAACTTTTACCATATAGGATGTACTTTTCTCTCTTGTGACTTGAAAAGCATAATCCTATTTTACTAGTGATAATTTTTAATGTAAAATCAATGCATGCTCAATGCAAAAACTTCAAATGATTCAGGATATAAAACTTAAAAGTGCCCCAATCCTTCCTAAATGCCTTGGACTGAGAGCACGTTGTCAGTTTTTCACTGTTGTTTCTTCCTGTGAGTCTTCCAAAGGCTCTCCCTCAAGTGCTAGGGACCCCTCCCTTTATGTTACAAAACTTTCATAGGACTCATGTTGCTTCTTCCCTTGAACACACGTTCTAACCACACTCCAAAAGCAAACTCAATGGCTTTTTCTAAGATTCCCATGTTTTCACTTGTCTGAATCCCTGTATCTTCAGCTGGATGGCTGGGTGCCAGTTCAATGATTCACAGCCTGGGGGGAGGGAGCGAAGGGTATTCGTTTTGTGCATTGAAGTCCATCTGGCAGAACTACTGCTGAACATCAGATTATGTTACGACTAAAGCAGCTCTAAGTGGAACATGCCTTGCTCCTCAATTACAATTTACCTTCGGCCTAGCCCCTGCCCTACAAATTAGGGGTGATAGTGCCCCAGGCTTCCTCTGCTTATGTCCTTTAAGATTACATTACTTTTTTGAGCGTTATCAGCAACTGTTGATCTTCTCCAGTAAATTCTGGAATCTCTGGCAGAAGTGTCACAAAATTATTGGCCTGTGCACATTACCCTTCCCCTGGTAGGTTTTTTTTTTTGGGTCTTCATTGCTGCGCCTGGGCTTTCTCTAGTTATGGTGAGCGGGGGCTACTCTTTGTAGCGGTGCGCAGGCGGTGGCTTCCCTTGTTGCGGAGCACGGGCTCTAGGCGTGCGGGCTCAGTAGTTATGGCTCGCAGGCCCTAGAGCGCAGACTCAGTAGTTGTAGTGCACGGGCTTTGTTGCTCCACGGCATGTGGGATCTTCCGGGACCAGGGCTCAAACCCATGTCCCCTGCATTGGCAGGCGGATTCCTAACCACCGCGCCACCAAGGAAGCCCCTCGGTAGGTTTTTCCTACAGGATTTAAGCCATATCAAGCCATGTCAAGCCAGATGCCTTTGCTTAGATCACTTTCTTACCAAGAAGCTTCCCAGGTTACCTCATTTAATTCTCATTACAATCGTGGTGTTTGTAAATGAGAAAAGGAAAGTCCCGAGATGGTAAACGATTAGTCTAGAACCAGCAACTAAATGGCCAAGGGCAGGCATAAGCAATAGGCATACCAGGTCCTCTGACTTCAAGGGCAATAGAACTTTTCCTACCACCTCATCTTTTTTTTTTTTTTTTTTTGCGGTACACGGGCCTCTCACTGTTGTGGCCTCTCCCGTTGCGGAGCACAGCCTCTGCACACGCAGGCTCAGCGGCCATGGCTCATGGGCCCAGCTGCTCCGCGGCATGTGGGATCTTCCCGGACTGGGGCACGAACCCGTGTCCCCTGCATCGGCAGGCAGACTCCCAACCACTGCGCCACCAGGGAAGCCCCCACCACCTCATCTTACTTTAAACCACCTACACTTCCTGGCATTGCTCAGGAGTCCTGCTAACTACAATCAATACTAGGATCATTTTTAATGAAACGATGGAATTAAAATAATTTCCTATGTTCATATACAAAGCTATAACAGGTTTTAACTTTGTGACAAAATTTCTTTTCATACCACATTTAAACTGAAGAGCTGAAGCACAGAAAAGTAGATCCCTGCTGCTACTCGCCCTGCTGTTACATCTGCATGTGACTTTCTGATGGACACGTAGAAGGAAGCACTCCCTAGGAATCAATGGTTTGAAAGCAAAGAGAAAGTTCAAGGCAATCAGTAGATAATGATTCCTCTTTACCATATTCCAGTGAAAAACACTGTCATCGACCCTACTGTTATTTGTTAAGATTTCAGCAGCCCTGGGGGCTCAGCAACTGGCTCCTACAGGCCCTCACCATTAGGCAACAGCACACACCTATAGGCATACCTTTCCATTTTAACAAAAGCTCCGCTCCCAGTGAGGTAACTCCAGAGTTTAACTATCTCAACCGCAAAGGAGCAGACACACACAGCACTATATAATTATTTTTAATGTCCAGAGTTTATAATTCAAGGGCCAGAGCTTTCTCCCAGACTCAAGTTTATAACTGCTCAATTGGCTGGTGAGGCCAGTAGGGATACTTCTTCTTATCTAATTTGGTGTCTGGGAAGACTTCATTCAAGTCCTCAATGGTCATCTGATCAAATGGAATGATGTTCTTCATCTTCTCCAGCTAGAAAAAGACGGGAACTGTGTTAAGATAAATAGGGCTGCAGAGATGCAAAAAAGAATCCAAGGTGGGTTACCCCCACTAGGTGAAAGATGTGTGGCCGTGAAAGAGAGGAAATATAAGCAAAGGCCTAGGCTCATCCTTACCTCTTTCTTGTATTCCTCAATCCTGGTCTTAGAGAGAGACAAAAACTCAGCACAAATTTTCACCTTTTAAGAGAAGGGAGAAATTCTGTTTACAGAAACGTAATCATACAGTATGTCCTCCTCTGCTGGTTTCTTTCACTCACATAATTATTCTGAGGTTCATCCATGTTATTGCGTTTATTAATAGTTCATTCCTTTCTATTGATCCTTTAAAGTCACTCCACCTTAACCTTACTAGGAAGAAACAGAACTGTCAGGAATTAAGAGAATTTTAGAATAAATAAGAGCCTCCAATACTTACATCTTTTTCTTCTTCAGCATCCACCTGGGCAGTATATTTATCCTCCGGCACAGGAACCTTCAGGGCATTAAACTACAAAACAGTGACAGTGAGTTGTCATTAATATAACCAAGAGCCCCCCAAAAGGGCTCAAAGCTGCTAATCGTAATAGAGCGTATAAAAACACATTCTCCGTTCAGGGAGGAAACCAGCATGCATCTAGGGCGTCGTAGTGGAAAGAGTACTAGACTACCAAGGGAAGCTCAAGGTTCTTCTCTGCCCCATCACTAACTAACTGGAGACCTTGGACAATTCTTTATTACAGTGAGCTTCAGTTTCTTCACCTGATAAAGACAGTTGGACTTGATGACCTCAAAGAACCCTGCAGTTCTAAAGAAATTCTGATCTGTTTTTTTTTTTAAAGAATTCTGCATTTTATTGCACTCAAATAACATTGAACAGAAGACGTTTACATTATTTTTAGAAAATCCACTGATGTTGCCCAGCTTGGCATATGTTTGTAAAAGACAAGGCTCATTCATTGAGATATTTGGAATTGGAACGTATTTGACGTTGACCACAGCATAATGAATCCTCAGTGTCCAGAGTTCTAGAGATGATTATATACAAAAATCCAGAAAAATTTACTTTACACATTTATCAGTTCTATGTCACTCCTAAGTTTCCCTAAAAACATATGGCTTTATAAAAAGTAGTGTTCTAGGATTTCCCTGGTGGCACAGTGGTTAAGAATCCGCCTGCCAATGCAGGGGACATGGATTCAATCCCTGGTCCAGAAAGATCCCATATGCCATGGAGCATCTAAGCCCGTGCGCCACAACTACTGAGCCTGCGCTCTAGAGCCCATGAGCCACAACTACTGAGCTCGCATGCCACAACTACTAAAGCCTGCATGCCTAGAGCCCTTGCTCCGCAACAAGAGAAGCCACCGCAATGAGAAGCCTGCGCACCGCAATGAAGAGTAGCCCCCGCTCGCCGCGACTAGAGGAAGCTCGCGCGCAGCAGCAGAGACCCAACACAGCCAAAGAAACGTAGTGTTCTATAATTCACAATAGAAAGTAAGAGCTTTATTAGATGTTGAGTAGCAACTCTGTATTACCCAGATCACAGGTTTAGAAAATTATTGGTTTTTTTCTAATGTATTACTTTGGGTTTCACTACACTATGGTTCAGCATTAATTACTACAGTGTAACAATGCTCTCCAATGATAAATATATAAAATCTCTTTGATTTTCTTTTTAAAAATTTATTTATTATTATTATTTTTTTTGGCTGCACCACACGGCATGCAGGATCTTACTTCCCTGACCAGGGATTGAACCTGTGCCCCCTGCAGTGGAAGTACAAAGTCCGAACCACTGGACCGCCAGGGAAGTCCCCTGATTTCTCTTTTAAAAGAAACCGTAGTGGACTGGCGTAAGTCATGTTTGCATAATGGAGATGGAGGAGATGGTCTCCTTAGAAGACAGCTTAGTGTTGTGGCCCCAGCACTTAGCACTGCACCTGGCACAGAGTGGGCCCTCAATAAGCAACTGTTGAATCAACAAACTACAGATGCTGAAATTTAACATCAGAAGAGGATAGGTGAGCAAGAGATCACAGCTCCAAGGGACATTAAAAAAGACAGCAGAGAAAAGAGGAAAACAGTAAAAGGATAGAAAAATAATGTTACGTTTGTTCTAAAAGGAGACAGGTGGGGAGCTAAGAAGGAACTCAGAGTTGGCCAGAAACATCCAACTCAAGAGCCCTCTGGCTCCCAGGTTAAGGCTCTGCCATACCGTTTCCTTGGATAAGAAACCAGCTGAATGAAGAGACCCTGAAGTCTCTGCACCTATTTACCATTTAAATCTATCATCACAAGACCTCTGGCCACACCCATCTCTCCTGAGCCTCCTTTGGATTCTGGGTGTTAATTCCACCCCTCTTTCCTCCCTGTCATCCTGCATGTGTAACTGTCCACCGTCCTGCTCCCCAAGCAGGACGTGTTACAAGACCAGAACTTTAGTTGCCTGAAGTCTCACCTTCTTCTCAAAGTCATCCACCAAGCCAGCCTTTGCCACACTGGCCTTGTAGTAAGCCCAGTCGATGGCAGGTGGCTTCTCAGGCAGAGCGGCCAACCTGATCACGTAGAAAAGCAAAAGTTAAGATTGTTCCATGAGCAACAAAAAATTCACACAGCAATTTCCCTGTTCCTTATTCCTATGGCCTGGGGCTATCATCACACTCTTCCCTTGGAGGGAGATCAAAGGAATGCAAAAAAATTACTTGTATTTGGAAAATGCATGGATTTCTTTATACTTTCTGCCGGAAGAACATCAAAAATTCATGTGCAATTCCAAAGCACATTTTGTTTCCACATTAAGTGACAGGTTAAGAGGCTCCCTCTCAGCAAGGTACTGACCTGGAGGTGAGGATCTCATTCCAGGATTTCAGGGAGTTAGCAACAGCCTTCTGGTTGGGGGGTATGATCTCCCCAAAAGCTACCCAGTCAATGGCTTTTAGAGCAAGTTTCCGTCCAGCCATCTGGAGAGCCTAGAAAATAAAACTGGTCAGATCAAAACAGGACTCTTGGAGAGGATCGTCTGAAGGGCATCTTAGAAACATTCAGGTATTTCAGAAATAGATCAGCATCATATGTGTGGGTATATCTGTCAACTAAAGGAATCAGGATTACTAAATCAGAAAGAGGACAATTTACCTTTTCAAATTCAAGGTGTGCAACCTGGCATATAAATATATTCTCTCCCCACTAGATGGTCCTCCCCCTATTCCCCAATTCCTAACCTATCAAAGCCCAGTTCTCTAGTGTTTGCACTCCATGTACCTTTGGAAATACTGATAATGCAACAGTCATGCATTACATAAAATAATTTAAATGCATTTCCACTCAGTTTGCGTTTTATTCACTGATTCTCCAGTGCATAGAACCTGACACATACCCCCATTTCAACAAGGCTTAGTTAAATAGGGCAGACTCTCGACCAAAATTTCCTCACCTGAAAAGTGGGGATAATAGCCCTGCTTACCTAAGAAGGCTGTTAAAAATATCAGATGTAATTGTGCACATCAATTTGCTCTACAATCTTATACAAACTTAAGGGGCTCTCTACCCGCTCCCTGTCAGATTAGTAATACACCTGCACCTTCCTATTCATGTCTGATGATCCCCTGCAGTGTTAGCACAAACCCTGAGTATACTGGCAATACGCTTAAAAAAGGTATTCAATACATGTGTGAATGTGAGAGAAGATGGAAAGTGATTACAGCCATTTTTTTTAAAACCAGGATAGAATATGGGAAAATAGTCAACTTAAACTAAATAAGATCAATGTCAAACATTAGGAAAAAGACTGAAATGTCAAAGGTCTTTACAAGTTATGGGCTGGATTACAAGGAAGATGGAAGAAATCTTCCCCAGGATCTCAAGACACGTATCCAACACCTGCCGCTTCCTTTCACTCTCAGGATAGCTTGTGTTTCCTGGAGTGGAGGTGAGGGGCATCTCTTTAAATACACCAGAGAAATAAGTGCCCTTACAGAGACTTTTCCAAGCACAGAAGATAGGGTTCATAAATGGATTGCTGTCTCTTATCTACTGCTGAATCCCCAGCGCCTAGAACAACAGATCTTGCACAGGAGGTGCTCAGTGAATATTTGCTGAATCGGTAAATGAACCCTGCACTTGAGAAGCTCTGAAAGCTCCACACGCTCGAATGCTGAAACCTTCAGGAGGGAAGGGCACAGCCCTCCAGCCTGCTGGGTGTCACTCAGCAAGCTAAAACGATCTCCCGGCAACGTTTCCGCAGTCTCCAAACCGGACTACTGAAGTCGGCCAGGCTGGGGTCGGGCTGGACGAGACAAGGTTAGTGGAAGTGCCTAAGTCAGACGCGGCAGGGTCACAGACTGGCCCCTGCGACCTCGCGCTCGGGGGAAGGGAAAGGAAGGGAGCGCGGAGCAGCAGCTACAGCCGGGACACTGCCAGCAGGGCAACCGCAGGGCCCGGCGTCCTCGGTAGGGGCGCGACAAGGGTCGGGCCGAGGTTTGCAGGCGGCAGAGCAGAGGAACCCCCTGGGGTCGGACCTAACGCCCCAAACCTCACTCACCTTCACCGACCCCAGCGGCCCACAGTCCACAACACCAAAGAACGGAAGTAGATCACCGGATATCCTCCCCTCAGCCAGCCCCAAAGCCAAGGGGGCGGGCCCTATTTCTCAGATCAGCCAATGGTGATGGGGGCTGGTTCCGGAAGTCCCGTCCCCGAAGGCGGGCGCCTAGCCTCTACTGCCAGGGTCCCCGGGAGCTGGTTGGGGGCGCTCCCGTCCCTCTCCGCCGGCCCCTCCCCCGCCGATGGGCCGGCCCGGCTCTCCCTGCCAAGAGATGGGCCGGCCCGGCGGCGCGCGGGCAGCGGCGGCGGCGGTGGCGGCCCAAGATGGCGGAGCTGCAACTGGACCCGGCGATGGCGGGGCTGGGAGGGGGTGGCGGGAGTGGGCTGGGCGACGGTGGCGGCCCGGGTCGCGGGCCCCCCAGCCCTCGCCCCGCTGGCCCCACGCCCCGCGGGCACGGCCGCCAGCCCACCGCCGCCGCGCAGCCGCTGGAGCCGGGTCCCGGACCGCCCGAGCGGGCAGGGGGCGGTGGAGCCGCCCGCTGGGTCCGGCTGAACGTGGGCGGCACCTACTTCGTGACCACCAGGCAGACCCTAGGCCGGGAGCCCAAGTCTTTTCTCTGCCGCCTCTGCTGCCAGGAGGACCCGGAGCTGGACTCAGACAAGGTGTGCCCCGCCCTCGGGCGCGCCCCCGGCCTTCAGACCCCCTCGTTCCTCCTAGGCTTGTCCCCCGATTCCTGCAACACGCTTCTCACTGGCGGGCACCTCGGGCCGGGACCCCTTCCTCCTCCTATTTCCCCGCCAGGCTAACCCCCGGGGCTATTCTCCCCCATCCTCAGGCGCACGCGGGCTTTCTCTCTGACGCCACCCTTCGTTCTCAGCGGCTCCTTCCCCATACTGTGCCCACCTTCACCCACGAGACCCATTCCACACCCCTTCTCCGTATTCCTCTCTGCACCTCTCATCCCAGCCCCTCAGGTCTGCATGAGTTTTCCCCTGGCTCCTCGTCAGCCCCTCACCGCCTGTGCCAGATGCATCCAGAACTGGGTCAGGGTGAGCTAAGGCATCTTTGTAGCTTTCTCAGACTTCCTCTCGGACCCCTCTGCCAAGTTGGGTGAAAGCCTGGGTCTGATGATGGCTTCGACAGCTGCAGGAAGTGCTTCTCATGATATCACACTTCTTTTCCTGTGGTCCTGGTCCCTGAGCTCCTGTCTGGTAACTGTCATTGTTTTAGGTCGATATTTGAGATCAGATACGTTCCTTGGAAAGAGGTTGTCATTTGCCAGTGCAAACCTAAGCTGACCCGTTAAGACCAGGGAAAATGAAACCCTGAGAGTGCTGTTGGGCAAGTTGCATGGCTGCTAACCAGAGAGTTGAGAGGTGACAAGGCGCCTAACCCGTTTTCAGTTTGAGCTGTTGTCTGAGTTGTTTTTTTAACTTTACACGTTCATCTTTTAGTTTCCGACTTAAAAGCATTGATCATTGCTTACAGCACCTTGTATCCCATAGAGCACTTAGCTGTTACCTTGCAACAGAGCTAGAGTTGGGTAAACATTGGTTGATTTCACTTATTCATCTCCTGCCTCTCCTGTAATAAATCTCAGATTGAAGGAAACCTGTCCTGCCCTTACTATAAAGAGTTTCCAAAACCTTTCTTATTCTAAAGGAATTATTTGATCTACCCCAAATTGTCCTTGTTGCAGTAGAAGCCAGTTTCTTCTTGTTCCCTTTACTGTAAAGATGAGTAGGATTAAAACTGCTCAGAGCCAAGTCCTGGCTGTGCCAAGCTTCCTGTGGGCACAGATCTGGAGTGTGTGAGTTACAGCTGCCAATGCAGACTCCCACGGTTGTTGGCCCTGAGTTCTGGAGCATTGCCAACTGAACAGAGGTTTTCTTAGAATTAGGAATGTGATTCAGGCACAATAGAGAAGCCAGAATGTCCATCTCAAGCAAAAATTTAGATCATGCAACTATGGCATTTTCTTCCTCGGTTTCTTTATAACAAGTATCCCAAAGGAAGAATGTTGGTAATTGCGTCAGAGTAAAAATTTTAGAAGTTCAAGTTAATGCCTAGATGATGAATATGACTGTACATCTGTAACACCCTCCCTGAAATGATCTTGAAGTACAAGATACACAAAGCTAGGCTTCTTGCCAATAGTTTGTGATAAATATCTAGCAAAACTTGCCCTCTCACTCGTCTATTGTGACAGAGAGGTGGAAACCCTGCCCTGACTTAGCCTGAAAGCTCCACAGTGATACCCTTATGTTTGGTTGACAGGACGAGACAGGGGCCTATCTGATTGACAGGGACCCTACCTACTTTGGTCCTATCCTGAACTACCTCCGCCATGGGAAGCTCATCATTACGAAGGAGTTGGCAGAAGAAGGTAAGAACGATGTTTGCATTGGGCGTTTTCAAAGTTCAGGTCAAATCTTTAGAGCTGTTGCACAGATTTGAAATTTTTTTCCCCCACAGATTTTATTTTATTTTATTTTTTTCTGGCCGCGCCGTGCGGCCTGTGGGATCTTAGTTCCCCAACCAGGGATTGAACCCGTGCCCCCTGAATTGGGAGCGAGAAGTCATTCCACTGGACCGCCAGGGAAGTCCTGAGATTTGAATTTTGAGGTTTTCATCAAACTCACGTGCAGTAGATAGTGTAGGAAAGCTTTACGAAAATAAACAGGGAGCCTCCAATTACCTCTCGTCCGAGAGGGTCTTGAAGGAGCCCCTTTCGGTTCGCTTCAGCCTCCTTCGGGAGAAGGAAGCTACGTAGCTCAGCTTCGGAGATAGCTTTGGAGTTTTTTCTGAACCTGCAGAATTGTCAGGACCCCTTTTTACATTTACTTATTACTAGCCGTGAATGTCCACAGCCTGAAGCAACAAATCTCTGACATTTAGCTATTCGTACTTTCAATTTTAGTTTGAACTTGCAGCTGTAAAAGAAATAATAATAAAGGCTTGGCCTCATTTCTTTTAAGACTGGTCTCATGCTTCCTTGTAAATTTTTGCATCTGACCTAATTCATTCTCCAGCCCGTTGTCAGGTGCATCGTTATTTGACTCATCTTTTTGGTTTGTAGAGCATTTGGACCGTAAGTGGGTCTAGACATCTTTCTAAAAGGCTGTCTTGGGGGTGGGATAGGGAGGGTGGGAGGGAGACGCAAGAGGGAGGAGATATGGGGATATATTTATATGTATAGCTGATTCACTGTTATAAAGCAGAAACTAACACACCATTGTAAAGCAATTATACTCCAATAAAGATGTTAAAAAAATAAATAAATAAATAATAAAAGGCTATCTTGGTCTCACTGAGACATTCCGTTGAAGACTGGGGCCTGCCCCTAGAGCCAGGGCACCCTGACCTGGGAGCTTTAGCTCTGCGTGAGAAAGCTGTAATGGCCGTGCTAATTAATGAAGTGGCTGCAGAACACTGCTGCTAAAACCAGTCAAGAGGAATCACTCTCCCTTTTTTTTTCTCCTTAACATTTCAAACGCATACAAAGTAATGGGAATAGTGCAGTAAATTCCACCCAGCATCCAGCTTCAGCAATTACCAACTCATGGGTACTCTTGTTTCTTGAAAAGAGGAATCTGAAGCATCTTTTCTAATGCCTTAAAAAAATTCATTTTGAAATAATTTCAGATTTAGAGAAAAGAACTCCGTTTACCCAGATTCACCAATTTTTAACATTTTTTGGTCATATTTGCATTACAATACATTCTCTGTTTCCTCCTCCCCGCTCTTTTTCCTCTCCCTCTTCTAGTTTTTATTTCAGAACTATTTGAGACTAGGTTACAGACTTCACCCCTTAATGCTGCAGTGTGTACTTCTCAAGAACAGGACATTCTCTCACATAACCACAATACAGTTATCAAATTCAGGAAACTTAATATTGTAGAACACCTTAACTATAGCTTATATTCTAATTTTATCAGTTGTTCCATTAATGGTATTCATAGCAAATTTTATTCCTGGTGCAGGGTCACACATCCCATTTAGTTATCCTGTCTCAGGCCTTTGATATTTTGTTTTTGTTTTATTTATTTATTTATGGCTGTGTTGGGTCTTCATTTCTGTGCGAGGGCTTTCTCTAGTTGTGGCGAGCGGGGGCCACTCTTCATCGTGGTGCGCGGGCCTCTCACTGTCGCGGCCTCTCTTGTTCCGGAGCACAGGCTCCAGACGCGCAGGCTCAGTAGTTGTGGCTCATGGGCCTAGTTGCTCCGCGGCATGTGGGATCCTCCCAGACCGGGTCTCGAACCCGTGTACCCTGCATCGGCAGGCAGATTCTCAACCACTGCGCCACCAGGGAAGCCCAGGCCTTTGATTTTGTTTAGCATGGGATTCTTTTTTTTTGGATTGAACCCAGGGCCTTGGCAGTGAAAGCTGCGAGTCCTAACCACTGGACCGCCAGGGAAGTCCTATGCATGGGATTCTTTCAATGACTGCCTCTTATATTGTTCAAATAATAAGCATCTTGTTAAATTTGGTCCACATAAATTTGCACACACACACACGCACACACACACACACAAACACACAGACCTTTGGTCATTTTTAGGACAAACTGGGCAGAAATTGCAAGCTCAAGAGTTGTCCAGTGGGACTAGTTCCAGGAACTAAGTGACATATGGTAAAGGTGTCCTGCAGCTCACGGGCAGGTGCAGGGAGAGCAGGGGAAGGTGCCAGGTGGGAAGCTGCAGGGGTGAAACGGAGTAAACAGAGCACTGTTGACTCTCTGCCATTGGGGAAAAGGTCACAGGTGCGCACCAAACAGCAAAGGAACGTTTCCCCGGCTGAAGGAGTTAGACTAGACTTGCATTTGAAAGATAGAGTTCTTAGCAAGCTCATGAACTCCAGCCTCTTCCTGCCGTCTTCTGGGGACTTGACACACATCTAACTACAGTTTTGGTCCTTCTAGGTGTGCTGGAGGAAGCGGAGTTTTATAACATTGCGTCTCTCGTGCGACTTGTTAAGGAAAGGATACGGGACAACGAGAACAGAACTTCACAGGTAATGGGTTTTGAGCTCTTAAGGGGAAGCTGTCCCAAGTGGCTCTCTTTGTCCATGTGTCTGGGTGTGACTTGAAATGGATGATGTGATCTCTGGATGATGGCCAGAGCCCTGCCTTTCCCCGTAGAGCCGGAGGTCTCTGTGCGGAACACCGCCCGTCTGCCAGACAGACAGCGTGTACTCTGCCAGCCTTGTTCAGAACAAGGAAACAGAGGAGAAGAAATCACAAAGTAGACGAAACAGCCCCGTGTCCCCTTAGCAGAGCGGGAGGTTGTGGCCGCTCTCCATTTGGCAGTGGGAGGAGCCACTGCACTTGAGGTTCAAAGCCTGTTCTTTCCGGCGGAGTATCTGTCTCCCTTCATGTCCACGTGGAGGCCAAACAAGGCCTTGCTTCCGCCTGTTGGCTTCTGTTTATTAGGACCAGCCTTCAGCCTGTGGCCGTGTCACATCGAGCTCCTGACAGTCTCTTGAAACCAGTCATGGCATAGACTTTGCAAGTGGTTTGCGAATCATGCTTCGAAGAAAATAATGTCAAGCTTCTCTTTTTATTATGAAGTCTGGATTTTTATGCTAACCTAGTAGATATGGTAACAAAAATCAAACAGAATTTGCCACATAGTTTGAAAACAGAACGGAAGGCAGTGAGGCACTCTTACCTCATTTCATGTCTCGTCACCCATCATGTGTCCTAAGTAAGTGGCCACAATAGCTTCTGTTAGGCCCTGGGGACCCCAACTGATAGGAGAAGGTCCACGCCTTCAAGAAGCTTAAAGTCTAGCAAGAGACACAGACACTCCCTTTCATGTATTTAGGCTCTATTTTAAGAGAGTTTAGCTGCGGTAACGGGGCAGAGTTGGACTCCAGCATGACTTGCCTCTTATCCCATCAGATACCGGTGGTGGTCGCTTCATTGAGATCTAATCTATTGCAATATAGAATTTCCCTTGAAATAAGAAGGCAGTATGTTCCTTTTCAAAAGTAAAAAATAGTTCCTTGCTCTTTCTGTGTAAGACTTCAGATATCAAAATTTTTCTGGCTCTAAATGGAATTATCTGGATGAATAACGGACACCTATGCTAAAAAATGAACTCTCTTATACGTTTTATCTCTAGCACTTTGCAAAGGTGGAAAGGCTTATTCATTTAGTTCTCTTACATCTGCCCAATGGCTGAAAGGCTTCTTTTTAATGTTCAAAGATGAACTTGTATTTGGTTTGCAGATTACCATATGAAATATGATCTAGTGTCACCAGTCTTTCTGCCATCTCATAGTATATTTACATGGCATCTTTCACTATTATAGACACTTAATAGATCAGACGTTCCGAGAATATTGCCTCATCCTCAGTTTTCCACATTCCAAAAAACCCCTTTGATTGCTTAATATAAATATTGATGGTACCATAGAGTATGTCATTTGAAACCATTCGAATCGTGGCCCCTGAACACTCAGTTCTTTGCCATTAGCAAATTCCTTGAGAGCGTCGTTAGATTCTATTTGATGACAGCAGTTAATTAGTTCTCTAGATTCTGAGGCTTGTGGATTTATACCCAGTTGGAAGCTTTTTTATTCTAGGAATGTCAAGACCCTTTTGATGTTAATTGATCTTTCCATCTGTCCTCTTTATTTAGTGGAACTCTGGGCAATGGATTTGATGTTGTTCAATGACGTCCCCTTTTGCATTTGTCCCAAGTGGCTCTAAGGCTGAGTGTGGATTTCCGTGGCTGTCCCTTCAAACACGTTATCTCCTTTAACTTGTCTGCTTTGAAAGGAGACGCACATGGCAGACGATAGGGCGAAGCCCAAGATGTGGGGGACCTACTCTGCCCTTTCTCAGTGACCTCACACCTCTTTTACTGGCTGCCACCATTCTATTACTCTGCCGTCCTTGGTAGTATTTTTTGCTAGGTGATTAATCTTGGTGCATTTGAGAGCACCAATGGTTTACTTTGGAAGAGAATAAAAAAGAGGCAGCACAGATATCTTAAATACCTGGGACTTTGACAGCTGTGGCCACTCTCAGGTCTTTCGGATGCTCTCCATCTTACAATATAAAACATCTGGTTGTTTCCGAAATTGGAATTGTCAGAAGATTTGTCCTGTATTTTACATGGAAGAAAATTTTTTTTACCTTAGCACCTTGTTTAATGGTAGCTGTACCTCATTTAGAAGGACAAAGTATACAAGAAAGATTATAATGTTGTCAGGCCGATCTGGGCTCAAGTCCCAGCTCTACCTCCAATCCACTTAATCGCTGTCCAGCTTGGACAAGATACTGTGCTCCGAACACCAGTGTCCCATGTGTAGAAGGAAGCCAACACCTGCCTTCCAGGACTGCAGTGAAGACTAGACGAGAAGGGTGTCACACTTGGGGCTTGTAGCACTCGGTGATCAGTAGCTGCTTTTATTTTTCCAGTATTCCCCAAGTTGTTCTAAAACAAATTTTCTAGGTAGCTGAAGCCAGCTTGTCCTTTTGAAAAAGTGTTAAGTTTTCATCATTCTTAAGGGAACAGTCCATATTTCCTTAAAATCCGACTGAACATAACTGACCCCTCTCTCCATGACCAGGAGTCATTGTTGTGAACCTGGGTTGCTGTTTGTGCCTTATGCCCTCTGGGATGGGCAGTGAGTGTGCAGCTTTGCACCCAGCACTGAATGGTCCCAGATTGCTAAATACCGAGTCCTCCTGTGTGCCTGTAATTGTCCTTCTGGGAACTGGAACTTCCATCTGGCGAGCTTGCCTCCCTGCAGCCACCCTGGCTGTCTCGTGACTGGCGTCTCGTCCCCCATGGGCCAGATCACAAGTGTCAGTGAAGTGCAGGGGCCTTAGTGCTGCAGCCGTGGGGCATCGATTTGAGTTGCTCTGCCTTTTGGCTTTCGGTTCTAACTTACATTCTAGAGAGTTGAGTCTGGCCAGCAAATGGCCTTTCTCTGAATCTTTGACACCAACTGGGTGACCAACAGTTCAATCCTGTCCTTACCCTGACCACCCAGAGTCAGCGTCAGACTCCACGGGTCTCAGATGCCAGTCATAAGTCTGGGTCCCCAGCCGCCTGCACTCTGTCTGGCTTGGTGACAAATTCGGGGGCTCCCACAATGCCCCCTTCACGTTCAGTAATTTACTAGACTAACTCGTGGAATTCAGGAAATGCTCTACTTACTGTAGTTTATTATGAAGGATACAAATGAACAGCCAGATGGAGAGATTCATGGGGTGAAGTCCTAAAGGGTCCTGAGCACAGGAGCCTCTGTCCCCGTGTAGTCAGCACGCGCCAGCCCCCAGCTGCGCAACACACGGATGTGTTTGCCAACCTGGAAGCTCCCTGAACCCCATCGCTTTTTTCAGGACATTCCATTTGGTAGGGAAGGTTGATTATATCATTGGCCTTTGGTAATTGAACTCAATCTCTAGCCCCTCCCCCTTCCCCCAGGGTCACAGGATGGGGCTGAAAGTTCTAATCCTCTAACTCCCTCAGTCTTTCTGGTGACCAGCTCATTAGCATACAAAAGACACTCCCCCATTTATTTATTTATTTGTTTGTTTGTTTTGGTTGCAGCATGAGGGATCTTTTAGTTGCGGCATGCGGACTCTTAGTTGTGGCATGTATGTGGGATCTAGTTCCCCGACCAGAGATCGAACCCGGGCCCCCTACATTGGGAGGGAGGAGTCTTACCCACTGGACCACGAGGGAAGTCCCCAAAAGATACTTCTGTCACTCGAGTTTCCAAAGGTTTTAGGAGGTCTGTGCAAGGAACCAGGAACAAAGACCAAATATTTTTTTGTTGTACACATATCTATAGCAGGAATGTTACCATGTAACACTGAAACACTTCCAGGTAGCTTCAGCAGAGGGTAGAATAGCTTGAACATGTGTATATTATGGGGTCCCTATTTAATGTATTATTCCCATATATAAGGTATCATTCTGGATAAACCAAGATATGGTCTGCATTTTCAGCGTGTATGTCAGCTATAGTGACTGAAGAAGAAAATGTGACTTTCTTGTCCAGAGCAGTTTTATTTTCTACTTTGGGAAATAGATGAAGTCTTCAGTTTATCAGCATATGGTCACTCACATGATTCATCCCTCCAGAGTTCAGGATTATTTTATTTTATTCATGTTCTTGGACCCCTTATTTTCTTCTTGGGTAAGTTTTTATTGAAAAACTACAATGCTGCTTGCAAAGGGGATAGTGGGTGGCCGCCAAGAAAAAAATTCCAAGCAAACTCCTTTCCAGTCTTTATTTTTTGGAAAGTCTCACCGAGGCAGCTGCAAACTGCTGTGCCCTTGAAACCGGTCCTCAAAGTCTGTGTGTGGTTGTCACAGGGCCCCGTGAAGCACGTGTACAGAGTCCTGCAGTGCCAAGAAGAAGAGCTCACGCAGATGGTGTCCACTATGTCTGATGGTTGGAAATTCGAACAGGTAATGTTTCTTTCGTGGGAGCAGCCCTGTATCTCAGTCTCGGAGCCAGTCACCGTCTGTAGCCAGTTAATCACCCTGGGAGTCGGGTGGGGGCCAGGTGTGATCCTGTTCCAAAACGGAGAAAGAGCCGCTCCACGTGGACTCTTTGCGTGGTAGGATGTGATGAGTTGGGGAGAGCTGAGGGTAGTCTTGTGTGTCCCAGCTTCATATCCAGAGTTTCCGCGTGGTTCTGCCCAGAGAGAGCCAGCCAGTTTGTTTAGGCTTGAAAGTGCCTCTCTGGGCTTTTTTCCCTCAGAGGGATTCCTTTCAAAAGTGCTGTGTTTATAAAGCAGAAACTAACACACCATTGTAAAGCAATTACACTCCAATAAAGATGTTTAAAAAAAAAGTGCTTTGTTGACACCTTCTAGAATAAGTAGCTAAAGAAGACTAGGGTTTAGCAACAACCCTCCCTTTGCTTATCCCAGGGTCAGATCTTCATCATTCCGAGTATGTGCGCCATCCACCATGCACAGCGTGGTGAACAGCTGTGATGTGAAGGGATCAGACATCAAGGAGGATGGCGAGGTCCTTTCCATTCACTCTGGGTTTCTCTTCTTTAGCTTTGTGCCTGTGACCTGACTGAGGCATCAAAACAGTGTCTGAGAGCCAGGATTTTACTGCTTTCTTCCACTAGATGGCAGAATCGTTCATCTGTTGTCTTCAAGGGAGGCTGAGCATGAACAGAATGACTGTGTTATAAATTCAATGAATCATGCCTGTTTTTAGGTAGAGTTTAAGAGGTCAGCTGAACTGTCACCATAAGCTTACCTTCTTACATAACAGTTACTCTATGTGTTAACAGTATTACGTTATAGATCAAACACACAGGTGTCTCTGTCTTCAGAACCAATACTGGATGATTCCTCACACTCAGCTCCACTGCAGAATCAGTGCTACCTGTATGTGGCAGCCTAGTTCTTGTTCAGGTGTTCTTCAAAATGTCATCATACTTCCACTCCAGAAGTAGTTTTTCCCTGGTATAAAGTTTCAAAGACAAAGGATATTATAACAACTTTTTTTTTTTTAATAAAAAATTATTTATTTATTTTTGGCTGCATTGGATCTTCATTGCTGCACTCGGGCTTTCTTTAGTTTCGGTGAGCGGGGGCTACTCTTTGTTGTGGCTCGCAGGCCCTAGAGCTCAGGCTCAGTAGTTGTGGCGCGCGGGCTTAGTTGCTCCGCGGCACGTGGGATCTTCCCGGACCAGGGATTGAACCTGTGTCCCCTGCCTTGGAAGGTGGATCCTTAACCACTGTGCCACCAGGGAAGTCCCTAAAACAACTTTTTAAAACTATTCTTTGTGAAACTAATGAATAATTTATCCTGTTTTTCTCATCTTATTGATGTGCTGTTGGAGGACCAAGTCTGCTCCCTTTGACTCCATTACACGGAGGAGGAAGTTAAGGCCCAGGAAGGCTGAGGTGTCCACAGCCCGGTCATACAGCAAGTCAGCCATGGTCTCCCGACTTGAGGCCTTGCGGACTTGCCAGGATGACCACACCCTCGGGCTCAGCTTCTCCTTCCCTGCATCCGTATTTCCTCTTTAGACTAGAGCCTGAGTTCAATTCACCAAAAAGGTTAGAAGTTCCAGCAGCATTTGGCTTGAGCAGCTCTTCAGTGACTCTCGCGTGGTGCTTTCCAGAGCCTCCCGAGCTCCGGTCTCCTGTCTAGGACTTCTGCTTAAAGATGAGCCAGCTCTGTGTAGGTGTTTTGGCTGAAGCAAGTGTCCGTTTTCATTCACAGAAGCATTCTATTTCCCCTCAATGTTTGCTAGAAGGAATAATGTGACCGTATCAATCCTGGCTGCTGCCTTTGGCACTGTTTCAAGTGCTTGGGTGAGGGGACAGTGGCAGAACTCACACTTTTCTTTGGGGAAGCCTGGTGCACAGCTGGGATCCAGTTATCCCCTGGGGCCTTGATAGACCCAGAGAATTCTTCATCCTTTGAGCAGCAAAACAACAAAAGTTCAGTGAGGAGGAGGGTTTGATTTGTGTGCCACTTAAATATTTTAAGATCACTATTTGTATGTTCACCATATTCTTGTTTTATCAGCTAATCAGCATCGGATCTTCCTATAACTATGGAAATGAGGATCAGGCAGAATTCCTCTGTGTTGTCTCCAGAGAATTAAATAATTCTACCAATGGCATTGTCATTGAGCCGAGCGAGAAGGCAAAGGTAAGTTCCTTCACCCGACTTTCGTCTCTGACCCTTTGCTCTCAGCCCCTGCGCAGGCCTTGCCTGAACTGTTGCTCACAGGTTCTTCCCTTTCCTTCTCAAGCCAGCTTTGCATTTCCCCTTCATTTTGGCCTTTTGACTGTTGTAATTTATTTTTCTTTCTTGGCTGTGTTGGGTCTTTGTTGCTGCACGCGGGCTTTGGCGAGCGGGGGCTACTCTTCGTTGCAGTGTGCGGGCTTCTCACTGTCGTGGCTTCTCTTGTTGCAGAGCACGGGCTCTAGGCGCACGGGCTTCAGTAGTTGTGGCTCGCGGGCCCTAGAGCACAGGCTTAGTAGTTGTAGCGCACGGGCTTAGTTGCTCCGTGGCATGTGGGATCTTCCCAGACCAGGGAACGAACCTGTGTCCCCTGCATTGGCAGGCGGATTCTTATCCACTGCACCACCCGGGGAGCCCCTGACTGTTGTATATTAAATCAGGACTTTTGGAGCAGTGACAGAGGCTTTTAGTTAGGACATGTGAACCAAAATAGGGTAGTCTTTTCCCAGCCTCTGTCAAATCAATGAAAAAGCTTATGGCCATTAATTACTATAAGGTGAGAATTCTGAAACTCAAAATTGGAAAGTATTTTACCTTTATATTTTGAAACTGTTCTCTCTCTCTCTCTCTTTCTCTGCCATCTCAAGAGAAAAGGTGTTTGGTTACTTTTGTGATTCCCCCCGCCCCCTGACGCCCTGAAGTTACTGGAAAATGGTTGCACACTGTTATCTTGTTTCCTCCATTGTGCCCCCTCGTACACAGACACACATACATGCTTCTAAATCATCAGTATGTGGTGAGCCCGGACTGTGTCCTTTCTCACAGGGGAAGTGGTCCAACAACACGTAAACTTAGGCCTGGCCGTGTTCAGCAAAAGTCTTTTACAACTGCAGTGCTTCAGGGGCGGTTGCCTGGCTTCCTGGGGTAACAGCGATTGTCGTGCTGCTCCGTGGGGTCCAGTGGAAAGCGGCTCCGGGGCTCTTTCTCTTCCCTTGGCGGTCCGCTAAGCAACCACCGCCCAAAAGCAGTCTGCATTCAGCCTCCAAGCCTCAGCCCTCTTCCCCACCTTCCCCTTCCAGATTCTTCAGGAGAGAGGATCTCGGATGTAAAGTCCGGAGTCCTAACCGACGAGAGAGCAACCCAGCAGAGCACCTCTGTGAAGTTAAATCTTGCTCCTGTACAGTAACCGAGCTACTGCAAAGCAAAGCTGAGCCTGGCCCCCCGGTGGAGAAGTGTTCTGGTCAAAACCAAAGGAACCCCAGCCCCACCCACAGGAACCGGAAGACAGAGGCCGCTTCCGGCTGCAGAATACCTTTTCAGTACCTGCTTCTGTTTTCTTAGCCAATGTTACAACAAATCTTTATGAGAGCAGCTGGGCCGGGTTCTCAGCTGGAGCTGATCTAGGGCTAGGGGGAGGGGAAGAGGAAGGCCTAGGTCTTTGCACATATGCTGTGCTTCAAGGAAGCTGGAGCAAAGGAAGAGGTTTTTCCCTGCGCCGTGCCATGTTTCCACCTGAGTGGGCCACGTCGGACATTAGCAGCCGCTTTGTAACACCATCTTTCCCGGCCCATGCACCCCCAAATAATGCAGCAGATGCAAAGGGTTCTAGCTTCAGGTTGTTGAACTGAGGTTTGGATAGAGTTGCCAGAGTACCCCACATTCCTATGAACAAAGCCTCTTGGAGGAGGGGGAGGATAGGGTGTCCTTGGTGGTGGTTGGAGACTGGGGATCGCAGCTCTGGGTTCAGGGCACCCAGCTGCTACCATGTTCAGCTTTGCGTCATTTGTCTCCAGCAGCCTGGACCCCCCAGATAGCTTGCTTTCTCCCCAAGAAGAGGTTTGAGGCAGGCGGCACCTGCGCCGAATCAGACAGACAGACAGGCGCTTTAGGTAGTTGATGTAACTGCTTCTGCAGCCTTTTCTTGCCCTCCATTGGCCCATCTTCCTTCCCTGACTTTTTAAACTGGGGCTGAGGGTAAAGGGACTTTGGACCCTCGATGGCTTGGGGTGGGGCCGGCTGTTTTCTTTGAAAGTTGCCAAATGTGTTATATTGTCGTATCCAAAAGTGGTATCATTTTTGTGATCGTCTCTTGGAAATGCCTTGACCAAAAGTGCGATATTTGTGTCTCTTCTTGGTTTCTGACCTGGGCGGCGTCAGTGAGCCCCACCCCCCACCATCCCCCATAGTGTGTGTGGGTTTGCTGGGCAGTCTGAGGACTCCCCCGTCTCTGACCTAGCCCTCACCACCACTTCTTTCTTGGAGTGCCAAGGTGTCGAGGATCAAACGCTGTTGGACCCAGAGGAGGAAAGCCCTCCTTTGGACTGTGCCCTCGGAGCTGGTAACTGGACTCTCTAAGCTTTTGAGTCTCGATGAGCAGTCGTGGAACGCAAAGGGACCAGAGAATCCTGACTTTGCCCCGGGTGGCTTTCTTAGGGTGGCAGATGGTCTGGAGGAGGGGGAGGTGCCCGTGGGGAATGCTCCATCCATAAGAGCCCCTCAAGCCCATGGCTCCTGGGCGCCTTCAAAGCTGAGGTTCTCTCTGCTCCACAGCTCAGCTGCTTACTGCGTGGGTCTGGGGTCATGGTGTTTTGGAAATGACTATCGACTAAGCCAAATGTCTTCCGAGCCTGTGACCTGCCCCTGCCCAGGTGACCTAACCCTTCTCCAGGATTCGCACGTTGCCCTCATGTGTCTGTGTAGAGTAGGGTAGAAGTGTGTATCCAGGGCGTCTGCTGACACGCCGTGTCTGCGCACCAACGTGAACGTGCACGTCGGCACCTCGGAAGTCTGGCCCGAGCCCAGGATTTTTACAGTTGTAAAACGTTAGAGGAACTTCTACCTACAATAAAAACAGTCACCCCTTCAGAAAGGTGACAGATGGCCATCCTGTCATCTTTCAGGGAAAAAAAAGATTTTGAGTGAGTCAAGGAAAAGCTGCCCTGAGTAGCACAGAGCGATGGGCGAGGTGCTCTTTGGCCGATCTGAATAAGAACCGTCGGACTGAAAGGAGGGAAAGCAGCTGCATCTGGGGCCTCGTGGCCAATCAGGTTTGCTTTCTGGGGCTCACCTGATGGTCAGCCTCTGTTCCCAAGCCAGCAAGGAGGAGCGAGGAGGCGCGGGCCAGCACCTCAGGATGCACTGTTTCTTTCATCATGCTTCTCAGAGGTCCACCGTGGAGCCTGCGAAAAGACTGCTGAGCCCCTTGCTAAGTGATCTGAGGAACTAGAGGGCTGCCTTTCACCAAGCTTCCCTCCTCCCGGCAACCCCATGACAATTTCAGTTGTTCCAATGCTCCAGGAATCTGAGAGTGATTCGTTTCTTAAGGTTTCTGGAAAAGTGTTTTACCCAAACCCTCTATGAACCTAGTTGGTGTTTTTTTCTTGAAAGCCTTCTCCCTCCGGGGGAGTAACTTCAGGCAGAGGTCTGGCCATGGGCTGGGGGGTATCACATGACCAGTGACCCACGCTCTCCAGCTGCCCAGGGCTGCCACGTGGGGAGTGTCTCCCTGCTTCCTTCCCTGCCCAGGTCCGAGGCCGTGGGTGATGCAGGCCAGACCCAGGGAGCAGCCTGGCGTCTCCTGAGTGATGACCCCGAAGCCCGCTTCCATCTTCTCCTCAGAACCTGCTCTTTTTTGGCAGTGAGGCAGGGCCCAACCTCCTCTAGAGTAACTTAGTTTCTGCACAATTTTAACTGATCTCAGGGGTGTCCGTGAGGTGCAGAGGAGGAAGGGACAGAGATGCTGAGGGAGTAGGGCTGAGAAGTCACCCACACCCTCCAGCATGGCCTTTGAGCCAGGCCTTAGGGACCATGCCTGTCACTTGTGGGTGCCCTTTGTTACCATTTGTGTGTTTGAATAAAGTCTGAAATGCTGTGACCCCTTTTTTTTTTCTCTCTGGTCAATAAAGACATGAAACAGACTTCTGAATCTTGAAACTTTTGGTGTATGTTTTCCGATACTGCGAGCTCCTGGGTTCCTGCTGTCACTCACTATTGGTGATTGTCATGCTGTCCTCAGGGGATGAATTTCACTGCACCTTTTTCTAGCAGGGCTTCTTACAAAGCCCTGATTTCTCCTGCTGCTAAAACTGCCTGAGGGGGTGTTGGGCCTTCTTCCTCCTGGCTTTCATTTGACTGCATCTGAAAGGACCCAGAGAGCGCCCAGAAACAGAAGGTGGGGACAGATGGGCTTCCCACCAGAGAGCCGGAAAGAGACAGGGGGCGGGCATGAGGTGGTTTTCAAGGGAAGAAAGTCTTCCTGGAAGAGAATAAGGGACGGGGTGCCCATTTTCTCTGCAAGGAAGGGGAGGGGTAAGAAACGTGAGGTGAGAATCGAGTCACCAGCACGTCAAGTATTGATCCCTAAGGCATCAGGCGGGGTGTGGGATCCTCAAAAGGCGTTAGGTCGTCCCTCCTATGGGGCGCTTACAGTTGGGGAGGTGGTGTGTACACAGAAAGGTACTGAGCAAGGTGTGTGGCTGTAACAGCTCCGACGGGAGACCACAGCCGTCGTCGACAGGTGGTGGAGAAAGGAGAGGACCCAGGGGACTCGGGTGTCACAGCTGTAGTGGTCGCAGGACACAGTTATCGCTCCCGGGACTGGGGAGCAAAGGGAAGAGGCTGGCATTAAACGGTCGAGGCTGGGAGGGGGGGCCCTGTAGAGGGATGCTGCCATCTCAGGGCTCAGTGAGGCTGCTGCTGGGAGCGCGGAAAACCACAAAGGAACCGCACTGCTGGGACCAGCTGTTGCCGCCGGAGCAAAGCTGCGTCGCTGTGGTTTCTCTAACAGGAAGGGCCACGTCTCCTTTTCCCCTCCAGCCTTGCCGTCTCCCTCTCAGGATGCCTTCAGCAGCTTCCCGGCCCCAGCAGCACAGGGCAGTCGGGGTGGGCTGGGGCTGAGAGTTAACAGCAGCTCTGCCACTTTGGGGCTGCTCCGCACCCATAAGCACGCTTCTGTGCACATTTGAACTTCGTAAGAACAGCTTTGTGCTTCCGTGTAACAAGACGCAACTACTTTTCTTTCCTTCTTTTTTTTTTAATTTTTCGGCTGCGCCACGAGGCACGTGGGACCTTAGTTCCCCGACCAGGGCTCGAACCCGCGCCCCCCTGCAGCGGAAGCGGAGAGTCGTAACCACTGGACCGCCAGGGAAGTCCCAAGACGCAACTGCTCTTTACACAAAGATGATCGTATCCTCCCCGCAACGCAAGACACTGCAAACAGTCATTGTTCCCAGGTCTGAGAGACAGTCACGTCTATTTCTGGGCTGCGTTAATTACTCCTCAGATTGGCTGGGTGGATTGTGATGGGCAGCTCAGGCCACATGGTCACTTGATGCCCCTGATTAGGTAGCTGGAGCTATTCCTCCACAGAAGAAGAGTTACCTGTAAAAGGAGTCATGGTTCTGTTCCAACACCCTGGAGTCTGCACGGTGAGTCTCCTGTTGGAGCTTGCTGGAGGCTCCATACGGCGCTGTTTACAACAGGTTATTTGAGTTTGACTGAATCCGCTCCGTCGTAAAGCCCAGGTGGCAGCCCAGAGCTAAATTTTTAATAAGAATCACGCCACACAGAAGGATTTTCATCAGTGAAGCTTTCCCCTGGAGTGAACTGTTACTCTATTTAGCCAGTTTAATTCCTTGGTCAGCTTTCTATACAATGCAATTCAATCGTTTTTCTATTTTCATTTTCACGTAAAAATATTTTCATTGAGATCATTGTTTTCCATGCGCTTTTGCCCTTGTGAGTTGTACCTTTTGCCCTCGTGGGCTTGCTTTTGTGACTCTTACCTCCTCTGTGTTTATTTTCCCCAAGTCAAATTTGGCAGCTCCAAATCTAACTCATATCTAAATTTGAGTATTTTTTAACTGGTCCATTTTCTGTTAATTCTAACAAAACACAAAATGAATAGAAGACCAATAGTTTGTATTTCTTAGCTTACTGGTAAGGAGATTGTGAGCAAGCTCCCTTGGATGTTCTTGGATCACTTTATGTCTAAGTTTGGGCTATTGCTTCTACTCACATTTCATTCTGATAACCTTTGCATGCGCACCGTCTCACAGTTGGCAAATCAAAGAGCTACACATCCTCAAAACATGCCTGCTTTGTGCAGTTATGATGGATAGTAAGCAGGTGTTTGGGGGGGAGGATTCGGAAGGCTCCACAGAGTTCTGAACTAGGCCCTGAAGTTGGAGAAGGGTGTGGTTGGCAGGTGCAGAAAGGATGTGCTGCTCAGCTCTGTCACTTCTATCAGGGCTCGAGCAAACGTCCACTTATTTGCTGCCATGTGCTGCACAGCCACTGCATGCCTGGAACAGTGAGAGGGAGGGGGATGCTGGAGGCAGGGAGGAAACAGCCAAGCCGCTGCTGTAGTGGCCAAGGGAGCGTCATCAGAACCTGGGCAAAGGGACTTCACTGGCGGTCCAGTGGCTAAGACTCCGCACTCCCAATGCAGGGGGTCCGGGTTCCACCCCTGGTCAGGGAACTAGATCCCATGTGCCTCAACTAAGACCTGGCGCAGCCAGATAAATAAATAAATAGTAGAGGGCTTCCCTGGTGGCGCAGTGGTTAAGAAAACGCCTGCCAATGCAGGGGACACGGGTTCGATTCCCTGGTCCGGGAAGATCCCACCTGCCACAAAACAACTAAGCCCATGTGCCACAACTACGGAGCCTGCACTCTAGAGCCCACGAGCCACAACTACTGAACCCGCGTGCCACAACTAGTGAAGCCCACGGGCCTAGAGCCCATGCTCTGCAACAAGAGAAGCCACCACAGTGAGAAGCCTGTGCACCTCAACGAAGAGTAGCCACAACTAGAGAAAGCCCGCGTGCAGCAGCGAAGACACAATGCAGCCAAAAATAAATAAATAAATACGTTTTTAAAATAAATAAATAAATAGTAGGGGGAAAAAAAAAGAACCTGGCAGAGGCAGGGCGATGGAAATGCTGAGCCAGAATTGGGCCCCTTTTTAAAGGCAGCCACGTATTCAAGAATCACTACAAGTCCTAAGCAGGATAAATAAAAACACACATAGAAATAACAAAATGGATGAAAACAAAATATGGAGAAAATCTTAAAGGGGGGGGAAAGAGGTTACTTTCAAAGGAACAGCAATAAGACTGACAGTCATCTTCTCAACAGAAAAATATAAGCCAGAAGACAGTGGAATTAAATCTCCAAAGTGCTGAAAAGAATATAGCTGCCAACCTAGAATTCTGTCGTTAATGAAGATATCCTTTAAGAATGAAGATGTTATAAAAGCAACTTTGACAACCAGAACCTGAGAGTATTTGTCACCAGCAGACCTTGTACTAAAGGAAGTACTACAAGGTCTTCCTCAGGAAGAAGGAAATGACCCCAGAAGCTAGAGACATAGGAAAAAATGGAGAGCAATTAAAATGGTAAGTACATGGATTGATATATATAGATATATAGATTACATACCATTTAAGCATTCTTAGCACTTTATAGTTTTAAAATATATAAAGAGAAAATACACAACCATAGTAAAAGTTGGGATGAGGTAAATGAAGTTGAAGAATTCCAAGGGTTTGCATTATTTAAGATTAAAGTAACGCTTAATATTAGACTTTGATAAGCCAGGGATGCATGTTATAATTTCTCATGTAACTACTCCCCAAATAATAGAAGTATAACTACCCAGATAATAGGAAGGAGGAAATTGAATAATAAAAAAATCAATAATGGTAAAACAAGTCACTAGGAAAACATAATAATGATAAATTTGTGTGCATCTAATGTTCTAGCCTCAAAATTGATAGAACTAAAAGGAGAAATAGGCAAATCCACAATACTACTAGGAACTTTGTCACATCTTTTAGTATTAAAAGGACCAGAGGACTTCCCTGGTGGCGCAGTGGTTGAGAGTCCGCCTGCCGATGCAGGGGACACGGGTTCGTGCCCCGGTCCGGGAGGATCCCACATGCCGCGGAGCGGCTGGGCCCGTGAGCCATGGCCGCTGAGCCTGCGCATCCGGAGCCTGTGCTCCGCAGCAGGAGAGGCCACAACAGTGAGAGGCCCGCGTACAGCAAAAAAAAAAAAAAAAAAAAAAAGGACCAGAAAACCAATAGGGATACCGATGCTTTTAACAACATGATTGGCAAATGTCATAACTGAAATGTGTAGAACACTACATCAAATAACTGCAGAACACATTCTGAATTTTTAAGTGCATGTGGAAGTTACCAACATTGACCATGTCGCTCTGAGCCATAAAGCAAGTCTTTAAAAAAGTCAAAGGATTTAAATCCAAGCATAACATCTGATTATAGTGGAATCAAGTTAGAAATCAATAATAAAAAACGATAATTAGAAAAGATCTGCATTTTTGGAAGCTGAGCAACATGCTTCTAAATAACTCATGGGTCAGAGAAGACATCACAATGGAAATCAGAAAACATTTTGAACTGAATGATAATGGTAATACTCTTTAGTATAAGGTGCAATAAGAGTCATACTTAAATGGGAAAACATATGTATTTACAAGGATGAAATGCTAAAAATTGTTATATAAACAACCATCTCAGGAACTTAGAAAAGCAAATTCAACATAAAGAAAGTAAAAGGAAGGAATAACCCAAAGAAGTAAAAGCAATAATAAAGAGAAGAGCAGAAATCAATGACATAAAAAACAAACAAACATACAATACAACCATCAAAACCCAGAGCTGATTCTTTTAGAAGGTTAATAAAATGCATAAACTCCTAGAGAGTTTATCTCATCAAGAAAAAAGAAAATACAAAGGATATCTGGAATGTGAAAGGGAGCCACAACTACAGATCCTACAGTCTTTATAAGGATTATAAGTGCCACTCTTAGGGATATAGCCAAGGGAATTGAAAGCAGGGATTTAAACAGATATTTGTATACCCATGTTCATAGCAGCATTACTCACAATAGCTAAAAGGTAGAAGCAACCCAAATGTCCATCAACAGAAGAATGGATAAACAAAATGTGTTTATATAGAGACAGCAGGAACATTATTCAGCCATCAACAGGGATGAAATTCTGATACATGCTATGACATGGATGAACCCTGAAAACATTAAGTAAAATGAGCCAGACTCAGAAGGACAAATATGGTATGATTTCACTCATACAAAATATCTAGAATAGAGATAGAAAAATAGAGTTATCATAGAGATAGAAAGTAGATTAGAGGTTACCAGGAGCTGGAGGGAGGGGGGATGGGAAATTATTGCTTAGTGGTTACAAAGTTTCTGTCAAGGGTGATGAAGAAGTTTTGTGTGTAGATAGTGGTGATGGTGGCACAGCATTGTGAGTGTACTCAGTACCACTGAACTGTACACCAAAATGGTGAAAATGCCAATTTCATGTTATGTGAAAAATTATAAGTGGATAGGGAATTCCCTGGTGGTCCAGTGGTTAGGACTCTGCCTTTCACTACCGAGGGCCTGGGTTCAATCCCTGGTCTGGAACTAGGATCCCACAAGTCACACAGTGCGGCCAAAAAAAAAAAAAAAGAAGAAAAAAGAAATAAGTGGATATTATGAACAACTTTATACCCCCCAAATTTTTAAATTTAGAGGAAATGGACAAATTCCTAGGAAAACACCATTTACCAAAATTGACACAGGAATAAATAGACAACATAATTTCTGAAAGGAATTGAATATGTAATTAATAACCTTTCCACAAAAGATTTTCTGGGCCTAGGTGGGGTTTTTTGTTTTTGTTTTTTTTGTCTGAGCGGCATGTGGGATCTTAGTTCCCTGGCCAGGGATCAAACCCGCATCCCCTGCAGTGGAAGCGTGGAGTCTTAACCACTGGACCGCCAGGGAAGTCTCCAGTCCTAGGTGGTTTTACCGGTGAATTCTACCAAACATTTAAGTTAGAAGTAATATCCATCTTATTATTCCACATAAGTAATAACACTTCCCAACTTATTTTATGAAGCTATCATACCTTAACACCAAAACTTGATAGGGACATACCATAAAAGGAAAATTACAGGCCAATCTCATTCGTGATCATAGTTGCAAAAATCCTAAGAAAATAGTAGCAAATTGAATCCAGCATCTATAAAAAGCCCAGCATGTTATGTCCAAGAAGTGTTCATTCCAGAATGCAAGGTTCGTTTAATAATTGAAAATCAATAAATATAAATTCACCACACCAGCAGAATAAGAGGCAAAGCTTATAATCATCTCAAATGATGCAGAAGAAGAATTAGATAAAAGTCAACAACGATTCCAGACAAAACCTCTTAGCAAACCAGGAGGGAAAGGGAGGCTACAGAATGTGATACAGGTATCTACAAAAAACTTAACAGCAAACATCATACTTAATGGAAAAATGCTGAAAATGTTTCCTCTGAGATAAGGAAATGAGAAAAGGATGCCTTCTGTTTACCACTCCTATCCAATAAGTGGGATCAAGCTAACTTTTTGGAGGAAAAGAGTGAAATATTGTAAACTTTTCAGGGCATGTATCGTGTTGGGCTGGAAGGACTGGGAAACAGAAACACTGACAAGAAGCTATCAGAGTGAAAAGAGTCTTCCGCTTCATTCATCCCTTTTTTCCTTCTGAGGATCAGAACCGCAGTGGGAAGCAACAGTCTTTAGGATGACCAATCAGATAGTGTTTGGCTCACTCAACTTCAGATCAAGGAGCCTTGAAGTATCTTCTACGACAGCCCTGTCGATTCACAAGAGAACCATGGTCCTGAGAGATTAAACCAGTTGCCCAAGATCCCACTGCCACTTAGTTGCCATCTTCCCTCTCTGGTTGGTAATGCGAGTCCCCCAAGTCCACTGCAAGGGGCCCCAGGTGCAGCAGTGGCTCCGCCTCCTGGGATGAAGCCTCTGGAGCAAAGAATCTCTTGGGCGGGCAGAACGCATCAGCATTGCAGCGTGTCTGGTGGCACACCTTTTGCCCTGCTGACATCAGAAGCAGAATGCTGGGGCTGGTCACGGTTGAACTGTGACATCAGGGAGCAAAATTGCAGGCAGTCTCGAGGAGGGGGGCCAACTTGATGGGGAGACCGCAGAACAGCAGCCAAAGAGAAAGGTGAGAAGGTGGTCATCAAACCTCAAGAGATGTAAGGGGCTGGGGTGAGGGCACACGGGACTGATGGGGATCCTCCCCGCACTGGTGAAGTGCGGGCAAGGCCCCTATGCCTGAACGCCCCAGGGTTCTTTTTTCTCCCTCCATAGGGCAGCCAAGCCTCTGGCTCTTCTTGACATGCAGAGAGTTTCACGTAAGTACTTGTGTTTTGACCTTTCTTCTGAAGGGCCAAGGAAGCGGCTCCTTTCCCTTGTCACGATGTGTCTTCTTCCTCCCATCCACCTTCTTGTCCAGGAATTAGAACAGCGACAAGGAGAACACAGGCCCCAATTTATGCCCCCATGTGGGCTGACCGATGGCACGGTCCCTGTACCCCGTGGGCAGACAGCTGCTTCCGAGAGAAGAACTGGTGTGTCTCTCAAAGGGCCCCTCAACTCCTGCCTTGGCTTCAACACAGCTTTGCTCTGTCTTCCCAGGGCCAGTCCAGGACCAAGTCCCAGCCCTGCAGCCCCCTGCCCAGCCCTCAAGACCTCCCCAAGGCCAGTTCCTGATGAATGACAACAACAGTCTCCCCACATTGGAGGACCAAGTCCTCTGCCCCATTTGCCTGGAGGTGTTCCGCAACCCGGTCACTACCGCCTGCGGGCACAACTTCTGCAGGACCTGCCTCCAGGGTTTCTGGGACCACCAGGCAGCTGTGGGAGAGACGCTCTATTGACCCCAGTGCCGAGAGAGCTTCCGCTCCAGGCCTCGCCTCTGCAAGAACGTCATCCTGGAGGAGATGGTGACCTGTTTCACCCAGGCTAAGGGCCAGGCCTTGGGGTCCTCACAGAACCTGGTCGGGAGCCCAGAGACATGCCCTGCGACTTCTGTGCCCCAGAGGAGCTCAAGTCAGTCAAGTCGTGCCTGCGGTGCATGGCCTCCCTGTGCGAGAAGCACCTGCGCAGCCACTTCGGGGACCAGGTGTTCCAGGGCCACCAGCTGCTGGAGCCCGTGTGGGACCTCCAGAGCCGGCTGTGCCGGAAGCACCGCAAGCGACAGAGGCTGTACTGCCGCACGGAAGGCTGCTGCGTGTGCGGGGCCTGCCTGCTGAAGGAGCACAAGAACCACGACACCATCCCCCTGGAGGAGGAGTGTGCCGGCAAGGAGGTGAGGCCGGAGCTGGGGGGCTGGGGGGGGGGGAGGGGAGGAGCCAGGGCACTCGGGAGTCCTCCGCAGAAAGGGAAGGTCTCTCAGAAGCTCTGGGCACCCCTTTCCTCGGAGGAAAGTTATGCAGCCATTACAGCGATGGTCACGATGGGGCTTCCCCGGTGGTCCAGTGGTTGACACGCCACACTTCCACTGCAGGGGGCACAGGTTCCATCCCTGGTCTGCGAACGAGGCTCCCACATGCGGTGCTGCGTGGCCAAAAAAAAAAAAAAAAAGATGGTCACGAGGGTCCTGCCAGGACATGAAAAGTGATGGCAAGTTGAATGAATAAGGATCCAAAATTATTTGTGATGAATCCTATTTAAATTTTTTTTGCACAGAAAAAGGAAAGGCTGAAAGAGAACATATCAAAATACAAACATGTCATGTTCAGTTGGGTGAATCCCTTCCTTTTTTCTTATTGATTGACTGATTGATTGATTTTTTAGCGGCGCTGCATCTTCATTGCTGCATGCGGGCTTTCTCTAGTTGTGTCGAGCGGGAGCTACTCTTCATAGTGGTGCATGGGCTTCTCATTGCGGTAGCTTCTCTTGTGTGGAGCACAGGCTCTAGGGCACACAGGCTTCAGTAGTTGTGGCTCGCAGGCTCTAGAGCGCAGGCTCAGTAGTTGTGGCGCACGGGCTTAGTTGCTCCGCGGCAGGTGGGAATCTTCCCAGACCAGGGCTCGAACCCATGTCCCCTGCGTTGGCAGGTGGATTCTTAACAACTGTGCCACCAGGGAAGCCCCCTTTTTTCTATTTTAAAATTTTGTTTACTGTATTTGTATTGCTTTTATAATGGAATACTTATATTTTAGACGTTCTATCACGTATATTCTAGAACTGTGCTATTCCAATGTAGCCACCTGTTGATGGTCCCTGGCAAGAATGGAGCTTGTGCCGGAAGGTAAGCCAACTCATCACACTCTTCCGTTCAGCTGATGCTTTTTTCATAGCAAGACTTTCTCGACAAAGGAAGCAGCGCGTTGATTTACAGTCTGGCAGGAGCTTCTTCTTTTGTTGTGGGTCAGCAACAGTTCATAGACAGGCCCTTGGAATAGCACTGTCCTATAGTAGATTGTAAAACATGACAATGCCCACCTCTGGAACAGGTGAGACTAAAGGCTTATGTGGAACTTGGAAACATAATGCTGCCTGGGCCTGGCAGCGCTGCCCAGGGAGCCAAGTGCTCCATATCTGATGGGCCCCTCCTCGCCCCACTGCCTCTCAGGCTTCTCAAGTCACTGAACCCTCCACAGCAGCTTCTTGTGATCTGAAACCCAATGGTCATCACTGTCAGAGACAAAGAACCTGATACCTAAGAACGAGGAGAGAGTCTCTCAGGGAGTGAGAGAACAGGAGCAGAGGGGTGGCCCTCAGGGACTTCCCTGGTGGTCCAGTGGTTAATACTCCGCAATTCCATTGCAGGGGGCATGGGTTCGATCCCTGATCGGGGAACTAAGATTTCGCATGCCATGCCACTTGGCCAAAGAAAAGAAAAAGAGGGGTGGCCCTGGGCCATCTACCCTTCAGCTCTGTCCATCCTCATTCTCATTCAAACCTCTTAAGAATGTAAGAGGTGAGGACTGCCCTGGTGGCACAGTGGTTAAGAAGAATCCACCTGCCAATGCAGGGGACGTGGGATCGATCCCTCGTCCGGGATGATCCCACACGCCGCGGAGCAGCTAAGCCCGCGAGCCACAACTACTGAAGCCTGTGCGCCTAGAGCCCGTGCTCCGCAACAAGGGAAGCCACCGCAATGAGACGCCCATGCACCGCCATGAAGAGTAGCTCCCGCTCAACGCAACTAGAGAAAACCCGCACGCAGCAACGAAGACCCAGCACAGCCAAAAAATAACTAACTAAATAAAACTGATTTTTAAAAAAAAAAAAAAAAAAGAATGTAAGAGGTCCGTCCCTTCTGGGCTTGACGTGGGGCTGCTTACAGAAGCGCTTCTGCTGGGGCACCTCTCTGAATCAGTGGCTCTCTCCTCTTGCACCCCACCCTCTCACCCCAGGTCAAGGTTCAGAAGGTCCAGGCCAACGTGAAGAGCCAGATGCCGGTCTTCACCTCTGACAGCCAAAAGCCCCAGGGCCAGGTGGCATTTCTCTCGGTAAGGTTGGTCCACCCCCAGCCCCAGCCCAGCCTGAGGGGACCTCTCAGGGCTTGGAGGGAATGGGGTGAGGCCAGGAGGACAGAGACGGGATGCCTAAGCAGAAGACAATGGCGGTACCGGCTTGGGGCTCAGAGATGCCTCTCTATACGCCCTTCCACCCCCCAGAAATTGATCCAGACAGCTCGGGATGAGGTGAACGCCTGCTTTTCGGAGATCATCCAGGAGGTCAAACAGATGCAGATGAAGGTCTTGGATTTCATGGAGAAAGAGGAGGCGGCCGCCCTGGGGAAGCTGGGCGGCTCCATCCAGCAGAGCCACAACCACCTCCTGAAGCTGGAGGGGGACAGCATCTGGCTCCACACCCTGCTCGCCAACCAGAGCGACCAGCAATTTCTGCAGGCAAGGCCCCACCCTACCCCCACCTCTGCCCCACGCCCATCACAACCTCCACTAGGCCACAGTGGCTGTGCCTTTGACATCCCTAACCTAAGATGTCCAGAAAACCGGGAGGAGAGGAGAAAGAGGTCCAGGTTTGAACATGGGCAGCTTTTCCACCTGCCCCATGGTTCTGGGGACCGCTAAGCCCCTGGCATAAGCAGGAGTTCCTGGAATCTGCTTGGGGCCTGGCTAACAAATGGCATTGCCAGCCCCGCCCTGCAGGCAGGAGTTCCCCAGGCTGAAGCACTTCCCGGCCTGCATGGAACCCCTGATGAGCACCAAGTGTGAGGAGCAGAGCTTCCTCCAGCTGCCAGAGACCTTGGCAGAGCTGCGGACCCGGCTGGTGGACGTGGGTCTCAGCTTCATCAACCAGCTCTTCCTGAAGGGTTGGTTAGTACCTGGTTGCCTGGGCCTCCTGGAGACTCACCTGCATTCTGGGTGTGGGCCGGCCCTACAGGGCAGCGGTTGGGATTCCAGGCACTTGTAGAGAACCCTGCCTGTCTGTGTGCACCCTCCCCAGGTAACTCAACCTCCTAGAAGCCCACGCCTCTCTCTGGAAAGATGCTGGGCTGTGAAAGTGTCCTCAGCAAAGCCCCTCCATCTTCCCCAGGCATCAAGATGAGCTCCTGTGAGGCGCCGCCCCGCTGTGGGCAGGGAGACGCTTCTCAAGTGTGAGTCCTCAGTACTGGGCTCCAGCCCCAGGCACCAAGATGAGCTCCTGTGAGGCGCTGCGCCCGCTGTGGACAGGGAAACACTTCTCAAGTGTGAGTCCTCAGTACTGGGCTCCAGCCCCAGGGGTGGGAAGGAAAGGAACAGGGCCCTTGGGTGCCTTGACTTACCGAGCCCCACCTCCATTCAGGCCAGGGCTCCAGAGAGGTGCCGGCTCTCTCCTGCCCTGGCCTCGCACTCTGGGCTGGAGGCCTCAGAAGCACTCGGCCCTTGACTCCAAGGCCCTGATAGGAAGGGGAGAGGGCCGTCCTGTCCCACCCCCAGGGGTGGGCAAGGCCTCACCCACTACCCAGAGGCCAGCTCTGCAGCCCCTGTGGCCCTGACATGGCACAGCCTCTGCCCTCAGCTGGGCGCCCGCCGACCTCCCCTGGACTTTAGCCAAGCCAGCTTGGACGACCCAGCCCATTTCTTCCTCAGCCAATTTCCCTTTTCATTTAATGTCCCTGCAGCCCCTCTCCCAGGCTGGGCTAGGGGCCAAGTGATTCTCTAAGAAATCACCGGTGATTTCTCTGAGATCTCCAGGGTTAAGGTTGCACTGCCTTTGATGAACCCTTCTGAGCGACCTGCTCCAGGAGCTCTTGACCCTCCCTCAGTCCCACTCAATCTTGTGCCCTGAACAAACAAAAAAGGAGATTATGTTAGGGTTTTGGGAGAGGGGGACAGATAGGAGGACTCTTGGTTCTCAACTTCTCTAGGAAGGCAGACCTTTGGACAGCACCCAACTCATCATTCCTCCAGACTATGTCAGCACCCCCAGGGGGCCACAGTTGGAGACTTTTAAAGAGGGGGGTATAGAGGGGCCACTTCTGGGAGCTGGGGGTGGAAGCATTTGGTGACCTCTGCAAAAGCCATGCGGCTTCGGCCCCTCCCCGCTCCGGGCCTCCAGCGCTCTGCGCCCGGGGCCAATGACCCTGGCCTCCTTTCCCATCCCCCTTGCCCCAGGTTAGTGCAACCTGAACTTCGACCCCGCCACGGCCAGTGAGGAGCTGTTCCTGTTCTAGGAGACCCGCTCGGTGCTAAACCTGGGCATCCTCCTGGAGCCCTTCGCCGCAGGCAGCCCCTTCCCGGGCGGCTTCTAGCAGTGGCCGCAGGTGCTGTGCTCGCGCGGCCTGGCAGAGGGCTGCCACTAGTGGGAGGCCGAGGTGTCCAACTCGTGGGCGTGCCTGGGCGTCACCTACCGCCGCATCCCCCACGCTCAGCGGCCGCCCGCGCCACAACATCATCTACCTGCTGGGCCGCAACCCCTACTCGTGGTGCTTGGAGTGGGACTCGCTCAAGTGCTCCGTGTGGCACACAACACGCAGACGGTGCTGCACGGCGGCTACCACCGCATGCTCGGCGTGGCGCTCGACTGCGGCACCGGCTGCCTCTCCTATGGCGTGGCGGGCGGCGTGAGCCTTATCTACCGCTTCCTGGCCTCCTTCCTGGAGCGCTCTACCCCGCGGACATGGTCAGCAGCGGCGCCTCGGTCACCCTCAAGCAGCGCCCGGGGGCGTAGGCGGCGGCCAATAAAGCTGGACTCAAGCGCTGGCTGGCCCGCTGGGAGGGGCGCGCTGGGGAGGGTGGCCGGCCCGCAGGGACCCCTGGCCCGTGGTTGAGGGGTGGGCGGGGAACCTGCCTCCCGACCCGCTGCCTGGACTTGACCTGCGGCGTCTGCCCAGTGGTCCCAAGAGGTCCTGGGAATCCCAGAAAACAGGCCGACCCCTCTGGCCTCACCGTCACGGGAGAAGGGTTCTGAACCAGAATGGAGAGCCCCCGGGACTGGGGACAGCCCTGTGGCCTCCGGGGCGGCGGGGAGGTTGCTGGCCGGGATGCACGGCCTCCCCCGCCCTTGAGTTCCCAAACCCCATCAGAGGTTCTCCGGGTTGGTCCTGGCCACTCAGCACCAGGGCCTTGTTGCCCGAGAATGGGCGGGGCTCTGACCAGGTGGCTTCTCTCCGGCTCCTCCCCCGCAGCTGGCCAGACTGAGGGTTGGCACCTGACCCACCAGGGTAGAGGTGTTCTGTCTGTTACTGGCTTAATTGGAGGCTGGGAAGTTAAGCCGAGGAATCCATGACTATCCCAGCCCCCACCCCATCCCCACCCCCGGAAAAAGGCTGAGGGACTAGGTCCAGGCGGGGCTGGGGCCCCGACCCTGCTGCCCAGCAGACCTTCTCACACAGCAGGTGCCTTACAGCATGGAGAGGGTGTGGAACTGAGGCTGTCCGGGTGGGAAAACCTTAACCCCCCTGCACCCTCCCCAGTGTTCCTGAAAGCTCTTTTCCCCACCCCCATCCCTAAGCAGAGGGCACTCAGCTGCGGTGGGTAGCACTGCCCGAAAGCAAAGGGGCTTCGTCCACATCCAGGCCTCTGCCATCTGACCTGCCCAGCAGGGTGTGTAGAAGTCAGCAGGAGAGGCTGGGCCTGGGCTGGGCCCCTGCCCTGCGACCCTGGCAGGAGTGTGACTGGGGACCCGGCCCCTCTGGGGAAGCAGCCTGGGCATTTCCAGCCTCAACCAGTCACTTGTTCCTGTGGCTTCTCATGTGAGGGCCTCGGTTAGGTTAATGATTGGCTCTCAAGAGGAAATGATACAAGTCACGGGGGAGAAAATCCCTGGGGCCACATCACCCAGAACCAGGGTGTGCCTGAGTTCCATCCCCGCCTGGCCTGTTCTCGGAGAAGTTAGTGACCCGCCTGAATTCCATCCCGGCCTGGCCTGTTCTCGGAGAAGTTAGTGACCCTAGTTTCTCACTGGGGGGGCCGTCATCGTGGAGCCTGGCAGGGCGGCCGCGCGGCAGGCGTTGGGTGCGCTCTGACGGCCTCGCAGGGTGGGGCGCCCTTTGGCTGCCTGGAGCCTGGGCTGCGGCTCATGTTGACTTTCCTCCCTGGAGGCTCCGCTCAGCACCCGTCCAATCACTTTCATCCTCACAGGCTGCTGCTGGTGTGGATGGGTAGGAATGAAATCTAAACTTTCTCCCGTTCAACAGAAAGCTTGCACGCCAAAATGCTCAAATCTTGCCCCTCCACCCCCAAAACCTATTCCTCCTGGGCGAGAGGCTGCACGCTTCCTAATCTATGGGCTGAGGTCAAGAAATGCTGAGGGGACTTCCCTGGTGGCACAGTGGACAAGACTGCTTGCTCCCCATGCAGGGGGCCTGGGTTCGATCCCTGGTCAGGGAACTAGATCCCATATGCAAGCTGCAACTAAGATCTCGCATGCCACAACTAAGGAGCCAGCAAGCTGCAACTAAGGAGCCCGCCTGCCACAACTTTAGACCTGGTGCAACCAAATAAATATTAAAAAAAAAAAAGAAAGAAAGAAATGCTAAGGAGGTAACTGTGTAGCTGCGTGGATCTGAGTCCTTCCCCAGCAGGGAGCTGACGAGGGGGGCTACCCTCGCCAGTTCCTCCTGGTTCTGAGGGACACTTCACGTGGTGCGTGATGCTGGAACGGTGATGCCCTCAGGCACACATTGGTGTGAAATGCGTATCAGAAGCATGCCATTTGCTTTCTTAAACAGTTCCTGATTTGAAGTTCCTAGGCCCCGAGGGATCCACAATGGTAGTTCTGGGGGTTGTCAGATACTTGCCAATATTTCAAAAGCCAAATGGCAAGTAGGCCTGCATGTCAGTGAGGCTGGCCAGCAAACCAGAATGTCTGGGTTCCTGGCTCAGCATTTGCCTCCTGGGGGAACATATCAAAGCGGGAGCTTTGGGGCGCAGGATCAGCCCGTGCTGATGATCCACACTGGTGAATCCTGGCCTTGCCCTTTCCCCCAGTGTGGAGCGAGCAGGGAGGGGATGGTCCCTGGAATGCCACCCACACACTTCTCATGCCTTCCTGCTCCTGCCTTAGCACTCAACTAATACGTTTTTCAGGGACTTCCCTGGTGGCACAGTGGTTAAGAACCCACCTGCCAATGCAGGGGGCGCGAGTTCGATTCCCTGGTCCGGGAAGATCCCACATGCCGCGGAGCAACTAAGCCCGTGCACCACAACTACTGAGCCTGCGCTCTAGAGCCCGCGAACCACAACTACTAAGCCCGCGTGCTGCAACTACTGAGGCCCACGCGCCTAGAGCCCGAGCTCGGCAAAAAGAGAAGCCACCGCAACGAGAAGCCCGCACACTGCAACGAACAGCAGCCTCCGCCGGCCGCAACTAGAGGAAGCCCGCATGCAGCAATGAAGACCCAACGAAGCCAAAAAAAATTTTTTTTTTTAATGTGGATCCAGACAGGCTGTAAACTAATCCCTCCCCAAGGATTATTTCACTTAAAAAATTCCCATGTTATTCCTTACAAGAAGACTGTGTTCCTGTATTACTTGGATAATTTTTAAATTAACCTTTTTGCATATTCTATAAAAGTAATTTTGCTTTTTTTAAAGAATAATCTGTATTTTTTTTAATATTTATATTTGGCCATGTCGGGTCTTAGTTGTGGCCCACAGAATCTTTCGTTGCTTCTCACTAGTTGTGGCATGCAAGCTTAGTTGCCCCACCGCATGTGGGATCTTAGTTCCCCAACCATGGATCGAACCTCCGTCCCCTGCATTAGAAGGCAGATTCTTAACCACTGGACCACCAAGGGAACTCCAAAAGTAACTTTGCTTTTATTTAACAAACACACAGTGCCTACTGCGTGCCAGGCCCCGTGCATGGCAACTGAAATGTTCATGCCAAATATGAACTCATTTAATCCTAACAACCCTATAAATAGGTATTAATTCTCCCCATTGTATGCAGGAGGAAACTGAGGATGAGAGGCTAAGTGGCTTGTCCAAGGTCTTGAAGGTACCTAAATTGGAGAGCCAGGATTTGAACCCACACAGTCTGCTTTTTCAATCACTATGCTATACCCCCTCTTCTATGACATTCATTATAGAAAATGTACACAATATAGAAACACAAAAGAAAATAAAATATTCCTATCATGATCCTACTGAGGCAGGAGATAGGTGGGCCCCAAACTAGACATTTATGACTGGCCTCCTGTTCACACTTCTTGGGGTGCGAAGAAGATGGGCTCCAGGCCAGACATTCATTACCAACCCCCTGTTTACATTTCCTGAGGCAAGAGACATACAGGCTCCAGGACTGCATATGTATTTACCAGACTCCTGTCTATATTTCAAGATCTGCACTTTGATATAAGAAACAACAGGAATAGGGTAGGTAACTGGACATTGGACGCTTTTATGGCAGGGACAGAGAGGGGTTAAACCCTGTTAAAAGATCACGAGGTCATATATTTCCCATCTTTGGGGCAAGGGAAACATTGCACATGTGCAGAAAGGCTCCTTGGGGGTCAAAGAGGAGGGAGCACCACTCCATAATATATGATACTAAGGCCGTCCCATAGGCCTCTGGGCTGTAATCCATCTTGGAAAAAGAGTTGCGCACGCATGTTGGGGAGGGTCCTAGGGCAGGGCAGGTGTGGTGGCTGGGATTCCTGGTTTTCATCCAGGCTACCCAGGTTCAATTCCTGGGCAGGGAATTAAGATCTCGCTTCATGCCACCATTCACTGCTGCCTCTCCGAGATCACTACTGCCTTCCCCCAGAGATAACCGCTCCTGGAGAATTTCCTTGCAGTCTTTTTTTTTGGCCACGCTGCACGGCCTGTGGGATCTGAGTTCCCAGACCAGGGATCAAACCTGTGCACCCGGCAGTGCAAGTCCTAACCACTGGACCACCAGGAAATTCCACCTTGCAGTCTTCTTTTCTTATACAGATGTAGATGTTGAAGATGGAGATAGCTAAAAGATAGTTACAACTCGTATCGTGCATTTTCCAAAGTTACTTTCAAAATACAAAAATGGCTTGTTCACTCACTGGCTGCATAATATTACATCCTACACATCTGTCCTATATCTTTGTTTTGTCTTTAACACCTTCCCTGATTCCCTCTAGAGGTAGGTGGCAAGTGGCAACCCAGCCAAAGCCACAGATGTTGCTTCCTGGATGTCACCACAAGTTTGACTCAAGAGGAGAAGGGTTAAAGTACGAAGCTGAAGGAGGCTGGCAGCATCAATGGTTTCCATCGTCTCACCATCCCATCCCACAGGTGAGGACAGAGCGGGAAGCAGGATCAGATGGCAGGACCCTTGGGAGGGAGCCTTAACCCTTCCCTCCCCCAAGAGAGGGTGTGCTCAGACTGGAGGTGGAAGGGAGAGGATGTTTGTGGGAGCCTCTGGCAGAGGCCCTGCCTGGCATGCAGTGGGTACCTGATGCTGTCGGGAGTGTCTCACCCAAGAGGGCTTATGCTCAACTCCTCCCTCTTCCAGCGAGGAAGGCACCTGGTTGTAACCTGGACCAGGTCCCACCAGCTCAGGAGAGGTGGACCCTCTCCAGCCTTCCCTGCTAGCCCAGTCCCACCCCACCCCACCCCCGCTCCTTGCCAAACATCAGTCTTCACTCGTTTTCATGGGCTTCATCACCAGCGCCCACTCCATTCTACTCTTCAAAGCGCTTGCCTCCTGGCCTTTGCACCTGCCATCGCCCCTGCTGGGAGCCCTCTTCCACCCTCATCCCCTTCCTTACTCCTCCTCATTATTTATTACTTTCTCCTCCCTAGTCCTTAAGTCTCAGCTAAGACGTGCCGCGTCACAGAAAGCCACTCTTGAACCCTCCTCTCCCTAAGCCAGGTGGGCTTCCCCCTCTCCTGCCATCACCCTCTGCATGCATCCCTCCTCACACCCACCTTGTTTCATGTGGGAATTCTCCATCAGACCAGCACCTGGCCGGGTATTTCATCTCTGTCTCCATTGCTTAACCCCTGGAGGGTCGGAGGCCACTCAGATCCTCTCCTGGGTCAGGCCAGGCTGGGTGCAAGTGGCCCAGGCATGGCTGCTCACCTGCTTCTCCCTTTGCCATCCGTTTGCTTCCTCCTGAAGCCAGTTCCACGCACCTACTGCATCCAGATAGTTGCAAAGGACCTGCCTATTCCTCCCGGGTTTCCATCTCGATCTCCCCTCTAGCCTGAAGGTTCTTCTTTATATGTGTGTATATATATATATATATTTATTTATTTATTTTTGGTTGCGTTGGGTCTGCATTGCTGCGCACGGGCTTTCTCTAGATGCGGCGAGCGGGGCCGCATCTTTTGTGACCTGACCCATTGCTTGCACTACCTGCTCCATACCCCTCGCACTAATCCCAGCCCTGATTCCAACAAAATTTTACTCATGAAACCAAGTGACCGCTCCATTGGCCATACTTTATTGGTCTGATTTTCTAAAAATGTTACCTTTAAATTATTATTAGGTTATCATTTATCTTGATCACTGAGTTTTGCTGGTGTCCCAGTACATTTTGAGCTCCAGGCAAGTGCTTCACGCATCTCACCCCAGACAGGGTGTCACATGTCTGGAATTTCGTAGCTGGACCAGGGCGAGGTGTCAGGGATGCCCACTGTCCTGCAAGCTCAGAACAGTCATTCTGCAAACGCCTATAATGCCCCGTTGTTGGTAACGTGTATGTACACCGATGCTTCAAATGATTAAGTTAGATAATGTTTGCTTAGCTGCTCAGCCTTGCCAATATCACAATCAAAGTGTCAGAAGCCCAAGGGCACCCATTAAAAGGCTTTCGGTTCCCTGCCAAGTGTTTCTGAAAGCTGAATCTTCTTCATTTACAGCTACAGATGCTTCCTGCCTGGAGAGTACGAGCCTTGGTGCCTTTTGTGTTTTACATGCAATTGGAGATGACACCAATGGTTAGGTTTCTGCCCAGTTTGTTCCAATGCTCCACAGATGTGTCTTGTGTGGCTCCTGTGCGCTAGGCACAGGGCTCCTGGGAGGAGAGGGGCGGAGGGGGTGGTGGGAAGCAAGATAGACCCTGTCTCTGCCCTGGCGCAGCTTGTGGGTAGAGGGGACAGACCCTAAGTTCAGTCATGGTGGTGAGTGTATCTAGCCACACACTAAGATTAAGGCTCCTCAGGGGAAGAGATGACCAAGGAGCCATCCCACACCAGGTGTCCCTAAAGAAAAGAAGTTGACCTGAGATGGGGAGGGTGTGCCAGGTGGAAGCGGGGTGGTGGCTGGTGGAGGGTGGAGACCAGTTTTATTGCCACATCATTACTGAGCTTGCACCATGACAGTCCTCAGCAAACATGATGTGCTGGTTAAGCATCTGGACTCCAAAGCCAGACGTGCCAGGTTCAAATCCTGGCTCTGCCACTTACAGCTGTGTGACCCTGAACAAGTTACTTAACCTCTCTGTGCCTTAGATCCATAATCTGAAAACAAAGCAAAATAACAATAGTACCCACCTCTGTATTTTAGGAAGCAAAGAGAATCCCAGCATGACTGGAGCTTGGGGAGAGAGGCTGAGAATGGCTGAAAATGAATCTGAGGAGGTGGGTGGAGCCAGATGGCTCAGGGTCTTGTAAACAGCCTCTTTGGTCTTTAGGGTTTATCCAGGATCAGTGGGAAGAAACTGCGGGGTTTCAGCAGGAGATAGCTGAGCGGATCTGGACAGAGCGCCGGCCTGGAGGAGGGAGGGGAGCATCAGTTAGAGCAGGAAGAGTGGTCAGGAAGCTGCTGCAGCCGCTCAGGGAGAGAGAAAGACAGCCCGCTCCGGGCTGGGCAGGGTGGACAGAGATGCTGAAGGTATGAAGGGCCAGGAGGCAGCATTTGACTAAGTGTGTGTGTTGGCGGGGGTGGGGGGTGAGGGGTTGGAGGGGGCGGACCAAGGGGAGGGAAAGGGCCCCAGCGGCCCCAGTCTTCTATGTGGAAGGCAGAACTGTTCTCAAGGACGGGGGAATCCCAGAGACAGAAGGTTTACAGGCAGCATGTTGAGTTCACTTTGTAAAATGATGCAATATTTGATATGTACAGAATAATTGATGTCAAATATACATAAGCAGTGGAGTGAAATAATAAACACCCAACTTGAAAAGAAAAGAAAAAAACAGTAGTACCCACCTCAGAGAGGATTTAGCGAGTCAGTCTACATACCCTGCTGTTTTTACTCATTCAGCAGATAGTCAATGAGCTGAGTGAGGGGTGGTAGAAAAAGAGGGAAGAATATTCTTCCCATAGGTCAACCAGTGGGGACAAAGGTGATGAGCTGAGACAGACTCAGTCCCTGCCCTCACGGAGCCTATGATCTAGTGATGGCAAGAGAGAGATTCATCACAGAATTGTTTAAATCCGGAGTCGGTACACTATGGCCCATCGCCTGCTTCTGTACAGCTTGTAAGCTAATAAAGGTTGTTACACTTTTTTAATGGGGAAAAAATCAAAAGAAGAATTAGATTTGGTGACACCTGAAAATTAAATTGCATTCAGGGAATTCCCTGGCGGTCCAGTGGTTAGGACTCTGCGCTTTCACTGCCGGGGCCCGGGTTTGATCCCTGGTTGGGGAACTAAGATCCTGCAAGCCATGCAGCACGGCCAAATTAAAAAAAAAAAAACAACCAAAAGATAGATAGGTGACATTCAGATTTCAGTGTCCATAAATAAAGCTTTATTGGAACGCAGCCATGCTCATTTGTTTTCATATTGTCTGTGGCTGCGTTTGCCCATGATGGCAAAGTTGAGTAGTTTCGACAGAGACTCTCTGGCTTGCAAAGCCTAAAATATTTACCTCTTGGCCTTGAAAAAGTGTGTAACCCCTGATTTAAATCAATATAAACACACCGTGGTGGACAGTGCCAAGCGGAGCAGTAGACCTGTGAGGGGAAGGAATAACCAGTAGCACCAGCCCCAGCAGGGAAACCAGGGAGGGCACCCCGAAGGAAGTGACGCTTGAGCTTCTGTCTGAGGTGACAGGGGTTAGCCAGGCACAGAGGGTCAGGATGGGGCTCCAAGCAGGGGGGAGCAGCAGAGGCAAAGACCCCTCAGCTGGGGGAACATGACAAGCAGAGAAAGCTCAGGTGGCTGGAGGGCATCAAGTGAGGGAGAGCTACTTGGGGCTGGAAGGGTGGGCAAGGGCCAGGCTCTGAGGGCCCTGTGGCCACACCAGGGGCAGTGGAGGCCAGCGTTGATGGCAGGTTCTAGCTGATGTCGGGCTTTAGGGTTGCTGAGGCACACACGTGAAGGTGCCAGTCTGGATATATGGTCTGGACAAAGAACATGTGGAGTGATCAGTATAAAGGTGGTGGTTGGAGCTACAGAAGGGGAGAGAGAAGAGGAGAGGATGAAGGTCAGAGCCTGTGGGACTCGGCCATTTAAAGGTCCAGAGCAAACAGCACGAGCGGCCAGAAACATGGGAGGAAACCCAGGAGAGAATGATGTTCTGCAAGCCAAGGAGAGAGCAAATTTCCAGGAGGGAGGGATCAATGTGGGCCGATGCTTCAGGCAGATCAAGACTAAACATGCTCATTGGATGTGTAACATGGGAATGACCAGAGGCCAGAAGTTTTCCTTAAGAGGGCGGAGGGGGAGGGGAGGTGTGGACCCAGTGAGAGGAGATGCTGTTCCCACCAAGTCAGGATGTGGAGGGGCGGGGGCGGGAACCCGAGGGGGATATGAGGGGAGGGAGGGTAGATTTTTGTTCTTGTTTCATTGTAGGAGAGACTCGAGCTTGTTTAAATGCCATGTGAACTCTTAGTGGCGGCATGCATGTGGGATCTAATTCCCTGACGTGGGATCTAATTCCCTGACCAGGGATCGAACCCGGGCCCCCTGCATTGCGAGCACGGAGTCTTAACCACTGTGCCACCAGGGAAGTGCCCCCCAGTTTGTTTTTACATGGACAGTTTTGAGGGTATCAGGGCAGCCCAGGTGGGGAGAACCATGTGTGGCCTGGGCACCAGGGCCAGGCTGAGTGGGAGTGAGTGGAAGTGTGCTGGAGGTGAAGTGAGGACTCGGGAGGGGATGGTGTAAGAGCAGAAATTCACATGCGGAAGGGATGGGTGAGGAGACGAACCCCAAGGGTGAGCTTCCAGGCACATGGGCTGGGAGTATTGGGAAACGAGTGTGCAGAGCGGAGGCCTGCCAGGGTGTTGGCAGAGTGATCTGTGAACTCAGAGCCGGAAGGCCTTCCAATGCAGCCCTGAAAAGGGTGGGGGGGAGCGGCTTTTGCAAGATGGATCTGGTATTTCAGGCAGGGAGGCTGAGGAGAGATCCGTCAAGGCTGAGTGTGGGCCTGAAGTGACCCCAGCATCAGGAAGAGAGAAGACAGCTGAGCAAAATCGCAAAGGGAAGAGTCTGTAGAGATCAGCTGGATATGAAGATGAAGGCCAAGGGGTGGGAGGGAGGCCCTGGATGGGATCGAGTCAGAGAACAGAGGAGGGGCCTGGTCTAAGGGGAAGATGGTGTGAGCAGTATGGGGACAGGCTCAGTTCCGGTGACAGTGAGAAAATCTCAAGGAGAAGGGCTTGGAGCTCCAGAGAGGAGGGTGGCACGGAGGAGAGAGTCTGGGTAAGACAGGCAAAAGGAGGAAGAGGGAGAAGGAAGAGGGGACTCAGAGGGAGGGGTGGCCCAAAGCACCGGGGGTCTCGGAGCAAGGGCTGTGCCCAGGTGATGCTTCTAGCAGTGTCTGCCTGCCTGCCTGATGACCGCTGCCCCTTCCCGCACACCCGAAATCAGGGCGAGGGTCAGCACAGGGATGATTCCAAATCAGGGGGCAGGAGGTCACCCTGTGGTTTCTCTTGTCCTGCTCCCCAGGCTGGCCCCAGCATTGGGCGATCTGCTGCCCCTCGATGGGAGCCATCAGGGCATCTCTGCTCCCCCAGGAGGTGGGGGCTGGAGTGGAGGGGGCCGGGGTACGATATACCCCGACATTAGGCCCGCAGCCATGGCCAGCCCTGGGAGAGACTATGCACCTCAGATCTGAGTTCAGGGGGTCTTCTGGGGAAATAGCCGGCTGGGTGGCATGGCCTAGGCCTCTGGGGCCAGCTGACAAGCTGCCGCATGCCCTGGCAGAGTAGGACAAACAGGCAGAGGGGGGTGACAGGCAGAGGGTAGAAAAAGGATAGAGCTGGTGGAGAAGGAAATGGGCCCTCGAATAGGAAGGCATCCAGGGGCCCAGAGCCAACAGCATTCAGAAAAGCCTGGACAGACAGACTGTCCCCATTATCCCAGCAGCCTGGACCGACTGTCCCCATTAACCCAGCAGTTGGCACTCTGTCCATGTCAGGGACACCACAGGGTCACTGCCAGAGGCCAAGACCTGGAGAGAAGGGCAGAGGAACCAGAATCACATCCTGGCGCTTTCCAGTAACTAAAATATTTTTAAAGGATGCCAGGTCCTGGGCTTGGGGTGATAAGATCCTAGAATGGGGGGAGTGACTTGGACGGGCAATACTCCATTCCTTCATTCAGCCAATGAGGCAGTATCTGGACAGCACTGAGAACCTCCATCCATACGTGTTGACCCTTCTTATTATAGTTATTATTATCCTGTGCTACACACTGTGCTAAGTGCTGGGGTCGTGTTGATCAACTGGGCAAGAAAGCTCCTAAGCCTCAGGGAGCTTAGTGGGGGAGATGCACAACACTCAGCAGGATTAATGCCTCAACATGGGAGGTCTGGGAGGCCATCCTGGAGGAAGCAGATTCTAAGCTGACAGTTGCAGACCAACCAAGGGCCAACCGGGTTAAAAAAAAAAAAAAAAAGGATCATCATGACAGAGTGTTTCAGGGAAGGGGACCAACCATGCAGGTGTGAAGATCTCAGGGGGGTTGGCAGATGAGCAATGAATGTAGTGGTTGTTATTCTTAGTGATGTACGGCGATTGCGTTATTAACTACTAATAACTTACTATTAATTCTTAAAGATTTATGACTTTGAGTAGGTGCCTCCCTCTCTCTTTGAGCAGATGCCGCAGTTTGCTTCTCTGCGGATGAGGACCTTTCCAACTCTGAGTCCCTTGTCACCCACCCCTCACTGACAGCTGTCATGGGCCCTAACAAAACTGGGCCTGGTGACCAGGGTGTGCGCTCAGACCAACACTTAGGGTACAGAGTCACAGAGGAAGGCTGGGGAAGGCTGTGGGGACTGCCTGTGGGAACCACAGACCCTGGCTCTGAGCTCTGCAGCCACAGTGACTATGCCCCAACCTGGTGGGAGCTTCGTTCTGGAGAAGTACCCAGAGTCCAGGGTGGTGGAGGGGGTATCCTCACAGCTCTCAATTTCATCTTGATGAGTAGAGGTCGAATATTAGGGTGGGGCTCCCCAGGAAATAGTGAGGTCCTGGAAAACCTCTTGGTTTGATTTTTTCAGAGAGGGTAAGAGCCTCCAGGAAGTCCCTGGGTATTAAGTCCCTGGGTCCCGCCAGAGTACCCAGGGATGGAGTGGAGGGCTACATCTAGCCTGTTCTGAGTACCTGGGGCAGGTACTGCTGTTGCAGGAGAAGCGGACACGAGAGAATAGTCGAGTCCCAGGTCTCGGGCAAATTCCTGGGACGGGCCGCCAAGGGAGGGTCCTTGGCTTCATGCAGGAAAGAATTCAAGAGCGAACCATAGTAAAGTGGAAGCGAATTTATTTAGAAAAATACGCATTCCATAGGCAGAAAGCAGTCCCTCTCTGAAGGTGAGAGGGGCCCTGGGGCATGGGGCTGTTAGTTTTTACGGGCTGGGTAATTTCATGGGCTAACAAGTGGGAAGATTATTCCAGCTATTTTGGGGAAGGGGTGGGGATTTCCAGGAATTGGGCCACCGCCCACTTTTGGCCTTTTATGGTCAGCCTCGGAACTGTCATGGTACTGGTATGTGTGTCATTTAGCCTGCTAATGTATTACCATAAGTGTATAATAAGGCTCCAGGTCTGCGAGAAGTCCCTGGGCCTAGTTGGTTCTAACTAGTTTTTTTGTATCCTCAGCTGTGTCATTCTTTTAATGGTTGTGCCCTGCCCCCTCCCCTCCTGTCTTACTGCCACTCAGTACTGGGACAGGCTGAGATAAGGGGTGACGAGATGGTGCAGACCCTGTAGTATGATCCCTGTTGTCCCCCACACTGGACCTCTCAAGGCCTGGGACCATCCCTATGGAACCATGGGATAAACCTTAATCCCCTCCTCCCAAAGTTTGTATCCAGGGAACCTCAGGCTGAGCTGAATATGCCCCCAGTAAGAGGCAACCCAGCGCAGTGACTGTTGGCAAGAACATGAACCACAGTCACAACAATGTCTTATGTTTAAGATGGACTCACAACTTGATAGAGTATCTCTTACATCATTCATCCAGAAGTTAAGCCATCCCAGTGGGTGGGAAGCGGTACCTCATTGTGGGTTTGATTTGCATTTCCCCGATGAATAATGATGTTGAATATCTTGTCATGTGCTTGTTGGCCGTTTGCATATCTTCTTTGGAGAAATATCTATTCATATCCTTTGCCCATTTTTAATGGGGTTAATTTGTCTTTTTACTGTTGAGTTGTGAGAGTTCTTTATATATTCTCAATACAAGTCCCTTATCAGATATATGATTTGCAAATATTTTCTCCCATTCTGAGGGTTATCTGCTCACTTTCCTGATGGTGTCCTTTAGTGCACAAAAGATTTTAGGTTGTTTTTTTTTTTTGGGGGGGCCATGCCACGTGGCTTGACCCCGGGCCCTTGGCAGTGAAAGCTTGGAATCCTAACCACTGGACCGCCAGGGAATTCCCCCAAAGTTTTTAATTTTGGTGACATCCAATTTATGTTTTTTCCTTTGTCACTTGTGCTTTTGGTGTAGTGTCTAAGAATCCATTGCCTAATTCCAAGGCCATGAAGAGTTACTCCTGTGCTTTCTTCAACAGAATTCAGTGATTTCCCTGGTGGTCCAGTGGTTAAGACTTTGCCTTCCAATTCAGAGGGTGCAGGTTTGATCCCGGTGGGGGAGCTAAGATCCTACCTGCTTCCCGGCCAAAAAACCAAAACATAAAACTGAAGCAGTATTGTAACAAATTCGATAAGAACTTTAAAAATTGTCCACATCAAAAATCTTTTTAAAAAAGTTCACAGTTTTAGTTTTTACATTTCTATCTGTAAGCCTTTTTTTTTTTTTTTTTTCTTTTTTCTTTAAATGGTGTGATGTGGAAGGCCAACCGCAACCACTTTCTTTTACATGCAGCTACCCAGCACTGTTCGCTGAAAACACTATTCTTCCCACCCCGGATCGTCGCAGCACACTTACGGAAAATCAACTGACGGTAAATGTAACGGTTTATTCTCAATTCTAGTCCACCGATCTTATGCCTGTACTGGTTACTGTAACTTTGTACTAATTGAATACATTTTAAACAATGCATATGAAGGGCTGGCTAGGTGGGGGAGAGGTGCACGCGGAGGTGGTGGGCGCCGTCTGACCTGCCCCCAGGGTTGAGGGGTCCACGCTCTTGTCTGCTCCGCACAGCTGCCTTCCTGGGCTCCCCTGGATGTGGCCCTCAAAGCTCTAGGTTTTCATTGGAAGGACTCCTGGGCAGCTAAAGCCCCCAAAGAAAGAATCCTGCACCCTGGCCTCCCACCCCGCTGCCGCCGGGAGGTGGAGTCTCTTATCACACGCTTTCTCTCTTCCACTCCTGGCGCCCCTAGAACCCAGAGCGGGAAAATCGAGAAGCCGCAAAGTGAGAAGGCGGGCTACGCAAATGACATGCTAACGACATGCAAATGAACCCGCCGAGCGGGGGTCGGGGCCACTCAGAGGAGGGGTCGAGGTTGACAGAAGCGGCTGCGGGCCCCGGGCAACGGGCACGCCCCACCGCCTCGCCCGGAGGCCTCCCCGCCCGGCTCCCTGGAGACGCGGAGGTGGGCCCGCCCACCGGAGCCCTGCGGCCCGCCCCTCCGGTCCCCGCCGCCGCCCGGCGTCCTGCCGCCTCCACCGCGAGCGGGCCGGGCCGCAGGAAGCCGCGCTCCGCTGGAGTGGAGCCGCCCCTCCGCCGGGCCCGGGCGAGCCGGTGAGCGGGCTCTCCCCACAGTCCCCAGGGTGCCGGGGTCCCTGTGAGCGCCGTCGTGGGCCCGCCCCGCCGTGGGCCTCCGGGGCCCCTTCCCGCCTGTGGGGGGAGAGGATCCAGAAAAGCCTCTTGCCCGGGTCCTGGGCCGCCCCAGCCTGCGATGGCCTGAGGGGTGAGGGGACAGGCACCAGCCAAGGCCTGGGCTGAAATCTCCACGGGGACGCCGCCTGGACGTCCAGAAGCCCCACCCAGAGGAGATCCATGTCGGGGTGGGTGGGAAGCCGAGTGGAAGGAAACTAGATCCCGACAGCAGGGACTGAGCCAGGGTGACAAGAGGTCAGGAAGTTCCTGCTGCCTATCCCATCCCCCTTCCAGGCTGTGGTCAGCCTGCCCCTGCCCGGATGGCGGGGCACCTTTGGAGGCACAGAAGGGAGGAGGGTGGCTGGCGCCAGCCGGCCCCTGCCAGGTGCAGGGATGTGCGGGCTTGTCAACCCCAAGCTCAGGCTGGTTCTTGCTGCTCTCCTGTCCTGCAGGAACCCGCACTGCTGCCTGTCCTGTGTCCTGGGCTTCAGGCCCGGGATCCTGCCTGATGTGGGGCCTGGGGAGAGAGGGGGTCTGCAGGGTCTGGCCATCCTTCCGCTGCTGGTGAAGCTGGTGATTCCTCGTTTTCCTCTCACCAGCTCTCCCACCGCGGGAAGGGGGCAGAGGGAGAGGGGGCGGCGCCTAACCCCAAAGCCCTGTGTGAGAGCATCCGCTCACCCTTTTGCCGGTACCTGCGAGCTCAGAGGGGCTGGGACTGGATTCTGAGGGCCTAGCTAGGCCTCTGTCATCAGATGAGAAGCCCAGGGACTGTGTGTGACGGGAGAAGGACAAGAGGTGTCATGTGAACTTCTGCCCTGCCCACAAACCCGGCTTCAGGCTACCTGGGCATGAAGATGGTCTCGCTCAGGGTGGGGGACCCCGAGGGCTGAGGTCGGCAGCTCCTGCGGAAAGCTGCTCGCCTCCAGTCCCGGGAAGGGAGAGTGAAGTGTCTCCAGCCGCGTTTCCCTCCTTTGCCCCAGCCACGCACCAGGCAGTGATTGTGACTCCTGGCTCCCAGTACCAAGGGAAGACCACTTCTCTGCTGGGGCAGAGGTGGAGCCGGAGCCCCCATCTCTGCTCTGCTCCGCTCTGCTCGAGTCTTCTGGAATGGACCTACCTGCTGGGAAACCAGGTCACCCTTGTTCCTGGGCTTGCCTGCCCCCTGGAGAACACAGGTGGGTCACATTAATGTTACATTTTTGTGCTCAGGTGGAGGCTGGGTGCGGGGCTGTGAACAGGTCCTGCTCGTGGTATGGAAGGTGGGGAGGAGGAGCGGGGCGACAGTGATAAACAAGGGAAGGACCCACTCCAATGTGGTGTGAGAACTGCTATTACAGAGAGAAGTACGGGAAAGGGCCTAGCCTAGCCTGGGGTAAGGGTCAGGGTAGCTTCCTGGAGGTGCTGCTGGAGCTGAATCTTGAAGGACCAACAGGACTTCTCTCTGGCTGAGGATTTTGGAATCTCTGCAGCCGGAGGGGGAACCAGCTTGCTGAGGGAGGGGCTGGGGGACAGAAAAGCTATGTGTGTGACCCGGGAATTGGGGGTGTATGGGAGGAGATAGCCTCCTTGTGGAAGGCCAAAGTCTTCAAGACAGCTCCCAGAGGGAGGCCAGGGCAAAGAGAGAACAAAGGTGCTTAGGGTTTCCTGGACTCTGATTGTCTGGGGGGCCTGGAGGGAGGAGAAACTAGCTCCATTGAAAGGTTCAGAAGGAAGGTAAGTGCAGAGCGAAGGTCAGAGTCCTGGACTAAGGGCATGAAAGAGACCTCTCCATAGAGGGGAGACCTCTCCACAGAGGGGCCGGACAAGGGCGGAAGGAGAGGGGACCAGAGCAGGGAGGGGCTGGGGAGTGCTGGGGTGGGGCGCCATGGGGGGCAGCGGGAGGAAGTGAGGGTGGTGGAGGGAAGGCTGGCGGCCCTTCTGGGAGGAGGGGGAAGGTGGCAGGTCTGGGAGGACCGAGGGGCCGGGATGCGTGGGGAGGGGGGTGAGCAGTAGAGCAGGGTGGGGAGACTTGACATTCACTGAGAGGATCAGGTGGCACCAGTGGCCTTTTCGTTTGCCAAGGGAACAGAAATCCTGGAAGGGGCGAGAGCCAGTTTGCCGGAGGAGCCTGTGTCTGAGGTTTGCCCCGAGCATGGGGCTGAGCCAGGAGAATCGGAGCTGGGGGATCTCTAGGGCTAGTGTCATGTGCAGGAGCTAGGAGGGCAGGAGGTGCTCCCAGCCCACACACAGGACTCGAGGTCCCCACCACCCACACACACACACACACACACACGTCCCACACTCTCCGGGGCTAGGGATGAATGGGCTGCTCCCCTTGGCAGGGCCCCTGGGGGTCCTCTGGGGAGGGAAGAGGCCTTGTGGCTGGAGAAGGGATTGGAGCCCGTGAAGGAGGCAGTTAGGGTGGGTCCGGCTTAGGTGCTGTGTTAAAGCTCCTGGGCCCTGGGGTGGGGGGGAGGGGTGGGGTGCTGGGCTTGGCAGGAAGGGGGTTTCATATTTCTGGTAGTTTCCTGAGTTTCCATGGATCTTCCGGGCCTGGGGCTAAAAGGAGGGAGGCTTGGGAACAGGAGCTCCTGGGACCCTTTGGCTCTTTGGAGAGCCAGGATGGAGGGGACTGGAAAAGGGCTCGACATCTGGGGAGGGGGCTGGGGCTTTGCAGCCTGGTTAAGGCAGCTTCTGTGATGGGGGGAGTGGCCTGGGTGGTGGCGAGGAACCGAGGTGGGACTGAATCAAAGATGTGAGGGTGTGTGTATCTGTCTGCAGAGCGTGCAACCCTGCGAGTTTGTGTGTGTCCTTACGTCTGTGTAGCATGTGTCTGTCTGTGTGCATTTGATTGTATGTCTCTAGGCTTGTCTGAGTTTGTCTCTTTAAGTGTGTATCTGCGTAAGCGTATGTCTGTGTGTCTCTGTATGTGTGCGCATCTGTATGTGTGACTGTGTGTGTCTGTGTGTCTCTAGACTTTTCTGTATGTGTCTATGTAAGTGTGTGTCTGCATGTAAATCTGTGTTCCTGGGTGGTTCCATGTGTTTCTCTCTGCCTGTCTGCGTGGTGTGTGTCTGCGTGTGTATTTTTTTTTTTTTTTTTTTTTTGGCTGTGTTGGGTCTTCGTTGCTGCACACGGGCTTTCTCTAGTTGCGGCGAGCGGGAGCTACTCTTCATTGCGGTGCGCAGGCTTCTCATTGCGGTGGCTTCTCTTGTTGCAGAGCACGGGCTCTCGGTGCGCGGACTTCAGTAGCTATGGCGCGCGGGCGCTAGAGCGCAGGCTCAGTAGTTGTGGCGCACGGGCTTAGTTGCTCCGCAGCACGTGGGATCCTCCCGGACCAGGGCTCGAACCCGTGTCCCCTGCATTGGCAGGCGGATTCTTAACCACTGCGCCACCAGGGAAACCCTCTGTGTGTGTGTCTACGTAAGCCCTCGTGTAGCTGTTCTGTGTGCGCTCCTGGGGGACCCCAGCCCTGTCTTGCTCACCTCAGCCGTCACAGCAGCACTGACAGGGAACCTCAGCCGTCACAGCAGCACTGACAGGGAACCTGGCTGTTGATGTGGCATCGCGAAAGCCCGTGTTTGTGAGCAGGAAGCCTGGTTATGAATGTTCGGAAGGTATCCGTGTGCGCCTGTGCGCCGTCGGGGCTAGGCTGGCTCAGACGCCTGCTCCATTCTGGAAGCGACTGTCGAGTGCGTGCCACGTGGTGTGTGCGGTCGGGCCAAGGCTGGCTGGGAGGTCCCACCTGCCGACCACTAAGTGATGTAACAACCAGAAAGAATTCCACCCACCTGCCTTGTCTGACTTATGGCTCACCTGCTTGCCCCTCCTGTCCCTCCCTCCAGGCTTGCTCTGGGAAGCAGGTGAAAGGAGATGCCAAGGCCAGCGCATGGGCCTCTGGCCACCTCCCAGGGGGCGGTGCCCCTCTGTGATACCTGGTGCTGGGGCAAGAGGAAGGGACGGTTTCAAGCACCCAGGGAAGGTGGCGGGTGGGCCAAGGGAGGGCTGGCAGCTCCATTCTGTCCCTTCCCCAGGCGGCCCGGGCAGTAGGAGCAGTGGCCGCGAGGCTGTGGCGGCAGCACTTGGAGCCGAGGATGCCCCAGGCCCTGGAGTGTTCGGAGGGCTGCTGGGCCTGGATGGTGCTCCTGGCCTCTGTGGTGACCCAGGGCCTCACCCTGGGCTTCCCCACATGCATCGGCATCTTCTTCACTGAACTGCAGCGTGAGTTCCAGGCCAGCAACAGCGAGACCTCCTGGTTCCCGTCCATCCTGACAGCCATGCTCCATGCAGGGGGTGAGCAGCCAGGGGAGGGATGGAGGGAGGGATGAAAAAGAGCCTGGGTTGGGGAGGAAGCCACAACCTCCCTGGCCTCCTGGGTCCCTCTCTCTGAGGCCACAGGTTTTGCCCTGTGCTGTGTATCCCTAAGACCTCCTCTGATTTCAACAGGGCCAGCTCCCCTGCCTGGAGTCTGGGGGGGCTGGGCTGGACTGGGCTGGGGAGGGGCAGAGGATGGAGAGGCCCCTGAGAGGTAAAGCCGGTCCCCTTGATGACCGTGGGAGGATGGATCCAGATTGCAGGCGTGCCGGTCATTCGAGCACAGACTGGAGGAGGAGCGGCTTGGGGTCCTGCTGGGTGACCTCTCGGAACCTCAGTTTCTTCCTCTGCAATATGGGAGTAACACCCAGTATCCCATCCTGCCCACCTCCCACACAGGATTGCAGAGAAGGTCACATGAGGTCCCGGCCAGGTCCGAGAGCTAGGGCAGTGGAAGCAGCTGTGAGTTATTAGTATTCCGGAGACCCTCATCAGGGCTTCAGGATGGGAAGGAGGGCTCAAGGAAGACACCAGGAGCAGGAGGGGGGCAGGGCAAGAGCCCATCTTTCACCAGGAAGCAGAGGGGGTGTTGCAAGGGCTGGGGAGACGGAGGGAGGGCTCCCCCAGGGATGTGAGCACCTCACCCTGACCCCAGGGAAAGGGAAGGGCAGGGGCTGCGCAGGAGGGTCCTCCACAATAGCCTTGGGCTCCTGGAAGATCTCCAGGGAGAGCTCCACAGGCAGTTCCCGCAGAGGGGCCTGGTCAGCGAGAGCTGGACCTCACAGCCCGCCGGGCTCTCCGCACGGGTGTGTTTGCCTGTCTCAGCTGATCCATCTCCCTGCTTACCTCCTGCCCTGACCTCCACCTGGCACCAGCAGCCTGCTTGTTATTCCAGGTCCTTCCCTCGAATGGGGAGGGAAGTCAGACTGGGATAGAAGCCACCCTCACTGCAGTGACCCCTGAACACGCTGCCTGGCAAGGAGCAAGGCCAGGCCTGGCCCAGACCGCATAACCTTTTTGTCAGCAAGGTTGAGCAGTAGTGGGAATCTCAGACAGTTCCTTCCCTGCAGCCAGAGAGGGGTCTGGGCCAGGGGCTGGGAGCCAGGCATTCGCTGGGGACCTCACTCCCCTACCAGCTTCAGACTCATGCCTAGCAGGTGTGCCAGCATCGCAGTGGGCCCGGGACTCCTGTCTGTCTCTCTGTGTCACACACACACACACACACACACACACACACACACCTTTAGCCCACGCTCATTCAGAGTATCATGGAAATTTTAAACTTGAAAGTGTCCTTGATCCTAAGTACCTCTCACCCCCACACGTTTTAGAGGTGAGGAAAGCAAGCACAAAGTACAAGGCCTTGCCGGTGTTGCAGGGTGAGTTCAGGGTGGAAGCAGAAACACCTTGCTTCCCAGCGCCCCACCCAGCGCCCTCGGCTGTCTCGGCTGAGCTGGCACACATCCCGGCCCCTCACTCCCAACTCGATGACGCAGGGCTTTCCCCAGTGTCACCTTTCCAAAGTCAGGCCAGAGTATGAGGTGGGAGAGATGTGTGAGTCAGCAGTCATGTCCACTTCAAAGCCTTGCCTCTCCCTCTATGGCTACCTCTCCTTGATTACCTCTGAGGACGGACCTCTCACTTCCCATGTTCGCTCCCATACTCGTACTGGCTCACACCCACACATCCTCTCTCCACGCCAAACACGCAGACACACACCGAGTGCACACACACACTTTCCTTGTCCCTTTGGCTGCTCTCTGGGAGAGCAACTCTGGGGAAACTCTGCTGTGTGTACTCGGGGGCAGGGTACTTGGTGAATGGGGCCCTGTGAGGTGACGAGAGCAGGCGGCCAGGACTGGCTTCTACTCGGTCTGCACTGGTGAGAAAGCAGCTCGGGGTGGGGGTGGGTGAGGGAGAACAGGCCCCTCTCTACCAGGAGCTAAACTTCTGGGTGCAAGACTTTGGTGATGGCTGGAGGGGGTTGGGGGGAGAGGGTACCCCACCTGCGTTTCTCCAGAGTGCCCCAGAGGCCAGAGCCAGCGGCTGAAGGGTGGCCCAGGGCCCCAGGCTGCCCACCCTGGACAGGTTGAAGGATGGTGGGAGGGCTGTGGCCAGTCTTCCTGAGGATGGGGGAAGGGGGAGCAGGGGCTGGAGGCGGCGCTCACCATGATCTAACTGCCCTGGGACCCTCGCCCACCAAGACAGACCCCCATGAGGGGCGTCCACCCAGGTCACAAGCCAATCCCATTTCACCTGGACAGAAGCGGCTTCAGGTCAGTGCAGTGAACGGCCTCAGTCTGTACCTCCGGGGATCCTTGTCAGGGTCAAATGGAATATTTGCAGCACCTCACCTCACAGCTGGCCAGACATCACCCAGTCTGACCCCTCAGTCTCTGGGGGAGGAAACTGCAGCACAGAGAGGGATTGGCGTTGCTTGGCCCGTCGCCAGTCTGTGGCAGGGCGGAGCTCAGAGCCCAGGTCTGTATGTGCTGGGGCTCGTGCCCGTTAAGCCACCTGCTAGTTCCTGCTGGAACCCCCTCCCAAGCCCGCTGTCCCCCTCCCTCTGACCTCGTCATTTCGCTGCCACCTGCCGGCTGCCTCCTCCGCACAGGACCCTTGTGCAGCATCCTGGTGGGGCGCTTCGGCTGCAGAGCGACGGTGATGCTGGGCGGCGTGCTGGCCAGCCTGGGCATGGTGGCCGGCTCCTTCTGCTGCACCCTCGGCCAGCTCTACCTCACGGCAGGCTTCATCACAGGTGACTGTCATTCCATGTCGAGAACTGCTGGGTAGCTACTGGGTGCAAGATTGAAAAGGGCCAGGCACAGTGAACAGGGCAGGCGAGGCACCGCGTCTTCTGGGGCCGCCTGCAGTCACATGAGGGAGAGGGACAATGAACAGAGGAGTACGAAGGATCATATCTGATCATGACGAGCATCTGAGAAGACAGGACAGCAGATGTGATAGTGTCCCGGCTCGGCTGGGGGTGGGTAGAGATTAAACAAGTAAAGAGGTAGAATAACTGAAGCAGCCAGTGCGGTAGGTGAAGCAGGGTTGGGGGAGGTTGCTGGTTTCAGCAGGGCGGTCGGGAAAGGCCTTGCAGAGAAGGTGGCATTTGGGCAGAAGGAGGTGAGGGAGGCTGCCGGCAGGGGAAGAGCATTCTAGGCAGCAGGAACAGCAAAAGCAAAGGCCCAGAAGTGCTCGAGGAGCAGCGCGGAGGCCGGTGGGGTGGAGGGGCGTGAATGAAGGGTCAAAGGGGTCGGGGGGTGGGGGGACCAGGAACAGGTTTAGTTCCTAAAAGGCTGTGTAGTGAGATGGGAGGCCATGTGAGGGGTTCGGGCAGAGGGACGTCATCCAGCCGCTGTTTGTGAAGCACTGAGCACTGCTCTGGCTGCGGTGTTGAGAATACACCATAGGGGGCTGGGCTGGGAGCAGAGAACAGGCAGGGGCGTGGTCACCACCCAGCCAGGAGGTGGTGGTACCTTCAACCAGGGTGGTATGATTGGGGTGATGGGACGTGGTTGTGTTCAGGACTGCATGTGAGGTGCAGAGAAGGGGCCAAGATGACCCAAGACCCAAGAAGGGTGATACCAAGGGGAGAATGGAAGAATGCAGTAGCCACTAACTACAGTGGGAAACTAGGGGAGGAGCAGGTTCTCGGGAGGATGGGAAGCTCAGGTTTGGACACATCCGGTCTGGAGTTCAGGGAACAGGCCTGAACTGGAGCGGGCAGCTGGGGAATCCTGAGATGGCTCGTACTCAAGTCTCGAGATGAGGTATCACCCTGCTGTCACTAAGGGAACAAGGGAGGACAGATGTAAAGGACTGAGGCCTGAGGCCCAGGACACGGACACTCCAGTGGTTAGCGGCCTGGGCAGGAAGAAGTGACAGAGAGGGAGTGGGGTTTCTTGAGAAAGGAAGTGAGGAAAGTGCGCAAGCAGGAGGGAGTGATCGACTGTCAAGCCACTGATGGATCAGACCGAGTGGGGATCAGACTCCATCTTTGGCTTTGCAAAGTGGAGGTTGGCGGCTCTGATAAGAGGAATCTGGAGCAGAGGTAAGGATGAAAGTCTGATTGGAACAGGTTCAAAAGAGAACAATAGGGGCGTTCCCAGGTGGCCTAGTAGTTAGGATTCTGGGCTTTCACTGCCGTGGCCCAGGTTCGATCACTGGTCGGGGAATTGGGATCCCACAAGCCACGTGGCACGGCCAAAAAAAGAAAACAAGAGAGAAAGAAGAGGAAGAAGGAAACTGGAGACAGTGGAGATAAACAGTATTTCCAAGAAATTTTGATATAAGGGGAGAGCAGAGAAATGGACCAGTACCCAGAAGAGACTGTTGTCAAGAGTTTTGTTTTAACGGGAGAAATAACAATGAGGGAGAATGATCTAGTAAAGAGGGGATAATGGATGCCGCAGGGGAGAGAAATTGCTGGAGGGGTGTGCCTTCAAGTAGACAGGATGCAGGGCGGAAGTGGAGGGTTGCCCTTGACTGGGAGCACGGACTGTCCATTGTCACAGACGGGAAGGTAGGTGGTCAGCTGGCAGTGCAGGAGGGAGGTGTCGGGGTGCTCAGAGGAGGAAGGCCTGGTGGTCATCTAAGAGCGGGGACAGTAAATGGTCGAGGGAACTACAGTGGCACCGTGGGTGGCCCGAGGGCCCGCCTGAGGCCAGTGGTCACAGCTTGGTTGCGAACTTTCTCTCCAGCATGTTCAGCTGTGCACGGAGTGGCGGGGGGGGGAGGTGGCATCCAAGCTGAGTCAGGAGAGGAAAGTCTGAGGGAAGCATATTCCAGGCAGAGGGAATGGCAACTGCAAATGTCCGAGTAGGTGGGCAGCTTAATGTCCAGAGGAAGAGAAAGAGACCGATGGGGCTTGATCGTGGCGAGTGCCAGGGAGAGCGGCCTGAGATGGCACCCAAGGGGTGGCCAGGGGCCAGACCGTGCAGGGCCTTCCAGGGCAGAGTAAATACTCTGGCTTTTCTTCTAGGTGTGATGGGAAATCGTTGGAAGGTGTTAAGCAGCAGAGAGACTTAACCTGATCTAGGGTTTTGAAAATCCCCCTGGTGCTGTGCCAGCGGGAACAGGTGTGCCCCCTGGCAGCCTTGAGAGGGCAGATCTGAGGGGTGGGATGCTTCTAGGGAGGTGGTGAGGTAGGCTGATTCCATCTTAAATCCCTGGGGACCTGGAAGTGGGTCTGCGCTGGAACGGAAGGAGAACAGACCTGGGACCTGACCCCAGGGTCCCTGCACTGGGTGCGCCCTGGAGCTGGTCCTCCCCTCTCCTTCCGCAGGCCTGGGCATGTGCTTCAGCTTTCAGTCAAGCATCACTGTGCTGGGATTGTACTTCACCCGCTGGCGGGTGCTGGCCAACGCGCTGGCCTCGGCGGGCGTCTCCCTGGGCATCATGCTCTGGCCGCTGCTCTCCCGCTATCTCCTGGAGGACCTGGGCTGGAGAGGCAGCTTCCTCATCTTCGGCGGGGTTCTCCTCCACTGCTGTGTCTGTGGGGCCATCCTGAGGCCCGTGCCTGCCCGTGTGACCCCTGAGACCAGAGATGGCCTCCCTCCACCTTCCAAGAGACCCGCACGCGGCTGCCCGGCAGCATGCGGTCGGGCCATCCGGCGCCACCTGGCCTTCGATGTCCTGCGGCACAACGTGGGCTACCGCGTGTACACCCTGGGAGTCGCCTGGATGATTGTGGGCTTCCCGCTGCCCCACGTCTTCCTGGTGCCCTATGCCATTTGGCACGGGGTGGATGAACACAGGGCGGCCCTGCTCATCTCCATCATTGGCTTTAGCAACATCTTCCTGCGGCCCATGGCTGGGCTGGTGGCGGGCCGGCGGGACTTTGCCAGTCACCGCAAGTACCTGTTTAGCCTGGCGGCCCTGCTCAACGGGCTCACCAACCTGGCGTGCGCGGCGTCGGCCGACTTCCGGGTGCTGGTGGCCTACTGCCTGGTGTACAGCGTGTCCATGAGCGGCATTGGTGCTCTGCTTTTCCAGGTCCTCATGGACATTGTCCCCATGGACCGGTTCTCCAGCGCCCTGGGCCTCTTCACCGTCCTGGAGAGCATCTCCATCCTCATCTCCCCGCCACTGGCCGGTGAGGCCCTGGGAGGGAGGGCAGCCAGGGGTGGCCTGGGCAGGGCATGGGGGGGTGCAAATAGGAACAGTCTGGAGACTTGGGCCCCCTCCAGCATCTCAGGGTGAGCGACTTGGAATCTGGGATTTTCTCAAGCACCTCAGGGGACTGGCTGTAGCCTGTTCCGCAGCTGGCACTCGGGGTACGAACAGTGAAAAATAAGGATTTTCATACCAGACTTATCTCAGTCCTTTGTCTTCCCCTCTGTACCTCTGGTTTCTTATCAGTAAAGTGGGGATGACAGTAGAATCTACCTCACAGGCTTGTTGTGGGGATCACAAGTGTCATATAGAAAAGAGCTTAGTAGAGAGCCTGGCACACGGTAAGTGCTATGCACATGTCTGCTGTTCTTAACATCCTCTGCCTGTGGGGCCCGGGCAAGTCATTTTCCTTCTCTGAGCCATAGTGTCATCTGCAAAATGCAGACGAGAACACCTGCCACACCCATCCCTACACCTGTGCCAGTCACGGGGTGGGCAGGGCTGAAGACAGAGAACTAGCCCCCACCTCTCAGGGCTTACCTTCTGGTGGAGGAGTCGGGGATTAGAGCAAAGAGGCCCCTTTGTGATCGTAATGGTGATTTGTGCCGGGAGGGAAACGAACAGGTACGGGAAGCAGGGACCCACAGGAGTGGACTTGCTGGGCGGCTGAGCGTGTGACATTCAGAGTAAAAGGGAAGGTTTGTGAAGCCCGTGGTGCTGGGGGGCAGTCAACAGACAGCACGGTTATTATAGTCAGACAACGGGGACTCCTCTCAAGCGTGGCATTGGAAGTCCCAGTTTCCAAGGGCGTTCTCCAAGCCGACGAGCGGGGAGAGCAATCCAGGAGGAGGCGTGGCGGGCCTGGGGTAGGGCTGAGCAGATCTCCCAGACGCCACTGGCCCTTGAGTCCTTGGCTTCCTGCCACCAAGGGTGAAGGAAACATGCCCCTAAGTGCTCGTCTGGCCGCCCAAGGGCTCTTCCTGCCCGGACTGGGGCTGGTTTAGTGTTTCCTTTCCTTTCATTCAACAAATACCTAATGAGTTCCCACTAGGTGCCAGCCATGGTTCCTCGTGCTGGGGATGCAGCAGAGACAACAATAAAATCCCTGCTCTCACAGAGCACACAGTTTCGCAGGGGTGAGGGGGCGTGGGTGGGAGGCCTGGTAGCCAAGGGCAGTGGCCTAACTTGCTCTCTGTCCCCTAGGACTCCTCCTAGACACCACCAGCAACTTCAGCTATGTTTTCTACATGTCAAGTTTCTTCCTCATCTCAGCCGCCCTCTTCATGGGTGGCAGTTTCTGGGCCCTGGGGAAGATTGAGAGGCAGGGCCCGCAGGCTGAGGTGCAAGGAGCTGTAACAGAGGCTGCCCCAGAGCAGGGCCTCACTCTGGAGGACACAGACGGTCCCAAGAAGCGGCTGCGCGTGGAGATCATGTATGTGACCAGCGTCTGAGGCCCGGGGTCACTCACATGTGTGACCGGCATCTGAGTCCTGAAGTCAGTGAGGCCTGCCTCAGCCCAGGAATGTCCAGCGACTTCGCCAGAGGCTGAGGTGAAGGGCTGCCCAGAAAGCCTGAACCAAAGGCCATCTGGGTTCTGCACGTCGGGACTCAGCCAGGAGTGGGGACCTTAGAGGCTGACCTCCAGAGGCTCGGGGTTCCTTCTAACCAGCAGAATCCAGGAGCGGATCCTCCTGACTTTTTTGCTGGGGCATCAGAGTACCCGGGGCCCAGGAAGGTGGGTCTGCGCCCAGCTCAGGTCTGTCACGGCCGGCTTGGCTCAGCTGGCTGCCTGCGCTGCTGCTACAGCTCAACACACTGGACCCTCAAGTCCGGCCTGGGTGCCTCCCATGTGATCTCTTTGTCCTTCACCCCCTAGACAGCTCCGAAGAGCTCAACCCTCCTCCGAGTCTCTCCTGCCCCCCTTCTTCCCAGGTGGCCCAGCCCTTGCCCGCAGGGCTGCCCCCAGCACAGGTTGCTGGACCTCATGCTACCTGGAACCTTGGGAAGAAGGGCTTTGGGAGAGAATGTGTTGCAGTGGTGGAGGGCCAGGCTGAGCGTCGGCCTGGATGCAGGATTTGGACAGATTAAATGCCAGGTGGAGCACCCGTCCTGGCGACAGTGCAGAGAACTGGAGGGGAGCCCCTGGCTTGGGTCCTAGAATCAGTGAAGTCTGAGGGCCCCCTGCACACTCAGCAGGGCCTGCTCTAGGGTCTCCTCCCTCCTCTGCCCCATCCTGTATCTTGGCTGGGAAGATCAGTGCTGGGGGGAGCGGGAGAGCCACACATCAGACCAGGGGAGGAAGTATTGCTCGGCGGGGCCCCAGGACCTCTGTGGAAATGGAGCTGCTTTTGCAGCAGAAGCCCTTTCACTCCCCTCTCCTGTCAGCCTTTTCTCCCTGCTGTGTCAGAGGTGTCAACCCTGGGATAAGTGGCTGGCTGGGCCAGCTGCCAGGCCACCCCTGCTCCCCACTGGCCTGTGCGTCTGACCTGGAAGTCAGAGCTTCTCCCCCAGACCGGCCGGCCGCCACGTACTCTTTTTGCTGGTGCCTTCCCTGAGATCATCACCTGGGGACTGGCTGTTATCAGCCCAGGCTTGTCCCAACAGTGTACCAACTGAGTGAAAGGAAAAACAGAGTTTGTTTGAATTACACACAGAAACACTTTCTGCAGCGGGTTATAAACCCTGTGAACTAACGAAGCTAGAAAAGAGGCCTGGAGTAAGTTTTCCCCCATCCCCCTTCAGGGCTACTCCCACCAAGGACCTTGTTTGTTGATTCAAGCTCAACCAGGTTTCAACAAGAAACCCTTATCAGGAGAATTGCTTTTCTTTTTATGACCCGACTCCAGCCTTCCTCCTGCACGAGTCCAACTGGCGTGAGTCAGCATCCTTGGGCATGTTGTCTTTCCCAGGACTCATGAGTGCCCCCTTCTGGCCAAAAGAGGTAGTACGGAGGTGAAGCAAAGGGCTCTGGGCTGGAATAGAGACCTGAATTCACGTTTGACTCCGCCATAATTTGCTGTGTGACTCTGGACCATCTTTGGGCCTTGAAAAAGGAGGAGGTTGGCCTAGATAAGTTAAAGTCTCTTCCAGTTTGAAAAGTCTGATCCTGAAGACCCCCCATTGCCTCCCTGCCCCTCCATCCTGTCCTGTACTTGGGCACCATCCCTAGCTTGTACACTGAAGGGGGAATCCACAGCTGGACACATTTACCAGGTCCTGCCACCTTCTCCATCTTAACTGAGCAGAAAAGAAGAGTTGGGGCTGGTAGGTAGATGAATACTTTTTGGTGCTAGTAGCCACAAGCCTTTGAAGTGTGTATCCCCTTTTAGGCCCACTTCCTGAAAACTGATTTCTTTCAAGGAAAAAAGATATTAGTAAACATTTAGCATAGGAAACTTTGACCTCCTCTGCCCCCTGGGCAAGAGTGGTGATAATCTCTGGGCAGAATTCCTTCAGCAAATATTATTGAGCATCTACTGTGTGTCAGGAACTGGCAGAGAGGAGTTAAGACCTGGTCGCTGCCCTCAGCACAAAACCAAGGACGAAGAATTCTTCCCAAAGATGAGGGCCTCTGAAGCCTTAGGAGGGGACAAATGAGGGAGGCTGGGGTGGCCCATCTGATTCCAGAACCCACACTTAGCTGATCCTGGGATTCCTCTAGAGAGGGTCTAGAGCAGTTCCTGACCAGGAGCTCACTTCCATCCTGTCCCCAAGCTCTGAGCTCCTGGTCCCAGGCCTTTACTGCTCTGTCCAGACAGAAGCAGAGAAGCCCCCTGGCCACCTCGTGCTGAGATATACTTCCCCAAGTCGAATCAGCTCCCCTCTGAATGTGAAGGGCCTGGTGAGGGGCCTGGGGCCACTGTCCTGCAAGAAGCAGCCAGGGTACCCAAGCACCGAGACTATGGTCATAACTCCTGCCCCAGGGGTCTGTGCACAGGGCAGGGGCTGATCACAGGGACCTGAGCCCACCACGGAGGTGGAGGCTGCTCTCAACGGGGCTGTGGTAGGCTGGAGTGTGGCAGCCACTCTGCCCTCATGCCAGGCCCAGGGCAAAAGGAGCATGGCCCTTGCCCTCAAGAAGCTCGCAGCCCAAGCCCCTTTCATCCCCACGTTTTCAAGCACAACTGGAGTCTGGGAGGACCACCTTCCTCCCTGGTGCTCTGTCCCCTGTGCCTATGAGGTCTGGGTCACACGCTCCCTTCCTGAGAAGCCCCGAGAAGGAAGTGGACGGAAGGGCATCAGCATCAGAAAACCGCCAAAGCGGTACAGCTGGGCTCCTTCTAGGGCCCGAAGGTGCTGCCCCTGGTGCTCTCTGCCACCTGGCTGATAAAATGCCTTCCAGCCAGAGGTGGCAGACTCAGCTCAGGATTGGGAAGCAGAGGGTACCAGGCTCGCCCGGCTTTTCATTTTGGCCGCACCAGGCGGCATGCAGGATCTTAGTTCCCAGACCAGGGATAGAACCCATGACCCCTCCATTGGGAGCGCGGAGTCAACCACTGGACTGCCGGGGAAGTCGTCGCCTGGCTTTTGGGAAAAGCAGACCAGAAGGTAGTGTCAAAGTGTTACCGAACCCAGGTCCGGCTGCTCGCAGCTCGAAAGCCAATTCTTTTTTGGAGCACAGGCTCCGGACGCGCAGGCTCAGTGGCCATGGCTCACAGGCCCAGCCGCTCCGCGGCATGCGGGATCTTCCCGGACCGGGGCACGAACCCGTTTCCCCTGTATCGGCAGGCGGACTCTCAACCACTGCGCCACCAGGGAAGCCCACAAAGCCCATTCTTGAGAGACAAGTGTTGGTAGGAAAGGAAAGGTTGCTTCAGAGGCTGGCAACCGGGGAGAGGGTGGAGTCCTGTCCGAGAACTCCCGATTGCTGTTCAGGGGACAGGGGCTTTTAAAAGGGAGTTTCAGGGTTATATAGGCGGAGGGAGGGAGCAGAACAGCATAGTCAGTTCTGAGAGTCAGCTTGAAACCAGTAATGTGGTCTGATCAGCGTCATCTTGGTCGTTTTAAGTACGGTTAATCTTTAGTTCCAGGGTTTGTTCCCATTTCTTTGAGGCCAGTTCTAGGAATTGTGTGAAGTGGAGCAGCTTATGTCATGGCTTCAATTTGGTCATCATGTAGTCATCCTCCTCCGCCTGGTGGGGGCTTCAGTAGCTGCAAAACAGCTCACAGGATACAGCTCAGAATGTTATCTATAGACCTTAAGGACGAACCAAAGGTCCTTGACTATGCTTAAGGACTAAACTATTATTATCTGGTCTCCTTTGTTTTCCTCTATTTCTGCATTTTTTCACTTCTGATTAAACTTATTCTTTGGCTAAAGTTTTTCCACAGACAAAAGGCAGGCTGAGGACATGGGGGGCAAGGACCATAGGGTCCTGCTCCGTTTCAAAAGGACCCGCGTGGGGGACACAGGGAGCCGACACTTGCGTTCCTGGGGGCCCTTGGTGTGTGGGGGGGAACTGCACCCCTCCGTCAAGTGCAGGGGCATCTGGAGGTGCTTCTGCCCCGACAGCCCCCCACATAGGCGCTCCGGCACCTCTGAGCTCCTAAGGGCCCTAGAGGAGCTCCTCAACGCATCCGCAACCTTCCATGACCGCTTCCATCACGATGCGGATCGCCACCTGCCTGAGACAAGAGGCTTGAAGCTCCCGGCCTAAGCACCAGCGGAAGAAGTTGCTTGAAGCAAGCCCAGGGAGCTCAATGACAGCCCCGCCCCTCACCCTCCTCGGCCCGCCCCTTCCGCCCCCTTGGGCGGGGCTAAGAGCGGCTTGCCCCGGAAGTCCGGAACTGAGCCGGAAATTAAGCGCCGCTGGGCGCTGCTCCTCCCTCCTTCGGCGCGCGACAGCGTCCTGGTTTTCCGCGCCCCAATTTGGATGTTCATTCCCAACTCTTACGAGGTCCTGTGTCCCCACCCCATTTCCCCAGCCCAATTTCAGCTGCAAATTACTGCAGAACCTGAACCGAGGAAAGGAACCTATTTCCCGCTCCGGTCTGCCCCTCTCCGGACCCGGCGAGGCCCAGGTGAGGTTCTCGCCTGCTTTCCAGCCTCACCTTCCACACTCCCCTGCCCGTCCCCCGGGGTTCCTCCGCCGCCCGACCATGGCCCAGAAGCCGAAGGTAGACCCCCACGTCGGCCGGCTGGGATACCTGCAGGCGCTGGTCACGGAATTCCAGGCGACCGAGAGCCAAGGTGAGAGCGGCAGGGTGGGGAGCAGGGTACCAGTCAGGGGTCTGGCCGCGATTGCCGCCCCGGACCTGGCTCCAGTGCCGCTTTTCCACTGCAGACGCCAAGGAGCAAGTACTGGCCAACCTCGCCAACTTCGCCTATGACCCCAGTAACTACCAGTATCTGCGGCAGCTGCAGGTCCTGGATTTATTCCTCGATTCACTGTCGGAGGAGAATGAGACCCTGGTGGAATTTGCTATTGGTAAGGATGGGGCCGCTCTCCTAGATACCTGATGGGCTGTAATGAGATAATGAGTTAGAAGTGAGTTGTTGGGAAAGGAATCTCTTAGGCAGTCCCTCAGCTGCGAAGGCAGACTTTCGCGATGTCTGTGCCGCCTCCGCGGTTCACACGTCGTCCAGGTCACGGCTCACTTGAATCAGGTTTGGAACTCTTAGGACTCCCTCTGCCTGTCTAGCTTCCCTCCCGCTTAGAGGTGAGATCGAAAATGAGGGAATGGTTTGAAGCCCCATTGGAGGGAAAAATGTTGAGTGCCCTTTTTAAACATCTTTGACTTAATGTTTTAACATCGGGACTTCCCTGGCGGTCCAGTGGTTAAGACTCTGTGCTTCCACTGCAGGGGGCACGGGTTCAATCCCTGGTTGGGGAACTAAGATCCCACATGCCGTGGGGCACAGCCAAAAAAAGTTTTACCATCAAGAGAAGTAGCGGTGACTTGGAATGGCTTGTGACTCCTGTAGTTGTTATGGTCTAAGACCTACTGAATTATTCACTGGACAGATATTTATTGGGCGTATATTGTGCGAGCAAGGTATTGTTCTAGATGTTGGAGAGATGGCGAACAAGTTGGGCAAAGGGTCTTTGCCCTCAAGGAATTTACATTCTAGTAGGGGGAGACAGATGGTTGACAAACGAGAAAGCCGAGGCTCTGAAGAAAATAGGGTGATGAGAGAGAGCAAGGGGAGGGAGGGGCTACTTCTTGTTTGGCCGTCATGGGAAGGCACAGCGTGGGCAAAGACTATAGAGCAGAGCTTCCCTGGTGGCGCAGTGGTTGAGAGTCCGGGGACACGGGTTCGTGCCCCGGTCCGGGAAGATCCCACGTGACGCGGAGCGGCTGGGCCCCTGAGCCATGGCCGCTGAGCCTGTGCTCCGCAATGGGAGAGGCCACAACAGTGAGAGGCCCGTGTACCGCAAAAAAAAAAAAAAAGACTCTAGAGCAGGAGGAGCCAGAAGGAACGCTGATGTGGCACCATTGTGGTGAGTGAAGCAGAGAGTGGTACTAAGTGAGGTTATAGAGAGCTCACGGCACCAGAGTTTACAGGGATTCAGGTCTCGGCATTGGGAAAGAGTTTGGAGTTTATTCTGAAGGCAAACCAACATTGTTTTTTCAGCATGCATCTTTAAAAAAGAACATTTCTCTACATAGTGAATCTTATCTACATAGAGAATGAACTTAATAATTCCATTATCACCAAATACCCAGTTAGGCCAACTTCTCTAATAGGTCCCAAAAGGACATTTTGTTGTTGTTGTTTTGTATAAACCAGGATCCAGTCCAGGATTCATGCACTTAATCTGGTTCTTACGTTCCTTAGATCTCAATCTCTCTCTTTTTAAAGAAACTTTGTATTTTAGAACAGTTTTAGAAAAATTGCAAAGATAGTACAGAGTTCCCATATATGCCACACCTAGTTTCCTCATTGTTATCGTCTTACATTAGTATGGTACGTTTGTTACAATTAATAAACCAATATCGATGCATTATTATGAACTCAGGTCCATACTCTATTCAGATTTGTTTAGTTTTTCCCTAATAATCCTTTTACTGCTCCAGGATTCCATCCAAGATACTGTGTTACATTTAGTTGTCATGTCTCCTTAGGCTCCTCTGGGCTGTGCCAGTTTCTTAGACTTTCCCTTTTTTCTGGATGACCTTGGCAGTTTTGAGGAGTACTGGTCAGGTATTTTGTTGGTTTTCCATCAGTTGGGGTTTGTCTGATATTTTTCTCATGATTAGAGTGGGATATGGGTTTTGGGGAGGATGACCACAGAGGTAAACGGTAAAAGGCCATTTTCATTTACATCATATCAAGGGCATATGCTATCAACATGACTTATCACTGTTGATATTAACCTTGATCACCTGGATGAAGTAGTGTTTGTCAGGTTTCTCCACTATAAAGTCACTCTTTTTAGTTATTTATTTATTTATTGGCCATACCTTGTGGCATGTGGGATCTTAGTTCCCTGACCAGGGATTGAACCCATGCCCCCTGCATTGGAAGCATGGAGTCTTAACCACTGGACCGCCAGGGAAGTCCCTGAAGTTACTCTTTATCCTCCCCCTCCCCCCCTTTCCATATGGTGCTGTTTGGAAGGAAATCACAGCATCAATTATCTTATATCTTTTTTAATATAAATTTATTTATTTTTGACTGCTTTTGGGT